>NW_012119598.1:22210597-22253678 GCF_000951035.1 Colobus angolensis palliatus | reverse complement strand
CCAGGATGGTCTCGATCTCCTGACCTCGTGATCCGCCCGTCTCAGCCTCCCAAAGTGCTGGGATTACAGGCTTGAGCCACCGCGCCCGGCCTACTTCTTCTTTCTTTAAAGCAATTTTTACTATTAAGAATGAATTCAATAAGAAAAAACTTTGCAATCAAACTATTCATAAGTTTAAAATTAGAAGGGAAAATGTTCTTTTCTATCTTGTACCAGGCAAAGAATAGTTCTGACTTCTTAAGAATCAATCTTAGAAATGGTAAGATTCAAGTGATTTGTTATAACATAGGCCAGACAAGAAGAAAGAACATTAGTAGTAAAACTAGTTAGCCTTTATTAACCCAGACAGCAGTAATATTCACATTCTCACATATTCCTAAGAGAGACAGATCTCTAATGCCATTTTTAACTGAACCCACGGAGAAGATAATTAAGACTGTCCATTTTCTCGTTTTTCCCTCTTTCTCTTACTTACTATTTTTTTTGTATCCAGTGTAAGCTTACTTTGGTATACAAAAAGAAACTAGTGTCCATAAGTTATCAAATAAGACTCCTGCAATTAAAATGGGTAAGGCAGTCTGGACCTGGGCTTAAAAATACAGGCTTGACTCATGCCGATTAGGATGGTACTATCAAAACAAAACAAAAAAAAAAAAAAAAAAGAGAGAGAGAGAGAAATAAGTGTTGATGTGAATGTAGAGAGACTGGAACCCTTGTGCACAATTGGTAGAAATGTAAAATGGTACAGCTGCCATGGAAAACAGGATGTCAGCTCCTCAAAAGATTAAAAACAGAGATACCATACAATCCAGCCATCCTATGTCTGGACAAATACCCCAAATAATTGAGAGCAGGGATTTGAAGAGATATCTGTGCACCCATGTTCAGAGCAAACATTATTCATAATAGCCAAATGGTAGAAACTACCTGAATGTCTATCAAAGGATGAATGAATAAATGAAACATGGCATCCACATCCAATGGAATAGTATTTAGCCATGAAAAGGAGAAAAATTCTGACACATGCTACAACATGGATGAACCCCGGGGACATTATGCTAAGTGAAATAAGCAAGTCACAAAAAGATAAACACTGGTGAGCGTATAACTCCGCTGATATGAGGTACCAAAAGTAATCAAATTCATAGAGGCAGAAAGTAGATTAGAAAGCTGAGGGAAGGGGGAAATGAGGAGTTATTGCTTAATGAGTACAGGGTTTCAGTTTTGCAAGATGAAAAGTTCTGGAGATTGGTTGTACAACAATGAGAACGTACTTAACACCACTAACTATACACTTACAAATGAGTAAGACAGTAAATTTTATGTTATGTACATTTTACCACAAGTAAAACACAAAAACAAAAACAAAGGCTTGAAAGTGGGGACATAAATGCTGGCTTCCCTCTTCTACCTTCAAACGTTGTGACTCCAGATAAGCTACTTATTGAGTTATGGATGCTCAGATTCCTTATCTGTGAAATGGGGATAATAATAGTGCCTACGTCTCAGGGTTATGAGGAGGATATGAGTGAACACACGTAACATATTTAGCACGGTATTTGGCCATGATAAGCACGCCATAAATGCTGACTTTGGGTCCCAGCAGTAGGCATGGAATATTTAGCCAATGACAATTATGGGTAATGATTTTAAAATTTGATAATATATTGTGATTATGTTTGTAAAAGGAATCTTTATTTTTTAGAGGCATTTACTAGTATATTTCTAGATAACATAAAATGTAAACGGGATTTTCTTCAAAATAATCAGGGTTGGGGGAATGGGGGTAGATAAGAGCACAGATGACATAAGATTGGCTGGTGATCTGATGACTGCTAAGAGTGGGTAATAGGTATGTGGGATTATTATACTATTCTCTCTACTTTTGTATATGCTTGAAAATGTTCATAAAATTTCCATAAATAGAGTTCCTTAACGGAGTTAAAACAAAAAAATCCTTGATCCCAATCTTTGATGATGGCTTTCAGATAATTTTTCAAACTAGTACATGGTCATGGATTTGGTATCGCTGACCCTAGGTCCTGTCTATCCACACGTTTTCTTCAGGTGGAGTAATTGAACAGCATAGCAATTTTTCCACAGAAGTCTTAATTGCATAAAAAGATCATCACAATAAGCAGGTTACCACAAAATTAGGCTGCATGTGAGCACAAGATAAAAATATCGATGTTCTTAGCATCTTAAAACTGTGTTTTTCTCAAGTTTCCTATTCTTCTGTCCCTTTCACTAAAAATGCACACATAACTTTCACCCATTCCCACCACCATTTTGAGAACACCCTTCTAGTCTGTTGTACTTCTCATCAGTTTCATCAAAAGAGGTCAGGTGATTAGCTGGGTGTGGTGGCACACGCCTGTAATCCCAGCTACTTGGAAGGCTGAGGCATGAGAATCGCTTGAACCTGGAAGGCGGAGGTTGCAGTGAGATTGTGCCACTGCACGCCAGCCTGGGTGACAAGCAAAATTCCATTTCAAAAAAAAAAAGAGGTCAAGTGAGACAAAATAAGTCCAAAGCATAGTATTTTGCTTTAGATGCCAGGGAGACCAAGGTGGGAGACTTGAGGCCAGGAGTTCAAGACGAACTTGGGCAACAAAGAGAGACCCTGTCTCTACAAAAAATAAACAATATCAGCTGGGGCTGAGCACAGTGGCTCATGCCTGTAATTCCAGCACTTTGGGAAGCTGAGGTGGGCAGATCACCTGAGGTCAGGAGTTCAAGACCAGCCTGGCCAACATGGTGAAACCCTGTCTCTATTAAAAATAAAAAATCAGCTGGGCATAGTGGCGTGTGCCTGTAATCTCAGCTACTCGGGAGGCTGAGGCAGGAGAATCACTTGCGCCCAGGAGGCAGAGGTTGCAATGAGCCAAGATCACACCACTGCACTCCAGCCTGGGCGACAGAGTGAGACTCTGTCTAAAAAAAAAAAAAAAAAAACACAAAAATTAGCCAGGATGGTGGTGTGTGCTGATAGCCCCAGCTACTCAGGAGGCTGATGTGGGAAGATCACTTGCGCCCAGGAGGCAGAGGTTGCAATGAGCTGTGATCACACCATTGCATTCCAGCCTGGGTGACAGAGGGAGACCCTCTCTCAAAACAAACAAACAAAAGCGTTACTGTTTTTCTTAATGTAAATACCCAAATCAATATTCCTACGCCAGTGGCTACATGCGTACAACACTATTTCTAGAGGCTCTGGCAGACCAGCAACCGACTGGCTTCCTCATCTTATCTGGGACTTTTGGGCCGTTCTGGTTTAGAGTTGGGCTGGTGGTAGAACCGATGATACCATTGTCTAGACTAGAGGAAAGGATGGGAGAGTAGAAAGGGTGCCCCAGAGAATTCAAATGGAACTGCCCTTTTAGATAGTAACACTATAGTTAAGGAACAAAGAGAGGGACACTACATTTCCTTATTTATGTATTGTCAATGGTGATGTTTAGAATACTACCCTTTCCAAGAGGCAAACATGAGGGAATTAAACCAGGCAGAGTCTTTGAAATAATAATTTCCCCACTACTGTTACTTGCTGAGAAACCCTTTTCACTGTGGCAATCTGAAAGTAACCTTGTAAAACACACTATGTGGAAAAACAAAACAAAACAAAAAATAAGCTGACTTCTTAAAAAAAATTTTCAAAGTTTGGCTAACATATCAAAAGCCAAATCTCTAGCAATATAATTTAAATGCCAGGTTACACTGCTCCTTCCTGGCCCCCTATCCTATCCCTCAAGTATGATTTTTTTTTTATAAACAGCAAAAATGAATGGTTATGCTTATCAAGTTTTAGAGTTATCTCCTGATTGTGCAGGCTGATACATTTGGTAGAATTTTGACAAAAGCTGGTCTATATCATTCCACTATGGGTTAGACGGCCATGCATGCAGATCCTTCATGGGCACTTGTCAAGCACATGCAAATTATCACTCCTATTGGACACAAGAATCCACACAATCAGTGAGAACACAGACAATAGTATTGTCTTTGTTGCTATTGCCAGAGTGAAGCTGTATTTGCTTTATTTTAATGAACATGTCCTTGCAATTTATTTGGAGGAACAAGATTATACACAGATTAAAACAATTTTGGAATTACACGGCCAGATAAATATCAGGGTTTTTTCCCATATGTTAAATCATTGCTATATGCTTTCTTTTTTTTTTTTTTTTAAGGGCTTAACAATTGTGTTGGAGAAAGGACATCAAATGATGCTTAGAAATGTGATACACATTTTCATTTCACACTCCATCAGCTTTTACAACTGTAGCTCAATGAAATGTAAGAGAGAGCCTGGCAAACGGCCATATTTACCAAGGTATAAAATAGGGGTCAGGTTACTTTTTTATAGAAAGAAAAAAAATGTTTAATTTTCACTCCACATGACTAAAGTAGATATCCAGCTAACACCCTTCTGAAAGGCACTGTAACTGCATATATGATACGGTTTAGTGCCTGTTCAGCTGTAGGATTTTACTACAGTATAAACAGCTTTGTAAAGCAAGAAAACACCCCTTTCCTTATCCCTTTCCACTCAGGATCTACTGACATAGAAACCTACTGGATCAGATCATCTTTTGGTGTCAACATTTTCGCCTGCAAATAATGGCTTTTACCCCCTACTTCTAAACTGGAAGCAGAAACAGCCAGAGAAGCAAAGCTATCAGCATCAGCAAAAACACATCTTTCTAATTCAGATTTCAATCTGTCAGAAAGGATTAAAGCCTCATGCATACATAAAAAGGGAACTATAAATGATAACAGAAACATGGTCTGGAATCACCGTGCTTCCACAGCTGCTGTTTTACTAGCAGTGTAGAGAGGAGAGCATCTTTTACTTACCTTTGTCAAACCTGAGACTTCTCCCTTTGCTAGAGGTTTGCTGATGGAGGGTGTGTACACTTTGGCATCAGACACCGGCTGCCCTTTCATAAAATGTTTGCCTGATTCACAGATGTCCACTTCAACCATTTTCCCCATGAACGCAGGGTTCTTTGGCACTAAAACCTTAAACACATTTGTTCAAGAGGCTTAATTTTTAAAAATAAACATTTTACTTTAGAACAGTATCAGATTTATAGAATTATTGCAAAGATAGTATGGAGAGCTCCTGTGTACCCAACTCCCAGTTTCCTTATTATTTACCATCTTACACTTGCCACTATTAATGAACCCAAACTGATATATTATTAATACTATTAACCAAAGGCATACTTAATTATCCAGGTTTCCTCATTGTCCCTCAGTGTCATTCTTCTATTCCGGGATCCCCTCCAAAGTGGGCTCTATCTTCTACCTGCTCAAGGGTCTGGGGAGCCTGCAGGAAGGAAAGGCACTTCTGGGAGGGGCCCCCGGGCCCCTAGGCAGTGCTTTTCCAGTGCAGGATGCGCCTAATGTCCTGAGGCACGTGGAAGGCAGACCTGGGAAACCCCCAGCAATCAGTCACTTCTGGACAGGCCTTTGATATGTTGCTCTTGGCTATTCCATGCAATGAGGAAAACCGAGACAATACTGATGAAAGCCTTATACTTTTAATACTTTCCAAGTGAGCTGTCAGAGTAACGGTTTGAAAAGGCACTTCAAACACAGGCCTGTGTGTCTGTGTTCGCGCATGTGTGCGTGCTGTGTTCTGAGGGAGAAGGAGAAACATTTAAAAGAATCTTCCAATAACACCGAACACCACTGTTTGGAGCTAAAGGACTCCTGAAATGAATGGCTGCCGTTTCTTTCCCTTGCTCTGTTAGAAAAAGCATGTGTTTGTCAGTCCTGGGGATCTATCTCCATCTAGAACCAGTCCTCTGAAGGGTACTTTGGCTTGTTCACAGGCAACTGTCAGGTGGTCTCTTTCCACTAGAGATTCCTGATAAAGGTGCTTGTTTACCTCGAGCAAACGTTTCCTTTCCTTTGGGAACTGCAGGTAGCTTGTGTGCATGATGTCTCCCTCACACTTCTATTTCAGCACTGGAGCGACTTGCCAGTCTTTTCAAGTTAGAATCCAAAATAAATAGACCAATTCTAATCCAGTAATGCTTGGATCTCTACATATAATCTTCACCTCTGGAACTCATCTTATTTAGAAAAATAATTCCTAGAAATTCTTTGATATGCTTAGTTGTAGAGACAGAAAAGTCAGATGAGAGCCAGGAGTTCCACAGCCAATCTCTCTGAGAGGCAAAATTGAATCTTGGTCTGAGTTTGATTTTTATGACCACTGAGTACACTGCTTCATCAAAGTATAAGAAAAAGGTCACCTGGGTGGTGAATTACTTATGGCAGGCAAAACGAACTAAAAGAGCTTTAGTGTTAGGATATAAAAAGCCCTTTTAAATCAGTTTTTATAAAATAAGAAAATCTCTAGACCAAACTAACCCTGGGAGATTTGGTACTATTCTGGGGAAAAGTAACCCTCCTTGATCTGCTGCCTTGATCTGAATGAAGGGCTCAGTGTTTTCCCCTCCTCCAGTTTTAATAATTGGAAAAAGCCCGACTGCTTTAAATTGGAGGAAGCAGCTAACGAGGCATGCCACTGCCTTTAAAATGAAGGGAAAAAAGTTCCCTGCTGAGGCAAAACCCAGATGGCAAGAGAAAGGAGAGAGAAGAGGCAACCAAAATGCAATCAAGCTCCTCCCCAGGGCTGAGCAGAAGGTTGGCCTGAATAGGAAAATGGCCCTCTGGAGTATATTAATGAGATGGGAAATGGGGAAGCGACACAGTCCAGACATAGAGTGCTGGGAGCCCTTCCTCAACTGCAGCCTCCACTGGTACTGAACAGAGCACGTTTAGTCTGGGCTTTGAAAAGTCCCCTGGTTCCTGGGGACCCACTGCCCAGTCTGAGATGATTCCCTGGGGAATGTCAATGCTAGGGGCCTCTTCAGCTCCTGCTTCCCTGCCTTCTGACAGAGGCAGCCTGCTTCCTCTGCCCATCCCTCATCCGACTTGTCCACATTGGCCTTCAGCGTCTTCTCAAGCCCTAATTTCAGCCATGACCCATAGCAAACATTTTCACCTCTCATCTGATGAGAAAGAAGCAAAAAAGCAGGAAGCTCCATTTGATTTTAATACAATCCAGAATGATCAATGAAGATCTCCATATGCCCATGAGAGTCTCCCACACAGGCTATCATGAGATGGGAGAGGAGGGCGTATCCCATCTCTTCCCTGGCCTTGGCCCTTGCCAGGGTCAATGCCCCTGAAAGAGGCACTCTGTTTTCCTCAGTCACTTTTGAATTGCTCTCCCACCTGGAGGAGTAGAAACCCCAATGCTGAAACAGAAGTCAGGCTCCTCGGTGGGCAAATGCAGGCCAGCTTAGATGGGCAGGGAAGGAGGGCTAGTAAGTGGGGGCGCCCCTAGGGATGGCCTCCAAAGCTCTCACAGTGAAGCTGGTTTGATTCTCACACTGTTCTGCACAGTCGTTCATACAATTTGAGTTGAGTCCAAGGAATAGACTCTTTTTCCTCTGCTCCTAGCATTTTTATCAAGGTAGAAGTTTAAAAAAAAAACAACAACAAATAAACAAACAAAAACAAATACTAAAACCAAACAAAACTAAAAACCCAACCAACCAACCGACCAACTAAAAAAACTGTCCGGGTGATGTGCCCGT
Source organism: Colobus angolensis palliatus (assembly GCF_000951035.1). Taxonomy (NCBI): domain Eukaryota; kingdom Metazoa; phylum Chordata; class Mammalia; order Primates; family Cercopithecidae; genus Colobus; species Colobus angolensis. Next base: position 22,246,059 of record NW_012119598.1, on the reverse strand, counting down.
GAGAGGAAATCCCTGCCCTTTCACGCTGCTGTCGCCCATGCAGACATCCTTCCTGTCGTCTGAGCAGGACTTTCCCCCTTGCTTTGCCAGGGTGTGGGAATTCTGGCAGTGCTAATTGCCTAGTTCCAAACGCCCAAAAGCCCAAGGCTGGTCCTGTCAAAGATTAATGTGAACTAAAATAGACTAAATACACCTATTCCTTTGTAGAGAACATATTGTAGAGTAAGTCACAAAGATAAAGCCCATGTTAGCCTGGCTGGCTTGAGGCTATAAAACAGCCTTGTTGTGACAAGATTCAACACTCTCCTCTTTAAATGCCCTTTGCTTAAACTTTCAGGACCCTTTCTCATTTTGGAGAAAACTCAAGAACACTGAAGTGCCTCTTACCTGCTCATAGAATCGATTGTGTGCAACATAAAACTTGGAATCAAAAGACTCTTCTGTTACTAACACTTGCTGTCTTTCACCAATCTGTGGAGAGAAGGGGAGGGAAAAAACGGGTAAACACCTGTGAATCCAAAAATAAAATTAAAATAAAGGCCAGCCCAAGCAGGTCTGGACCAAGTAGCGTCTTCTTGAATTTAAAGTAGACTCTACATTGCTGGTTATTTAACAGCGAACACTGCTCAAATCACGGATTCAAATTTTTTGAAAGACATTAATTATCTGGCAACATAAAATTAGCATAGTATAAACTCTTATTTTCTTACATAACTCTGAAACAGAACTTAATCTCCTTCAACATAAGTAAGATAATTAAAGCTTCTATGACATACAAAAATCTTCTAAATATCACTTTGTTTCCTGAAACAAAGTTGCAAAACAAGCCAGAACAAGCTGCTTCTAATCCAAATTCATGAAAATATTTTGGCAATATAAAAGAATAGTAATAAACATTAATTTGAGTTATAAGGGATGTAACACTAAAGAAAATGCCTCTGGAAACCAGTCATTAGGACCTTGCACCTCCACATTTCCTATCTTGCACACAATTCTGAAAGTACTGAGTAATTCACAGAGCTATTTACTTATTATATACATTTTCTCTGTCACAGTCAACTGTCTCTATGCTGCAGTCATGGCCCCATGTTCATTTATTATTTTTTAAAGAGAAAGACAGCAAAAATATGGAACTGCTAATTTTCTACAGGATTGACGTACATTATGATCTAAGCACCCATTTTTAATAGCAAAGAAGTAAATCAGCCAAAACAATGGGTAAAGAAGTGTGACTATTCTCAGGAAATTTACAATTTCCAAGTTTATTCTACTGTGAAATGCAGCATTTAAGGTATCAATTACTCTTTTTTTTTTTTTTTTTTTGAGACAGAGTCTTGCTCTGTCACCCAGGCTAGAGTTCAATGGTGTGATGTTGGCTCACTGCAAATTTCGCCTCCTGGGTTCAAACAATTCTTCTGCCTCAGCCTCCCGAGTAGCTGGGATTACAGGCATGCGCCACCACACCTGGCTAATTTTTGTATTTTTAGTAGAGATGGGGTTTCGCCATGTTGGCCAGGCTAGTCTCAAACTCCTGACCTCAGGTGATCCACTCACCTTGGCCTCCCAAAGTGCTGGGATTACAGGCGTGAGCCACCATGCCTAGCCTCAATTACTCTTTTTACAAGGTTGTCAAAATGTCTGATACAGCCAACCAACTGTACTAAATGACTGTGCTGGGGATTATTTTTACCATTGCTACTTAATAATTATGACCCCCAAAATTAAAGCCCATTGGCAAGATAATTTTTTAAAATTCCTATTCTCATTTGTAGGGACTTGTCACCACGTTCAGGCGGTTACCATGAAGGAAACATAAACACAGCTGCACTAAATAGACCACCTAACAATTAAAAAAAAATCAAACTCCCCTCTCCATCATACAATGCCAGTACCTAAATACACCATAATTTACTATCTAGTTTACTATCTCATTCAAAGTGTAGCCCTCTTAGCCAAAAGTTGTAAGGTCTCTGAGATGACACTTATTAAAGACTCTTTTCATTCTCTGAAAAACAATGGAAGTTCTGGCAACATTAATCCCCTTAAAAAAATCAAGTGGCAAAAAAGAAATTTTCCCCAACTTCTATATTGAGTTTCACTGCCTCTGTTTGTCGAAAAGGGCTGGGGGATATTGGGTCTCACTGAAGTATATTCTTCTAGAAGAAAACTTAGAATGTTTGCACACATTTCACAGTGTGAGTTGCTTATGACTTAGGATAAGTATCTGTCAATGGTTCTTAAGGAAATCTGCAATTACACTTCATTTAACATCAAGTTTTCAGGAAATTAACAACAATGTGAAACTGTAGAGCCACTGAACACTACGCTGCTTCTTTCTTCTTCTTAGAATCAATGTGGAGAGTAAGGGCCATCATGTCTGGGCTGCTCTATTTCATCTGGAGATGATAACAATGACAGTAATATATACAGCGTTAAAAAGACTTGCTATGCTTATATAGTAGAAAGCCGGGCTTTTAATCAACCATAAGATAACTATTTGTAGGTGAGTATTTAACTATTATTTGCCGAAGAGACTCAGGAGAACCGCAGTGTGCACTAGTTCATAGTGGCAAACACCTTTTCAGTCGGCCTATTTGTGTCCTCAGCTGAGGAGTCATCCTATTTGTGCCCCCAGTGTCACTGGCAAGGCCCGGTGGCTCATGCCTGTAATCCCAGCACTTTGGGAGGCAGAGGTGGGCAGATTTGAGTCCAGGAGTTTGAGACCCGCCTGGGTAACATGGCAAAACCCCGCCCCTACAAAAAATACAGAAATTAGCCGAGTGTGGTGGTGTGTGCCTACAGTCCCAGCTACTCAAGAGGCTGAGGTGGGAGGATCGCTTGGGCCTGGCAGGTTGAGGGTGCAGTGAGTTGTGATCATTCTACTGCATTCCAGTATGGGTGATTGAGTAAGATCCTGTCTCAGAAAAATAAATACATACATAAATAAAACATCTCCAGAGGCTAGGCACAATGGCTCACGCCTGTAATCCCAGCACCTTGGGAGGCCAGGGTGGGTGGATCACTTGAAGCCAGAAGTTCGAGACCAGCCTGGCCAACATGGTGAAACTCTGTTTCTACTAAAAATACAAAAATTAGCCAGGTGTGGTGGCATGTGCCTGTAGTCTCAGCTACTTGGGAGGCTGAGGTGGGAGGATTGCTTGAACCCGGGAGGCAGATGTTGCACTGAGATGAGATTGCACCCCTGCACTCCAGGTTGGGTGACAGAGTGAGACTCTGTCTCAAAACAGAACAAACCAAAACAAAATCTCCAGAGCATACTGAGCAAAAATGAGCCTAGGAAGGCTAGGGCTTTGATCAAAAGCTGCTGCAATCCGTCCTCACCCCTTAAAATAAATATATGTATACATATATATTATAAATATATATGACTTGCCGGAGCCCGGGAGTTGGAGGCTGCAGTAAGCTTTGATCATGCCACTGCACTCCAGTCTGGGCAACAGAGTGAGAACCTATCACAACAAATGAACAAACAAAAAATAATAAATGCTTCCCTCAATATTTTTTAATGAATGAAGTCACATGGAAGTGAATATCAAATATAACCTTTAAGAGAATCAACTCTTCCAAATAATATTAAAGTCAACACTGAAGTTATGGAAGAATGAGTTCAGATGACATTCTGGAAGATGCAACTTCACCTTGGTTGCAAAGGAACCTGTGGGCTAAGCAAATATATACAAGCCTCAAATTTCTTTTTAAAATGAGCCACTTCCCCTACACTTTCCAGCTGCTGTCTCTCCCGCCCCATATGGTAGCCCTGTGTGGTTAAAGACCCTCATATAACAAAATTGAGAGTAATCATCCTGGCTTGCCATAACCAAAGAGTGCCTCTGCTATCCGAGTAAGGAAGTTCTAGTCATAGAGCTAAGGCAGGGCATCTGGAGAAAAGTGGCAGGGCTACAGATATCTTCAGGACTCTAGGACCACACCACCCAGGTATCTATTATGCTAATGGCAGAGGTAGTCCACTAGAAGGGATCAGAGTTTGTCTTAAGGAGACTCTACACACATCTGAGAAGGAAACTTCTATGGCTGCCTCACCATCGCTGACAGATCCTTGCCTAACAGCTGAAACTACCAACAGGAAAAGGTTACATCATTGTGAAAAATGGACAAAATCCCACAAGTAAGGAAGAGGTTGAAAACCATGGTTCTCATAAAATGTGTGACTGGCAGCCTGCTATAGTTTGTCCCAGACAAAACTCATGTTGAAATTTAATTGCCAATGTCACAGTGTTGGGAGGTGGTGTCTTTAAGAAGTGATTAGGTCATTAAGATCAGTTAGCGTCTTTCTCCAGGGACTGAGTTAGTTCTTGAGAGAATGGATAAGTTCACATGAGAGCCAGTTGTTACAACGTGAGGCTGCTTTTCGTGTTTGGTCTCTTTGAAAGCCCTTCTGCTTTCTGCTGAGTTGAAGTTCTCACTAAATGGGTTGCCTGATCTTGGACTTCTCAGCCTCCAGAATCATGAGCCAAATAAACTTACTTTCCTTATAAATTATCCAGTCTTGGGTATTCTGTTATCGCAACAGAAAATGAACTAAGACAGAGCACAATATAATTGTTCAGCAGAAATGATTAAGATACAACTGAAATTCTAAGTCCAAAGAATGGTCTAGTGGGTGGCGTCAAGAGAATTGTAACATTCAAGGTTAGGAAGAAAGCAGAAAGTGATGGATGGACAACAAAAGGTCAGAAGCAGAAGCACATAGTTCTAGAAGAACCCAAGGGAAAAGAGTCTGAAGAGGGTTCTTTGAAATCAACAGATGCCACATATATGGATTGGTCAGCAGGGGACAAAGACACAGGGTCTGAGCAGATTATTTTTGAGATAAAAGAGACCTATGTTTTGGGCCTTCACTGTCCTCATCTAAAAATGAGAAGCTGGTAGAAGTGGGACGGAAGTGGGGAGAAGACAGTAGGGCTGCTGAAGGGGAGGTGGATTACAATATTTAAAGGATCTTTCAATTATGAAGTTTAAGTCATTCTTGAAGGCAGATCGGTAGGCTGGGGATCAGGACATCCAAAGGTTTCATGGGAATCAGCTGAAGGAAAGTATGTACACTAAATCAAGCCTGTCTCTCTTGTTCTCTCTCTTTCTCTCTCTCTCTCTTTCTTTTTTTAAACAGCAATATATGCTTAGAGCCCTCTGCAAATTACAGCTACCTTCTTGCTGTACTTAAACCAACAACTTGATTTCCAATACAGTACCTGCCAGGAAACAATTACAGGGTATCTCAAGAGGCTATTGAGTGACTTGAAGTTTCCTTAAAGAACTCTGCCAAAATCTCAACAAAGCTTGCGTGGGTGTGGTGGGTGGTACACACCTGTAATTCCAGCATTCCGGGAGGCCAAGGCGGGGAGAATCATGTGAGGCCAAGAGTTAGAGACTAGCCTGGGCCACATAGCATGACCTTGTTTCTACAAAAAAATTTAAAAAATTAGCAGGGTGTGGTGGCGCACATCTGTAGTCCTAGCTACTTGGAACGCTAAGGCAGGAGGATTGTTTGAGTCCGGGAGTTCAAGGTTGCAGTGAGCTATGATTGCACCACTGCATTCTAGACGGGTGACAGAAGAGAGATATCCTATCTCTGAAAAAAAAAAAAAAAAAAAGGAAATCTCAACAAAGTACTTTGTTTCTTTTTTTCTTTTTGAGATGGAGTCTTGCTCTGTTGCCCAGACCAGAGTACAGTGGTGTGATCTCAGCTCACTGCAAGCTCCGCCTCCCAGGTTCACACCATTCTCCTATTTCAGCCTTCCGAGTAGCTGGGACTACAGGCGCTCGCCACCACGCCTGGCTAATTTTTTTTATTTTTATTTTTAGTAGAGATGGGGTTTCACTGTGTTAGCCAGGATGGTCTCGATCTCCTGACCTCGTGATCCTCCTGCCTCGGCCTCCCAAAGTGTTAGGATTACAGGCGTGAGCCCTCACGCCCGGCCCCAAAGTATTTTCTTATAATCCTAAGAAAGATGTCCTTTTCCTTCTGATTTGTTTGTAGGCATATAGTTTATGGCTGGTTAAATAAAATGATGTTTATTTAATTTCTGTAACATGCTAGAGGTTAAAAGCTTCTGTTGAGAATACAAATGCTACAATATTTCCAGGGGAAACTCAGTTTCCATTTACAAAGCTTTGCCTTTTAAGAGATCTGTCAGGAAAGTAACTTGATTATAGCTATCTGAAGTAAGGGACAATTCTTACCTTCAGAGCTTATTCTTTTACTTAATTCAGCTCTATGGACTTTTGAAAGTGGCTGTTGGTTCTGGTACCTGCTTTAACAACCTAGGCATACTTCATAATGTATTCATCAAACGTAAGTAGAGAAAGTAATTTTTTCCTAGGATGTACAGAATTTCATTTCATCATTTTAATGTTATTTAAAGACATTTTATGAAAAATGAATTATAAAAATATTCCTGTAAAACCATCCCTTGCTTTCTCTGACTGGGTCACTAAAGTGAAGGAGGGCGCAGGAAACATCTCTACAAGACCCCGCATTACTGCCAACCTCGCAGGGCTGCTGGGAAATACGACCCCGGCTGTGAAAGAAAGAGTGTGCTACAATTTTCTAGGCCTTGTTGAAAAGATATGAGAAAAGCTCTTATACTTTTTTTTTAATGAAAACCACAAAGGCAGAAAATAAAAGCAGTATTCCCCTAGACAGACAAAGAAAGTAAGACCTTGGAGGGGGCTTAGCAATCTCTCTGATTCCACAGGGAGAGAACTAAGGTCTGGCAAGATGGGTGATTTGCTCAGTGGCAGTGGCAGAAGAAAGGGAAGTCTTTGAACTCTTCCCACTACTCAGTGCCTCCTATTTAATTGCTAGCTGTGGAAAACTTACAACATCATGGATCTAATTCCGCAGTGTATGACTTTTCCTTGAGTAGAGAAACATCTGTGACAAACAAATAGCAATGTTTTTAAATTCAATTTTGGGGTAGATTTTTCAGTAAGTTACATAATCAGCTAGCTGTGTCATTTGTGTCACATCTATGCTTAAATTTCCCAAGTGCCTGAAGTTGTGAAAAACATCAGTTCTAACCATATGGCCAGCAGAGAATGCAGATAAAACACACACTTGCATTTAAAAAGCTGTGGTTTCCAACAGAACTTGGTTGCTGAATGAATGCTCCTCAAGTACACTCTAAGTCATCATTTGTCCTGAAACAAACAATATTCTACAAGGCTATATAAGGATATAAAGAGAGAAACAGAATTGTTTGAAGAAAGGCAGACATTACTCAAATTAAACAAAGACATCAGGGTATTTGGGCTAATACTTTTAACCCAGTAAGAAATGTTGCTTGCAAAAGTATTCTTTGGACTAGGAAAAGCAAAAGGTTTCTCTTAAACTCATATATGGCTTTAAACATAAACTGTAAAATTTGCTTTTCTCTTTATAACTTTTTTTTTTCTTCTTACTTTTGCTTTACGTGAACAGAAAGCCTGACGTGGCTTTGGAAAATAATGTCAATCAATTTGTATTCTGAGATGCTGAGTTACAAAAAGATTTCAATATTACTATTTAGAGTACCAAAACATTCACAAAGGACACAGATATATGGACCTGTGCAAGATAGACATTTATTTCTTGAAAACAGTGTTAAGGAGAAAGAAACTATTTTGTTTCCCTTGAAGAACTGCTGACAATTATTTTTTCTGTCCATTCTTTGCCTTAGGAAAAGAATGGAGGTTAAAACACACAAAGCAAAAGTTCCTGTAATCATTTACATCATGGTCCTAATAAACTTGAATTTTATCTGTGTTTATCCTACAGAATATTCTGACATGCTACTTCTGTAGCTAAGTTTTTTCTTTAATTGTAGATAATAAAATACAATGTTTTGACCTGACTGGTTTCTGAATGCATGACTCTGGGAAATGTCAAATGTCTTTCTTTCTTCAGCTCCAGTCAAATTAGGTTTTTTCTCCCCCCCGCCCCCCAAGCTGCCTGGAACATGTTAAACACAAGGCTGTGACCTTAAACTCTGAAATAATATTTCTAGTGTCTGTGCAAAAGCCTGCCCTCACATACACCTTTAGACTAATTACTGCAGTGTAATGTTGCCAGTGAACCGCTGTAATTACACTTGGAGAAAAGTATGGTCTTGTTCTTCCCTAGCTAATGAAAATGATAACCTTTCCATTTTGATTCATCATTCACAACAGGCAGAGCATGCGATGCTGGGTCTCCTGGGTATACAGTAATTTTCCTGACTGTTTATGCACACTTCTATTTTCTGGCCCTGCAGAAGCTGGAATTAAAGAACCAGGCATACTTATGCTAAAAACGGTCAACAGTAACAATAGCAATAACATTAAAATTTAATATCATCCTTACCCCACAATGCCATTCTATAATGAAATAGGGCCACGACACAGGAATGTGTGTCAAAAATGATGACAGCATAGAAAACAAGTAATGAGCCTTTAAGTCCATCGTATTCAAAATGCTAGCCATCAGTTTATTGGTCTACTTAAGCGTTCTTAAGAGAAGATGTTGGACAGTTTATTCTCAAAGCGCTAGAACTGGTAACTGATTCTTAAACAATGACAAAAAAAGGATTTGTCAGGTTATTTGAAAACACTGTCCTCTGTGGAAAAAAAATTCTTTAGATACACTTATTAATAGATATAAATGTACTCAAAAGGGGAAGAATGTTCCTTTGAAGTGGAATAGCCACCTTTTTAAGTATCTATGCTTATCTATTAATTGCCATGAGTATCTTAGTAACCTTATTTCTTCCTTCTGTGCATTTCAGAAATAACCTAAGTAGAAAGAAAAATTGCAAAACAATTTGGCTTTTCAAAAGTTCTTCTTCCCTTCTTTGTGCAGTGATACAAGATACAAACATCAGACCCAAGGCAGTTCTACCGAATCAAATCAGACCATGAAGTTTCTTCTAACAAGAATCCCCTTGTGCTTTTCTTCACGCTGGTTGGTTTTCTTCTAGCCGTGTCTACCCCAGTAAGAGGAAGACAATCCAAGGTAGTCTCTTCCCCGCTGGGGGCAAAATCCCATTCTTAGTAACAAAGCTATTTTCATCTGCTGATTGAGAGCCAATAGTAAGAGTAAATAGTTACACAGGAAATGCCGCGCTGACGCCTTCCTGCCTGGCATCAGGAATCCATATCTAAAGCTAACTAAACTGCCAGTTCAAAAAGCAGCTGCATTTTAACCACCTGCCTGTACATTCTGAGTATTCTAGAGCATTCAAAGGTATTGCCTATAATGCTTTTTGTGGAATTAAAAAAAAAATTGTGGTAAGAACATATAACATGAAATCTACCCTCTCAACAAACCCAGACAAGTTGACCCTCCTATCACAGAGCCGGCACAAAGTACATCAGGTCTGTTTTTCCCCACACTGGGCAAGCTCTGTCATGCCCAGGCAGCCTGGGAAAGTGCGCAACATTGAAAACTGAAGTCCTATGGCCAGATCCTGCCAGTAAGATCTATCCAAGAGATCTGATTCATGGAAAGGGCCAGTGGAACCAACACTGGATATAAGTGTAGAAGTTTTTTATGAAAAGGCCAAACCTAAAAATTGAACAGAATTTCCATTCACTTCCACCCTCCTGATCTATTCCCATTGGTCTCTCTCAGTCATTATTTGGCAAGTCTAGGCCAGATTCTCAGAAAGGGACCTACTCATAAAAGTAGGTTGTACACCTTAAAGAGATATGATTTTATTTGTCAGTTGAAAAGATGAAAAAGAAGAAGCCACAAAATACTTGGAGGAAATAAAATTATTAGACATGCAATGTGTTGATGAAACATTTTTAACATAATGTCATGTCGCCATAAATGAGAAGTTAACCACTGATGAAAAAAAAGTATATTAAGATTGTCATAAAGTCAAAAAGCAAATAGAAAAAATTGCAAGTATGACATATATATTGACATGTTATATGTTACATAGTATATATAAAGAGCCTTTACAAAACAGTAAGAAAACAATAAAAGTTCCCAACAGAAAAATAAACTGCTAAAAAAGCAATTCAAAACTCAAAATCGAAATTACCTACATACAGTACATATGTGAAAAAAGTTTCGCTTCATTTTCAACAAAGAAACACTAAAATAAGGAAATGTCCTTTTTTTTTCTTCACAAATGAGCAAAAATATGTATGAATACTGTGCTGTGCTTCTAGGAAAACATTTTTTTCATACATTCCCCATCTCCAAAAGGCACACAAGTAACCAGTGATAACATTCAATACGTCACTTTCTTGGAAGGTGCTTGTAGAAGCTTTGTTTCACTGACAATACAAAAAGTAAGCCAAATTAAAAAAAAAAAAAAAAAAGCAAAAGCAAAAGCATTGGAGAGAGAGATTGTTTATGTAATCTAGTAATCTGCAGCAACCGCTTGCCAACTTCCCTCACATCTTCACTGCTCCAAGTCCTCATTCCAAAAGCATAGGGCATCAGGCACCTCAGTGAGCTACACTACCAGGCATTACCAATGGCATAAAACTCAGAATAATTCAGAGAAAGATTCAGACATTTGGAAGAAAAAAGGTGTGGGCGTGGTATGCAGGACACTTTCTAATTATCTTTATGGCATAAGAAAGCTTCTTTTCAAATACTAAATTATGAGAAAGGATGGATAAGCTCCAGCCTACCCAACTTCTAAATGAGAAGGTTTAAAATCATGAATTCAGAGCTAGATTGGATAGAAGAGAGGACTTCAGAGATCTTTTAGTACAAACTCTTCATATTACAGATGAGAATACAGGCCACTTAGAGATTAAGTGACTTGGTCAAGCTCACGCACCTCATAATATTTAATCTATAATGTTAAAAATGGATTCTATCCTGACAGTTGTTTTAGGCAAGGGGTGAATTAATCAATTACTTTAAAACTGCACTGTGTATACAGTAGCCCCAGCCATATGTGGGCACTTAAAATGTGGCAAATCTAAATTGAGATGTGTTATAAAACACACACCAGTGCAAAGTACACACCGGATTTCAAAAATTTAACATGAATAAAAGAATGTAAGACATCTCATTAATTTCTGTACTGAATACCTGCTGAAGTGATAATACTTTTGATATACTGGAGTAAATAAAATACATTATTCAAACACATTTCACCTGTTTCTTTTTACTTTGTTAATGTGGCTATCAAAAAATTTAAAGTAACATCTGTGGTTGGCTCCATATTTTTATTGGAGAGGGCTGCTCTAAAACACGATGATGTTGTTTTTAAAAATTTAGCAGAAATCTACCATTTCACTGTTTTAGAAACGATATTAGTCATTTTTCAAAAAAATTAAAAAAAAAAAACTCACCACACTCCTAATTGTGGCAATCATGTGAACATAATGTTTTAGTTTTAGGAAGGAATGTATACATGTCTATAAACTGTAAAGGCAGGAATTTTGAAAAGCAAAATTGCTTTTTTGGACCATTAAATTATTCCTGCTTCCATTTTTCTGGTTGACCACAGCCTCCCTAAAACCTTATGGCATGATCAACTTGCTCACTGTTTTTAGGGAAATCCAGGCAACCAAGGACAGGCCATCTACATTTTCCAATCTGTCATTTTCCAGTCAGTGTGGCTGCAAAAGCAACCATATAAAAAACAGTGGCATTTGGACTTAAAAGGCAGAAAGTAATCATTATCAAAAAATTCATTTTTTAAAAACAATAATCCAAAAATGAATGTCCAAAATATGTACTGCCTTTGGTAAGATGAATCTTACATTACCCCCTCCATTCCCCAAAGAACTCAGCATAGATGTGAGCAATAAATAACACGTGCAGTATACCCCACCATCTTTCAACCATTTGCCAGTCAGGATTGAGGCTGAGGAAGCAGAAAAGATTAAGCAGAAATCAAAGAGAGCCAAGCTCTAATGGTGTCTAATTAGCATAACAAAAGGCACTGCCACAATCTTTCAGCAGTGGGCAATACATCTCATTAAAGAAGACTGAATAACAATTATTCTCTCCTGACCACCCCCCCGCCCCACCCCCATACTTCTTGGCTTAGCTCCGGGAGACCCTGAGAGCCCCGCTCCAAGAGCTTCTGCATTATTGGCCAGGCATTCAGGCTTCAGGGGAAAGAGCCCACTTGTATTACTGTGCACCTGCATCTCAATGCTTTATTCTGATTTCCTCTCCTGCGGTGAAAATGTAGCTTCTTCAAGCATGTACAAGTCCTGATATGCAGTTTATAGGGATATAAATTGAGAAATGTCAATGATGACCTAAAAAATGAATACTACTTCTTCTAAAACATCTTTCTTGAAAGAAAATTGATCTAGTATTTATTTCTCTTCACCGATTCTATTTCTCCCTTAATATTACTTCACTGTCTCAGACTTAATGAAGCTAAATTGAAATTCTAACATATTTTATCGCAACCAGTAATTTGCTGTGTGCACACACAGGCATGCACACACTCATAGATACATATACACATCATGCCATTTAAGTGGGAGTACTTTGGTTCAGACCTATCCTCTCTCCCTATTTCCCCTTGATGTAGACAAGCAAGGAAACAGATGAAATTCAAAGAAAATCAAGATTGCAGGTGAGCATGTGAGTAGTTTTTGTATACATTTAAACCAAGAATAAAAGGTTTCACTTAAATTAATAATTTAAAAATTCTTCCAGGGTGATTACTAAGAAAGATAAAAGCTTTAAACAATCCTATGTACTTTTTCACATCAATCTGCTTTGGGGGAAGGATTGAGTGAGAAGGTGAGAGAAAGGACACAGTTATTTAGTCCAAACAATTTTCGATTCTGAGCTATATTTTTTGATCAGTAACACCTTTCAAAAGAAATTTAGTATGAGGGCTGCTTTTTTTTTTTTTTTTAAATGGCCTCTCCTGCCAAACACAATGGTACATCCTCTACTTAAACCCGAACATTGCCATGTCTGCAAGTTGTTCTAGGAAAAGCTGTTTATCACAGATGTAGATAGGAGCCACTGCAATGGTTCCTGAGACTAAATAGCAGAAACAGAGCCAACTCAGGGAGTAGCTGGGAAAACCTATTTAGTATGTCTGGATTTTCAAACTGCTACAAAATTACTGCATTGTAGGAACTAAGAGACCTTGAGAATATTCAAGTCATTAAAATCATAGGCTGGGTACTGTGGCTCACCCTGTAATCCTGGCACTTTGGGAGGTTGAGGTGGGTGGATCACTTGAGCCCAGGAGTTTGAGACTAGCCTGGGCAACATAGTGAAACCCCATCTCTACAGGAAAAAAAAAAAAGAAACAAAAGTTAGCTGCACATGGTAGTGTACACCTGTGGTCCTAGCTACTCCAGAGGCTGAGGTGGGAGGATCACTTGAGCCCAGGTCAAGGCACCAGTGAGCTATGAGCGTGCCACTGCACTCCAGCCTGGGAACAGAGTGAGACCCTGTCTCAAATAAATAAATTAATTAAATAAAAGCATTGGCTAGAGGCCTAAGGTGAGATATTTTAATGCTATAATACTTTGCACATGACAGTATACAGCTAAAATAAACCTTAGACGATCACTTGAATTCTAAAAGGCCTTTCTCTACGTGGTGAACTACTCAGCATTTAACAGCTGGTTTCTGCATGGTGGCTGACGCCTGTAATCCCAGCACTTTGGGCAGGCTGAGGCGGGTGGATCACTTGAGGCCAGGAGTTAGAGACCAGCCTGGCCAACATGGTGAAATTCCATCTCTACTAAAAATACAAAAATTAGCCTGGCATGGTGGTGGGCATCTATAATCCCAGCTACTCAGGAAGCTGAGGCAGAAGAATCGCTTGAACCTGGGAGGTGAGATTGCAGTAAGCCGAGGTCGTGTCATTGCGCTCCAGCCTGGGAGACAGAGCAAGACTCCGTCTCAAAAAAAAAAAAAAAAAAAAAAGTCAAAGAAATGTATTTGGGGGTAAAATATTTTTATTTCTTTTAGGGCCTGTTATCTGTCATGTGATGCTGTGCCAGAATCAGGTTGGAATCTGGTATCTTATTGTTACAAAAAGTCTGTTCTGTCAGTCTTAAGTTCTCTGTTTTAATGTTACTGCTGATCAGCTGCACCTGAATTCCAGACACAGGAGAGCATAATGAGGCATGTCCAACCTACCCCTCCCCCAACCCCCCATCCCCGCTTCCTCTCATGGCCTAAAGTATCACAGTTTTTCAGGTTAACTTTGAATGTCCCTGGCCAAGAGGATGGGTCCATTCAGTTGGGTGGGGGGCTTAGAATTTTATTTCTGGTTTACAACAGTAATGATGTAGTTTTAGTCTTGAGTTGTCTTCAGATGAATAACCTGGCTTTTGGGAGTCACTGGCAGAAGTAATAATATGGAGGAGGTCCAACAGCAGGTGCAGGACAAGTTAGATTATTATTGGTAACATAACCCATAGCACTTCTACTATCTCCAGGATGGTCTATATTTAACTAAATTCCAGCTTCACACACATCTTTCATTTATTATAAGAAGACAGCTCTGTGAGCTGAAACACATTCATAACTTCAACATTACTACTGGACGTCTTTATTCAAAGTAGTCATGAGGGAATTTTAATTTCAAGTAGAAAACTGTCTTGGGGCTCTAATTGCTGCTTCAGAGAGGAGTAACTTTTAGAAAGCAACAGTGTATGGATATGTGACTAGTTACATGGAGTCCAGATTATTGCTAAATATGCTAAAAAAAGGAAAAGGCTGGAGGAGGAATTAGGATCTTGGTCTTGAGCACAGGTCAGCATTCCTGGTAGGCATACTGCCATTTCTCTGGGGGAACCCTGTCTGAAAAGCAGAGGGACCTCTTTGCTTTTCGAAGCCATGGCTCAAACGGGTTGCAGAAACGTAAGACAAAACATATTTAATGGGAAGAGGGTAGGAAAATTCTCCAGTATTGATAAATCTGCAATTCCAGTTTTTTTCAGTGGCTATTGGAAAGATGAATTATGCTGGGGGAAAAAAAAAACCAACCCAGAGCAGCTTCCTGTCATTTCTAAAACATGATCCTATGCCTGCTTGAAAGAGTTAAGGCTGTATAAATATTTATCATTCTTCTTTCAAAAGGATAAGAAAAATTCCCTTTGCATACATGAATTTTAGATTGCAAGGCAAACATGAAGAGATGGTCAGGGGCCCATCATCTTAATGAGGATATGGTAATGATAATGATTTTTTTAAGCTTGCTTATATGTGATCAAAACCTAGAGATTTTGATTTTATACTAAGGCATGCACAGAGCCAAGAATAGTTAATGCTTTTAGCAGCATATGGATGGGATGACAGGAATACCATCAAGGGCTTACAGTGGGACCAGGGTGAAAGATTCATTAAAAGTGATAAATAGGATATGCCTTTCTTAATGTTTTTCAATTGCATATTCAATACAGCAGGCCAGTGACTATGCATTTTAACTGTCTTTATTTTTAAGACAGCTGCCAGATTTTAATCAGATTAAACAGTTATTTGCAAATGAGTACCCCTTCATTAACATACCAGAATCATAACAATAAACAATTCTGTTACTAAACAGTACACAGGACAGCATGAAGTTTAAGAACCACGCACACATATAGCACTACAGCAGGGTAAAATACTCCTTTTAATTTGAGCAAACCAGTTACTTTAAATTTTAGGGGAAATAACCTAGAAGAACGCTCACAAGATTCTAAATTCCAGGAGTAGAGATTTTGTTTATTTGCAACTTTATCCCTAGTGCCTAAAACAATGCCTGACTCATAATAGGTTCTCAATAAACGTAAATGAATGAAGCAGCTCTTTTAATAAATAGTGATATTCTTACAGTTACACTGTCAAGCACTGAAACCTTCTGAAAAATTGCTAAACTGAAATAAATCAATGGCATTTTTCTCAAAAATTTAATTCTGTAATTTATTCGGAAGGCCTTAGAATAGCTGTATTTTTTGTTATCAACTGTGTAACAAAGGGCAGCTATAATAATCTTATTTCATCTAGTTTCTTATTTTTCATTTTCACATATACTTTTGCTGTTGCCAACTTATAGAAGCACAGAGAATTTAAGTAACTTGGTTCAGGATACTGTGTAAGTTAGATAGGTCCTAGGTGCCAAACTTCCTAGTGCACTGTTTTCTGCAGTAAACAACGCTGGACCATCTCTTTGCTACTTATCATGTGTCTTGAAGAAAACATAAAACAAGTTCTTTAAGAGAAAATAAGAGGTACTGTAATGACCATTAATAACAGGTACTTTATCAATACAGTAAAGCAGAAAGAAATGGCAAATGAAAGAGAAATTTTCATTATTACCATTCACTTGTCAGTAGAGAAGGAAGAGAAGTAATTAAAATATTTTTTCAAAATGGCCATATAAAAGTTCTCTGTAGTAGGTCACAACATATAAAATACAGACCTGTTGATATCAAAATACTGACTAAGAAAACTATCTTTAACATCAACATGTAAGATTTGTGATTAGATCTCTGCCTTAGTCTGTTTTGTGCTGCTATAACGGAATGCCTGAGACTGGGTAATTTATAAAGAAAATGTATTTATTTTGGCCAGGCGTGGTGGCTCATACCTGTAATCCCAGCACTTTGGGAGGCCAAGGCGGGCAGATCACGAAGTCAGGAGATCAAGACCATCCTGGCTAACACGGTGAAACGTCGTCTCTACTAAAAATACAAAAAATTAGCCAGGTGTGGTGGTGGGCACCTGTAGTCCCAGATACTCGGGAGGCTGAAGTAGGAGAATGGTGTGAACCCAGGAGGTGGAGCTTGCAGGGAGCCGAGATCGCACCACTGCACCCCAGTCTGGGCAACACAGCGAGACTCCAGCTCAAAAAAAAAAAAAGAAAAAAAAAGAAAATGTATTTATTTTCTCATGGTTCTAAAGGCCAGGAAGTCAAAGATCAAGGTGCCAGCATCTCATGAGGGCCTTCTTGCTGCATCATCCAATGGCAGAAGGTAGAAGGGCAAAAAGAAGGCAATAGAGGGAGGAGAGCGAGAGTGGGTTGAACTTGTCTTTTTATAAGAAACCACTCCCATGATAACAACATTAATTCACTCATGGAGGCCCTCATGGCCTAATAACCTCTTGAAGGTTCCAGCACCCAATACCACCACACTGGGGATCAAGTTTTAGTATGATCTAAATGTCTCCTCCAAAACTCATGCTGAAATTTAAGTGCCATTGTAAGAGTGTGGAGATGCAGAATCTTTAAGAGGTGATTCAGTCATAAGGGCTCCACCCTGTGACGGATTAAAGCTGCTATCTCCAGAGCTAGTTAGCTATCTCGACAGTGAGTTTTTATAAAGGTGAGTGTGACTCTCTCAGCTCTCTCTTACTCCTACCCTCTTGCACATGCATGCATTGTTTCTGTCTGTGTCTGTCTTTGTCTCCTGTGCTCTGTCACCACATGATCTCTCTGCCAGCAGTAAGCGCCTGGCCAGATGCTGCTGCAAGGCACTTGGACTTCATGGCCTCTAGAACTGTGAGAAATAAATTTATTTTCTTTATAAATGACCCAGTTTGTGGTATTCTGTTACAGCAGCAGAAAAAAAAAGACTAAGACAAGTTTCTAATACATAACATTTAGAGATGCATCCAAACCAGTGCAGAGGTTCTTTTCTTACCAGATCACAAACAGAAGATAAAAACTACAAAAGGTCTTTCAAAAGATGTAATTGCTGTTTCTTGTTTAGTCAACATACAAGATGAATACAAATTAATGAAGCAGAATTAGTAGCCTTAAGGGTGACTCATACCTAGTCAAAAAGGTACCTGGAAAGAAGTTTTTAAATTCAAAATGTTAATTCAATTTCCTTACTAGTTATTTCTGATTGATTCTGGTGGTGTTCCTCTGAGGCTGTCTAGAAATCAGTGAAAGATCAGATAGTTACCACTGGGACTAGACAGTTAACTTCTGCTTGCTTCTGAAAACACTAGCAGCTGTAAATAGCTGAGTTAAACCAAGCCTGCTGGTGTGTTCCAGTTGACGTATTATTTGGTATCACAAGGACTGGCAGGTGTGGTATGAAACTAAAAGGTCTTAGACTCACTGTTTTAAATGAAGGTGGTGGTGGGTAGGAAGGATTCATAAGAAAGTTTGAGCATCAGATGGAGAAAATTTGATTCTTCTACTAACCACCATGATGACTATAAACACAAGCATTACCATACCACTACTTTTGTTCTGGTGATGAAATGGTTTGCCTTATTTTGTCACCAAACACCCTATAGGGTGAGTAGACATTATTCTCATTCTACACATCAGGAAACCAACACCCTTTTGGTTGAGGTGGTCTTACCCAGAATCGCACAGTTCAAAATGGTGAAGCTGGTGATTTTTCTTTTTTTCTTTTTGAGACAGGGTCTCGCTTTGTAACCCAGGCTGGAGTGCAGTGGCATGATTTCAGTGTACAGAAGCCTTGACTTCCCGGGCTTGAGCAATCCTCCCACCTCAGCCCCACAAGTACCTGGGACTACAGGAACATGCTACCATGCCCAGCTAATTTTTGTATTGTTTTGTAGAGACAGTGTTTTGCCATGTTCCCCAGGCTGATCTTGAACTCCTGGACTCAAGCAATCTGCCTGCCTCAGCCTCCCAAAGTGCTGAGATCAGAAGTGTGAGCCACCAGGACCAGCCTCTTTTTTTTGTTTTGCATAACATTTTAAAATTCAAAGTGATAGTGTTCTATTACTTGAAGTATATGTGGAAAAAGACTAGTGCAGCAAATAAAAATGCTGTTTTAGAAAGGTAATAACAGCTTAAAATATTCAGTCCTCAAAACTTTATTTCTGATTTTTGTACAAATAAATAAATAATGAATAAACAATTCTTTCCAAATTCTTTAGCTTGCGAGAAAGCTACCAGACAAAAATATGAAACAAATTTAATGCTAATACACCCTCCCAATAGCATTTCCTAGAAAATACATGGAAATAAATGCCCCTTGAGGAACTACTTGCCCCTGTATAGGTGTCCTCATGATCAGTGTGTGGCTTTGTTGAGTATTAAGTCTTGAGGTTAAATAAGGCCCTAGACTGATAAATGAAGGAAACATCTACGAATAAGTAAACCCTGTAATGATAACGAGTGGTTGATTTGGGGTAATTTGTTTTATATGCCTATTTCAGGTAGTGTTTCTACTAAGGTCTCATTCTCTCCCACCTCCACTCCATGTAGGCACCCCACACTCTCGGCTCTCTTTGAAAATATGGGATTTTCTTTGCAAAGTTATTGTGGCCCTTCCTCACCCTGAAAAGAGGTGACAGCATAAAAGCAGTGCCATGCCAGGAGTGGGAAAATCTCTTCCCATGCAATGAGCACGTCACTTGCTGTGTCCCAGGTGAAAAGATAACAGGGATAATGGAAAATAAGAGTTTCTAAACTTCTCAAACTAACCTCACTGTCCATCAAATTTTAGAGTTGAAATTTTGTTGTTCGGTTAAAAATTAAGAAAAATTGTGGCAGACTGTAATTATTTCCTAAGCTGTGTAGTCTGCTGTGAGCTATCAGAGTGCTGTAGAAAGTGCAGAGGTTGGAGATCAGCTTCAAGCCCTCCTGTGCTTGGATCCTCACTTAGATGCAAGTATAAACAGCTCATTTAACAAATGAGAGCAGGTGCTATCCCTTAGGAAACTGAAAATTGCTATATGAATGTAGGTTGCTGGGATGTTGATATCACCATTATAACTGGAAAGGTCCATGATGGCACAAGAGAGTAAGTTATAATCTGGAAACTTTTGTGGGGGGATCATTTTCAACCAAATTAACCCATTCTGCAATGACTTTTAACAAGATCATCTTTCACCATGTGATCGTCTCCTTTTTCCAAGTAAGGTCTTACATGCAAGATAAAATTAACACTAAAAACAAATGTTAAGAAAAACGATGCTCCCACATTTTAAATAAACATGGCTTCCTCTTCACTATTTGAGTTCAAAATTACCCAGGGCACATCATATTAACAGCATACTCATAATTCATATTTTCTCCAATATCATTAGAATTACAATATAAATGGTAATGGATTTACAAAGAAAATACAGGTACTGGCTTTGTACAGGAATTTTATATTATAAAAGATCCCTAAATATGTAACCCCTGTCATATAGCTTAGAACGACGATCAGAAATGTTAATTTCTTGACTGTTTCCTTTTCTCTATCATCTTATTCTTTCCCCATTATATGGCTTTTTCCTTGGATACTGTATGATTGTCCCTTAAATCTTCATCTCTCATCTTCTTCTCTGCCTTATGCTTGCAACATTAGCTAGAATTAGCCTTTAATAATAATATTTCATGACCTATTTCATTATATAGCTGATAGACTAGAGAAGGTATCAGTGGGTGATAAAATAGGTTGGGTTCAAGTGAGATTCTGACTTTTGTTTGGACAAGCTGTTTAGTTTTGACATCTATAAAGTGAGAAAAGCTTAAAGAAGCATATATAAAATTATTAACTAAAATACTACAGAATGCATTTTAAAATTTTACTTCTCATTTTGTTTGTTCAACATTCTGATTTAGTTGCTAGGCTAAGAGAACATTTTTATCAAAAACATACTATTTACACCACGTGTCTGCTCTCATTATCTTTTTGAAAAATTGTCAAATATATTCGTAAATAATGATTCTTCAATTTCCTTATAAAACCAATGTTTGGATAGATCCATTAGCCATTTTGGAGATAATATATCTTTTTGCTACTGAAAAAAAAAAAAGATCAGAGGAAAACTTTAAATAATACCCAACCAGGTTGAAGACATATCATACTCTTTAAATCAAGCTTTGGTTTTATAAATCAAATGTTCTGGTTTTGTTGAAAACACCTACTTTCCTAATGTATTCATTTTTAGTAGTTAATGAAAGGACACTGAGAAAAAAACCACATAAATTGAAGCTTCTAAACATAATTAGGCAGTTAAATCAAATCTCTGAAATATTCATAATCATTACAATGCAGAAGTAGTTCTTGCTGTATTTGATAACAGATACATTCTATAACAAAATTAAGTGTGTATGTGTAAGGGGGGATGGGGAGTAGGAATTTATCAAAACAATAATTATCATGATATCTAAGAAATAGCATAAAAATGGAAATGAGCCAATGTATTAAAGTGGAGGGGAAAAAATCTCTCAAGTGAAAAGCAAGAGACTTTAAAAACAATACAATATTCGATCAATTTTCATTCTACTCAAGTCTATTTAAATTAACTGAGAATACCCAAAAGCCTCAAAAAGCATATTTCAGTATGATTCCAATTTAAGAAGGAGAGGCCTTGCTTATGTAAATAATTCAAATGAATAGCAGAGTTGTGGATTTTAAAAATCATAATTCTTATCTAATAGTTAGGGAGCTGTGAGGATTGCTTTTTAAAAACCAACATCCATCCCATGAAGACATTCTCAGACTACGGGGACAGGAAGACCCTTTGCCTAAGCTGCCTTGTGCTTTATGAGATTTCACATTCTAGCACACATGTACTGTCCTTCATGTGCAGGCGGTTTGCTACGCAAATAAATTCAAAGCAATATATTTGTCTTCTTTAGACTATAATTTACAAAAGAAACCAAGCAGATCTAAAATTTCACCATTGAGGAGATGAGTTACATATTTAGCGACTCACTTGTCTTGCCTGTGCATTGTTTTAAATGCCAGTCTGTGTTCACTTCTTTGTGAGTCACTGTTTGTTATTTGCAACAGTAACACCAAATTAATCAGCATTAAACACCATAAACAATCTATGATTTTAAATTAATTAATCTATAGAAAAATGTTTTCTTTTAGAACTGTACTTACATGCATACAAAAATAAGAATCAAGGGTTAAACCTTTAATGCTCCTCTTATCACATAGTCTTAAGTGAAGTAATTAACATCTGTTCCACCTAAGGATGTACGCTGGAAAAAAAGTCTCCATTCCATTTTATCACTTAACAAATAACTATGGTAAACAATTTACAAATATCAGCCAGTTCAATACTCAAAACACCCCATGCAGTAGAGATCTCTTCATGAGGAGCCTGGGACCCAGAGGCATTAAGTCCCTTGCCCACAGTCCCACAGCTGGTAGGTGACAGGCACAGCCCACATTCAAACTCTGGAGTCTGGCTCCAAAGGCCAAGCTCTAAACTACCATGCTACGCAACCTCTTCAATTTTACAGACAAGTGATAGTTATAAAGTAATGTTACAAATGCTTAATTAATCTTGGGGAGCAGATTACTACCATGAAGCCTGCTGTGAAGTTAAAATGGTCCCTTCTTTATTAGAAGACTTTTGCTAAACCAATATGAAATATTCACAACTTTAGGAGATAAAAGTCAAATGACACCTTTCAAGTCACCAAGGGATCAAAGAGACTATGCAGCTAAGATGGTAACTTTAACATTCATTTATTTATTAGTAATTTTAAATCTGTCTGTTTTTTAAAAATGGAGAAGTCAGTGTACAATAAATGACACACATAACCATGCAACCTTTGAAAATAAAAATAAAAGACTAAACCTGTGAAAGAAAAAGTAGAAGCTAATTATAATCTAAACCTAAGTTTAGGTCACTATATTGAGTGCTAAATTTGTCTCTGAGCTTCCTGAGAGTCAAGGCAAAAAAAGAGGCATGGTTACTCAGATGAGCTTTGTTGTTACAACAAAGAGGGATTAGCAGCTTTATTTGGAAAGCAAATTTAATAAAACAAATAGACTTGTAATTCTAACCAATTTAGTAAACAGATTTTATAGTCAGAAAACCTATTTTATCATCCCTGTCTAGGTAAGTGCTTTGCAAGTCAAAGCTGCCCCAAATACGTCAAAATAAAATACCACAATGTATTGCCATACCTAAGTATCTTTTGGCTGTGTAACTGCAGTTTCAGCTCTGTGGTACCTTGGAGCCACCATTAATGCCCAGTTGGATTAATGGCCTCCTAATGGGATTCTTGACTTTATTTTACGTTCTCTCTGATCCATTTCCCATAATCCATAATCCATCCAGAGAGATATTTTAAAAACTCAAGTCTGGTCATGTCGTCCCTCCACTTAAAACCCTACAATGGTTCCCCACTGCTCTCAGGAGAAAGCCCAACGCCTTATATTGCCACATAAAGCCCAACTTAATTTTTCAAATGAGTGCACAGGATGCCACATAATGAAGATGCCGTAATTTATTTAACCACTTTCCTATTAATAGACATTTGGCTTGTTTCCAATTTTTAGCTATTACCAACAATAACACATATCTCTTTGGATACAGGGGTGAGCATTTTTCTAGAAGTGGAATTACTAGGTTGAAGGAAGAATAGTTACACTTTTGATTTTCATATATATATATAGAGAGAGAGAAAGAGAGAGTTAAATTGCCCTCCAAAATGGCCTTATCAATGTTTTTTTTTTTGTTGCCATCATTTAGCACCGTGACCACAGCCTCTCTCCACATAGTTTATGAGGGTTTTCTTACCTACACCCAACAATACTGTATATAACATTTTTTTAACTGTTTTTGTTCTAGTTTTTGTTTTCTTAATTGCTATTGAGAAGGAACTCTTTTCCTATGTTTATTGAATCTCTTTGTCCATTTTTCTGTTGAGTTATAATAACTGAAATACAATTGTTGAGACTATTTTTCCTTATTTAAACTTTGTTTATCATCATTCACTATATGTAAGTTTTTTACTAATTTGTACTAAAATTTATCAAAAACCCTGTTGGACTTTTGACTAAGATTATACTGACTCTATTGAATAATACAGGGACAGCTGATACTATCATCATGTTACACTGTCCTACACAAGAATACATTATCTGTTATAGTCTTCAGAAAAATATCCCTTTTCATCATAAAGGTCTTACAACACGTATTTTTTGTTAGATTTTTTCCAGGTATATTTGCTTAGTTCCTTGAGTGAATGAGATCTTTTTCTATTGTGTTTATTTAATTTGTCCCTTTCTGTTAATTTTTCTTTCTTTCTTTTTTTAACTGAGACAGGATCTCTTTTTTTTTCTGTCACTCAGACTGGGGTGCAGTAGTGTGTGCAATCACAGTTCACTGCTGCCTCAAACTCCTGAGCTGAAGCAATTCTCTTGCCTCAGCCTTCCGAAGCTGGAACTACAGTTGTGTGCCACCACACCTTGCTAATTTTTAAATATTTCTCATAGAGACAGGGTCTCACTATGTTGCCCCAGGCTGGACTCGAACTCCTGCCCTCAAGGATTCCTCCTGCCTCAGCCTCCCAAAGTGTTGGGATGATAGGCGTGAGTCATTGTGTCTGACCTTAATTTTATTTTTGATGGTATCTTGCAGTTAGCTCAAACTCAGGGGTCTTATTAGTTTTTCAGTTGATTTTCCTGCAGTTTCTGTTATTGCTTGTGTATTCATCTGCATTCTCTGGTAGAACAAAATTTCCATGAGAAAGGAAACTACTTCTACCTTTCAGTTATAGTCCCACTACCTAGCACAGGTCCTCGAGCACAATAGGTAATCAGTAAGTAGTTTTTGATCTAAATAAAACAGAAAATGTGGACTCTCAAGCTTCTCTTCTCATCAGTGGGTGTCAATGCATGCTCATTTCTCCCTATAATGGTCAAATTTCTTGAACAAATGAACCTAGGATTCTACTATCCAAAACTTAATGATTAACTTATGAAAATAGCACCTACGAAAATTTAAAACACTTTCCTAAATAAGCACTGAATTAAAGTCCAAATAAGTCGACTGAAAAATAGAAAAGATCAGAACATTATGCACTGAAGAATTAAAAAACAAACAGACATAATATTCAACTTTAGCATTTAGAAAAATAAGAACAACTCCAACAACATCCACACCCTAAGAAATGAAGAAGTAATATAAAATATTACAAAAACAGAAAATATAAAAATAGGCACAATTACTCATCCAAGAGTATTTTTGAGTGTGGGGGGGATGGAGGAGGAAAGGAGGGTGTTGCGGGGAGGTGAAGAAGGAAAAACCTCACAAACCCAAAACGAAATTTACAAAAAATTAATACTGAAGCAGACAAAACATTGGCAAAGCCAATCAAGAAAAGAAAAAAAAGATAAAAGACAAAATGAGGAATGAAAAGGAAATGCTGAGAACCAGGAGAATATCATATACAACTCTACGCTAATAAATGTGAAAAAGAATGTTAATGAAATGGGTAGTTATTGGAGAAAAGAATTACAAAAATTGATTCAAAATTTTTTAAAAAAGGAAGCCAATGTACACACAAACAACTGAAAATGTCATTAAATAATTTCCTTATAAAAGACTCTGGGGAAGAAAGCTTTAATTTTTATTTTTAATTTTTTTAGAGACGGTCTTGCTGTGTCACCAGGCTGGAGTGCAGTGGCATGATCCTAGCTCACTGCATCCTCAAATCCTGGGCTCAAGTGATCCTCCCCTCTCAGCCTTCTGAGTAGCTGGGACTATAGGTGCATACCACCATGCCTGGCTAATTTTAAAATCTTTTTTTTTGTAGAGAAGAAGTCTCTCTACGTTGCTTTGCCCAAGCTGTTCTCGAACTCCCGGGCTCAAGCGATCTGCCTGCCTCGACCTCCCAAAGTGTTGGGATTACAGGTGTGAGCCATCTCGCCCAGCCAAGAAAGCTTTCAAACTTTCAAGAAACACAATCTCCATGCTACAGAAAGAGACCCAGAGCACAGGAAAAGAATACAGAAAATAATCCCACTAGATTTTAGGAAGGCAACATGACTATGACTGGAAAACCCTGACCATGGTGCATGGAAAGGGGATAATAAAACGGGATCCTTTGCCTTGGGGTACGAACATCACGAAGAGAGGAGGCTCTAGAGGGTTAGTCCCAGCTTGACCATTTCGTAGTGATGCACTTTGTCCTAGTTACTTTCCTCTGATACTCCCGATTGTGAGGGTTCAATGAAATAATCCCCATATAAAGCACTTAGTATCAGGTGAGCAACAAAATATTGACTGGCCTTAGGGAGGGGACTGTTCATGTCCCCTTAAAATATGTGAAAATCTGCATATGTATCAGTATGTTCATTTTTCTGAGAGGAAGGTTCACGGTTTCCATGAGATTCTCGAACGGGTCACAGCCCACAAAATGTTCAGATCCGTTGCTACACATGATTCTTACTTCTGAACATAGATGCAAAACAAAAGTCTGGATGAAATATAAGCAAAATAAATACAATGGCACATTATACAAATCCTTCACCACTAACAAAAAAAGATTAATCATTGGAACTGAAGGCCCTGGGGTGAGAGTGTGGACAGCTTTTCTAGAAAGCAATTTGGCAGTTTCTACCAAAACCCCTTTAACCTAATAGTACCTGGGCCCTTTAACCTATTAATTGTGCTTCTAGGAATACATCTATAGTATAAAGGATTTATTATGAAATAATTTATTCTAATAAAATATTGGAGACAACCTGAATGTTCAACAATAGTGGAATAGTTAATAAAGTGATGTATCCATTCAATGGCATAGTATTATGTAGCCATTACAGGAAAGGTTTCTGAGAACTTCAATGACACAAAACAGCACTCATAATATGATTTTTAGAAGTAACTTGTATACAGTATAATGACATCATTGTAAAACAAAATAAATACCCAAGGTCTAAAGGAAGCAAATACTCCAAACTGATCGTAATGGTGAGACCTGGGTGCTGGACTATAGTGATTATTTTTTTCTTTTTTCTTCTCTTTACTTTTCAGATTTTCTATATAGTAGGTATTTTTTAAACAATCAAATCAAAGCCATTTAAAAATATCTTACTAATACAAGTGGGTAATTAGGTGATCAGAGCTACTGTTCTCTGCATGGTGATGGTGACAATATTACTTCAACTTTTTATTTAGTATTAAGATAATTTAAAAATACTGCTGATTAATGACAGGGCTGTAAACAGATTATTATTTATAAGTCTTCTAAATAGCCTAACAGTGTCAACTAAAAGCAGTGGAATCTGTCTGGGGAGGTTAGGGTACTTACTGTCTTCCTCAGCCTCTGTAAATTACACAAAGCTTTCCCTACCTTCAACAGGAAAATATCAGTAAAAAAAATTCATTGCATCAGAAACATTTTAGAAATAGTGTCATGGCTTTTTTATGCCAAACTTAATAAGAAAGAAAACCTTTAAAAACCCGTAAGTAGGGTCGGGCGTGGTGGCTCACGCCTGTAATCCCAGCACTTTGGGTGGCCGAAGCGTTGGATCACGAGGTCAGGAGTTCAAGACCAGCCTGGTCAAGATGGTGAAACCCTATCTCTACTAAAAATACAAAGATTCGCTGGGTGCAGTGGCAGATGCCTGTAATCCCAGCTACTCGGGAGGCTGAGGCAGGAGAACTGCTTGAACCTGGCGGGTGGAGGTTGCAGTGAGCCAAGATCGCGCCACTGCACTCCAGCGTGGGGGACAGAGTGAGACTCCATCTCAAAAACAAACAAACAAAACTCATAAGTAGATAATGTATTTGAAATAAGAAAACGAATAAAACTACTTTTGTTATTTTTCTTCCTAACCCCTGTATTACTGGAGGTGATTTATCCCACCAGAGCCTCTGCAGACAGTAAAATATGGTCCTGGTGACCACCTCAGGGGTGGCATCTCAGGTAGCATGCTTCCAGCATTTTATCAGACAAGGCTGGAGACAGCAGACATTAAACGTCACTTGTGTGGTCCACGGAACATTAGCTGTCTTCATTGTTGCTTTGCTTCTCTCAGGGATAGGCACGAATTTGCCTACTCATATGGTCTGGCTGTGTCCTCACCCAAATCTCATCTGGAATTGTAGCTCCCATAATTCCCACGTCATGGGAGGGACCCCGTGGGAGGTAACTGAGTCATGGGGACGGGTCTTTCCCGTGCTGTTCTGGTGAGAGTAAGTCTCACGAGATCTGACAGCTTTACAAAGGGGAGTTCTTCTACAAACCCTCTCTTGCCTGCGACCATGCCAGATGTGACTTTGCTCCTTCTTACCTTCCGCCATGATTATGAGGCCTCCCCAGCCGTGTGGAATTGTAAGTCAATTAAGCCTCTTTCCTTTATACATTACCCGGTCTTGGGAATGTCTTTATCAGCAGCATGAGAACAGACGAATATATCTACATTCATCAGAAATTTGATGACTTTTTTTCTGAGACAGAGTCTTTCTCCGTCACCCAAGGCTGGGGTGTAGTGGTGCGATCTCAGCTCACTGTAACCTCTGCCTCTCGGGTTCAAGGGATTCCCCTGCCTCAGCCTCCCAAGTAGCTGGGATTACAGGTGTGCACCACCAAGCCTGGCTAATTTTTGTATGTTTTGGTAGAGATAGGGTTTCGCCATGTTGGTTAGGCTTGTCCTGAACTCCTGGCCTCAAGTGATCTGCCTGCCTCAGCCTCCCAAAGTGCTGGGATTACAAGCATGAGCCATTGCGCCAGCCAGAGATCTGATGACTTTTCTATCACTTTTTCATCTTGTCAGAAAACAGATGAACCCAGCAAGGGTTATGCCAAATTATTACCACTTTTTAAATCACACAGGTTTTTGGTGGGGACACAGGTGCATGGCATTGGTAATATCTGCTCATTTGTATTTATCACCATGGGGCAGACTGTGTAAAATATTCCACTTGTATTTTTTTTTTAATGCCCAATTTGTAGACTATTTTAGTTTGCTTCTGCCTGTACTTCTTTCATCGGGATAAAAATCATCCTATATAGGTTCCCACTTTCTCTACATAAATAATCTCTCCTTTCCCCCTCACATGAATTTCTCACAAGTCTTGACTAATCTGGAACTTCGTCTTGCAGCCCAGGAGGTGTATCTACATTAAATTAGCTCCTGTCTTGGTCAGAAAAGAATGCACTTACATATTTATGTTTTGGTGAAGCAGGACATTTATAAAGAAGAGGAGAGGAGAAAGGGTATATGAGGGAGAGACAGAAACTGAGATAGATGGGAATTAAAAGTAAGACAAAGATATAGAAAAATATCAAAGCTCTGATGATCAAAGCTCTGTTGGTTAGCAAATAGATTACCTAAAAGAAAACTGGTAAAAGCCTGCTATTTATGTGGGCTATGGGTATGACAGTACATTACAAATTGTTTTTATAGCTCTTTGAAACTACACTGATTTTTAGAATATTCCCTTTAGCCCTTAGAAACAGATGGTATGATTTTATTTTGAAATTACCCTTCCACTTTTCCCAATTGTGGTGTATTACTTTCTGATTTGTAAGACAATAGCTTTGAGTCCAAGGAAATGTGCAATCACACAAAAAAGAAATTTTTCTCATGTGTAGCTATATCAGTTAAATATTAAAGGGGCTTCCCACCAGTGAATCAATAGTAATCTCTCTGTAGCTTCCATATGTTACCTGTATAGCATCCGCTCAAATGAGTTGTCTTTCTAGGCTGCTTGACAATTTAGGACCCTGAAAATGATCCCATCTGGACTGAATCTCAAATGCCCTTCCTGAGCAACACCGATGACACAGACGGAGCACCTGGATGTTATCTGCGTTAGATCTGGTTCTCAGGAGGACGAGGAGGAGGAGATTGGGCACAGTGGTGTTTGAGATTCTCAACTGCCCTCAGAAAGAAGAGTTGACTTGATTTACCTTGATTTCAACTTGATTATCTTGATCTACTTAATTGCATTTTCTGCTTTTATGCTCAAGCCATCGGTCAGCATGCTTCCAATGGTCAACTGCAGTCTTTGGCTACATGCAGGATATCTCAAATGCAGCTTGGAACATAACTTCACCATTCCTCAGGTTTACTGCAAAACGATAATGCTTTGCCAGTTCTGCAAAGCTGTTTATAATTTAGTAGATTATACACTTTCTTGGGTGTGCACATCTACTTATCAGCTTGCAATAGTTTCAAGGGCTTCTGAAGACATCTGTGGAATGAGATGACAGAGGGCCTTAGAAGCTCAGACATAGATTATGACATCAGCTGGCAGGGCCTTGTGTCTCCTTGAGTAAGGCTTATGAAGCCATGAATTTAATTTATTAAATAAAATGGAATCTCCTGATTTATTTCACTGGTGAAGAATGTGTTAGACAAGGTACTGTTACATGGCCATCCATTAATAATACACTTAAGATTTTGGTCACTTAATCAGTTTATAAGCTTTGCAGTAGCCATCTGAGACTGGGCATTCTTAATGTGTCAAAGGAAGGTCAAAGAATAGAATATTGAGAATCTTGGAGTTTCCATCAATTTGATGTGAACGACACAGTGTGTATTCTTGACCACAGTGGGTCCCAAAAGAATAATTCTGGTGACATGGGCTAAATGATTTAAAGTTAAGTGGCTATTGTTGGATAGGGTTTTCATATCTATTATAAACTAATTGCCACCTTTGGTTCCAGGCTAATTAAATGTTTTCTAATATTTATAAAACAGTCCTGCCATAGTTCATATGAATCAGTCATGGTTACTTTTGGTGGCACATTAATTAGAAATGATTAAGTCAGTCACTTGTCAGCTTTGACAGTACCTTTGGCAGAAATATTTTAGAAAAGCAACTCTAAACTTAAAATCTGATGGCACTACTACTCAAACTTTCTCGCGGGCTCAAAAACGCCCCTGAAACTAAGTGCACATTTGTTAGAACTACAGGATATGCCATAAGCTAACCGTAGCCCATAATAGATGTACAGCTTGGCAAGCCACAGTGCCTGTTTTGCTTTTCTCATATCACATTGCTTTCACCTACATTATCTCATTTGTTCCTCATGACAACTATTTGAAGTATCATTATCTCTAGGACACAGATAAGGAAACTGAGGCTCCCAGAGGTTAAGTGACACACTCAAGGTCACCCAGCTGGTATGTGGTGGAACCAGATGTCAGTTTGGGTGTTCTGTCTCCGCGGTTGTTTTCTTTCCACTGTCACACTTGCCCCCCTAAGAGACCAGCACTGATGCGGATATGAATAGGAACATCATCACATGAGACAGACAGTCACAGTGGGGTACAAAGAGATTAGCAGCTTCTGCATCACACTTACTTGATTGTCTCTCTGTTTTTTGTTTTTTAATCCCAAATTTAAAAATCCAAATATTTTTAGTAGGTAAAACATTTTCCTTTTCAATCAAAATGTTCTACTATGCTCTCTTTGATTAGTCTATTGAAAGCTAAACCTTTGTCCACCTGAGTTTTTTCAATAGTGAAATTCTAGATGAGGAGATTGGATTTGGTTGATGGCTAGCATGTCAAAGGACCTGGCCTATCAAGAAGTTATTAAAGCAATTAGCCTTTAACGAAGCTGCTGCAGGAGAAGCTGTAGCATCTTTTCCTCCGGCACTCCTGCAGGTCTACACCATTTCGTGCCTGGCACATTATGTATGATCTACTTCATGCTATCCTCAATCTCACCCTACCTTTCCCTCTTCCAGCCTTAAAACTGGAAGGGGAATTTTCTTTACAAAGTCCAAAACCTATCACCTGAAACATTTTAACGGTCCCTCATTACCTACAGAATAAAGTCTGCTTTCACAGTTCCCACCTCTCTGCACTCTTTCACGTCATACATCATTTTCTGGCAATAGTGAAAAACTACATGAAGTTATCTGCACATGGCAGGCTCTCTCACACATCTGTACCCCTGCGACTACCCCCTGTTTCTTCCCAATTTACTTATCAGGTCAATTCCTAATAATATGAATGCTAATTCTGTACTTCGCTCTGTTCTGAGTACTTGTACCATGTACCATGTGTAATGCTCACAGCAGCTCTATGAGGTAAACACTATTATTATTCCCCATCTGATGATTCGGGAACTACAGCACAGAATGGTTAGTTACTTTCCGAAGGTCACACAGGGAGTCAGTGGAAGAGCCAGGATATGAATCCAGGCAGTCTACTTCCAGAATCACCTCCTAATCACAGAACTAGGCTTTAAGCTCAAGTGTTGCTTCCTCTGTGAAACTTCCCCTCAGTGGACTCCTGCCCACAGGTGGGTAAAGCTCTCTCTCTTTTAAGTCAGCACACTCATAGCATGCCACGCACTGTGCTGTCATCACAGTCTACAGACTCTCCTAGTAGCCTCCTTGACTTGGGCAGTGAGAAGTGTCCTACTCATCCACTGTCCTCAGCAGCTTCCACATGACATGGTCAGTGCTAGAGAAATGCCTTTGGTTGAATGAAATGCAGAATACTATGAAAATGAGAACTGTACGTCAACATAGTAATTTACTAATGTTGTTTCTTCTACGAGCTCTCAAATCAGAGCATTTAACTTCAATATTTCCTTCTCTGTAAAGCAAAATGAAGGGGATGGATAATTATAAAGATGTTTAATAATTATCCCAAATGTAAAAACTCCCAAATGTAAAAAGAAGCTATTAACATATTTGTTATATCCTTTTAGAACTGTTTGGAGTAAATAAAAATAATCCGTTAGCTATCAGCTATTTTTCTGCCTCTTTATATTTTGACCTTAGAATTCACAATAACAATATTATTTTTACTGTACAACACAAAAAATTCAGCACCACATTTTAGGAGAGTTGGGCCATAAAGAAGAAGCTGATGGCAGGAGTTGGAGTAATCAGTCAGAAATTCTTAGAATAGCATAGTCATTTCAATAACAACAAAATGGTCCTTCCTCTCCTGAAACAGAAAGTGGAAGGGAAGGGCTAAGGAAGTGGATGTGAAGAGGTCATCTTTGTTGCTGTCAAAGCTGTGGTCAATTACTTTGCCACAATGTTTTAGCCAGGAAGGAAATTTATTCCTTTGAAGAGACACCTGGGGAAGGAGGAAAGAGAGGGTTTTTGTGTTCACATTGATTAACCACATCTTAGTTGTCTATTCGTTCATTTCAATTTAAAGAGACATAAATTAAAGAGATTTAGTGTGTGCTATACCATGAAGATGAATTGGATTCCTCTGGTGGAGCTTTACAGCTTAGTGATAGGAAAGACATTCTTTTAAAAAGATTCTTTCCAATATTATGTGTACATGCTGTTGATGAAGAGGCAAGCTACAATGGTGGCTTAAAGGCTGGCGCAAAGCTGGTCAAGTCAAGCTTCAAGGAGGATGAGTAAAGTAGATCCAGTTTATAAAGGTGGGACGGCTGTTTCAGGCAGAAAGTAGTCCGGGAAGATGAGGGGGCATTCTGACCTCATCTTTGATGCTGAGAATTTTTGAGTCTGTGTTTATGAATATAAGCTTCTAAGTTTACACTTGACCATCATGGATAGATTTTACCTGGCTAGCAATATTAGGCATAAACGGCATCAAGCCAATTTAGTTCCAGGACAGGGAATGCTGGGAGACAATGATGGATAGTGGTAAAGGGCCAGCCCCGGCCTGTGTGTGTTATGGTTGAAGCATCTGGACTTGCTTTTGTAGGTTACAATGGCTGCTATAGGGTATGAGGCATGGCAGTGAGGTTAAATCTGGGTTCTGGCTAGATCCTAGGTCCCAGTTTTCTGGGTTCTGGCTAAATCTAGGTCCCAGTTTTTGAGATTCTAAATGCTAGTAAAATGAGTGGAAATTTTTTTAAAAACCCAGCTTGTTTATAAGGTTGTGTACTTTTCATTCAACAAGCAGGTACATACTTTTTTAAAATTTCAAATCTGTGATCACAATCATTGCAAAATAGGAAGTGATTTTAAATCTTTTAAATAATCAATTTAAACTATAAGTTGTACTGTCTTTGTTTTTCTTATCTCTTCTGCAGTTTGGTGAGAATGTCATCCTGGACCGGCATTTAGTAGACCAACAATTAGGAGCACTGGAACAGGTCATTCTGGGGCTAGGTAGAGGGGCAATGCTAGGGACAGGGAGCCTAATTAATAACTAAAATAAACACATCATTTCTTTTTATTTTCTTTTTTTGTTTTGTTTTGTTTTTCTCTTTGTTTTTGAGATAGAGTTTCGCTCTTCTTGCCCAGGCTGGAGTGCAATGGTGTGATGTTGGCTCACTGCAGCCTCCGTCACCTGGGTTCAAGCAATTCTCCTGCCTCAGCCTCCCAAGTAGCTGAGATTACAGGATGCACCACTGTGCCTGGCTGATTTTGGTATTTTTAGTAAAGAAGGGATTTTGCCATGTTGGCCAGGCTGGTCTCAAACTCCTGACCTCAGGTGATCCACCCGTCTCGGCCTCCCGGAGTGCTGGGATTACAGGCGTGAGCCACTGTGCCCGGCCAAACAACAGCATTATTTCAAGAGTACAAAGTTTAAGATTATGACTCAACACCACATGCCTTTTTGTGATTTTCATCTGACAAATGCCTGTGGTTTAGAGGCCTCCACAGAGTAAGGATTTTGGATGATCTGTTAAAGAACTTTTGAGGGAGAGGGAACATGACCAGGATGAAAAAGAAACAGATGAGGAAAGTGAAAAAGATGGTGACTTGAAATCAAGACACTAAAGGCTACTGTATTCCCAAACCACAGTGGGTTCCGCCAGTGGCCCCAAGCGGGTATTTTGGGTTACTGTGAAGATTAACAGGTCAGGATCCAGTCTAAAGCAGCTGGTGATGTATGTGAGGCCTCCGCATCACTGAGAGAGTGAAGTGGAGGAGGTTATAAAACCGACCCTAGGAAGATGGCTCATGAATGAGAACTCGGGAACAACTACCATATCTGCAGTAATCTCAAGAGAAGTGACTTTTGCACAAGGCAAGATTGTACTGGGGGTGAGGAGGAGGCAAAAAGGGCATTTGCTAGCGTTATACATCAGGTATAAATTTAAAGGCAGATTTTTGTGTAGGGAGTTGATTCCTAATATTGTTCTGTCCCAGGTGGCCTCACTGTGATTACCATAGAAGGGTCCAGCTGTGGCATTAGTTAAGCTATTCAAACCAGGCCCTCTCTCTCTTCCTCCCTCCCTCTTTCCCTCTTGTCCTTTCCTTGCTTCTTTTCTTCCATCAAGATGAGTTACTGCTATGTTGCCCAGGCTGGAGTGCAGTGGTTATACTTAGGTGTGATGATTGCACGCTACAGCCTCAAACTCCTGGGCTCAAGCGATCCTCCTACCTCAGCCTCCTGAGCAGCTGGGACTATAGACATATGCCACTGAGAGGTGACAATGTGCTAGCAGCCCTCACTTTCAGCGCCTCCTTGGCCTCTGAGGCCAGAGCCACCTCCCTCCGCTTGCAGGGAGGTGTGGAGGGAGAGGCGCGGGCAGGAACTGGGGCTGTGCGTGGCGCTGGCGGGCCAGTGCGAGTTCCGGGGGGGCCCGGATGGGGATCAGCGGGCCGCACACCGAGCAGCCAGCAGGCACCACCGGCCCAGGGCAGTGAGGGGTGACAATGTGCTAGCAGCCCTCACTTTCAGCGCCTCCTTGGCCTCTGAGGCCAGAGCCACCTCCCCTCGCTTGCAGGGAGGTGTGGAGGGAGAGGCGCCGGTGGGAACCAGGGCTGCACTCACAGGCCAGTGTGAGTTCTGGCGGGCGCGGCCCCTCTCTGGGATGGCTAGGACTGGAGCCTCCTCCCTCTCGCTTGCAGGGAGGTGTGGAGGGAGAGGCGCCGGTGGGAACCAGGGCTGCACTCACAGGCCAGTGTGAGTTCTGGCGGGCG
>NW_012119598.1:22201021-22209397 GCF_000951035.1 Colobus angolensis palliatus | reverse complement strand
TTACCCAGGCTGATCTCAAACTCCTGGGCTCCAGTGATCCTCCCACCTCAGCCTCCTGAGTAGCTAGGAGTACAGGCATCAGCTACTGTGCCCATCAGGCCAGGCCTTCTCTAGGTCCTTCAAAGACAACAAACGTCAGGGAAGTTACATATATGATGCTGAGCCTGATTGAGTCAGGTGGCTTTTGTTTTTATTTTCAATTCTAGAGCAAATTTCAGTTAACTGGAATTCTACTGACTCAAATCTCAAAGCCAGAGTTGGTTCTGGGCAAAACCGTGGAATGGGCCTCACAGTTCAATGCCCCATTTACCTGTTTTCCATCAGAAGTTCAGCTTCCAGTTCTAGGTTTCTTAAATTTTAAAGTATTGCCATTGTTGGGGAACATTTCCATGACCCCAGCTAGATTATTTTATGGGGAATGAGGAGTTAACAATGAGAGAAGATGTTTAATCAGATGGCAGTTCAATGTTGCAAACAATTCCACAATTCATCCTGCAGAGACCTGGAATGGTCCCAGTGATTTCTTGAGTCAATAGTGAAACTAAAAACCTTACTTCTAAGACTTAAATTGGCTTGGCAAATTAGAATTCACTCACATTTCTGGAGTTTGAAACAATGTCTTCCCTCTCTACCAGGACATATCTCAACCTCAAACCTCTACTTCCTGCAACTAACACAGCTTCAAGAAAATATCGGCATAAATTAACTCATATAAGCAGCATCTGTATTACTTATTAAAAGCCTCCCGCTAGGCACAATAGGAACTTGCATTCAAGTGCTGAATTAATGAAAACGGCATTTTGAATTTTCCATTGAAACGTGCCTTTCCTTTGCACCACAGTTTAACTTCTTTCTAAATGCAGCTTTTAGTAGAAAATGACAACAATTATGAGCCCTTTGAGATTTAAAATCTGAAACTCAAATTATCAAGCCTTAATAAAAGCCTAATAAATTCCTTTATGTGTTATATTATGTCTGCTTAATTACTCCAAGCCTATAAAAGAAGCCATGTAGAAGCAGAGTTTATATGTTAGCTTTACAGAAGAGTGAATTTTGAGACTCTTTTCTCTAAATTTAATTTTTATGTGTATAGTTAAAAATATATATTCAGAAACTTTATAAATCTGAAACACAGATCACCCCTATAAATATATTAAGTGGATACATTCTCTAGAAAGGCAAATAAATGATTAAAACCACCAAAAAGTTCTTTATCTTAAAAACAGC
Organism: Colobus angolensis palliatus; assembly: GCF_000951035.1. Taxonomy (NCBI): domain Eukaryota; kingdom Metazoa; phylum Chordata; class Mammalia; order Primates; family Cercopithecidae; genus Colobus; species Colobus angolensis. The sequence goes on along the minus strand of NW_012119598.1, from coordinate 22,208,170 downwards.
ATATTCGGTTCAATGGGCCTCTCTCTATTATGGCTAACAGTTTCTCTCTTACACTGATTGAAAAGAGAGCTACAGTATGCACAAGCTGTAGCTTCTACAAACGAACTACCATTCGATATTGTTTTTCTATAGCATAATTTTTTTAATGAAGCAGAAAGTCATTGTTACTTGTAAGATGGTATTTGCTGATCTGCTGCTGTATTGAAAAATACAGCAATCAATAATATTTTTATTCTGATAATGTCAATCTCTCATGATATCGTTGGAGGGGAGGGAAAAAAAAATGTAGCCTTGTCAAGTACCTAAGGAAGATGGGCCCATTCAACGTTAAGGTTGGGTGTCACCAAGAGGTTGTCTTCCCTGTTCCTTGACACTACCTTCACTGCACCCCACCAGCCAACAAAACGGGCTTCCTGTATTATCATTGATTTTTTTTTTTCTTAATTTGCATTTTCTAATCTTCCAGGATCTAGTCTCTTGACTGGATTAGCCACTGTTTAAATGAAAATCTATATGTGTCCACAGGGAGGGGAACATCACACACCGGAGCCCATCGGGGAGTGGGGGGCAAGAGGAGGGAGAACATTAGGACAAAGACCTGCATGCGGGGCTTAAAACCTAGACGACGGGTTGACAGGTGCAGCCAACCACCATGGCACATGTGTACCTACATAAAAAACCTGCATGTTCTGTACATGTATACCAGAAATTAAAGTTAAAAAAATAGGCCGGGTGCGGTGGCTCAAGCCTGTAATCCCAGCACTTTGGGAGGCCGAGACGGGCGGATCACGAGGTCAGGAGATCGAGACCATCCTGGCTAACACGGTGAAACCCCGTCTCTACTAAAAAATACAAAAAAAAAACTTGCCGGGCGAGGTAGCGGGCGCCTGTAGTCCCAGCTACTCGGGAGGCTGAGGCAGGAGAATGGCGTGAACCTGGGAGGCGGAGCTTGCAGTGAGCTGAGATCCGGCCATTGCACTCCAGCCCGGGTGACAGAGCGAGACTCCATCTCAAAAAAAAAAAAAAAAAAAAAAAAAAAAAAAAAAAAAAAAAAAATTGAATTAAAAAAAAAAAATTGGCTGGGCATGGTGGCTCAGGCCTGTAATCCCAGCACTTTGGGAGGCCAAGGAGGGTGGATCACAAGGTCAGGAGTTCGAGACCAGCCTGACCAACATAGTGAAACCTCGTCTCTACTAAAAATGCAAAAATTAGCTGGGCGTGGTGGCCTGTAATCCCAGCTACTAAGGAGGCTGAGGCAGAAGAATCGCTTGAACCCGGGAGGCAGAGATTGCAGTGAGCCGAGATTGTGCCACTGTATTCCAGCCTGGGTGATAGAGCGAGACTCCATCTCAAAAAAAGAAAAAAAAAAAAAGAAAATCTTTCTTTCCCATTTGAAAACAACAGATGGGATGAAACAAAAAGGTGACTGCTCAGGAGCCGTTTTAAAGCCAAAAGCAACTTATTGATTCTTTCACTGAAACTTTCAAACCTGGAGACAGATGACTTAAAGTGGGTCTGCAATGTGGACCACGAATATGCTATATTTTGCCAAATAAGCAAAGTGCTTCCTCAGAGAACTGTTGAAAACTGAGACATGTGAAAAGTAGCCCAAAATCACAAGAACAAATCCTATACATTTGGTGTCACAGAGGGTTTTTGCACATTGCTTGTTCTGGAAATACATGATATGAAAATAATCAGGCCTCATTGCAAAGATCTTTTTCAAGAGCAGCTAGGAAGTCAATAATCTCCCACTCTTGTCTGTTATATAAGCATATTCTCAAACCCAATCTGGGTTGGGTGGAACTAGAGAGAAATTTCTGAATCTCAAACTCTGCCTGAAGTAGGGGTTTAATTTTTAAAAGGCTGGCCTATGGTGCAGACTCAGAACAGGAAGTAAGATCTCAACCAAGTGGTGGTGAAGTGAATTAGGTGTCACTGTTCAGAGTGGATTGTCTGTGAGAACCGTGTAAACCAGGGCAGCTGAGGACACACTTTCACAACACAAAACTTAGTACCGATCTGACTGTCTTCTTTAAAGTATCCCATAACTCTTCACTGAGCATCTACCATAGGCCAGGCATGGCCTCTTCCCTTCTGGAACTTACAATCTAGTAAGGGAGATGGACAGCGATCAAATAATCACACACTTATAAAATGGCAACTGTGATGTATATTAAGAGTAGTGTCACAGGTTGCTATGACAGCTTGTACAAAAGATCATTCTAGTTTCCCTTGGAAGAACAGTTTCGAGAGGGGAACAAGAATGGGTATGGAGGGACCAGTCAGAAGGCAATTTCTAGAGTCCAGGCAAAAGAAGAGGGTTGCTTGGGCTAAAGCTGATTTTAAGTAGAAACACAGGAATATTTCCTAGCTTATAATCAGTGTGAAATGTTTCATTATTGGCAGATATTCTCTTATCTGAATATGTTGTATTCCATCCTGGAAATAAATTTATCATCTTCAACTCTATTACACTTATTTTTCAAGAATACTATAGAAACTGCTTTTTTTGATGAGACATTACAGGGGTCATTAAAAAAATTGAAAAAAAAAAAGAGGTTTTAGAAAACAAGGTCAAGAAGCCCCAGAGGAAGGCATTAGGCAAACTTCAACAGATTATTAACTATGTTGACAATGGTCAAAACAAAAACGTATTTGGAAAGCACCTTTTGTCACAATAAAATTTCATCCCAGAAAGGTAAATCATGTATAATTATATACATGATACAATTATATAAAACTGAAAAGAAATAATTAGGTACATATATGTTTCTAACTGAAATAAAGGTTAGAAGTTGAAGTTTTAAACAATTAAATGGGAAATTCACATGAATGTTTATTCTAGTCAGAGTTTTAAAAGATAAACTCTATCTAAATCAAATTGTTCAGATTACAGAATACATATTTGTCAGTGACGAAATTCACATTAAGTTTCTAGACTTACACTGTCAATTCTTCTATGAATACTATCATACATGCTTTGCTTGTGGTTACACAGGTCTCAAAAGAAAAGAAATGGAAACATAAGGAATTAACAGATATTCATAAACTGAAGCGCATGTTTGTGGTCCAGGGAGTGAAATGGTGGGGCATAAACCCTTCCCAGCTTTAGCAAGGAGGTTAACCAGTGCTGCAGTTATCTGGCCTGCAGCTTCATCATGACCCTTTGAGTCCCCTCCAACCCATCCCCTGGCAAAGCAGGAGCAACATATCAGATCCCTGCAGAGGCTGAAAGCTGAAGGCAATGCAAAGAAAAGCTTTGACATTCTGCCACTGGAGTGACAGGACAAAATTGACTGTAATAAACAACAGTTTGAGCAAGATAATTTGATGCATTGGGAACTTAAGCTTCTCCAGATGCTGAACTCAGCTTGGGATAGGAGATAAGAGGCACTATTTACTGTCCTCAATAAAGGTTGGGTGAAAACAGAAAAAAGAACCCTCCTTGTGTAAATTGAAACCAGTTCACTCAGATGCGTATCCTCAGATATGCACAGCAATTCACAAATAGAAGAGTACATACCATATTCATATATATTATAAACACATGTAAAGCATCACACTTACACATAAGTGTAAAATACAACTTGCCTGTTGGCCTAATAACCGATAGGAAAGCCAGAAAGAAAAACAAATGCATATGAAGAATCTTTACAATGAAAAGAGCACTCCACCAATATTAAGCTCACTTAATATTATATTGCTCCACAAGTATTACAAATAAAATGCCTCTCTGAATAACATTTCTTTTCCAAATAAACAAGCACATGCAGACACAGATTTTGACTGTGAAGATTTAATTCACAACAGAAGGATGTTGCTTATGGAGTGAGAAGTGAAATCACAGTCCCTCTGGGCACATCCAGGTGCTCTGCCAGTTTTCCATAACAGGGCTGAGTGATGTGCTTACATTTCTCAAAGACTGTTTTGTTTCAGTAAGGCCAGGTTAGGTGACTGGTAGATGTATGTCATAATGAAACAGAAGTACTATCAAACTACTGATTTTGGTTAGGATGATGAGGAACAAACAAAGAGTTTGATTTCATTGGTGAAGATTTTCACTTAGCTATTTTCTTTATATTACTTAAATAAAAACTACAAAAACAAAAAACAAGATATCAACACAAGCATATGGCTTTGCAATTATAAGATACACTGTGTTTGTGCAATCAAGAAAGAGCAATGAGAAAAGACAATCTTTCTTTTTTTGTTTGTTTCTTTGAGACAGGATCTCACTATGTTGCCCAGGCTGGTCTCTAACTCCAGGCTATCCTCCCACTTCAACCTCCTGAGTAGCTGGGATTACAGGCATATATACTACAGCGCTTGGCTGAGAAAAGACAATCTTGAGAACAATAAGTAACATTTACTGGCTGTCTATTATCATGAAAGGAACTGACTTGGTGACTTCACATAAATGTATCTTGTTTAAAACCTTGCAAGGTGATTGTTACTAGCATCATTTTAACACTGCTGGCTAGGAGCATCGGAGCAATTTTTTCCAAGGTCATAGAGCTCGTAAGTGATAGAGCAGGGATCAAATGTACGTCTGCTGAATTCTGCCAAGTTCAAAGCCTATCTCTTTCCACCCTACCTACCATCTCTCTAAGTATCACAGTAGAAACAAATAATATGGCGCAGAAAAAGAAATCAATAAACACATATGAAGAGCCAAAGGAAAATATGCTTAAATCATATGCTGAAAAACCAACCCAGGCAGACAGTAGACCGTTCTCCTTGGCAAAGCTTACCAGGTATACAAGGTTCTGTTTCCTACCTATTTTATATGGCTTGATACTCTTACAAGGATTCCATGCCAAAGCAACCACAACAGCATGCACACCAATCTTGCTCCTAGGGATCTCTCTGCACCTCTCCAGCTGCTTGAATTCCAGTAATCCCAACACACAAATTCTCCAGCGGCTGCAGCTCAGAGTTGACCCATGCCTCACTATCTTCCTTACATCCATTGTTCTCCCTTCTAAACCTCCCATTCCCATCTCAACTCCTTTCAGACAAACTTGTCCCATCACTTTACAAAATGGCACTGGAAAATTTTCCTTTCTTTCCAAAAGGAATAGATGTTCATTTTAGAAATTTTCAAAAACAGAAAAAGCACAAAAAGGAAAAAAACGGATTGTGCTAAAGATAACTAGTGTTAACGCTGTGGTGTATATTTTACCCGTCTTATTTTTCCTTTTTTTTTTTTGGAGACACGGTCTCGCTCTGTTGCCCAGGCTGGAGTACAGTGATGCGATCTCGGCTCACTGCAACCTCCGCCTCCTGGGCTCAAGCGATCCTCCCACCTCAGCCTTGCCAGTAGCTGGGACTACAGGCACAAGCCACCATGCCCAGCGAAATTTTTTTTAGATCTTTTTGTAGAGACAGAGTTTCACCATGTTGTCCAGGCTGGTCTCAAACTCCTGAGCTCAAGTGATCCACCTGCCTTGGCCTCCCAAAGTGCCAGGATTACAGGTTTTTTTTGTTTTTGTTTTTTTTTTTTTGAGACAGGAGTCTTGCTCTGTCGCCCGAGCTGGAGTGCAGTGGCCAGATCTCAGCTCACTGCAAGCTCCGCCTCCCGGGTTTATGCCATTCTCCTGCCTCAGCCTCCGGAGTAGCTGGGACTACAGGCGCCCGCCACCTCGCCCAGCTAGTTTTTTGTATTTTTAGTAGAGACGGGGTTTCACCGTATTAGCCAGGATGGTCTCGATCTCCTGACCTCGTGATCCGCCCGTCTCGGCCTCCCAAAGTGCTGGGATTACAGGCTTGAGCCACCGCGCCCGGCCCGGGATTACAGGTTTAAGCCACCATACCCGGCTCAGTCTTATTTTTCCTAAGCAAATGTGTAATAATCATTTTTATGAAATTAGGATCACATACACGTTATCTTGTAATACTTTTTCAGTTTTTGAAATATCAGTGAACACTCCCCTCCCTATCATTAAATATTCTCCTATAACATGATTTTAGTACTGCCATTATGCCATATGAATGCAACATTTATTTAACTCATCACCTACTATGGGATATTTAGGTTGTTCTTTACATTTTATTACTATAAACAGTTCTGCAACGAACATCCTCACAGATTATGTTTACTCAGATCCATCCCTGTACCTTTATAATCTATTCTGGAGCACATTTGGAAGGCCTGGACACACACTGTCAGGCTGCCCTTCTCACGGATTTTAAGAAATTTCATTCCCAGCAGGACTAATTACTAATGCATGGGAAACGGTTCTCTTGAACATAATGAATAATCACCAAATTGCAAAGTGACTTATAAGTGAATCAACTAATTCATTCAACAAATACTCATTAACCTTCTATACGTGCTAGGCACTGAAATACAGCAAGGAGACACGGTTCCTGCTCTTGTAGAGCTTTCACTATCTCAAGACAGAAAATGTAGCAAGTGATAGCAACAGACGAGGAAAGGTGCTACGGTGGGAGGTGATGACCTGGGTGAGAACAGGCTTCTCCAGGCGCTCCTCAAATCAAATTCCTCCCCCTTCCTGTCATAGCTATGCCCCTTCTCCCTCTGTGTTTCTGATTTCCATGTCTAGCTTGAGCTGGGGAAATAGAATATTTTATTTCAAAAGTCCCCTCCCAATTGTAGAAGGAATTGCTACTAAATGCAGCAGCTTCTTAAAACTGTCCTTCCATCCTCACACACACTGATAACACATAGCATAATTCTGGAAAAAAAAAAAAAACCAAAACAAACTAGATAAAACAATTGCTTAGGGGAAAATGTATTCTAAACATTTTAAAATCTAAATTTAAAAGTCTTCTAAAAGATTTTGGGGATTCGAATTATAAAATTTTTCACAACTGAGTTTCTAGATATATTGTAACAACAAATGTGGCAAATATTCTAAATGGCTACCAATAGGTCAGCAGTAAATGTTTTAAATAAAAGCAATCAAAATAGACAGCAATTACATTCTTAATGGCATCACTCTTGTATTTTTTTTGGCGGGGGGGGATGGGGTCTTGCTCTGTCACCAGGCTGGAGCGCAGTGGCACGATGGGCTCACTGAAACCTCCGCCTCCCAGTTTCAAGTGATCCCCCTGCCTCAGCCTCTCGAGCAGCTGGGATTACAGGCATGCGCCACCATGCCCGGCTTTTTTTTTTTTTTTTTT
>NW_012119598.1:22192300-22200871 GCF_000951035.1 Colobus angolensis palliatus | reverse complement strand
CACCACTGAAGCTTAACAACTTTTACAAAGCAATTTACATTTCTATTTCATGTAGACAAGAGCCAAATGATTAAAATATTTAACATTATATCGAAAGACCTAGTTACACCATTGCTTCAGAAACTAAGCAACATATTTTTCTCAAGGAGCAAATGTATAAGGATTGGTTAATATATCCAGATATTGATAAAATTTTAGTCTTTGAAAATACATGATGACATATGGAGTTGCACATTGTTTTACAGATAGTAAGTTACTCATTAGTTAATTTGTTTAGGGCACAAAATATTTTCCATTTAAGGGAGAAATGAAGTCACTAGAAAGTAGGGATAGTGGGCCAATTTTTTTTCCTTAGAATGGGTTTTTGATGTATTACTTCTTTGTAGTTAAGTTTAAAGCGTACACATAAAAAGCAAACCCAAATCTTCTATCCTATGTGTGTTTCCATGAGTATGGATGATGTGTGTGGCATTTATCCAGTACTTACACGCAAAACATTTTTCCAACCGCTTCCACATGCATTAATTTAATCACCATGACAACGTGTTAAAAATGCACTTTTGAGATTCCCATGTTATGGATGAGGAAACTGAGGCATAGGGCAATTAAGTATTTTTCTCAAAGATACACAGCTAGTAAAAGGCAGGGCTGGGAATCAAAGGCAGGCATGAATATCTATGAAACCCAGATGTCATTTGGAGTCTCCCCACCCCTTTGGATCTAGTTAGATTGGCTCTAATTTCCCCATCCTTGCCCTGTGTGAATCAAATGACTTGAAACATCCAGAGGACCTGCATTCCCAAGGTCTTATCTAGCTCCCAATTTTTTTGTTTTCTGGCTTAGTTCTGTCCACACAGGTAAAAATGCAAACCACTTACAACTGAATATTAGTTATTCCCCACTTCTTCCCTCTCTTTTATTACCCTTTCTCTCATTTATGCTGAGAGAAAAAAATCCCTCTTTTTTTTTTTCTACTGCTGAGCAGTTCGTTCTGTCTTTCCTAGCCTTGTTTCCTTGTAACTCACGTCCTCAGGTTCTAACTTTGTCCACTGAACTGTTTATCAAGATAGTTTCCTAAGCAAAGCCAGCTCCTTTCCTAAGAGGAATCCTCTTGCTAGCTAAGAGAATGATACCTTTCTTCTTATATGGGCACACAAATCTAGAGGTGATACAGCCCACATGAATATAAAATATGACTATTGATGATTAAACAGTTGCTATAATTGAATGAACGTGACATATGTTCGCTAACTTATCAGAATAGAGGCAGAAGCAATCTAAATTCAAATGGCATTAGGTTAATTCATTACAGTCCTAAATAAATCCACACAGAGACAATTCTTTTCTTTGTATTTGAGAATTCATGGTTAAATGCTTAACGATTAAAAAAAAAAAAAGAAATCACATACCTCTACCCTGCCAATGAGATTGTCAATATAGATGACAAGTGTTAAAAAGTCATGTCAAAACACTATTAGAAAAAACAGGTGAAGAATATAACTGGGGACATATACAAATTACTAAATCATATATATCTAATTCATATAAAAATGAATTTTCAAAACATCACCTACTTCTGAACCAGTGAACATGAATTATTCACATGGCTTTATATAGTAGGGTGATTAAACAGAATACGAGAGATAAAAGACTCAAAAAAATTTAGAAAATGGAACAGTGTTTCAAAAATTGCTGGTACTCTAAGAGACGAATGGAAATATTTCTTGAACACTGATGTGCAAGGCCGCCTAAACTGAGATGTGTTTGGTACTCCTTCCTTGGATCTGCGTAGTACATGGCTGGAGTGGCTGAATAATGGGGATCTGTGTTTAGGTAATCTGTTAAACAAGGACCATACAAGATAAAAAGTAATTCCGTTTTTGAAGACCAGTCTTTGTCTTCACAGTAATAGAAGAAAAGCTGCATTAAGGATATTACAGTTACAAATAAACCATAAATAATCATTATTTGCAGTAAATAAGTAAAAGTTCAAAATGAGAGGTAGAGCTAGCATAGGCTCCAGGAGTAGCATAGACTACGAGCTCTCTGAGGACAGCGGCTGTCATGAGCAGTCATTGCGTCACCTGAATTGACTGGATGAATGTTGGCTGAGTGAATGTTTGTGGGGTTCATATGACAGGCTGCTGGTTGAATCGGTGTGGCAGTTGTGAGCTGCTTAAGAGAAGGAACTTCATCTTACTCAAGAGTATACCCTTATTACTTGGCTGAATGCCTGTACCTATTGCATGCTCAATTCATGTTTAGCAAATTAACGGTAATTACAGAAGACAGCAGGTTAAATTGGAGACTACTACTATGCCCATCTGAAAGCAAAGGGGAGGAGTCAGAAAAAGGAAGACAGAGACTGCTGGGGAACAACTGGTGGGATTCCAGGACAGGCTGAAGGGATCTGATTGAGAGTTTAGGGGAAGAAAGAGCTTGGTGAAGAAAGACAGCACCCTCTCTGAGACAGGAAAGAAAGAAAAAAGATCATGAATGAAGCACAGAATTATTTGCAAGGGCAAAGGAGAGAAGAGCAAAAAAGGCACAGATGTCTCCATCTTCCTACTTAGTGGAGATGGTAATACGTATTTTTAAAGTGCATAGGTCACCGTCAGCGAAGACTACCATTACTACTCAATAGGAGTAAGGATGGAGCAAGTAGAATCTAAGCCTTGAAAATGGCAAAGGCTGAAAATAATCATTGTGTGTGCTGGGGGTGGAGGTGGCATGCTAGTGAGAGCTAGAAAGTTAAAAAACAACTGTAGATATGAACCGTAGTTTTCAAACTAATGTTTCAATTGTTCAATACTTTTATCAAAAACTGTACTAGGCACTGCGGAGGATTTAGAGAAATGTAAGATATGGCTCTTGTCCTGAACAGTTAAATAACAACCCAGAGATATTACATGATAGAATGTGAATATAAGCCAAAAACGGGGGAAATGAGATAAGGGCAAATGTTCCATAATGAGAACTTTATTTATTACATATTTATTTTTCTATTAAAGTCTAATAATTAAAGTCCTCTACTGTTTTTGTTGCTTACAGGCAATAAAAGTCATTTTCTGGCTTTCATATTGGAGTAGTTATTTTACTAGATATTTGAGTTCTTTTGTTTGTGAAAAAATTGCTTCTCCTCAAGGTTCAATGAACAAAACAGGTCACAGGGCTTTGGCTGAACACAGAGTCATTTCTTACGCAGACAGAATAGATTCTTTTAAACAAATACCCTTTGTGTGAATGCACGACTGCTTTCCAGAGCTAGGCAACACACAAAAACTGTTACTACTGGAGGCTGGGTCTGAGAGGGTTAAACTAAAAATCAAGTTATTGTTGCCTCTCCTTTAGTTCAGTACAGCTTTTCTATAATTCTCTAGAGCTAGGGAGCTGACAGCATGGATTTTTATTGAAGAAATGCTATGACATTTGTGCTAAATGTCACATTTCTCCCCCACAAACTAAAAATAGCATGTCACCATACCCCTACCCCTAATAAAATTGTTGGCTTGGAAATGACATTGATAAGCAAAATGAAGCATATAACCTTTTCTCTCCTTTTCTATAAATGTTTTATTTATTCCTGAGTAACATTTGGTATCTTTTGTAGGCTGAGATCAGAGGGACAAATCAGTAAATTTTACTGCTGAAGTAGTCTTTGCAGTATGGGGCTGTCATTTTTAAAGCATGTTTCAGGCAGGCACTGCTGTCATTTGAGTAGTGATCTAGTGACTGATAGAAAATATCTGTAGAAAGAATGCATGCTCTCATAGTAATGTGACATTTTATGAGCAGTTTGACTGTTTTCATTACTCTGATTTCAGTCTGGGGAAGAGTAAGTTAGAAAGCCAGTGATGGAATATAGAAAGTCTGTCAGGACGAAGTTGACAGGACAAAACCTGAACTTGGGCTGTTGTATTTCACAGGGCTTCATGGGAGTTATCTGAAGCCATTTTAAATACCAAGTGGACTTGACTGCTTCCTCTGATCAATCCCAAGGTCACTGGTTTAATTGATAAGAATGTTTGGCTAACTGACACACACACTAAAAGCCAAGTTTAAAGCAAGCTTTATGGAGGCTTTGGCTGTATTTGCCTTCATTGCCCCAACTAGGTTTGGTTTTAAGGTGAAGATTTGGTCACACAGGGAAAATTTCATTACAGCAAACTTCGTAACTACACTGTTCCCTTTAGAGAACATGGCCCTGGACTAAAGGAAATGGCCATGGAAGCAAGCTTGTACACTTGCTAAGGAGGTATCAGGAGTTTTGATTTTTGGTAAGGCCAGTAAGGAAATACCTCGGTATTTCTGTGAATACCTGAATACCTTGCTGGGTGCTCATAAATACCCAACATCCATTCTTTTCTTGCTCCCGGAAGTGTGCTGTTTGGTAACTGCAGCAGTTTATGTGGGAAATCTATAGATCCTCACCATCACTAGTTGGAATGGAAACGTTCAGGACAGGCCGAGTGTGGTGGCTCACACCTGTAATCCCAGCACTTTGGGAGGGCGAGGCGGGCGGATCACGAGGTCAGGAGATTGAGACCATCCTGACTAACACGGTGAAACCCCGTATCTACTAAAAAATACAAAAAATTAGCCAGGCGTGGTGGCAGGCGCCTGTAGTCCCAGCTGCTCTGGAGGCTGAGGCAGGAGAACGGCATGAACCTGGGAGGCCGAGCTTGCAGTGAGCCGAGACTGCGCCACTGCACTCCAGCCTGGACGACAGAGCGAGCCTCTGTCTCAAAAAAAGAAATAAATAAAAAATAAAAGAAATGTTCAGGACATTCATTTGTTATTTGGCTGCTGCACATTTTGGAATTCCCCAATTACTCAAGATTGATAGATATGATGGACTCACTTAATGAGTCACCCTAGCCAACTTCCCAGTGTTTGCATCTATGTGTGGCTTCTTTACTGTCTGTCAGTGTATGCAGTCACTTTCAGAAAGGCCTGCCAGCATCACTCTAAATGTTCAATTACTTTTATTAGCATAACTTAGGGATGCAATTAACCATTCCAAGGCTTTTTTGGGAATGTGAAGATTCGTGAGGCTTTAGGATGTATCACTAGCAAATGTTGCAAGACCACTACCTACAAATTATTGCAACCAGATAGGTAAAGTGCTATTTCCATTGTCTATCACTGAAGTAATTGTATTATAAAAATTATCATTTAAAAATGTTTTTTGGGGCCAGGTGTGGTGGTTCATGCTTGTAATCCCAGCACTTTGGGAGGCCGAGGCGGGCGAATTACTTGAGGTCAGGAGTTTGACACCAGCCTGGCCAACATGACGAAACCCCATCTCTACTAAAAAATACAAAAAAATTAGCTGGGCATGGTGGTGGGGTGTGCCTGTAATCCCAGCTACTTGGGAGGCTGAGGCAGGAGAATAGCTTGAACCCAGGAGGCGGAGGTTGTGGTGAGCCAAGATTGTGCCACTGCACTCCAGCCTGGGCAACAGAGTGAGACACTGTCTCAAAAAAAATCTTTTTTTTTTTTTTTTGAAGTAAATTACATTTCCTCTTCTACTGTAACTCCTTGTCCTCCAAATATTTACTGACAGTAAGCTCCTTGAGGTAGGCCCCTATCTTAACGATTTGTATCCTTAAGCACTCAGCAGGCACACAATATATCCTGATATCTCCTTTATAATACTAAAGCTAATGTCCCTTATGCTACAAGATGCAAAACTTCATCCTAGGATAATAAGACTTTTAACTAAAAATTCAGTCTTCACTTCACATAGTTTATTCTTTTTTAGTCATGAATGGTAACCTTTTAAAATTGAAAAGTATGTGTACTTATTTTTGGTGAATTAGTCTATAGTTTGCCTTGTGTCTTGCCTACTACCTCTCCCCTGCAACAAAATTTTATTATTTATTTCTATGGACTTTTTAATCAACATACTATCACTGTTTGAAATTACAGATGATTTGAAACTAATCATTTTCTTCAACTTTGAAAACATAATCAGTGGTTTTTAAAAGCCTGCAGCAGTAGTTACTAGTATAAAAAGAAAAATATATTCAGAAAAACCTGTAATTCAAAAAATAGGAAAAAATATCTATTTATTTGGAACTCTCAACTATAATACTGTGATTCTGTGCTTTGTTCAGGATTTACACAACACTAAGAAACAAATCCTTCTGAATTTCATAAAACCACCACACATTCTTCTGTATATATTCTGTTGTCTATGAATTAGGTTATTTAGATTTTTTGACTAGCTGGTGATTAATACTTTCTACTAGGTTGGAGTTTTTAGAAGGATTAATTAAGAATATTTATAAGGTGTGGCAGAAAAGGACAACCCCAAATTCACGGTTCTAGAAGTCCAGGATTTTTACTTCATGGCTCCTCAGTTCAGACACAATCCCTTCCCTTTTGGTTCATTCATAAACACCCCCGCCTTCCTGTCTGCCTTCCCATCCCCCTCTGAAACCAAACATTTATTACCTGAAGCTTCCAACTGTGACAGAAATTACAGTCATGTTAATGGTACAGATGGTGTAAAAAATGCAATCTAAAAACATGATTAAAAAACTCAGGAGCTAGGTAACCCAAGTTCATCTCAGACATGGCTGACCAGACATCTATGAGGAAGGAAATACATGTTTTTGGTTAATTAGTTTGCTTTTATCCATCCCCGTAATTAGAACATGCTTTCCCCCTACTTAATCCTAAAACAGTCATTAGATTTAATAAACCTTTCTAGATTGCCACAAATGAGAAAATGAATTAGTTAAAAAGTAAGTATTAAGCTGTATTAGCAATATGATTATAACATTCTGTGAATAAAAATGCTTTTGCTTAATTAAAGACAAGATACATCATTTTATAGCTTGTTGCAAAAGATTATACATGATTTTTTCCTTCTTCCTCATGTTGCTTCATAAGGTAGTAAAAACACCAATGTTGCTCCACAGATTTTATTTTGCCAAATGGAAGTGATTATTAATCATTCTTTCCAGAAATCAACCCATAATTAGCTTCTTCTCAAGTCAAAGTCAAGTCAGGATCCCACAGGACTCAAAAAGAGAGGGTGGTCTTGGTTGCAGGGCACTAACCAGGAAGCTCAGCTTCAATCACTATCAAGGCTGTTGTGAATTAACAATGGACAATGGACACAGAGCTACAAGTTAGCATTTGTTATTCTTATTATTTCCACCTCTAAGCCTTTGTGTCTGATCTCCCATGGAGTCCAGAATGGCCCCATTACCCCCATCATACTCTATTTGCCAGTCTCATAAGGAAGTTAGTTACGCGGGTGTTACGTTTTGGATGATCAAATATTAAAACCATTTATTAAAAGTAAAAAGCAACATGCTAATAAAGTTGTGGACTCAAGTTTTCCAGATTTTTATCTGGTTGAGCATTATCAGTAGATAAATTATTTATTATCTACTAAATACAATTATCTTTTCTATTTATCCAGAAACATTGGGGAAAAAAATGACCTTATGTGTTAAAAACTCGAATTGGTCCTTGCCTGGATTTGGTGATGCTTGCACAGCAAGCAACTACCTGTTGGACTGTAGGTTCTAGGTACTGACTTTCCCCCAACCAATCAATCCCCTGCCTGTGCTTGCTGAAGAAGCCTTTGGTCATGGCATCCATAAACATTATTGCTGATGGACCATGGACATGTGCAGGCTTCCGAAAATGTAGACTTGGATCTGAATCAGACAGGAAAACTGCAGGGGAAAACAGAAGGTTTATTTTGATTACAGAACTGAAGAAATACTGGATAGAAAGGTAAATTCAAGAGTATCTTAGAGGGACCAGTCTATCCCACAAATAACACTAGAGGCTGTCAAAATGATTCTACATGTTTTCCTCCCCTCTCCAATGTTTAACTTTAAGGTCCAATTGGGTCTTTTCACCTTTATTCTGAGCCGAACCTATCTGAATTTGAAGGACAGACTGGAAAGGTTAGGGTCAGAAATCAAAAACACCCTTTCCTCCTGGGCTCTGGGACATGGACTGTGATTTTTTTGGGGCAATTTTTATGGAAGAATGGTACTCCATGAAGATATTAGTCGTTCATGTCAGCCATCTAATTTAATGATTAAATTAATCATTCCAATTTAAGAGCAGGGAAAAATCCAAGACCCAGAAAGCATGTGTTGGAGCTCAGACAAATCCCTGGTCCCTGATACTCAATGCAGTATTTGATGATGTTTTATTTTACTGGGTAACTGTAGTGCATGCAGTCCAGACCCATTAAGGAGAGAAGAAGGATGTAACATTGGATATTAGCAGTTTAGAAGGGTACAATCTCCAAGCCAGTTTTCACATGCATTTATTTTATTAAAAAATGTTACATTCTAGTCCACTAGAACCTTTAGGATATACTACTCTTTGTGCTGCCTAGTGTCAACAGTACTGAACTATAGAATCAGCAATAAACCAGCCATGTAATTTTATTTATTTATTTATTTTTTATTGTTTTAGACAGAGTCTTGCTCTGTCGCCCAGGTTGGAGTGCAGTGGCACTATCTCGGCTCACTGCAAGCTCCGCCTCCTGGGTTCACGCCATTCTCCTGCCTCAGCCTCCTGAGTAGCTGG
>NW_012119598.1:22127749-22192220 GCF_000951035.1 Colobus angolensis palliatus | reverse complement strand
CACTGGGTTAGCCAGGATGGTCTCGATCTCCTGACCTCGTGATCCACCCGTCTCAGCCTCCCAAAGTGCTGGGATTACAGGCGTGAGCCACTGCGCCTGGCTGTAAATTTTATTTTATTTTGAGGCAGGGTCTCACTCTGTAGCCCAGGCTGAATGCCGTGGTGTGATCACAGTTTGCTGCAGCCTTGAACTCTTGGGTTCAAGTGATACTGCGATGTCTGCCTCCTGAGTAGCTGGGACTACAAGTGTATGCCACCAGGTCCAGTGAATTTTTGATATTTTGTAGAGATGGGATCCTGCTACATTATCCAGGTTGGCAGCCATGTAATTTTAGACAGAGACTTTGCTTCTTTGGACTGTCAAGTGGTTAAGGTGATCTGTATGATTCTTTCTAATTACTTGATATCACTCTATTCCCTAACATCACAGAGTGCAAATCTGATTTACCATTCTTTGTTGAGATTAACTTGGTCCCCTAAAAGCAGCCAGGAATTAAGAATAAGCTGCTCCTTCATAAGTGAGGTGGAATAAAAGAGATGTGTGTGAAGATGGGCACTTGACCTAGGGGTTACTAGAGAATTCTAGTTTTCTGAGATGTTGCTAACCAGTTTCACAAGAGGAGGGGAAAAAAATCTTCTCTCATAACAATATCACAAAGCTTTTGGAATTTTTCTAAGCAGTTACTACAAAGGAGATATTTATTCTAAATGTGGAAAGATCAGTTCAGTAAATGAAGACATTTACTTTATTACCATAATTTAACATTTTTATAGACTTTCTGCTCTTCATCATTGAGAACAAACATGAAAATTTGCACACTTCCAACAGTTAGGACATTGTTCTGCGAAGGAAAATGTGACTGCCTGGAAATAGAGGCTGTGAATCAAGTGCATGCAAATGAGCTCCATGCCACCCAGCTCTGTAGCCCTCCTAGAAACATGCGTAAGACATTATAATCCTGAAGGCTCTAGGCAGCCTAAGGGGACATGACCACCTAGGGCTCAAGCCTAGCAAGGGAGAACTTATTTTGGACACGTCATGAGGTTGACATCACTTTGTGTAAATCTCAGATTTAAAGCAAATAAGAATACTTCAAACAGAAAATCTTAGAAAAGATGTAAAGCTAGGGCACATCCCTTATCTCCCTCCTCACCCCACACTCAATTTGCCTGGTCTCACCTTTTTCGTTTTTGTTTGTTTGTTTGTTTGTTTGTGTTTTCTTTTTGGAGACAAGCTCAGTCTCACTGTGTCACCCAGGCTGGAGTGCAATGGCATGATGATCATGGCTCACTGCAGCCTCAACTTCCTGGGCTCAGGTGATCCTCCTACCTGAGCCTCCCAGGTAGCTGGGACTATAGGTACATGCCACCACACCCAGCTAATTTTTTTTTTTTTTTTTGGTATTTTTTGTAGAGATGGGGTTTCACCATGTTGCCTAGGCTGATCTCTAACTCCTGGTCTCAAGCAATCTGCCCACTTTGGCCTCCAAAGTGCTAGGATTACATGCGTGAGCCACCATGCCTGGCCTCATCTTCAGTTTTTAAGAACAAACAGGTGATTCAGTATAAAATGTCACAGGAATGCCAGAATCCATTCCCAGTATATGAAACTGGACTCCGCTGACCACAGCACAGCATTTAGCATTCAATAGTTGCTTTAAAAACAGTTGCTCTGTTGCAGGGAAAACAACAGTTGCATGTCTAAGCTCTATTGCATTTGACCTTCACAATTCTGTGAGGCTGGCTAATAGGACGCTGTGTAATTTTACGTCACTTTCACAGATCAGAAAACTGAGGATCAAATAAGTCAAATAACTTGTTTGAGAGTTATTTGGCTACGTGGTGAGATATTTCATAGGTAAAGTGCTTTGTAGAAAGTACTACACAAATGAAAGTAACTAACATGATGATTTGGGCACATATCTATAAATTAAGGCAAAATTTAAAACTTCGCAATGGAATAGTGTCTCAGTCTTTTCTGAATATAACATACTTACTAAAATTGTGCTGGTTTTCACCATCCAACTCTCTCTTCCCTTAGCTATAAATGAGGGGCTACTCCCACTTTACACCAGAATGGCTGGCTACTCAGCATGGTGAAATGCACCATTCTACAACCTGAGTCAATCCAGACAGGCTGTCACCGGGCATTCAACAGAGAGCAGCAACATACACAATTACCCTCCTGACTAGGGTCCCTTGAGACACAGGTCTGGAGAATTCTGGCATTAAGAAACAGTGTTTGCGACAATCAATAATCTTTCAGGCTGACTTAATGTGGAAAGAAAACAGCATTAAACAATTATGCTGCACATGAACATTCTATATAAGAGTGTATAGTTGATCATTTTTATGGTTTCATAAAAATTCATTTGCGTTTGGGTGTTACAAATACACTAGGAAACTGAAACATCTAATACGGGCAAGGCATCACCTAAAAAATAAAAGCCTGACAAATTAAAAAAAATAAAATATCAGTTTCTAACCTAAACCACATCAAGTCAATTTTGCTTGAAAACAAAAACTAAGCTTTTGTCTAAGGCTGCTAGTCACCCCCATTTTTCTTCAACAGAAAAATTAACAAAGGAACTTGTGTGATGAAATGCTAATATTAAAGGTTTATAGGGTCCTGCCCTACACTCCTGAGACATGTTCATCGTTCCAGACACACTTGCTTTCATGACACAACACTTAAATGGAAAAGAAAAAAACCCTACAGACTAGAGAAATGCTCAGAGAAAAACTTTTAGAGATTTGTTACTGTCTGTGTTTCTAACTTTCCTAATTTAGGGTATCCCGACTTATGCTATTGGCTGCTTTTATTTTTGATCTTCTGGCAAAATTGTGTTTTTAGCTTCTAAGAGGTGAAATATGGTGAAATATGACTAAATGAAGTACAAATGTAGAGATTTTTGTTTCACCATCTGAGAATAAGGATTACGGCAAAGCAGCAAATTAACTATGCTCCCTACATTTTGAGCCTGATAGAATGATTATTTGGCCACATGCTGCATAGATCATGCATTCTTCTCTATAACAAGGCAAATTAGATATTTATGCTTCTATTCCAAACAAAGCAGACACGCTGTCTGGCAGGATTTTTTTCTACACTAGTTAGAACTCTTGTAAGTAAAGCTTACGAGTTTTATCACATGGCACTTCAACCCTGCTACACATAAACAATCTTTATGAGGGTCATACTGTTTCTTACTTAACAGTCAATAAATGTACCACTACCATTACCATCTTCAACTTCTTCCAATAATTGTAAAAGTAATGTTGCCTTGCTTGAATTTGCACACAAACTAGTTCATATTTACTCTTTAAGGTTGCAGTATTACATTTTGTACTTCTCTTTTTCTCCTAAAGCATTCTATTTGTACTTTGGTCCATGTTTTTGGTTTAAATTGTCAACAACACTGCTCATGTCTGAATCTTCATAATACCTGGCACTATGCTCCTCTTATTCTAGGCACGTCGGCCACTGCCTCCCATAACCTGCTGAGTTGCTGCCAATGAGGGTCCTTAGCCTATGAATCCAGCCAGTCTCATTTAGTTCTTGAGCTCATCATCATCAGAATGGAGGGTACACTGGCGGTCACCAGTCCACCAGGAGGTAGGTGCTAGACTTAGTTATGCTACCATAAATTCTGCTGTTTGGGTAAAACCTGGGCACCCCAGATTCTATGGTGTCCCAGTCTCCTGCCAGACTGGCTTGATCCAGATAAGCAGACTTTTTTTTTTTTTTTTTCCTTCATATGGCAGCTCTGGTGAAGTACTATTACCTTACCTAGAATGCTAGTCACTCAGAGAGGACCCTGTCCTACCTGCTTGCCTCTATCTCAAGTAAGCCATCCTCTTACCAGGAGGGGAGAAAAGCAAGGAAAGAACTGGTAGCAAGTTTCTGATTCTTTGGCATCTAACTTGGAATCTGGTACAAAACAGTCACTGCTGGGAACACCTAGACCAGTCTGGTGCACAGTACTGAGGACCAGCTATTTAAATGTTTTTCCTTCCTTCTTTTTTTTGGAAAGAAAAATTTCAGATCCACCAGGAACCAACTGATTTATAAGATATGATAAAGATTAATGACTAGAAAAAAATGGCATTAAAGACAAGCACCAAAGTTTTCAGTATAAGATTTAAGAGACACAAAATTATTCTGTCAAATTTCTAAATGCTAACTCCAACTTCCGTAGTTACCTCATTTTGGGTCAATATGTTTGTGGACTGGCTGGGTCCAAGCTCCAAACTTTGAACAGTGTTGGCTGGGTCCCTCCTACTACCATATCCCACTCACAGTCTTAAGGGCTACTGAGCGAATAAAGCCTGAGCTAACCCTCTTATGTGGATAATTTCTCTACCCCTTCTTCCTACCTCACTCCTAAGGTTTCTTCCCCACCATAATGCCAGTGTTGCTTCATGCCAAGACTCTTCCTTGGCATAAAGTTATGAGGAATACACAGTGAATATCTGTCAAATGAACTAATTCCTGTCTGACAATGTCACTGATTGAGTCATCCATTCAAAAATTATTAAGTACCCACTATGTGTCAGGCACTGAGTGAATTGCTAGGACATACACCTTATTCTTAAGTAGCTTTTAGTCTAGTGGGAGGACGTGAAAGTAAATAACCACAATTCACTGGGACAAATGTCACGGCAGAGGGAAGCACAGAGTGCTTTGAAGGCATGTAAAGACACCACATATTCCAGGCTGGGTTTGTGAGAAGCAAAGGTTTCGTGGAGGTGCCTGGGCTGAGTCCTGAAGGATGAAAAATCATTTGCTAGAAGAGAAAGTAGGTCAGGAGCCTAAGAAATAAAATCTGCAAAGATGTAGAAGTAGACAGAGCTTGGCATGATCCAGAACGAAGTAGCTCAGTAAGGATTAAATATAGCGTGCAAGGGGGGAGTGGTGAAATATAAGGCTTGTGTAGTGATATGGTTTGGCTGTGTCCCCATTCAAATCTCAACTTGAACTGTAACTCCCAGAATTCCCATGTGTTGTGGGAGGGACCCAGGGGGAGGTAATGGGTCCCGTGCTGGTCTTTCCTATGCTATTCTTGAGATAGTGAATAAGTCTCATGAGATCTGATGGGTTTATCAGGGGTTTCCGCTTTTGCTTCTCTCCTCATTTTCTCCTGGTGCCGCCATGTAAGAAGTGCCTTTTGCCTCCCACCATGATTCGGAGGCCTCCCCAGCCATGTGGAACTGTAAGTCCAATTAAACCTCTTTTTCTTCCCAGTCTCAGGTATGTCTTTATCAGCAGCATGAAAACAGACTAATACATTTAGTAGGCAGGACAAGTTTTTAAGGAATCCAGTGTATTTCAATACTGAGTGCTAGTGATACTGTGAGCACAACAATGCTTTGCTGTGACAGACTGTGCTGTGCAGCATTTAGGATGTTTAGCATCTCCGGCCCCAGGAGCGTAATGCCAGTAGTACCACTAGCAACAACCAACCCCTCCCTATTTCCATATACCCCCTTGATAGAGTGACACCAACCCTGACTGAGAACCTAGGGTAGATAGATAATTTGGTCAGAAAGTGGACAAGTCTCTTAAAAACGTGCAGTGATACCAGTTTGACTGAATTAAAGTTTTATCATAAAGGTATGCCCAAGGCAGGTGGGGAGGACATCAGCCACATCCAAGGTGTGTCCAAAGAAAACCATGTCTGGCTCCTCTAGTGTTTGCATTTGGTCTCAATGCAAGTAATTTGCAAGTAGCTTTGCCATAAATACAATTCCAGTTGGCAAGAATTTACTTAGAAACTATTCAATGTCAGCTACTAGCCTAGGTTCCTTTAAGGGTGTTCAAAGGCATAAGACATCATCCTTTCCCCTGAGAAATGTGCAGTCTAGTTGCTAAGATATAATTAAGTGAGCACACAAGACAGTATATAATCCAGTGTTGGACAGTGTATCATTCATATGTTTCATGGGAGCATTTAGCAGTTAAGTGAATTCCTCTATATTCCTTCTCCTTGATCTTCCATATCTACCCAAATCCTTTATCAGAACAGTACAACAAAGAAAGAAGCAAAAAGTCAGCAGAAAGCTGACATTATCAACAATTGTCTGTGTGTTTTTGCAGTCTTTCCCTTATTAGGGATTGTGAAGAAAATACCCTTGTAATTCACCTGAGGGGGAAAAAAGATATTTTTGCTTGTAATACATTGTCTTCATTATTAACAAGATTTTCATTTGCTTTCAGATATTTTCTAAAAGTAAAGACTTTAAAGAAAGGCACAGCAGGGTGGGAGCAGTGGTTTACATTTGTAATCCCAGCACTTTGGGGGACTGAGGTAGGAGGATTGCTTGAGCC
This sequence comes from Colobus angolensis palliatus, assembly GCF_000951035.1. Taxonomy (NCBI): domain Eukaryota; kingdom Metazoa; phylum Chordata; class Mammalia; order Primates; family Cercopithecidae; genus Colobus; species Colobus angolensis. The sequence goes on along the minus strand of NW_012119598.1, from coordinate 22,185,893 downwards.
CAGGAGTTTGAGACAAGCCTGGGCAACACAGTGAGACCCTGTCTCTACAAAAAATTTAAAATTAGTTACATGGTGGTGCGTGCCTGTAGTCCTAGCTACTCGAGAGGCTGAGGTGGGAGGATTGTTTGAACCTGGGAGGTTGAGGCTGCACCAAGCCATGTTCACACTACTGCACTCTAGCCTGAGTGAGAGAGCGAGACTCTGTTTCAAGGAAAAAAAAAGGAAAGGAAAGGCACAGTAAAACTGATTTTGCACTAAAGGTAGAAGTTATTTTTCTCCACCTTTTCTTGTTCTTTAAGTCTTTCTTGGGACATGTTGATGACCAGGAATAACCGTAGCTAGTAGTTCTGCCATAAGTAACATCCTCTGTTCTGTTCCCAATTCCCTTCCTTGATGACATTGTGCATTTTACTGGACGACTTGGTCACAAGTGAAATGGGCCTCTGCCAGAAGGGAACAGTTTCCAGTGATTTGTGGATCTCTTTGGTGGGTCAGAAGTCATCAAAAGTAGCCACTTAAGGCGAAAGAGCCAATTAAAAGCAATTTTCAGGGACACCATAATTGACATGTTCCAGAAAGTCTGTTGGAAAATAGAAAGGTTCACTAACACATGAGAATCAACAATTAGTAGCTAATACTTTGGCTTAAATCCCATCTCTTCTGTTAAAATGAAAATAGCCAGGGAGATTCTCCTATTGACCCTTTTCAATAATGTATATCTCGTAATGGACGTGCTTCTCACATTCTCTCTTGAAAGCAGGCTTGACTGGATGACTGGAGACAGTGCGAGGTCGCCGAGTCCATAAGCAGCAAGAAGGGCACACAGAGGGGGAAAGGAGAAGCTCACTGTCGGAGGAGGCAAACTTGACTTCACAGTGTTCTCCGGGGTGGGACCTGACTTTGACCCCATGTATACAAATGGGCTTGACTGAGTTAATCCATGCTTATAAGTGTCCAGGTGCTTGTGTCTTATGGTAATTTTTTTTTTTCAGTTGCCATTGAAAGATGTGAGAAACGAAACATGAAAATATTTAATAATTCAGCATTTCCAAGTGTCTAGACTACTGAACATATTATCCAAGAAATTATTTAGAAGAAAGGGAAAGGAAATAGGCGAGAGATTTGATGAGTACTGACTATGAATCAGTTGTTTTCAGAGTTTTATTTCTCACAGAGTAGATACTATTTTCCCTGTTTCACAGATGACAAATGTGAGGGTCAGATAGATTAGGAAACGTGCCCAAAGTTTCACAGTTAGTCAGTGAGAGAAAGCATTTTCCAAGCCAGGTTCACTTGGCTGCAAAGCACTCACTCTTTCTGATATACAGCATACTGCCTAGATGTTTTAGCACATTTGGATTACAAAAATGTTAGAAATAAAATTATGTTTGTGAAAGGATGGGCATTTAAAAAGCTCTGGGTTGTGGTTGTCTGAAGTTGAAATTATAAAATGATAGTTCCCCCAGCGCACACACACACACACACACACACACACACACGTTGGTGATTATGGCTGAGTCACTGAATTTACTTGGAAGAACCATCTTCTTTTGCATGACAGAATACAGATGGCCATAAACTATTTACCCAGACATTTTGGGGTTGAGGGATGCAATCATCATTTGAAACAAAAATACAACTCTAGGAATACATATGAAAGTGAATTACTTTGTTAATGTGAAAGGGAAAAGGGGGAAGATGAATAAAACAGCAAGAATACAGCTGAAAAGAGACTAAAAGGAACAAGGGGAAACTGTCTTTGAGCACAAGGCATATGTGTATGCTACACAGAGAGTTGTTTTAGAAATGTTTATAAACAATGGATGTTTGTGGAATGGAAAATTGAATAGCTGTGATATTAAGGCTTTCCACTCCTGGGAAAAATATGGACACCGTGGCTTATAAGTTATTTGATTCTGACAAGTATCTTCCTACCTCCTCTAACATTTGGTTATATTAACTATATTAGAGGCTTTTCCTTTTATTAGTCTGTGTTTCTGCCATCTGAAAACAATGAGCTTAAACAGCTATCATGCTGTCATTTTACCCTGTGAATAGGCTCTTTAATAAAGAAACCTAATGAAATGATTGTTTTAAAAAAGAAAAAATTCCCATTCTATATGTGTTTTATTTCTTAAAACATCCCTAAATTATAAAGATTCTCTGAAATGATAAAATATCTCACATATTCAGAGGATGACTTTAGCCCATTGTTTCAGGGCTTTTTCATGCCTTAACTCCTTTTAAAAACCATAACAGGCTGTGAAAAAGAAAACAAATTAAGGAGAATAGTTCCTTCCTTTATACGATAAATCTGCATTTGGCAGTGATGGTCAAGTACAAACTGTAAATAACTGAAATAACTCACAACTAGGAATACACAGGTTAATCAACTATGATTAAAAATAAATAGGTTTTTCACCAAGAACAGTATCTTTAACTCGAAATTAAATAATTGCAGCATACTAGGTAAACTATAACATAAGGAATTTCTAAAAGCAGAGAATGATGTTCTTTCTCCATTGTGAATCTGATGAGTCTTGGTGACCTTTTGTTCACATTAATGCTGACAAACTCTGCATAATGCATGACCATCCCAACCCCCTTCTCCTCCCAATAGTTACTGCTTTGATTCTAATCTGTATTCAAGGGTATGGGGTGGGACACTTTCGTAAGGGGTGGGGGCGAGGGGATGGCAATGGTAGACATTGGTCAGGGCTGTCAGTAACCTTGGAGGCCTTTGGGAAGAGCAGAGGGCAATCATTATTGCAGTATAGGAGAGACAGCTAGGAAGTAATTCCTCCGTGTTACCTTTATGATTTGAGAAGGCGTCCAAAGAAATGACACCTAAGAGTTCAGTGCTATGAAAAGCACTGGACAGTTATTTGGACGGGTATCCACTTGGCTTTCTTGGTTACAATTTAAGGCAAATATGAAACTCAAAAAGGTACCTTGGGACCATCATGTTCTTGGTAAGTTGACACAAGAACCACAACAGTTTAGAGAAACTCCTGAATATTGATCTTAGAACAAAAAAAGTACACATTTTTAGTTCTTAGGGGAAAGAGCAATAGATTTATTTGAATTAAATAATTAATGAGTCATGGTCCCCACAACCACTTTCAGGCATGAATCTAGCAGTGAATAATTTGTGCTTTCAAAGTTTCGAATGACCTTCAGTTAAACTTCTATTACAAGGTTCCTTTAAAACACATTTATGCTTCGCTGTTAACACTACTACTAATAATACAGTAATTACTAATAGTGGTAGTAGTAGCATTACATCTGAATGTTAGAATGAAAATTAGCTGTTCATCTCCATCCTCCCCAACAGTCTGAGAGTGTGTCAACACATGGGACCACACAGAATCTTACTGTTTGTATTTCCAATGTCTTGTACATAGTGACAATAAATGAATGTGAGTTTTAAAAAACTATATATAAAGACTATTGAGTCCTATTACAAGCACATTGTTTACATGCATATAAATCCTGTGCTATGACACTAGGTACAAGCATACAGAGGACACCTAACTTCACTTAAAGTCTAAGTAAACAGAAAACATGGCCTATAGTGATTTCCCTGAGTTGGAGAACTATACATACATCTGGTTGTCCTTCGGACAAGCTGGTAATATGAAGAAGAGACAATACCAATGTAAACACTGATATATTCATGATAATGCAAAAACATTAAGATTCATTAAAATGTTACAAATAAGAAAATCGCTTGTGTTTTGGTATTTATATACTTGTAAGAGGTTTATTTGGCATTCTGGGAGTTTATTACATTTCGAATCAAAGTCTACTGACGACTCATGGAGGGAGACAAAGCTGTCAGGTTCTCTAACTTATCCATCTGTTCATGCCCCCCTCCTGGACGGCACCCGTTCTCCAATGGAGGAGCGGAGCACTGGCCTCTTGAAAGCTGTCTTTCTGGCACTATCTTCCTGAGCGAATGAAATGGTTTGGTTTAAAATACCTTCCCTTTCAGTCCTGTCCCAGCTTCCGGATGAAAGCCCTTAATTTTAAAGAAGCACAGTTCAATAGTTTCTACGTTGCTGGAAGAAGAAAATTAAATTATGTTGTAATTATGTAGTGAACTAGCATATGGTCCCTTACAGGGGAAAAGCAGTTTTTAACCTCTCCTGTAAACTCTAGAGGGAACTTACAGAAGAGAAATTCAGGCACCAGGCAACACATGTATTCATCATTTTATTGGTTCTTAAAATTTACTGTGACATGGGAGGAGAATGTATCATCGTGCATACTCTCATGAACGCAGCAGATGAAACCCAGGAAAGTTTAATCAATAAAAATGACAGTACATATATTTTTATAGTACTTAAAAGTTTATAACACATGCATTATCTCATGTGGCCCTCACAAACAACTAAAACTAAGGGCAGAGATGATCTTCAATTTCAAGATAAGAAACCAGGCTTGAGGTTATTAAACATTATTTTTTTTTAAGACAAAAAGCTCACTCAGCTATTATATCTTAAAATGAGGGTTAATCTGGAAATAGGCCAGTCAGTATAAACCTGTTTTTAAGATCATTCAGCTAGTTTGGAGGCAAAGTCAAGACACAAATTCTGCCTTCTCCTAGCAAAATTAGCACTCGTTGCAAATTCCTAGAACTACATCAGTAGCTCATGGTCATAGACTATTTATATATAACATTTCCTACTCTCTAGTTTGGTTTGTCAATGCAGTATTCTTACGGGTGGGCATATTTTTAAAAAGCATTTAAGAGAAGAAATTAAGCAGTAACAGGATCTAAACTATTGGAAAAAACAGTTAAAAGTAGTTTTAAAATAAGAGAAGGGAGCTGGACATTGAAGTACTAATTTTACTTCTGAAATTATTTTTTTCCAGCTTTCTACATGGTGTTATCTTAATATCTGAAACTCTTAAGATGTCAGTTTGGATCCCTGCATTACATGTTATACAATTTCTGTTGGTATTGCTCATAGAGCTTACGTGACTAAACCTCACTGCAATTACCTTTTAAGCAGAAGCTGTAGTTTACTTATTTCTCAACAAAAACTATGATTATTTGCCTTGTTTCCCATGCATTATTCGATGATTGATTACTGTTACGGCATGGATTGTGTTTTGTATTCTGCAGCAGGCAAGCATTAATCTTCACTTATTCTGCAATAGTATCATTCATTAAAACACATGCTTTGAATTTGGGGCACATACAAGAAGATGTAACCACATAGGAATACAGTGTTGTTATGACAAAACATAATTAATAAAACATAAAATGTGTTTTATGAAGTTATGGTTTTAATTTGCTATCTCAAGAAATATGCTCTAGCAATTTTGTACAAGGTAACTTCCCAGGAGAATTTAAATCCCCTTCCCTTCCCTTCTCTAGATACTGAAAGGATTATGATTAATGCACACTAAATCTCTCTTAAATGGAAAAGGTCCTAGCAAATTTCTAAAACTGAATTTGAGCTACTGATAAGTATGATAGTCCTAAATCTGGAGCAAACTTTCTTTGACTTCTGAATTCCTCCTCTCTGGCCTCTGCTGGCCCTTCTTTTTTTCTTGACATTATCACACAGCAGGGGACAGAGTGGGCCCAGCCAGAGGCAGCACAAAAGAGCACGGCCACATACGCCCCCACGACCCCGGCAAATGGATGACCTACATTTGATGCAAGCAGTTCACATGAGAAAAAATTAATCTGTATTGCAGCTTGCACTTAACCTGTATTTCAAGAGGCAATTAAAGATATATATATATAAAGTAAATATGAGCAAATAAGTATTTCAGACATACATCACTCTAAATTTATAGGAGACATCAGCAAAACTATATGTGTTCATGTAAATGTGCACATGGCCTTCTTTCTCTTAATTATTCAATCTTCATAAACAAATGTACTAGTGGGAGGTTAGTACAAATAAAAACAGCATTAATGGGTCGCATATTAATATTTATGTTTTACTATATAAAGACCTTGCATACATTATGACTGTTTTGCAAGCTGAATGAATAACTAATGCTACATTATGTATGGGTACATATTAAGCAGACATGTCTACACTTTCTTAGTTCAGGATATGATTAATGCAGCCTATCAGAAGCCAGATGGTGCAGAACCAGAACCATCAATCAAAATGAAAAGACCACTGCGTGCTATCCACAATGAGGTTCTCACAAATGGAGATTCTGTTCACAGACCCTAACTGGTAATAGGCAGAAAACGCCAAGAACATAGCTACACTGTCCCACTGGGATAAAAAAATCGTAGCTCAGGCTTGGCTAGATCAAAAATCTGGTGTAGGAATATGCATGGAGTCCTGAGCACCAGGGCTGGGAAAGCCCGAACAAACCAACAGCCTGTCCCTAAGATTAAAAAAAAGAAGAAGCTTTTTAATTATTTTAATAATGTTTGTACTGATGACAGTATCTGTCAAACAGTACCCATTTCCCATTTGATTTAGGATGGGACAGTGCCACATAGTAACAAAGCAGCTGCCACTGTCTGCCTGACACGTGAATTGGCATCTTGTTTCTTTTGCACAGGCTTTATTATAAATAACCCCAAATGCTTTAGTGTTACTTTGCAGCCTTTCTCCAAGGATCTATGGAAAACAATTTTAGTCTCTGTTATGTTTAATACTAATGACTATTTTTGGGGGCAGTTGTAGGGAGAAAGGCTGCCGAAAGATGTTTCCTGTTCCTTTAATAGCTTTACATAAAAATAACTACAGAAACACAAGGTGCTTTGTCTTTGTAAATGGATCATGTGTGCTTAAAGAATGTTAAATAATCCCCATGCTCTGTAGAACCTCTGAAAAAAAAAATTAAAACAAATATATAGCTTCGACTTCCTAACAGCTACTAAATACTATCTCAGAATTCCAGTTTTGTGGAGTTTTGCGGGGGGTAGACAGATGCGCAAGCAAGGAGAAATTACCAGGAAATACAATTTCTTCCAGAAGAGTAATGCAGCAAAATCATGAGATACATAAATAATACATTGAAAAACACAAATAAAAAAGGATAATGAAGTGAAATTATTTGGAAAACTTAAATGTGTTATCTAAAGATATTTCTGCTTTAAGATAAAAATGTTATTATGACCCTCATAACTTGGCATGTGAGATAATCTGGAAAGAGTACAGCTTACTTTTACTTTTGTATAAGCAATAATAAAAAAAAGGAATGACTACATATTAGCATAAATAAGACCTTAAGTAAAATGGCTGAGCTTAGGAGATTTTTAAAATTTCAGCATCTCCTTCTATCTTCATTAATATGTAGTTCCAAAACAGGGCTGACTTCCTAACTTATACAAAATTGTTACTATTTTTTTCCTCCTAATAAGGAGTGTTTTCCACACTGTTATAAATTCTGCATAAATCACATTTATCAGCTGGGTATTAATCTACTCACATGTATACTGTGATTTACGTATATAATTAATTTCCTTAATGATGGATATTTAAGTTTTTTCTTCTATTATTGATAATAATGTAGTGAACATTTTTGTGCCAAGAGATCTTTCTGTCTTTGAGATTATTTCCTCAAAACAGATTTCCAGAAGCTGATTTGCTGAGCTAAATGATATGAACTGTTAGCCTCTTTCTAAAATTCATATGCTTATCCAGCTCTCAGTATTCTCAATTCAAATATTTTAGTCAATTTATAGGTGAAAATAACACTTTACTGAAATTTAAATTTGTATTGCTTTAATTACCAGATAGGTTACAATTTTTTTCTATGTTTAAACGATGATGTTTTCATTTTAAAGTCTTATTGATGCCTTAGAAAATATTTCTTATCTATTCATTTAAATAATCACAAAGTAGTTTCTTTGGAATACTAAATTTGTGTGATTACTTGAAAGAAATAAACTATATTCCTTTAAAAAGTATTTTTAAAATAGAAACATTTCACTAATGCAGAGGTCTCCCCTGAAACTACTTCAAATCAATGAAAACTTAACATAATTAACTGAACGCTCTGAACTGATCAATAACATTTTAGAGTAGCCATCTAGCTTTATGGTTCTTTCCAGTGTTAGGAATGTTAAATGACAGCTGTCTTCTCAGTAATCCTCTCTCATGAAATGTATCTCTGTTTCACTGCTAGCAAAACTTGGATAATGGGTAGTTTGCATCAAATTGCTTTTAACTTGTTTATGGTGACTTTTCTGTTATATACATAACTATACAGACCACACCAAAGTAATGAAGACACACAATATAAAAGTAGTTGTCATCACACTATGTAGGGGATGATCGCCAAAATGGCCTAACAAGAAAACTGAAATTAAACTGATACAGAACCAAGCATCTTTTTAGAACTAGATGTAATGGAGACAAACACCCTAAAAGGTAGTACCTATCATAAACCGGGATTTCCAAAATTCAGTGTTTATATTTAAACCAGAAGACGTGGTTAAAAAATATATTTATATCTATATCTACAACTATATCTATCAGAGCCAACCAGATTTTGAACAATGCAGTCATCCAAATTTTCTCTGGCCCAGTCACAGCCTTTTTGAAAAAAAGTAGCACTTACTCCTTTTATGCCTTATTATGCAAATCATACTATCTAAAAGGTAGACAATTCAGAAGCACAGATATATACACAATATTGCCATTTATACTGAATCTACTGTTTCGTAATTATTTTTTGAACTTTGGTATATCATAAGCCCTGTCCTGGAAGCAGCTCTTGGGAACACTTTCCTTTTAATTCCATCCTGGGAGCTGGTGCAGAAGGAAAACTGGGGGATAAGAGGACTTACAGTATTGCTGACGAAAGAGGAAATCCAAATTCACCACTAGCTGGCAGGTCCTTTTAGTCCTGGCATTGGTGATTTCTGCCATACCCTCTTCTCACCACCTTGCCGCCCCAACCCTAGCCACTGTACGCTTTGGGCGATGGCTGTAGAGAGGTCGGCCTTGGGACCAGGGTGGTGGCAGTTCTTTGAGACCTTGTCTACTGTGGCTTTCCACCAGTAGACAAGTAAAAAGGTCAAGCCAAAGAAGCTGTCTTTTATACAAACTCAAGTAGGTCTACAGAACTCCAGGTGAGTAGTTGTGTGATACTGTACTACTATAACTTCCCCTGTATGGGGGTCTCCAATCTAAGCCAGCTAACCTGGAAATTCACATTTCGTTGAGCAAATCAGGGGTTTATAAAAATGTTAGGTCCAGGCCGGGCTCCGTGGCTCAAGCCTGTAATCCTAGCACTTTGGGAGGCCAAGGCAAGTGGATCACCTGAGGTCAGGAGTTCGAGACCTGCCTGGCCAACATGGTGAAACCCCGTCCCTACTACAAATACAAAAATGAGCTGGGCGAGGTGGCAGGTGCCTATTATCCCAGCTACTCGGGAGGCTGAAGCAGAAGAATCGCTCGAACCCAGGAGGCAGAAGCAGGAGAATCACTCCAACCCAGGAGGCAGAAGTTGCAGTGAACTGAGATTGCGCCATTGCATTCCAGCCTGGGCAACACGAGCGAAACTACATCTCAAAAAAAAAAAACAAAAAGTTAGTTCCAATTTGCTAAAAGATAGGGTGTACTAGAGTTCTGAATCACAGAATACTTGGGAAAAAAGGGTGTTCTTGTCCTATGAAATGCAAATATTAAAAGTCAACAATAGCTAGAAACGAAAACAAATAATGACAAAAAAAAAAAAAACCCAAAAAGAACAACAACAAAAACAAACACCCTGTGGTGAGGTGAAAGACGTATCAGACTAGGAGTCAGCAAATATAATTTCAAGGTTTCATTTCATTATTAACTAGCCAGTTGCATGTGGGCCCTTCGTTTCCATACCTAAATCAAAAAGAAAATAAAAAAAAAAGGAGGGGATGGACTGTATTAAGCTGACCCTTACAGATTCCTGACTCCTTTCAGTGCTAACATTTAATAATTCCAAATATTCTGTTACTTGGATTATTTAAGGGACAAACTTAAAAAGCTATCTACCATCAATGTATTAGTATGTGAAATACTCTAGGTATTCTTATTTTGCATTATATCTAGAGTCAGTACAATTACTCCGTTTTTTTCTTTCTTTCTTTTTTTTTGGTAAACTGGAGTCAGAACGTATAGTCTCCTATAAGACAAGAGTGTTTATATAAGTGGATGGCTGGAACACATCAACTTGCCTCCAACATCTTACTGAGTCTACACACATCGAAGCAGAATTCTAAGGTGCAGGAACTATTGGGAAATTGTAAATTATGAGGTCTATCCTGGATTCACACATGTCAGTTAGCTTTTTGAGCCTTCTTACCATAGGCTCTTTTTCTACTCACAGTAGGTTGGAGACTTTCAGTTCTAGTCCAAAATGGACTTGTTTTAAAAAATAACAGAAAATTTTAATTGGCTCATAGAGAGAACCAGAACAATATTTTCATTCTTCTCCTTTAGATTTCCAGCTGGTTAGGTTTCTCTTCTATCTAGTTGAAGGACCATATTTTTCAGTATTCAATCACATACTTTCTTTAATCATAATAAAATTATCTCACTGCTAATTTTTTTTTCAGATATCTAGTTACAGTAATAAATACTTATGGATAGAACTTATAATTCTTATTTAACAACCAACATTTATTAAGTACTTAGTACATTCAGAGCACTATGTCAATCTCTTCAACTACATTCTCTTGTTTAATCCTTATAATAACCCCATTGGGGAGGTACTATTTTTTTTTATTCCCATTTTAGAGACAAAAATTCTGAGCCTCAGAGAAGCTAAATAAATTACCAGTGTTGTACAGTGAATGAACGGCATATTCAAACCCAGGATAGACTGCACCTCCATTGAAAACTGTCCAAAATAGTTTCAAATCTTATTGGGTCCTTTAAGTTTTATGGTACAATGGTCCATTATGCTGTTCAACACCCCTTAACAGAAAGATTGATGGAATATATTCTATTTAGAGATTTGCCCTAAGCAAAGTTGTCATTCTTCTTGAATGATATACTTTCTGCTATTACAAAATGAGAGCTGTGCATTTAGCTGTGTTTGTCTTTTTGCCTTTGCTTCCCAGACGCCCAAGCTTTTATTCTTAATTGTGGCAGTGACTCAGATTTTGTGAGTGAACAGCACACCTCTTCTTATTTTATCCTAAAATATCTTGTTATATATTTCTAACACAGGCCACTCTGAGGCTTCTTTAGCCAAAATAAAACATGAAAACAAAAGAGGTTTTAAGTAACAAAGGCAGCGTGCTAGTAAAACAGAATTACATTTTAATTACGACGATATTTTCTTTGGCCAGGTAAAGTCAATCCAATGAGGTAGTAGAATTGAATATAACAATTAACTCTGACTTTTCATTACAGATGCTTCTCAACTTATGATGTGGTTACATCCTGACAACCCCATTCGTAAGCTGAAAATATTTTAAGTTGAAAATACATTTAATATACCTAACCTACTAAACACTGTAGCCTAGCCTAGCCTACCTTAAACATGCTCAGAACACTTTTGTTAGCCCAGTTGGGCAAAACCATCTAACACAAAGCCTGTACTATAGTAAAGTGTTAAATATCTCATGTCATTTATTGAATTGTGTATAGAAGGTAAAAACAGAATGGTCGTATTAATACTCCAAGTACAGTTTCCACTGAACATGTATTGCTTTCCCACAATCGTAAAGTCAAAAGAAAACTTGTAAGTTGGACCAGTGTAAGTCAGGGACCATCTGTTTATGCTTTAACACATTATCTCATTTGATACTCACAAACTTTGAGATGTATTAGTTACATCTGCATCTAGCAGAAAACAAAACCAGTGATCAAAGAAAACAAGTAACTTATTCGGGGTCATCCAGGTAGTTAAATGGCAAAGCATCAATTTGAAGTCAGTCTTCAGACTCTACCGTACCATTCTAATATTTAGTAAAGTAAGTTTTAATATTTGCAAAAAAGCTTAAATTCATAAATTCAATGACACAAGTTCTTTCCTCCCTCCTTCCCTCCCTTCCTTTTTTTCCTGAGATGGAATCTTACTCTATCACCCAGGCTGGAGTACAGTGGTGCAATCTAGGCTCACTGCAACCTCTACCTTCCGGGTTCAAGTGATTCTCCTGTCTCAGCCTCCCAAGTAGCTGAGATTACAGGCACCCACCACCAAACCCAGCTAATTTTTGTATTTTTAGTAGAGACAGGGTTTCAACACGTTGGCTGGGCTGGTCTTGAACTCCTGACCTCAAATGATCTACTGACCTCGGCCTCCCAATTTGGGATTACAGGCGTGAGCCACTGTGCCTGGCCTTCTTACATTGTTTATAAAAATAAAACATATTATACCTCTTTCTGGCATTCACTTAACTAGAAATTCAACACGGTCCAACATGGTTCAAACAATTCTTCTATATCGACATGTATGACATTTTGAATTAAATATGTACTATTCAAATGCTGATGGAACACTTTTTGACAGATAATATTTTTGACAGATAAAATACAGTGAATATTTGCTATTTCCCCTTCCTATATTCATTCTTTACTCCTAGGGGAATTCGCCACTGCTTCATCCTTCACATCTCAGTCGATGCTTGGGTTAGTTGCACCCTTAGCTCCTGGGGTAAAAATCTTTATTGGCTTAAGTCAATCAACACATTAACATGCTGGCCCAATTCTGAGAAATGTACATAATCCAAATCGACCAGGTTTGATGAAACTTTGGTTGGCTATTCCAGGAAAGATGCCATCTCTCTTCTTCGTATTTGAAAGTACGAAGAGTGTGGTGTGGAGCTGGGGTAGCCACTTTGCTACCTCTAAGGAGGTTAGCCTGAAAATAGTCAATATATCAAAGACTGCCAAGAAACAGCGGCTGGTGATACCATTTGAGTCCTGAATCAAGCCTTGCTTAATGCAAAAACTACCTTGACAGTTCAATTAAGGAAGCCAATAAATTATAAATATAAATGATCTCTTTGTTGAAACCAACATGAGTTGGGTTCTTCATAACATAGTCCTAAATAAAATATCTAATAAGCTACTTAATATCCTTAGGGAAGTGTCAGGTTATCAGATTAAGCAAAATATAGGTAAAACTAGAAATTCAAAATGGCAAGCTCATGTCTGCAATTTGAGCAATACAAATATAAACTGATTCATGAGGGGCAGGAGCTACAGTACAAGCCAAGGAAAGGGAAGAGGACTTAGGCAAGTGGTGAAGTTTACAGAAGTGCCAGAAGCGGGAAAATGAGCTGACTGCAGATGCATAAAAGGAGCAAGGTTGAGTGCTCAGCTGAGAAGGGAATGGGTAACGATAACAAAGCCAATGAGCACAACTTATTCTCTAGAACATTTAGAAGCAACACAACACACACATTGTGTATATGTGTAGGACCCAAGCACAGTATATCTTAAAGCACCCCTGCTGATTCTAATGTGCCATCAAGTTTGGGAATCTCTGGAATGGAGGGGGAATTGCTCCATTATAAGGAGCTTTACTCTCTTTATGTAACTACAGAGGAAAGACCAGACTGCTAGTACATCATTCCCCTTAATGTCACTTAAATGTAACATAATTGGGAATAGAAAGATTGATTTTAAATATGAAATATGGAAATACTGTGGAAACACTGCTGTCCACACATGCTTTTTAATTTCCTGTGTGTGCATGGAATACAAAAGATGTGTGAAAGAAACATATACTAGAGCACCTGTGCATGAGAAACCCTGACCTTGGAAAACATCATGCTCTTTCTCTAAATGAACTTTTATTGAACATCTGTTATGTGTCAGCCACTGTACTAGTCCTCCAGAGCTGCATATAGACTTTAGTTAACACAAGCCCTGCCCTCAAAACCTTCAGTTATCTAGGGGAGACACATAATGAGGTCAGGGAAGCACAGAGATTGTGGGAGCACATGAAAGGGACACCTAACTCCCCAAAGGAGCTGAGAGTAGAGGAAGACAGGAGAGCTCCTAGAAAGAAGCACCAGCTCTGATTTCTAATGGTGTATTAGCCTATTCTTACACCGCAATAAAGAACTGCCCGAGGCTGGGTAATTTATACAGGAAAGAGGGTTTTTTTGTTTTTTTTTTTGTGCTTTTTTTTGAGATGGAGTTTCGCTCTTGTTGCCCAGCCTGGAGCACAATGGTGCAATCTTGGCTCACCGCAACCTCTGCCCCCCAGGTTCAAGCGATTCTCCTGCCTCAGCCTCCCGAGTAGCTGGGATTACAGGCAAGCACCACCATGCCTGGATAATTTTGTATTATTAGTAGAGACAGGGTTTCTCCATGTTGGTCAGGCTGGTCTCGAACTCCCGATCTCAGGGGATCCGCCCGCCTCGGCCTCCCAAAGTGCTGGGATTACAGGCGTGAGCCACTGCGCCTGGCCAAGGAAAGAAGTTTAATTGACTCATAGCTCCTCATGGCTGGGGAGGCCTTAGGGAACTTACAATCATGGCAGAAGACAAAAGGGAAGAAGCAAGAAGAAGCAAGGCACCTTCTTCACATGCCACTAGGAAGGAGAATGAATGCAGGAGGAACTACCAAACACTTATAAAACCATCAGATCTCATGAGAACTCACTCACTATCATAACAACAGGATGGGGGAAATTGCCTCCATGATTCAATCACCTCCACCTGGCTTCTCCCTTGACATGTGGGGATTATTGGATTATAATTCAAGATGGGATTTTGGATGGGGACACAGCCAAACTATATCATATTGGGAAAGATGAAACAGATGAATGAAGTAACGGTGGCTTCTAGAAACAAAAAACAACTTATGCATAGATACTGAAACCAGAGAGAGTGTAGCGTACTGGGGAAAGCATGGAAAATGAGCTAAAAGGTAAGGACCTACTAGCCTACTAGCCAGGAAGGGCCTTATGGATCATGCTGGGGCTGTATCCTGCAACTGACTGAGGGCTACAAAAGAATTTTACACAAGGGATCAACAGTCTGGATGGCATTTTATAAGTATCCCCATCAAAGCAGTGAGAGAATGGATTGGGTTTTGGGAGAAGTCAGTGAGAATGGAAATAGGAAAATCAGTTTGGGAGAGATGAGGAAATTCAGGAGAAAACTGCCACCAAGTGAACCTATAATTTATCTAGATTTGACCTCATTCTCTTTGTGGCCATTGCCATTGCCACAAAGAGAAAGAGGTCAAATCTAGATAAATTACAGGTGTAGATTGGGGAAAATGAGTGCAATCAAAAGTAGTGGGTAAAGGGAGTAGGAGGAGTCTAGGATGACATTCTGGTTTTGGCTCAGTAGCTGGAGAGATGTAATACTCATCAAGGTAATAAATACAGTGATGAATTCAGTCCTGGATATAGTGGGGCTGGGGTACCATTCCAAAGGAAATGCCCCAAGTCTGTTGCATGTATGTCTGGGATGCATCTGAGCAGCCATGGCCTACCAAGGAACAGACCACTATTGTGAATGGGCAGCAGCAACATCAGAGAGACACAAATGAAAATAAATGTGAAGGAGGAAGCCAGAGAGGCCAGAAGAAACCCTGATAGAGACATATGCTAACAAGCACTATTCCATTATCAATCTATTCCCTGAAAATTACAAAACACACGCACACACCTATGTTTAGATAAGTATTCTGCAATTCTTGAGTGAAGTTTTAAGTACATATCTATTACATATTCCAAATTTATCATGAATACTCGATTTGAAAATGATTATGGATTTAAAACCCATTTGGCTTTGTTTAAAATGAGAACATGTGCATGTTACAACTGAAGTGAGAACTAGTGAATGTTTAAAGCTACCAAGTACAAAAAGAGAAAGCTGAATCACTAATCAGTCCTAGAAAGGTATATGGAAGTGTGGGAAGTGTTCGCAGCTACTGACCTTCGGGGCACTAATTTAGTGATAGCTGGGTAGCAATTTAAATCTGTTGTTCTAAGCCCTAGTGCAGACTGTGATAGTATTTCAGGAGATAATAGGTTTGCCTCAAATTTTCAGAGCAAACTTTCAGGTTTAGACCTTATCATTTTCAAGTAAGGGAAAGGTTAGTGACTGTAAAATCATATAAACACATCAAAAACAGGTCTGTGATAAAAGTGGACTTGTTACATAACATGTGTGAGTGAACTTCACCCACGTGGAGATGCTCATGCAAGAACAGGTTCAGTTCCTGGACACAGGGCCTCAGAGCAGGACCAGGTTGTACTGTAAAAGACAGGCTGAGTTTTTAACAAGACTCGGACTCAAGCCCTATCAGCTAAACTTGAGGTACCAATATCCACACTTAATTTGGAGTACACTCAAAGCCCTTCAGAGTTTTCCTGTTTTTTGTTGTTGTTGTTATTGTTTTGGGATGGAGTTCCGCTCTGTTGCCCAGGCTGAAGTGCAGTGTTGCATTCTTGGCTCACTGTAAACCCCGCCTCCCAGGCTCAAGTGATCCTTCTACCTTAGCCTCCTGAGTATCTGGGTCTATAGGCGTGCACCACCACACCTGGCTAATTTTTCTATTTTTTGTAGAGATGGGGTTTTACTATGTTGGCCAAGCTGGTCTCCAGCTCCTGGCCTCAAGTGATCCACCTGCCTCAGCCTCTCAAAGTGCTGGGATTACAGGTATCCCAGCCACCGTTCAGAGTTTTAAAGACATTTATAAGGTGGGGAAAATAATATTAGCCAGAAAACCTGGGCTATCTATGGAGAATTAAGTCATCCCAGCTAGTCTTGAAATCAGCCAGAGTTCATATTTTACACAGCATGCACATCTATCTATACACACACACATATATATACACATACAAATATTCATAAAAACACATAATGTATTTCCTATCTCCTCTTTTTAAAGCAACTAAATACAGCCGGGAGAGGTGGCTCATGCCTGTAATCCTTTTAATTTTGAAGGGTCAAGGTGGGAGGATCACTCAAGGCCAGTAGTTTGAGACCAGCCTCGGCAACATACTAAGACCCTCCTCCTACCAAAAAAAACAAAAAACAAAGAAAACCTAACTGGGGATGGTAGTGTGTGCCTGTATCCCAGCTACTAGGAAGGCTGATATGGGGGGACTGCTTAAACCCAGGAGTTCAAGGCTGCAGTGAGCTATATCATTGTGGCACTGTACTCTAAGCCTGGACAACAGTGTATGATCTTGTCTCTAAATGAATAAATAAATAAAATACAGAAACAAATCAGTATTACATCCTACATTCTCAAAGGTTGAAAACAGAGAGACTTATGCAATATGGAAATATTCAGCTATCTACGACCAAACTAACCAAAGCAAAGTCTATAAAACCAAGTAGTCTAATGTGAGAAAAGTCTGAAATTCAAAGAGAAAAGCAAAAAGGATATAGACTCTATGAAGTAATAAAGACTTTCTTAAAGCCCATACTCTTATAGCTGAGATAAAGGAAAAAACTCCTATGAGCTCATATTCCATTAAAAAACAAAATAAAATGTGGTACTTCAAAAAGAAGGCTTTATTTCTTTATACTTTCTGTAGCGGAAATATATACTGAATAACAATAGTCCAAGACCACATGATTTGTACAGACAGTGCAATATATTTTAAAAATGCAAATTCTAAAATGCAGGACTTCCACAAATCTTGCCAAATTCTTATTAGGATCCTGTACAGATTATGTAAAAACACTTTGACTCTTGTTTGGATAAAATATCAACAATATTCTGAAGAACTCTTTCAATTCAAAGTTTTTGGTTTTATTAATAAAGGTTTTTAAATGTTTACACTGAGCTCCACAGAGCTTAGTTATTTTTAAAATGAAATCAGGTGGTTTGTGATAAGGTCTAGAGGTTTTGACGTGTATGGGGGACAAGGTGGCAGAGGTAAAGACCACATAACCCCAAAACCTACGACCACTGCAGCTGTTAGGAAGAATTAAGATCTCTACCGACACTCTGCTGAAGTTTTAGAAGAGGAAACATATTAATTCCTTCAATCAACAGATATTTACAGAGCACCTCCCACATGTCAAGAACTGCTTTGGCGTTGGGGAAAAAAACAACATTGAACAAAATAGACAAAATTCCTACTTCCATTCTAATAACTATAATTTAACATTAAAATAATCAGTTATTTATTGAACATATACCATGTGGTGAGTACTAGTGGTAGAGCTGACATTCTAGAAACTATAACTTTACTGCAAGAATAGTCATTTATTGAGTACTTACTGTGTGTGCTTTCCATTTAATCCCTATGATGACCTTCTAAGGCAAGTATTAGCAAATTTCATTGATTCTAAGATGCATATTATTTTATATTTTAGCATTTCTCACTTTAAGACACTGTTGTAATGGGCATTTTTTTCTTAGTGTTATGTAAAATTAATGGCGAGTCTTAAAATTAGTAAGACTTAATAATGGCTTAGAGTCTATGGAATGAAGTATTCTCATTTTACAGAGGAGAAAACCAAGGCAAAGAGAACTTAAGTATCTTGCCAACATCATCTAGCTCGCACGTGGAAGAGTCAGAAATTTTGAAATGTGGATTTTAAAAGTTTAAAATCAAAGACCAAATCACTCTGTTTTTGTGGCTATTTCTAATAACTGAGTGACACCATTCATAAGAGAAATATAAATTAAAGCTACAAGAAGTTATCTTTGTTTCCCTAATAGGGAAAGATTTTAAAAGTTAGTTGACATGGTGTATAGTGGAGGTGTGGGGAAACAAGCGCTCTATTACCTTGTTGATGGGCGAGTACACCAGAACATCTTGCTGAGTCAGTCTCGGCCAATATCTATCATGATTTAATATGTACACACCTAATATCTAGATATTTACTTCTAGGAATTTATCCTACAGGTAACAGTTATATATGGATGAGATTACATGTTTGTGAGATTATACACTGCACAGCACTGTTTGTAAGATCAAAAACATCAGATGCCACTCAAAGATCCACCAGTAAGAGTCCAGTTAAATAAATATGGTGAATAACTGGTATATAATATATACAGCTTTTTTTAAACAAAGAATGAAGCAGCTCTTTATGTACTGTTTGAAATTATCTCCAAGATACACTGTAAACTGAAAAAAGAAACAGAAGACTTTCTAGTATGTTAATATTTACATTTTTAAAAGGCATGTATCTATATAAAAACACATACTGACATTTACATGAAGGTATGTATTTGTGTATGCATAAAATAACTCTAGAAGCATATATACAAAACCAGCAACAGTGGCTGCCACTGGAGAAGAAAACAGGGGTCTCTCGGATAAGGTTACAAAGGGAGAATATCTTTGAATAGGGTATTAAGAGCATGTATTACTTAATTTATAATTAAAACCAAGAGTAAACTTACTTAGGTCATTCTCCCACAGCTGTGGTTATTACTACTGGGACATTCCAACTATATTAATTTTTGCAAAGACAGAGCACAAAACTGGGAATTAAAAGACTGGATTTTAGCCCCGTATTTGCTGTGGGATGATGGTTAAGTGCCTTGTATAGTTATAGTACCCAGCTTCAAAGAATAGTAAAATATACTTCATACATAAAACACATTCAATTCCAGTCCATAATTCAAGGTCTTCCCCTGGCAGTGAGGAGATGGGGCCCCCGCCCCAATGGATTGTAAGCATCTTACTCTAGTTATTCTGCCTGCCTCCCAGGAAAAACCTCAAATGTTTGTTAAATGGAACTGAATTCTATGAGCTCACAAAGTCAAATAATAAAGGTATATACAAGTCAGAGTGGTAGCAAGAGGTGAGAGCAATCCTCTGTGTATATCAGAGAAGAGGCAAAGAAGATGAAATTAAACTGGGTCTTGAAGGATGAGTATTAAATCAACAGGACAAAAAAGCCTTTCTTCCCTGAACAACAGAGGTGGGATGGAGGAGGGCAGTGGGACTCCATGAGCTCTAAGGGCCTTCCCAGCTCTATAGTGTAAGACTCTTACCAGGGAGAACGGATAAACCTAGGATTGAACCTAGTATTGAGTATTCACATGACTGTCTCCAATAGAAGAGAAAGAAGTAGCCAAATGCACCATGTTGAAGAGCCCAAGCTCACAACAGAGGGAAAAAAGCAAGAACCCCTAAGAAATTATGTGGGGAAATGCAAAAGTAGGTGGGATACTAAGAAAATGTAAGTATAAAGAATGGTATAAGAAAATCATCAACAAATATGGAAGGAGAAACTGAAAGCAACAAAACCCATGGCCACTGTAACCATTAGGAAGAATGAAGATTTCTACACACACTCTGCTGAAGTTTTAGAAGAGAAAACATATTAATTCCTCCAATCAACAGATATTTACAGAGCACTTCCTACATGTCAAGAACTGCTTTGGGTGTTGAGGAAGCAGTGAACAAAATAGACAAAATCCCTACTTAAGTTCTAATAATTATAACTTCACATTAAAATAACCAGTTATTTATTGAACACATACCATGTGATGAGTACTAGTGGCAGAGCTGATATTCTGGAAAGTATAATTTTGCTATAAGAATCACAGTCATTTATTTATTTATTTATTTTTGGAGACGGAGTCTCGCTCTGTCGCCCAGGCTGGAGTGCAGTGGCCAGATCTCAGCTCACTGCAAGCTCCACCTCCCGGGTTTACGCCATTCTCCTGCCTCAGTCTCCTGAGTAGCTGGTACTACAGGCGCCCGCCACTTCACCCGGCTAGTTTTTTGTATTTTTTAGTAGAGACGCGGTTTCACCGTGTTAGCCAGGATGGTCTCGATCTCCTGACCTCGTGATCCGCCCGTCTCGGCCTCCCAAAGTGCTGGGATTACAGGCTTGAGCCACCGCGCCCGGCCCATAGTCATTTATTGAGCACTTATTGTGTGCTAGATGCTATTCTAGATGCTTTCCATTGAATCCTTATGACAACCCTCTAAGGCAAGTATTAGCAAATTTCATTGATTCATACTTTCTAACAGGAAGTAAACTAGGGAAATGGAGTTCTCAATAGGAAGAAAGAGGAAGGGAGAGGAGGAAAGGAGCAGAGGAGGGGAAGATGGTCGGGAGGAGTGGGAGAGGGAGCGAGGCAAATCCTAAAAACATTAGCTACATCCAGTGAAACTTTTAAGTTAGAAATGAAAGTGTCCATAAGAAATAAAAAGTAAATAATAAAGATATAAATAAGCAGCTTTAAAAAGACACCCCCTACCGCCACCCGCAAAGCCTAAATGAATTAGAGATTTCTGTTTTAAGCATTGTAGCTGGATTGTTGTTACACTTTAACGTAATTAAAAGTGGAATAGTCTCCTTTCTTACCTATGTGTCCACCACATAACGATAGCTAAATTCAAGCAATGTTGAGTCTTTAAAATTCCTTTACTTTTATTTGACACATGTGCATTTAAAATGCCTCTGGAGTTCTTAAAGGCACCCAAAGGCAGAGTGTTGAATAATGGAAAATATTAACAATCATTAGGAGAAGCTGGTTGACTTACTTTCTTTCCAGATGCTAAAATTCTCTAGTTTCCCAATTTCAAGAGTGTTAATGTATACGTTTAAAAGTGCAATAAATGGTAACTGTAATCATGTCTTCTTAATCTTACACGAAAACCCCAGTGAGAATAAATTATTGGCCCATGGAAATACTTTCATCTCACCATTCTTTGTAAACAGAAATCTGGAAATGGTTTTGTGCAACCCTGAATCTGTGTTGAAGGCTGGTAATCATCTGAGAGTGGCCTTTCAGCTGCTGTTAAAAATATTGCTGAGGAAGACAAAGGCAGGCCTGGGGAGCCCAGTCGGCAAACAGCATCAGCCCAAACTACCAATCACAGGACCCTCGACAGTCTTCAAACATGAGCAGCAAAGCAAAAGGAGGAAAAAGCAGTAATAGCCTCCTCACTTCTCTAGTGGATGCTTATGTGCCTTGTTTAAAGCCTCAGCAGCATTAATGTTTCTCAGTACGTCTCAACATAAATAACTTCAGCTACAAATAAGTTATTAATTATATTTTATGATAAAATGTGTCACAGAGAAACAAAGTGTACCTTCTGGGGGTAGGGAGAAATTGGAAAATTCTTCTTCCTGGAAAACATAGTATGGACACTTTTAAATTTAATTTTTCATTGTGCCTTCTGAACAATTTTCCAAACAGGTTCCCCAGGTTAAAACTTTGTCAACATATTTGAGAGAACCAAAGTCAAATGAAACCTTTTTCTTCCTAAATGAACTAATAAAAGTTTGAAAAACTGTATCTGACACATGTGTTAGCCTTTGATGGGGAGACCAGGTGCATTATATACAAGGATAGGATTAGGAATAGGAAAAAACTTCCTCAGGTCCTTTGTAGTAAACAAAGGGGAAGTTTTACCATCATTTTGTGTTTCACTGCGTTGTGGGTCCTGTTTGTCTTTCGAGCCTCAATTTGCCCAAGTGGAATGTATAATGCTCATGCAACTAGGGTTTCCAGCTAAAAATAGGGCACACAGCTACATATAAATTTCAGATAAATAATGAATAAATTTTTTTGAGACAGGGGTCTCTCTTTGTTGCCCAGGCTGGAGTGCAGTGGTGCAGTCGCAGCTCACTACAACCACCAGCTCCTGGGGTTAAGCCATCCTCCCACCTTAGCCTCCCAAGGAGCTACAGGCGCCCACTACCACACCCAGCTGATTTTGTAGCTTTTTTTTGGTAGAGATGGGATTTTGCCATGTTGCCCAATGTGGTCTCAAACTCCTGGGTTCAACAGATTTACCCACCTTGGCCTCCCAAAGTCCTGGGATTATAGGCGAGAGCCAACTGCGCTCTGCAATGAATGAATTTTTAGTATAAGTATGTCCCACATATTGCATGGCATATTCTAAAAAAAACAAACACACACAATTTACTGAAATTTGAATTTAAGGGGGTGTCCTTTGTTTTTATTTGCTAACTCTGACATGTAACAGGTCTTATATATCAAGTAGATGGTGTGCTAGCCAAGTTTGTCCTCTGGATGGAGATGAGAAAGGTTAGGAAGCGCACACTGGTGGGGAGATACAGGAAAAAAACCAGAAAGAGTTGATGGGGCAGGGTATGTATCAAGACCCTCACATCGTCAAGAGAGAAAGAGAATGAGAGAAAGAGAATGGGGATACATCTTCACTGGGTGCAAAGACTGATAACCAAGGACATACCCAGGGCAACTGGTGGCAGAACAGGAGGTGAGCAGCCCCGGGATGGATGGGAAGTACTCTGGCTCTTGGCACAGTGACGTTCCTCTTTGTCCCTTTGCTAGTTTCTTCCTTATGTTAGTGAATTTCATAGAGGAAGTATATAACCAATGACAGTTGAAACACAGATACTTTTAGGTGTGGTAAATAATCTGAAAATACAGTAACTGCCATATCTATGTAGACCTGTTGATTAATTCATTAATGCTTTTATACTGAATGTTAGCAAAGGATTTCATCATGAAATGTTGCCTTTTCCCTATTACTGATATTCCTGGGAGTTCTTGGATAGGGAGGTGCAGGGGAGAGAATATGCTTCTAAGTAGGGTATTCTTAAATGATGACCTGGGAAATTTTCCAATCTCTGCACCGTGACCCCACCTGTCCATAAAAGGCAGTCACAAATGCTGGCTAGTGTCCAGATCAACTGAACAGGATGGTATCCTGTCTCTTCTCTCTTGCCCTGCTGCCATTTTCCCATCTCCATGTATCATCACTTTAGCTGATTTTCTTTTCAATTTTTCTGTTTCAGGTTTTCAGCCTCTGGCTAAGCCTATTTCTCTGGCTTGGATATCCCTTGCTGTGTTGGTCCTAAAAAAACTTCAATCATTTGGCTGGGACCACTGTGCTGCCAAACTGCCTCAACTCCACCCACCATGGGAGGGGTGTCAGGGAGAAAAGCAAGCTGGACAGGATTCTATTAGAAACCCAGTGCCCAACAGGGCCTACCAGCCACCTGCTAGTCCTTGTGTGGTATGAGCCTTAAGACCCAGCTTAAATCATGCTTCCTTTGCCCCAGTGCTGGTGCTGAATTAATCAGGCTGGGGAAGAGTGGAGGTGAGGGTGGCATTTTTAGGATAAACTTGACTGCTTTATTGTCTACTTTACTGGGCAATCATTTAATGGAGTCCTCAATGCTTTCCTCCTGCCTAGGTCTATCTTCTGTCTCTCCTTATTCCTTCTCACACCTCTATTTCTGTTTTTTCATTTCTTTTTCTTCTTTTTTTTTTTTTTTAGAGAGAGAGACAGGATCTTTCTATGTTTCCCCAACTGGACTGCACTGGCTATTCACAGGCACGATCATTGAGCATTACAGCCTCGAACTCCTGGGCTCAAGAGATCCTCCTGCCTCAGCCTACCTAGTAGCAGGGACTATAGGCTTGCATCACCATGCCCAGCCACACCTTTATTTCTAGATAGTTTACCTACTTAGGTTTAGCTTTGGGGTAAGGGAAAGAAAGGCAGTGGAAGAAGGCTCACTTTGACCTTGAGCTTAAGTTGTGATTGTCAATCCATTGTTCATTAGAGCATTTGACACGATTTTCAGCTACTTGAAGCCTAGAAGTGATGAGCACGGACTCCAGAGCTAGACTGCTCTGTAATTTACCAGCATATTCACCTTAGAGTGTTGGTATAAAGATAAATGAGTTATATTCATAGGTAAAGCTTTGAGAATAGCGCTGGTTACATGGTGTGCTTTAAATGGTTGCTTTATTACAAATTAATCATCATAATAAAAGTCTACTCAGATTTCAATCTTTTTGTCAATCCTCAGGGTAACCGGCTGAGCAAAATTCTGGCATCGATGGGTCTCTGGATCTATCATCTTAAGAGCACCAAATTTCTGCCATTTGTAAATACCTCCATTCTACCCATCTCTGCAGTTACAGTAAGAAAACAAATTAAACTCATGTAAAAAATAATGCTTAATTGTTAGAATAATGCCATGTTAAAAAGGCAAAGGGAAACATATACAGGTATGATATCAAAATTAGGCAAAAAATGTATAGGTATAATTGTTAAACATAATCTGCTACTCAAATCACAGGCTGATGAGGGTTAAAAATGAGAAAAATGTCTTTGGATTAGGTTGGCATTGATGAGGATGCAAGGAAGGGCTAGGGTTACCCTCTGCTGAAGCAGGAAACAGCTCAGCTATGTCTGCATCTTTGGCAACAACTCTATGGTCAGCTTGAGAGGGAAGATACTTTAATAAACAAAAGCACAGATTTTACACCTAAAGACCGCTCCAGTATGTCCGTATTTCAAGGCTGGGTCATTCATTTGGCTTTAGAGTGAGGATGAGGAAATGGATTTAACACTTATTGAGGTACTGACTTCCCTGTGTTTCAAGGGCATACCCTGAGCATGGTTTTCGTATAAGGACACGTATCAATAAAACAATAGGGAATCTCATCAACAAGACATTTATTCAATTGTTCCTGATATTTAACAACATCCCTAAAATTACTTTTTAAACACTTTTTTGTTTTTGCCAAAGATGAGAAATAGAGTTAAGTGCACAAATGGCTTTGGACAATCTGCTGCAGAGAACTGTTTTAAGCATGGCATAAACATGCCAAATCAATAACTTGTTTCTTTATCTGCATGTGCCATGAAAACCTGGCTATCATAGAGTGCCGGATCCATTAAAAACTGAATTTGCTATTTCCAGACAGCAGATAGCTCAAAGCTCAACAGGGCCAGCAGGCAATAATCCAAACCCACATCTCTCTCTCTAGAAAAACAACTCAAAGCACTCTGTTGCTACATTATGTTATTCAAAGCACAGGAGATAATGAAGGCTTGACAATACCGTGGCTCTCAGGATTGAGTCAAATGGCCATTATTCTTCAAACAAAAAGAGCTGGGTGAAGTGACTTTTGTAATCTTAAATCACTAGATAAATCTGATTAACAGAGAAATGTAAATCAATAAGTGACATCTGAAATGAAACTGTCCCTCTTACACATTTAAGAAGCTTGATGCTACAGAGACTCCTAGTCTTTGAGCGAAGAAGGGATGGTAGTATAACTCAAGGCTTTTGATATACATTTTTGCTGTATGCCTCTGCCCAAAACTGTAGAAAATATTTTACATTTTTATTATATAATAGTTTACTGTACTCTAGTAGATGTGAATTCCCTGTACACTAGCAGATACGAATTAACAACAGTTCTTAAGGTAGTCATAGGAAGTGTGATTATTGAAATATATGTCAATATTTTTTACATATTTAATACTATCATTAAAAATTTATTGTACTGATACTCTACTTAAAATTATCCCACTCAAGTTACGCCTAGAGCAGTCTTTTATCTTTTCTTTTCTTTTTTCTTTTTTAGAGACAATGTCTTGCTCTGTCATTGAGGCTGGAGTGCAGTGGTGCGATCACAACTCACTGCAGTCTCGAAATCCTGGGCTCAAGCCATCTGATCCTCTCACTTCAGCCTCCTGAGTAGCTGGAAACACAGGCACATGCCACCACACCTGGCTAATTTTTAAATTTGTGTAGAGACAGGTGTCTCCTTATGTTGTCCAGGCTGGTCTCAAACTCCTAGGTTCAAATGAATCTCTCACCACAGCCTCCCAAAGTACTGGGATTACAGGGATGAGCCACCATACCCAGTCTTTCTTTAAGATAAAAATATAATAAAAATCTCAAAGACTAATATTTTATAGCATCTAATTATTTAAGTAAATAATTTGGGGTGATAATGATTCTACTTTCCTCATCTTTTATCTCAAACACTTTTTTTTTTGTCCCTTACCCAGCCATCAGCACTTATTCAACCACTCTTTCACTGCTTTTTTTTTTTTCTTTTTCTTTTATATGTGGGCTCTTGCTCTGTTGCCCACGCTGGAGTGCAGTGGTGCAATCATGGCTCACTGCAGTCTAGACTGTCTGGGCTCAAGAGATCTTCCTGTCTCAGCCTCCCAAGTACCTGGGACTACAGGCATGCACCACCACACGTGGCTAATTTTCTTTTTAAAACATTTTTTGGCCAGGCACAGTGGCTCATGCCTGTAATCCCAGCACTTTGGGAGGCCGAAGCGGGTGGATCACCTGAGGTCAGGAGTTCGATACTGGCCTGGCTAACATGGTGAAATCCCATCTCTACTAAAAATACAAAAAGTTAGCCGGGTAGGCTGAGGCAGGAGAATTGCTTGGACCCGGGAGGCAGAGGTTGCAGTGAGCTGAGATAATGCCACCACACTGTAGCCTGGATGACAAGAGTGAAACTCCATCTAAAAAAAACAAAAAAACAAAAAAACAAAAAAAACACATTTTTTGTGGAGATGGGGTCTTGTTATGTGCCCAGACTGGTCTCAAACTCCTGGCCTCAAGTGGTCCTACTGCCTCGGCCTCCTAAAGTGCTGAGATTACAGGCATGAGCCACCATGTTTAGCTTATTATTTCTTTTATTCAACCACTCTCTGTAGTAATACTTCATTTACCCTACCTCCTTAAGAAGAAGCCGTTCCTGAGACTTTTCAAGGTAAGTAAAAGTTATTCCTAAAATACTAATGTTTCTAAAAATTCTATTTTTAAACAAAACATCTGTTTCTAAATGTAAACTGATCCCAATTAGTTTACCCTAAAGACTACTGAAATATATAGGGGTATCTGGGTCTAAATTAAGTGGTCTTGGGCAGCTGTACTTTTGGAGTTCCTCTGTTAATGACTTATAGTTTTTATGGCCTGTCCTTGCTCTCATTTCTTCTTAGTAGAGGTCTGAATTCTTGAAGCAATAACCACCCTCTTTTTATCTGCTATTAGTGTTGACTGTGTTTTGGGAAACCAGGCATCAGTTTGAACTGATTTGTTTTAAAAAAAGATTGAATTGTTTGCGGATGAGGGACTGAAGAAGTAATGAGGTGGGTGAGGAGAATTACACAATAATTTTAACAATCTGGGCCCAGATAGGCCTTTTTAGAGGTTCTGAGCTGTTTTAAAAAGGTGAGATTGCTGCACAAAAGATGCTCTGGAGGAGAAAAGTGCTAATGTTAGTTTTCTTTCTACTCATAGGCTAACTTATCAAGTGCATAAACACATACATATTGAATGACATATGAATTTGCTTCTAGTTCAGTTGATACATGCATGCATATGTAGAAAAGTAATTAAATAATGAGAATTATCCAAAAAAAAAAAAAAAAAGAAAAGCCCACTTCACCAACACAGGAGATAGATAACAATGTTTCTTCTCAAGTGTGTCCACTGACATGTATATGCAGAAAAATTGTTAATATAACAAGTCACTAAAAGAAAACAAGAAGCCCACTTCACAAAATACCGAAAAATAGTGACTACCTGTTAAAGACTCACTTTTAGTGGTGGAATGTACATTAATTCATGCAGATTAACTGTGTTTAGAAACTAACTTTGCAGATGTTAAAAACCACTGTAGATGTAAATAAGAACATTTTCCTTCTAAGCATTTCAATTTTTTAGAATAACTTCTCACATTAGCAGATTATAAACACATGTGTTTGGCTCATAAACCTAGATTTCCCCCTAAACACATAATTCTGATAAAGTCTAACAAAAAAGAAAGAGAGAAAGAAACAGGAAGACATTTTTTATGTGCAGAGAAATGTCTTCTTCAGGCCAAGGTCACATAGCCCTTGCTAATTTGCATGGTTTTAAAAAAAGTGTTCTAATTATAGCCTACTCTAACATACCTGTGATTCATCAAAAGAAAAAAAAAATCAACTCCAGGTTGGACTTTTTGTGACCCGGAAGCTCTCTGGCCCTGTAACCCTCCTTGGTACTGACTATGGTGTGTTTTCAGAAACTGTAATACAAGTTATGTTTATTACCTGCTTATTAAAATGACAAAGGAAATAACATAATGCATAAAATATAACCAGATTATCGGCTAGTTTGGATTACCTTTACTAATGTTCTCTTTTAGAAGGACAGATAAATGGGAATTAACTTTTGTCAAGCCCTTTTGTATGAGTCTTTATTTATTATAAGAATTCCTGAAAACGACTTAAGAAATGGACATGGAACCAGAGACAACAAACAAAAATGCAATTCTTCTAGTCTCAGGTAACATTTCTTAGTGCAAGAAATAAAGTGTTTTCTAAGCCTTATTCTGGGTACACATTTTGCTCTGAGCTTTATTTGCTTTTTGCAACAGCATTTAAGAGAAAACCAACTGACCATTTACAACCTAAACAATGGCTTTGGGGTATGATTAAGAAATGCACCTGGGCTCACTCAAACAACACGTTTGTTTAACCTGGTGACTTTCCTGTGTCTGGGGTCAGGCAGGAGCAATCTTGGTTGGGGGCAGGAAAGAAAAGCAAATACAACTGACTCACTGAGAACAAAATGGTTGCACTAACTACCCTTTGTAATTACAACTGTTTTAACAGTTTCTAGTAGGCAAGGCTATCATTTCAGTGACCCACTGTAATTTGGGATGAAACCCCAGGAAATTATGCCAACTTTGGAATAGGAGTTGCATTTCTGAGTTTACTCAGCATGATGAATCCACTAAAATGCTGACTATCCTTTTTTTGGCATAAACTTACGTCAAGGGGAAAATGAACATTAAAATGAATATAGCTAGAGAGGCAAACTATCACAACATTCACTCCCAGGAGCAGACCATAGTTTATTTTACTTTCTGGATCTTTTTATTATGAAACATTTCAATCATATAGAAAAATGCAGAATGAAACAATGAACACCCCCCAACATCATTTAGTTTTGATAATCACCAACACGCGGCCAATCTTATTTTACTGTACCCTATCCACTCTGCTCTTCAAAATTATTAAAAAAAAAAAAAATATATATATATATATATATATATTCTTTTAGAGATGGGGTGTTGCTCTGTTGCCCAGGCTGGAGTAAAGTGGTGCAGTCATAGCTCACTGTAACTCGAAATCCAGGGCTCAAGTGATTCTCCTGCCTAAACCTACCCTGGTGGCTAGGACTACAGGGTTTGCAACACCATGCCTGGCTAATTTTTAATTTTTTTTTTTTTTTAATAGAGACAGAGTTTCAAAATGTTGCTCAGGCTGGTCTCAAACTTCTGGGCTCAAGCGATCCTCCAGCTTCAGACTCCCAGAGTGCTGGGATTACCAGCATAAGCCAATGCACCAGCCTGCATTAAAGCAAATCCCAGACAACTGATGTTGTATTTCATAAAAGCTTCCACTGACAATATATGTATATATTTTCATAAAGATCACTACAGAAATCTCACTGAGCATGAGATGTCTAAACCAACTTTAACCACATCTTGTAAAACATTTTACACTAAAACCTATCTGCCTAGAAAACCAATTTGCTTGAATATAAGTGGGTAATTTAAATGACAAAATAAGTTTAAACACAACCCTCTATTAATTTATGGGAGGAAAAATAGCAACATTCTCAGATTGGGAAAATAGTGCATGTTACTTTATCCCTGTGGTTCTAGTCTTTGTGGACATTCCAATCAATGAGAGACAAGACTAAAAGGAACATGGTTAGATTTGCCTGGATGGAGCTTAGAAGAGTAGGTAGAGGCTACTAAGGGGGCCGGGAGCTGCCTGGAATAAAACTTTTCCATTTTCCTTCACTACTGTACATCCAGAATAAAACAGAATGCCAACAGGCCAAAACTTAGGAGCTTCAAAAGGCACTCATCAAGCAGTCTAGCTATTTACAATAATTTATTACCAATCTTAAAGATCAAAAGGAACTCCATCAAGCATTTAGATTCAATTCCTCACTGCCTGATGACTAAGTTGTAGAGGAATGAAGGGAAGCCAAAATAATCTGAGGTGACTTTGATACAATGCCACAAAGGATATGAAGAGGAAGCTGGTAGAAGCTGCAAATGGCTAGGTTCCATTAAGAGTTCTAATAAAAGAATGGAATTTCCCTTAACTGCGAATTTAAAAATGTTAGAAGTGGGCGAAATTTAGACAAGCCAGGCAAAACCTGTGATTTGCCATTGCCTTTTTTTTGTTGTTGTTAAATGTTAACTATAGCCACTGCTGCACTTATGTTCATTAAGTGGCTTCATCTAAAAAAAAATGCAACGTTACCTTCAGAAATCTGGCCAATCTCATTCCTTTTGCTGTTGTATTACTTATCAGCCTGCTCCTTCTGTCTGCATTGTCAGACACTATTGGCTCTCTCAATCTCTTTCAAACAAATTGCTGCATTCTGCAATGTGATTGATTTAGCTTGAAAAATGTAACTTGGAATGAGATAATTTTTAGTATTACATATCACCATGGTCACATGAAGCATAAACATCTCTTTTACAAGTTTTTGGTGCTTAAGTCAATTGGTCACTATAGAAACACTAGAAGCTAGTGTTTCAAATTCTTTCAACTTCTATGAACTGGCACAATTTTTCCCTCCTGAATCCAGACATCTCTGTATTTTCAACCGAGGAAAGTAGTTTTCACACTACTTATTTTGGCTAGTTAAAAAATCCCTACCACATGTCTCCCTGTAAATTCATAGATAAAGATTTAAGTTTATATTAGCATTTCAACTGTGCATATTTTTTGTTTGCTTCTGAAATCACCTCGAATTAACAGATTTACTGGAATCTTACATGGTTTAGAAGTTTTGCGCAAGTCTCAGAAACCTTGTAATCTATTTCCCCATGAAGATGTGGTGTTAAGCATTTTCTTAAAAATGGCTACATATTTTTTTCTTTTTAAAAGAGTCCTTATCTTTTACAAATATATTGTAAAATACTTGCAAGTGAAAAGATGTCTAGAAATTCTTCAAATATGAGGGATGGAGAATGTAGGGTATAAATGAAACAAGACTGACTATGAGTCTATGAAGCTGTGGGATGAGTACATGGGGGTCGTTATGTTATTTGGTCATTTTCTGTGTAGCAAAGCTCTAGGCAGTAGATATTTCAGATACAATGCTAGGTACTAATTTTTATTAGGATTTTTATTTAGAAAAATAACTTTCTATCAGGAACAATGAAGAATCAAGTTTTGCAGTCAGCATTTCAATTATCTTTACCAATCCAAAACCTAAGTTCCTCCAGTACAGCGTTCGGAAAGAAAACACAAAAACCAACCAAACAAAATATACCCCAAAATGTATCTTTTCACTGTCTTTGAGATTGCAGTGCCAATATATAACTAGATTTCAATGTGAATAAAATATAATTATTATAGTTCAGAAATATAACATTTCTGTTTTTTTTAAAAGGGATAAAGAGCTGAAAAATTTAAATTGAAATATAAATGTAATTGGCAAGTGTATTTCATAATCACCGTATGTTGGTGAAAATTGTACTATACAGTCGGAAAGACTTTAATACTTAATATGCTATTAACATGCTTCTCTTACCTTGTGATTATATGGACTGTAAGAATGAAATACCCGAGAAAGATCTTTTGTCCTTTGCTTTTTCTGTGAAAAGAAAAAACAAAAATAACATACAAACAATTCAGTTGACAGCAGATAAAAAAATATACGTGTGTATATATCTCTACATATATAAAGATACTGTTTTTTTTTTTAGAGATTCTTCTTCTGTGGAGGCTGAGGAGACACAGGGATGCAATTAAAAACCAAAGTCACTTTACGGTTATGTGGGTCATTGTCACAGAACAGCCAGGTGACCTCTTCCTAGAAGATTTCATAACTAAAACACTAATCATCATCAAAAACTGTATTTGAAAATACATAAAATACATATCTAAGACTAAAATGAAGAAAAAACTGAAAAAGAAAGAAAATTTAATACACAGGCACTTCTATTTTCATTGTAATACCAACTGCTGTTACTCAGAATTAGGCACAGACATTCATTCATTGAAACGATACGCCTCCTTCAGGCTTCCTGGTTACGGCTTGGGTCTGTCTGCTTGAGCTTGCAGCTGTGAGGATACCTTTATTGTGTCATTGCTATATAGCCTAGGTACCTTGCATGGTGTTTTACACACAGTAAGTACTCAATAAATATTGGCTAAGTTAATGAATAAATGAATGTATGAGTTATACAGGCATATAACTCTTAATATCTGTAATGATGACACATAAACCTCATAGATTAGTTATGAAGAGAAGGTTCTTTTGGCCAAGCATGGTGGCTCATGCTTGTAATCCCAGCACTTTGGGAGGCCGGGGCAGGCGGATTTCGAGATCAGCCTGGCCAACATGGAGAAATCCAGTCTCTACTAAAACTACCAAAAAAATTAGCCGGGTGTGGTGGTGGACGCCTGTAATCCAAGTTATTCATGAGGCTGAGGCAGGAGAATCGCTTGAACTTGGGAGGCAGAGGTTGCAGTGAGCCAATATTGTACCACGGCACTCCAGCCTGGGTGACAGAGGGAGACTTCATCCCCCACCCCCCCAAAAAAAGGGAAGGCTCTTTTCACTTCTAATGATGTGCTCTTCTTAAGCTGAACCCAGGCATTACATGAGTCCCCTCTCAATCCCCTGCTCCTGGGTGTGTCTGTGGCAAGCAAGAAGTATGAAGTTCTCTTACTACAGCCAATTAGTTAATATAAAAGTGGCTTTTTCCTCATCCACTGTGATCCCTGCCCCATAACCACCATGAGCAATTTGTGTATGGGTCTGAATCTTCTATGCATACACACACACACACACACACACACACACAGATTACCACTGCTTTCAAAGAAAAGAGATTATTCTATGTACAGCTATCCCTTAGTACTCCCCGTAGATACCAAAATCCACTGATGCTCAAGTTCCTTATGTCAAATAGTGCAGAATTTGCATATAACCTATACACATCCTCTTGTATGCTTTAAGTCATCTCTTAGAATATCTCATACAATGTAAATACTATGTAAATAGTTGTTACACTGTATTTTATGTGTATTATTTTAAATTGTACTCTTATTATTGTTATTATTTAGAGACAGGTTCTCATGCTGTGGCCTAGGCTGCAGTACAGCGGTATGATCATCGCTCACTGCAGCCTTGAGCTCCTGGGCTCAAGTGCTCCTTTTGCCTCAGCCTTCTACCTGGGATCACAGGCGTGAGACACCAAGCCTGGCTATTCTTTTTAATTTTTCTAAATATTTTTGATGCCCTGTTTGTTGAATCCACAGATGTGGAACTTGCAGTTATGGAAGGAAGACTATACATTGTTCTGAAATTTACTTTTTCCACTACACAATTTGTCCTGGCAAAACTTCCTTGGTTGTACATACAGATCAGCAATTCTCTAAAGGGAGTTTTTCAAAGTTTTTCATATCCAAAAACTTTACAAATGCAAACTTTTCTGCAATTCATTTCAGTTTTTTAATATAATCATAACCTTTGCACAAACATCTTTGCCAGTCTGAGTGTACTGAAAAATAATAAATTATGGAAGTCCAGTTTCAGGATCAGAAAATACACACATGTATTACCTTAACAGGTAAAGTCAAATTACCTCCTCCCCACAAATATTGCACCAATTTGTCCCCCTCAGCAACAGTGAATGAGAGAAGGGATCTCAGCTTAAGTTGGTAATTCTTAAGAATTTCTCTCTTCCATTTAAAGGTTAGAATGTTTCTAAATTTACAGAGGCAATCAATGTTTTTAGAACAGATATTGAAAATTTTCCTAGCTGGCAATAACAGAATTTATTTCTTGTCCATCATAGGTTAGCCCACAACCACATCTTGAAATTCTGTCACACAGGTGGTCTGTTTGTCCTTAACACTGCCCCTGTCTTGCTTCTGTTTCTACTCTGATGTTATTCCAACTGCCAGGAGACTGCTTCTGTCTTCACTTGTGAATGAATCCTTGACTGCTATCCTGTGTTCTAGGGAAGTATCTTCTACCTCCTCTAGTGTCCTCAAGGACACAGCTATCACACCTCCCCAATGCCGCAGACCCCTGCCTAGCTCTACATAATCTTCTGCATCTCCTTAGTTAAGCAGTTGGACCCGATATTAATAAGCACCTTGTAAATAAAATCATTTGTACATACTCATAGTATGAGTTTCCTTGTAAATCAGTTTCCCTATTTCAGAGCTGTCTTTGAAGTCACAATTCCAGTGGCAGTCCTTCAAATCACCTGGCCTTGTTGCTACCATCTGACACCAACTGAAAAGTCATCTCCCTTGCAGCTCAGTCAAAATTCCTGCCTCCTCTCTCCACATTTGAGCAGTGTTTCTGACCACCAAATTCTAAAGTAATTTAACACTCCCTTCCCCTGGAGAGCAAAAATATATCAGTAAGATGATTGGAAACAGTTCCTGTGGCTAATGAAATGTTAGTTCTATGAGCCTTGCAATCTGCTTTGAACAGGTCATTTGCCCATCAAAATTTCATTAGCTTATGATTTTTTCTTTTCTTTGCATATACCCACTTATTCGGTGAAACAGTTCTTGATTTATACTTCAATCAGAAGAAAAATGATGGAGACTAACACTTCCTTTGTTAAGAGACTTGATATAAAACACTGGGGAAAATATTTTCAGAAAGGAAATTATGCTAGATAAAATAAAATAGGTAGCATATCAGTATTAAACTTAGGAGGTGCCCCAAGAACTGAGGCTTATCAGAAATGGCTGAGTGACCAGCTTGCATTGGCAGGTGGAAAAGGAATATTCAGAAGTTGTTTTGTGTGACCTAATGTAGGTTTTGATTTTACTTTGATGGCTAACACTTATACATGCTTTTTATCCTAAGTACCTCAATTTTGGGAAATAAATGGAGGATAACTAAATAACACTATGCATATTAGCCTCAAAGACCCAGTGAAGAAACAATGCCTTTTCTGACAACAAATTTATTATATACAAATATTGTGAAGTCTTGGCATATTGAAGGTTATAGGCTACCCAGTTAACTGAAAACCACTGCTATTCTTCCTCTGAGATCAGTCACACAACCCAGTGGAGTATCTTCTGGAATCCAGAACAGGGGTTGGCAAATTATGGCCCCATAGCCAATCTGACCCGCTGCCTGTTTTTATTTTTTTAAAAAAGTTTTATTGAAATGCAGCCACAAATCCTAAAGTACTTACTATCTGGCCCTTTATAGAGAAAGGTAACCACTCCTGATCTAGAATCTCTATCCCTGACCATGTCTACTTCTGGAAGTCATCCCTTAACTCCAAACCCCATGAACAACTAACTATCCTGCAAAATTCCTAGCTCCTTCTATTTGCTCAACAGACAGTTCCAAGAGCCAATCGTAACCTATATACTGAAACACTGGGATGAATGTACCAAGCATAATAACAATTAGCTGTCTTGTTTTCAGGATATTTCCTCAGTGCTTCTATGTAGAGGCAAAAAATATTCAAAGTGGCTTTCTAGAGCATGCTGAAATAGATATGGGGCTTTCAGAGCCGTCTGTATTCACACTGTAACTGCTGATGACAGAAGCTCTGAGAAGAAATCCTTTACTAAGTTCTAGCACTAAAGCCAAGTAAGTTTCATACACAAGTAACTAAAACACGGCCATTATTACTAGTGAGCCAGTTTCTCCTATGTAGGCAATGTTAAGAGAACTACTCTACAAAACCTGTCGAGCCTTGCTATCAGCAGTTTTAACCGAAACGAAAAGCTGAGCCAAAAATGGAATAATTAGGTATTTTCCTATTGCATCATAGCGTATGCCTAAATTACCTCCCAGTTTTTAGCCTGTTAAAACAAACATCTCAGTCATGCAACCACCTGTTAGTTCTCCAAACGTTTAAAAGGTAAACATGTTAAACAAGTTGTGTGATGGACTTGTAACAAGGGTGGCCAGAGTACAGTGAGTATGGCAAACAGTTTTCCCCAAACTGTACAAGGTACCTTCAAGTTACCTTCATCATTAATCCCAAGGTACAGGCCACAGAGATGAGAGGATATTTAAAAGTAATTACATGCTGCGTCCTGCATTCTATGTGGGCTGCCGTGGGTTTAAAAAAATGAGGCAGTATGCATGTTTGGTAAAACTTCTAGATTCCCGACAAGCTGAACCTCTGTAATCTTCATCTTACAGGCACTTCATAAATTGCTTTCATATTCCACTCTCCAAGGACAGAAAACACTGATGACCTTTTTTTTTTTTCTTATACTCATGTTTAAACTCCTTTACAGACAAAACCAAACAAAACTAAAGACCCCAAGTGAGTATTTTTAACAGTTCAGCTTTCCAGACAATGTAATCATTTCAATTTTTATCAAAGAT
The DNA here is from genome assembly GCF_000951035.1 of Colobus angolensis palliatus. Lineage (NCBI taxonomy): Eukaryota > Metazoa > Chordata > Mammalia > Primates > Cercopithecidae > Colobus > Colobus angolensis. The sequence goes on along the minus strand of NW_012119598.1, from coordinate 22,148,887 downwards.
ACATAACAGAGCTCAGTTCTGAAAGAGGCTCCACATGTTATAACAGCTTGTATTCTGAATGTGAGGTCATACAACGAATCAAATTTTAGCAGTATCCACGAACTTAACTTCTTTTGGTTCCCCAAACCAAGTCAATGCTTTCTGTATCCATTCTCTAGTTGTTGATTAACGTTTTCCCAAATAAAATGGTGTTATTATAAGGGAAAGCTATAATAAGACTATGGATTTCATTTCTACATACAGAGTCTTAAAAACGATAAAGCCTACAAGTTTTCAAAGGGTTTGATATGTTTAAGGTATATTACAATACAATTTAAATGTTCTGCAAGCCTTCATCATACTTTGTGGTAAGAAGCCAAAGGAGCAGGGTTGAGTTTCAGCATGCTGCATTTTTCCTGCTCCCTTTCTGGTAGAGAGCCTAAGTAGTTAGCCTGTCAACTGGCAGGTAGCAGAAAGGCAAGAGGAAAAGATAAGGAACCAAGGCAACTCACAAACTGGACAATCAGGTTCGGAATAGAGTCACACAGGAGTGCCTGAGGCAAAAAGGCAATGGTGGTCTAATGGGGACCAAGAGTTATGCCTGAAAAAAATTCCAAAAGAGACTGGAGTGCCATTCCAGGTAATACATGCTAGGGCTTCAGGACTGGTGAGTTACTACATGACAGAAACAGACAGTAGAAGTTAGAAAACTACATCCTAAGGCAAAAGGGCCGAAAGAGCCAAGAGGTGCAAGATGAAAACAACAAGCGACTGAGGGTCAAGGGGTCCTTGGTGAAGAACTAGTCAGGAACTGGGAGAGTCACGCAGAGAACAAGGGCTTACTAAGATGCAATAAGAGACACTGAAGTCAGGGATAGAAAATGAAGAAGCCAGTAAACACTGAGTGCAGTGAAGGTGTTAACTACCAAGGATGTGGACTGATGCTAAGGCAGGTCTGATGTTCACCTTGGGAACTTCCTGCGGGGGTGGGTTCCAAAATAAGGGTGTGGGCAATGCTGGGCCCATTACATTCAGTCAGCAATGTGACAGCATTTGGTTGAAGAAGGAAAATGTTATTTCTGATGGGAGAGTTCAGTGTTTGATAAAAGCAAGCATAAAAGAACTGATTCCATAGATAGATTATGCTTTTATAGACTATAAGGAAGAAGACTGAATATAGGTACATGGAGGGAGAGAGAGAAGAGGGAGTACCTAGTTGGGCTGAAGAAATGGCTAAATGATTAGAACACACAATGCAAAAAATACAGTGACAAATGATACAATTTGTGCTTCAGAAAGAGCTTCCTAATGGTGTTAAAGATAAAGCCCAAGTGGGACAAAGGCAAGAAGCTGAAGACAGTAGGAGAGGCTGTTGTAAAATCACTCAGAAAAAAATAACACCTTAATTTAAGCTAGGGGCAAGGGGAGAAGGTGGGACAGATCTGATTAACAGCTGGGAGGCAGGATGGACAGCTCTTGGTAACTGATTAGATAGGCGTACAGAGAGGGATGAGCAGAAGAGGACTCCCAGGCTACTGGCACAGATAACCAAACAGGAGAAGTACCCTTCATTGACAGAAGAATCTAGACTGAGACGGGTTTTGGAGACTGGGGGAAAAAAGGATAATTCAGTTCTGAATATAGGGCATTTGAGGAGGCTGTAAGACATTTGGAGAGAAAATAAGAAGGAAGTTAGATATAAAGGACTTGGGAGTCATGAGCATATTGGTGTAATTTAAAGCAGGACAGGGATGGGATCACACAGGGAGAATGCAGAGTGACGGAGGCAAGAAGATAAGAAGATTGAGGTTAAAATCCTAGCAAACAATAGCTGTTTGGTCTTGGGCCAGGTATCTGCTCTGTACTTCCTATATAAAATGAAGACGCTAGATTTGGCCACTGCTTCTCAATCCTTGTTGCAGTTTAGAACTATTAGCGAATCTTTAAAATATACCAAAGCTTCAATCCTAATCCCCAGTGACTCTGACTTAATTGGTCTTCTGGGGCCTGGACAAAAGTGTATTATTTAAAAGCTCTCGGGTATTTCCAAAGTGTGGCCAAAGATGAGAAACACTAGTCAAGACGATCCCAAAGGTCTCTTCCAACTGTTAGCCTCTATGATTCTGGATCGGTTCCCCACTGTCTTTCAGCTACTGCCATTCTGTGTTCTGAATTCTATCAGTCATTTTAATCTCTGTATTATGCCTGCAGCTTTGCCTTATTTCTTGACCTCTTCCTTTCCATAAAAGAATGGACTCTTTATGTAAGAATTCCTCTGGGGCACAGTAAGGCTGTGGCTGCAGTACAACCTGCTGCTGTATATTTAGTTCCCTAGCTGGTAAATGCTTCTGAAAAATAAATGGAAAGCTAACTTAATACACTGGACTTTTTATTGTGTTATCAATGTGTAAAGCATCAGAAGCTTAATTAAAAGTACTTGAAAATATCAGCGCTCAATCACAATCTCACTTTTACATTATACATATTTTGATAGTGTCCCTAAGATAATAATACTCATTTAAGATCAATGAGAAGAAGGGGAAAAAAAAGTCCCTGGAATTTAAACCATGAACCTCAAATTTTAGAAATCAATTATAACATCAATGATGTGAAATACAGTTAGTGATAAAAAAAAAAATCCCAAAATACACAGGGAAACAGGCAAACTCTTCAAAATCTCATCTGCTTTTCCTTCATAAGGCACATATAATACTTCCTTATTCTTTTATGAGAAATTACTGTGAGGGTGGCAGGGAAAACAAAGAACAAGGAGGCTGTGGCCCTATTCCATATATTTTTTTTACCCCTTACTCTCTAGGTAGGTCTGCAAAATAACTAAGATGACCATAAATGCTTTTGACTGTTGTCTTGAATCCATTTACAGCATATTCAAGGAAAGTTATCAGAGTCTTCAGTTTCTCCCATATCCAAGTGGTGGGGGCATAGAGTAAGCATTTCTTAGAGGACACCAAAACAGCAGACTTCTCTAAGAGTGGAAGTTAGAAAATAGGTAAGTGAATTTGTTCACCCAACTGTAATGATATTCAAATAAAATAACCAAGCAAATGTGGAAATGTATAGCTGATTTTAAATCACAGTAGATATCAGTGGGAAATACTTTTTTTTTTTTTTTCAGCCTTATGGTTTCTAAAATAACCTTAGAGGAAGGAAGTTGCAACCATCAGCTTCTCATTTTCACAGGGGACAGGGAGTGGGGGTGGTAGAGGAGCATGCACCATTTATCCTGGCAGGTCTTTAACTAGGCAACAAATGCTGAAGAAAATGCAAATAGAAAATTCTGTGTTAATTCAGTGATGTGTGATAAAATAAAATGTAGGTTGCCATACCTTCTCCCATCATCCTCATTTTATTTTCTAAAGAGAACATTTCTTTGCAAGGAAAGGTCATTATTTGGTAACAAAGGCAAGGCTAGCACATGAGGAAAGCAAGAGACTTAACTAATTTATAGTAGTAAGTGTTGCCAAAATGATTAGCCTTTACTGGCAGTTAGGCCAGAAACAGCCTTAAAACATAGGTCAAATCCCTGCAAAATAAAAAGACGAAGTCAAAGGGCAGTAAGTACACCACAATGGTTCATTCAAACGCCCTTTGTCTGACAACTTCTGGGTGCTCAAAAGTAGCCCACAAGAACACGAGTTGCTATAAATCTCAATTCAATATCACTAACCTTCACTCTGCCCTTCTAACTGACCACAATTGTTAACTGTATGTCCTATCTGGATTATTATACTATTGTTTCCTTTCCTGGACTACCTGTGTCCAATCTTCACCCTCTAAATCAGTGGTTGGCAAAATATGACCTGTGGGCCAAATACTACTGGTTGCCTTTTGTACAGTCTGTAATTTGTACATTTAAAAATGGCTGGAAAAAAAAAAAAAAACAAAAAGCACAAGAATATTTGTGACACGTAAAAATTATATGAAATTCAAATTTATATATATAAAGTTTTATTGGAACACAGCCATGCTCATTCCTTTATTAACATTATCCATGGTTGCTTTTCTGCTATCATGGCAGAGTTGAATGGTCGCAATAGAAAATGTACGGCCTATAAAGCTGAAAATATTTACTATGTGGCCCTTTTTTAGAGTTTGCTAACCCTTGCTCTAAACCCTTGGTTTGCAACCCTGGCTGCAAATGGGAATCACCTGGGGCTTTAAATAATACTGAGGTGTGGGTCCCAGTGCCGGATATCCTAATTGATACAGGGTGCAGTCCAGGAGTTGGGTTTTAAAACTTTCTCCAGGTGATGTGAATGTGAAGCCAGAGTTTAGAACCTTTGTTTAATCCCCCTTTACTGAGGCCACAGTAAGCTTTATAATGCATGGTCAACTAATGGCACTCTTCTGTTTAGGACTCCCTATTGCTCGGAGAATCAAATTTCAAGTACTGCATTCAAGCTTGTCCCACTTTTCCAGCTAACACCAAAGGCAATGTCTTGTTCCTTAGAGACCCTGCACTTTTCTGACTCCACATCTTGCTAATGCTACTCTCTCTGCCTGGAATGCCCTTGCCACCATCTCCATGTATTAAATTCACTCCAAAGGGCCCAATTCAAAGATCACTTCTTCCATGCAGGATCCTCCCAAACAGAAAGAACCCACCTATGTGCTTCCAGAGATCTCTTCACCATTTTCATGGTGAGTTAACTCCACCTCGAAGAAAGAAACCATGTCTCGGTCATCTGGATAGCATCCCTTCCTTCAGTAACACTTTATTCAAGTGCCTTGCATATGGGAGATGGCAAAACAAAAACAAAAACAAAAACAAACAAAAAAAAACCTGTGTACCCCTTTAAGTTCACATTTCAGTTTTACCTTCATTGAAACTTCTAGTTCTTCAAACTATCCATTCAGGTCACCTTTTCCCTCCGGGTTCTAAATTCAGACACAACACTTCAATCTATTTCTTGTCAGTAACCTGAGCTTCCACATTGCTTTGTCTTTCATTCCCCCTACAATCTCCCACTCCCACCTTTTTCGTTAAATCACTCAATCCCTGAGCACCTGGGGCCTTAGGCCACCTCAGCATTACTTGGTCATTCCTCTGAGTAGACATTCAATTGCTGTTTCTATTCCTCATAAAAGCCTCCCAACCAGTTTCTGTCTCCATTGTCATCCTTTATATATAAAATCCATTCGCCGAGCTCTAAAACTTAGGTGATTAATTGAATGACATATTCATTCGACACATTTACTGTGTGCCCATTGTGCAGGCATCATACTAGTGAGACAGAAAGAAAGCTGGATGAGGCCACTGGACTCAATAGAGCTTTCAAACTAGTGGGAAGAAATAATTACTATACTTAACCAAGCAAGCCGGCACACAATAAGTGCATAAATGTTTGTTGGATTAATTCCAAAAGTTCTGAATATTGACATTTGGTATTAACACTGCTCACCAGATTACTAAGGCAAATGCAAATTTTTGTGCTGGATGGAATTATTACTTTTATAACTATAAATAGTACTTCAAGACAATAATTGTAAAAATTCCAGAATTTGAAACATGTTTCTCAGGGATTTTGCTTTGAGTCCATTTATATTCAAGGCATGAATTTCTTTTTAGTATGTTTGCACTCTCATAAAGATTGCTCCTTTCTCCAATGACAAGTTCCATAGAGAACAGGGGAATGACAGCATTTAGTATCTTTTGTTGAGAGAAAAATGTTAGGAAAGGAAAAAATCAACAGCTATATAGCATGGTTAACCCTTACCTTAAAAAAGTAAGTAAATAAACAATCAATTACAGTCCAGAATGTAGCCAGACAACTGATTTGCTGTCCACATATACACATACTAGGCACTAGTTCTTTTTTTTTTTGTATTTGTTTTTTTTTATGAGATAAGAGTCTTGCTCTGTCACCCAGGCTGGAGAGCAGTGGCACACTCTAGCTCACTGCAACCTCTGCCTCCCAGGTTCAAGCCATTCTCCTGTCTCAGCCTCCCAAGTAGCTGGGACTACAGATGCCTGCCACCACGCCCCCTTCTTTTCGTATTTTTAGTAGAGACAGGGTTTCACCATGTTGGTCAGGCTGGTCTTGAACTCCTGACCTCAGGTGATCCAACTGCCTCAGCCTCCCAAAGTGCTAGGATTACAGGTGTGAACTACCATGCTGGGCTGAAGACACTAAGTTTTATAACATACCCAAATAACTGAGACTACAAGAATAAATACTGTGTCCCCATCAATGTCCTTGCCCCTTTGAATATCCCGAATCTAAACTATTTGATAAAGCAAAGCAAATAGGGCTTAATCCAAGTCTTGTTGAATTTTACTTTCCAATAATTTTAGTATTTCTGGATACATTCTTGATATAAATATTACCAATGCATGAAGAAGTTTCAGTTATTTCTAAAATTTAAAATGTTCCTTTAACATATGACAAGATAACTATTCTCACACTGCTATTTTAGAAAAATTAGCAGTTACAGTGCTAAAACTCTCAAAGTCTGTCCCATCCTCAAAACCCAGCAGATAGTGTGGGGCAACAAATTCACTGCTATCTATGAGCTACACTGTTTTTAATTTTGTTTTCAAAGTTCAAATTAGGAAGGGTGACAACAAGTGTTTTTATTTCTTTATTTTTTTTACCATTTGCTTAATAATAATAATGCCTGATACCAATAAATTATTTTGGTAAAGACAGACAATATAATTAAACAAAAAGTTTAAAAAGGAAGTTATGTTAGAGATATAACTATGAGAGAGTAACTGTGCAACTGGATAAAATAAATGCAGTGTGAGTTTTGCTAATTAGTATCCTGGAGTTCTATGTATTTCTATATTGTCATTAAGTTATTTCTCTTCCTTTTATTTATGGAGAGATGGTAACGTGCCTTTACCGAATCTAACATTCAGTGAGTCTGAGCTTGAGCCCAGTATTGTGAAAACAGAGTCTGGATCTGCACAAACTCTATTAATACTCAGAGCCTCATATCAGCTTCCAGATGCTAATCCACATCGCACCCAAGGGAAAAAATGATGAGAAAAGAATGGAGAAAACGAAATTTCTCTGACCCACAGATAAGCTGCTATAGAGTTCTAAAAACTGATCAAAGCCAATGCATCTCCCTCATGACCCTGAATAACCCCTGGTGTCACCCCATTTGAAGAGAAGCTCGAAAATTGTTCTCTGCCAGTTATTGCTGCGTCTCTAGATAAGCCCACAACTCGTTTTTATGATGATTCCTCGACTGGGACCTGGAAGGTCAGACATGACAATGTAGGTTTGATAACTCTCCTTTCTACATCTAATTTAGCACCTACTGTAAAAAATCATTTCTATCAGCAATGCACCCATCACTGATATCTCTCTCTGCCCCATCAAACCAATGATAAGAGTCTCAAATTCATTTCAGGGGTGGCTGGGCTTTTTGACCTATCTTCTCCTCAAGTACTGTGTCAAAAATAAACTTATTTTTGTTCCATATATTAAACATACACATTTTCTTTTTTATCTTTGGCCTTTATGACAAAGGAGTCTTTATTTGATAACCAGAAGGCAATTTAATATACAGCTCAATCTTCTCCATTCTCTCGTCTTTATGTCACTTCAGAAATCAGTCGATTCTTTTTTATGTTGTAGAGCAAAGGATACTACAGAGATAGATAGCCAGTGGATGAAAATTTCTGAAGTTGGCTCTTTGCCAAGCAACATTGTCAGCCATCAGCAGGAGGGGTACAGGTATCTATGTGTGTAGGGGGGAAGAGGGGGGTTGGGGGTAAAGGCGGGCCAAGAGGCTAGGAAATTACAGAAGAGCAAAGCAAGAGAAAAATAAAGTAGCTGAGTTTCCCCCTGCACCCATTCTAACACCTAAAACAACTCTAGTTATATATAATTTGTGTTATATAATCACTCTTTCAGAAATCAACCCATGTTCACACAAGCGGGAAAAGGATGCCCAAAACAGTGTAGGTTTCTGTATCAAATGACAGGCCTGGCCATTTTAAGTAACAAGCAACCAGGCAGAGTGATGCTTCAGGTCCACCATCATAGACCTCCTGAAGGTTAAGTCCTACTATTCTTCATTCATCCTCTCCATACTTTCAGGGGCTTAGCCTATGCCTCTCCACTCAGCCTCGGGATACTGCTCTCCCATCCCTGCCAACCTCATCTCCACCTTTCTCTCTTTTCCTTAACTCTTCAGAGAGACATAACGAAGAAGCAAGAGGTCCTAACCATCCACTTATTGCGTATACTGTATGCTTTCTGTTTTCTCATTGGAAGCGGATCCTAAGGTGTTTTTTAAAAAAGTCAGTTGGTTTAACACACAACATGTTTAGAATGTAAAACACACAACATGTTTAGAATGTAAAATCACAGGAGTATCTTAGAAGAGCTCAATGAACTATCTGATTGTAATAATTTTAAAGGAGTTATGCTTAAAGTAAGTTTAATCAGCGTCAAAGTCCAAACATTCTTTTGACACAGATAGTGCTTTATATTTTCAAACTGTAATAACTATATTTTAATAAGCATTTATTAATTTTAAAGATTTGAGTATCTGCACTGTGTATTTTATCAGTAAATTAAACCCCATCTCTTTACCCATTGTCTGGATCTATCGGCTTCTTCTATCACTGACAGCCAAGACCATAAACATCTTTATTTTTATGTTTTAAATTCCTGGGCAACTTAGAAGTTCTTTATCATTCTATTTATTGTAGAGGAAGCTACATGTTCTTTTTGTTTCTTTTTCAGCTTTAGCATCTTTTTAGCTCTTTATTTTCATGTACACCTAGATAAGATTCTATTTTGGAGAGTTTGCCTATTTTTGTGTATGTTGTTTGTTTTTAGCAGCTCTGTTAATCTTAAACCCCCTAAAGCATCTGCTTATTTTTTCAGTTTTTTTCAAAATCAGTTATCCACGTATATGATCTAAGAACCAACCAGCTCCACATAGCTTCCCAGCTTCCCTTTCCCATTTTTGCTTCTTTAGAAGTAACCACCATTTCTGCTTCCTTAGAAGTAAATACCACATTTTGTTATTTATCTCCATATTGCCAAGTTACATGTCATTTTTGCTAATGGTAATTTTTTACTACTAGATACTATCTCCTAACTTCCCTCTAGGGAAAATGAGCTTGCCTTCCCTCCCCTGCCCACTCTATGTGTATATTTCTTACCTCCACTTCCCATGGTCATACACATTCTATTCAGATTTTACCCATGTCATATCTAATTATATTTTCTTGTCTGTATATTTTGTTTTCTCTGGAGTTGAATAGTCATTTAAACAATATGCTTGATGGACAAGTGCAGTGACTTATGCTTGTAGTCTCAGCACTTTGGTAGGCCAAGGTGGGAGGATAGCTTAAGGCCAGGAGTTTGAGACCAGCCTGGACAAGATAGTAAGACCCTGTCTCTACAAAAAAAAAAAAAAAAAAAAGCCACGTGTGGTGGTGCACCTACAGTCCCACCCAGCTGGAAGCTAAGGTAGGAGGTGGGAGGATTACTTAAGACCGGAAGTTCAAGGCTGCAGTGAGCCATGACCATGATCATGCCACTGCACTCCAGTCTGGAAGACAGAGAGGCCCTGTCTCAAAAGAAAAGAAGAAGCTTAGTTAGTTCTCTATGTCTTTATGACCAATTCAATCCAAATTCTCTTCCACTTATCTAAATCACCTCTCAAGAAATACATTCACAATAAGCATTCTATCCTTTTCATCTTCTTGAAGAAGTTTCCTCTGGACCTTTCTGGCACATTCTGGTTTAATCTGTCTATTCTCAAGCTCTGATACATGGCTGTCCCATTTACTACTATCCTGGAGATTTCGCTCACCTCTCATCTGTGCTGAGTCTGCTGTTTCCTTCACCCCACATCTTTGTATCTTCTTTCTTAGCTTACTCTCTTGTGTTCATGATGTCCAAAATTCTCTAAAGGCTTCCTGAGAAAGGAGTATCCTGAAATCTGATGAATACTTTCGTGGGTACAAATTCTAGGATGAAAAGCATTTTTCTTCAAAATAGGGAAAGAATCACTCATTTCTTCTCTGGGTGCTGTTGATAAGTTTGAAGTCAATTTGAAATTTGAGTCCTGGTCCTTTGAATGTGACCTGGCTTTTCTCTCTTGTCTTGGCATGGGTGTACATTTCATCCATAATGCTGGGTCCGTGGTGATCGCTTTCAGTCTGTTAATTCATGTCCTTCAGTCATTAGAAATGTCCTTGAATTATGTATTGCCAATTTCTTCCTTTCTTTGTTTACTCTGTTTTGGAATTACTATTATTTGAATGTTGGACTCCTCCCGGATTGGTTCTTTGATTTTTCTATATTTTTCCTACTATTTTTCATATTGTTTTTTTTGGTTCTACTTTCTCTACTCTAAAGGAGAGATTTTCTCTACTTTAACCTTCTAATTCTATTGAATGTTTACCTTTGCTACCACGCTTTTAATTTCTAAGAATTCTTTTTTGCTCTCCCAATCACTTTTTTGAAGACGTCTCAATCTTATTTCATGAATGAAACATCTTCTCTCATTTATCTGAGAACATTAGTAACTTTTTTTTTTTTAAGTTTTCTTCTTCCTGCCCAGTCCTGTTTCTTTCTTATTTTTTATTTTCTCTATCACTCCATTCCTATCTGTTTGCTTTGGTCCTGTTCTTTGTGTTAGTTAGGGCTTTCCTTGGGTATTTGGTAATCCTTGATTGCTACTTATGTTTAAGAGTAAGAGGCTTAAAAAGTTGATTGATCATCCTCAGCAAATTAAAACAGGAACAGAAAACCAAACACCGGATGTTCTCACTCATAAGTCAGAGCTGAACAATGAGAATACATGGACATAGGGAGAGGACCAACACACACCTGGGCCTGTCAGGGTGAGTGGGGAGCAAAACGAGGGAGAGCATTAGGACAAATACCTAATGCATGTGGGGCTTAAAACCTAGATGATGAGTTGATAGGTGCAGCAAACCACCATGGCACATGTATACCTATGTAACAAACCTGCACGTTCTGCACATGTATCCTGGAACTTAAAGTAAAATAAAATTAAAAAAAAAAAAAAAGAAACATTTAATCTAAACCCTGCCCCCCAACCCAGAAAACAAAAGCTGATTGAAAGTTCTGAGCCTGTAGCTGCGTTTGTCAATTATGAGTCTCAATATAGGATGATCTGGCTGAACTTTTAATTATGGAACCTCTGATGTCAACATCTCTAAGTATTGAACTGATCAGGTTTCCCAAAGAAACTCTTCTAAACTGTTGCCAACAAGGAAAGGCATGCAAGATTGCCAGCATTCTAGCTGCTAAATGAACAAAGCGGGCATTCAATATCCATATAGGCACTGAATTCCCCTTGCCCTCAACTGTACTGCAGGTTCTTCAGTCCAGAGACTTTTCATTTTCCTCTCAAAGAATGAGCCTCCAGTCTTTTGTTGGTGTGAGTGAGGAGATGCTACTTGTAAGCCTGAGCTGGGGAGGGAATGGGGCAATCCAGCTGCTGCTTCTTAAGTAGTTTTAAACAATCCTTATTTTAGTGCCCTCATTTCCTATTTCATTCTCCCTTTCAAAAGTGCCAGCCAATTCCTTGACCGTTTGAGGATTCTCTGGTATATATGAAGTTGGTTCATAGCTTGGGTTTTGGTTTTTCCCACTGCTAGGTTGGCACTTAGGTTTCTTCAGGTTAGTGAGGTGAGCTGCCAATTTCTAGCTGCTCCCCAGCTGTCACAATTTTGTAGTGGGGTTTCCCCTCACAGCCTGTCCTCTTTATATTTATGGGTTACAAATTCCTGTCCTAAAAAGCTCTAGGATGTATTTTGGCAGGATTTGAGAGACAATGAAACTAGATCTGTCTTAATCTTTCCTTCTAAATCTGAAACCAGACTTACTCTTGGAAGAATTGTTAATACACTCATGGCCTGTAGTCGCAGTACTTCGGGAGGCAGAGGCAGGAAGACCGCTTGAGCCCGGGAGTTTAAGATCAGCTGGAGCAACAGCGTAAGACCCTGTCTCTACAACAAATTAGCTAGGCATTGTGGTGCTCGCATGGAGTCCCAACTACTTAGGAGGCTGAGGCAAGAGGATCGCATGACCCAGGAGGGTGAGGCTGCAGTGAGCCATTATCGCACCACTGCATACCAACCTGGGTGACAGAGTGAGACTCTGTCTCAGAAAAAAAAGAAAAAATTGTTAGTGTACTTATAAATATATTCTTAGTTCACACATACACATATGACATTCATGAATTTCTCTTTTGAAATAATTGATATATAGAACAAGGTAAATAATAATCTAATATTAGCATTCCCTGAACAAATAAAAAGTGAAAAAGTTTGAGATAAGGCTAGAAATTCTGTTTTATGTATACTTTAATATATATATGAGTGGCATTCCTTTCTTCCAGAGGCTGTAGAAAAATATATAACTCTGTAATCCAAAGATCAGCCTCTATCAGCAAAAGGAATTATGAAAGTAGAATGTTACAACTCAGGTTTTGTTTTACTAAGCACAATGGAGTTTATATTTTATGAAAACCGTGTTCAAAGACAGAAGAAACTGTGAACGCTAGGTATGGAAAGCAATCAGATGTGCTGAAGTTGTGCTCACCCTTTTGGCCCAGTTGGCTCTTAAATACAGGCTTCACTTACAGCCTTGATATGCACATCGTCTACTGTAGGAATGCCATGAAGATGAGATGAAATGTCAATAAAATGCTTGGGACAGTGTCTGCATATTAGTAATCACTCAATGAATGTTAATTCCTATTATCAATATACAAGGTTCTTAACTAGTTTTCCAATGAACATGACTGTGGTGTTCAATAATATCACTTGTATTCATTATCTTATCATGAGCTGAAAGGTAACAGATGTTTATTTACTTATAGCTACAAAGATATCACCCTTGTAAAAACTTTCTTCATTAATGACTAGATGATGTCTCTCCATAAATTCAAAGAATGCTGATAACCCTCACACTGGCATGCTATATAGCAATAAAAAACAAGAATAAGCTACTCTCTTCTCACCATGACCTCAGCTCATATGTCACTTCCTATTTTAATTGGTTGTAGCTATGCATTCACAATATTTCAGAGGCAAACAAGAATCCAATATCCTCAAAGCTCACTATATAGGAACTAATATTTATGGCTTACCTTGCTCTATAGACCTTAACCTGGCTTATAAAGCTTGCCATGATCTTGACCACCTGGCCTACTTCATTTCCTACAAGTCTTCTCACCCACGACGCTTCAAGCTGTAGGCCCTTCTTTTTGTATCTCCAAGCTCACTTCCTTTTGAAGGTGTTTGCGTGAGCAGTTTCCTCGGCCTCAACTCCTCTTTCCTGGTATCTTCACAAGGCTACTCCTTACTCACATTTAACTTAGATGTCACCTCCTCAGAGAGGCCTTTGCTGGCCAATCTAAAGGATCTACACAGTCACATATTTATTATGTATGTCTATTTTAATTTGCTATTTGCACTTTTGTTTTTTTCTAGAGATAGGGTCTTGTTCTGTTGCCCAGGCTGGAATGTGGTGGCAGGATCACAGCTTACTGCAGCCTCTGCCTCCTAGGCTCCAGTGATCCTCCTGCCTCAGCCTCCTGAGTAGCTGGGACTATAGGTGTGCACCACCACACCTGGATAATTTTTTTATTTTTTGTAGAGACAGGGATCTCACTATGTTGCCTAGGCTGGTCTCAAACTTCTGGGCTCGAGAGATCCTCCCACCACAGCCCCCAGAGTGCTGGGATTGTGGACATCAGCCACCACACCCGGCCTATCTGCAAATTTTTTAAGGCATGGGAATTTAAGAACATTCATCTCACCATCAACTGACATTGAAAAGAATGTCAATTAATCTTTTTTGTTTTATTGCTTTAAAAGTCAAGGGAAGTAAATGCTATGATTTTAATTTCCATAAGCATTATATACTGTAAAGTTGCATAATGCACAACCCGGTATCCATAGATAATGGGGGAGAATCATTTAACATTGTCTATATCATACTAATTTTATTTTATTTATTTTTTGAGATGGAGTCTTGCTCCGTTGCCTAGACTAGAGTGCAGTGGCATGATGTCGGTTCAGTGCAACCTCTGCCTCCCAGTTTCAAGTGATTCTTCTGCCTCAGACTCTTGAGTAGTTGGGATTACAGGCGCCTGTCATAACGCCTGGATAATTTTTGTATTTTCAATAGAGATGGGGTTTCACTGTGTTGGCCAGGCTGGTCTCGAACTCCTGACCTCAAGTGATCCACCCGCCTCAGCCTCCCAAAGTGCTGGGATTACAGGCGTGAGTCACCATGCCCGGCCTATCATATTAATTTTAAAGACTTGTAGAAAAATAGTGTCAATTCCAAAACAAAAATAGTGTTGTGAGGCCAAGTATTAATTAATGAAAGCAACAGGAAATAATAAGGACATTTCCTACCTTTGAACTAGCTATGCTCCATAACTTTGTTCTTTATTTGGCTGGTTGAAGTAAGACTGCATCTTTTCCCATTACAAATAATTACATTTTGGTAGAACCTCCACTCCCAAAAAACCCAAAATGACAACCGAAAACCAATTATTTAACTACGTATCTGTAGATTATGGTTGGTTTTCAATTATACTTAACTACTATTTATGAACTATTTCTATGGGGAAATGAAGTCTTTTCCAGTTTCAGGTTAATTGAACTAATTGTGCAGTGGTCTCTTACCTTTCTTTCCCAGATCTCTGTTGACCCAGATCCTGGAAGTACTATCTTTGTTTTTGAACCTGTTTTTCTCTGATAGGTTTATATGAAGTATAGTCACTAGCCAGATGTTCAACTATGTTATTCCCATTGATAGGGACAAGGGACAGAGAAACTCTAGGCAGAAAAACGTGGGTCCCTGGCATAATCCCACCCTCAAGCCGAAAAGCCTGAAACCGTGGCCCCAAGTGAGAACTTATATCCCTGTTTTCCCGCCTGAAAATTGCCTTTTCCTAAACAACCCATGGCCCTGTCCTGCTCCATCCTGTACCTATAAAAACCCCAGATTCAGCCAGTAGACAGGACTATGGTTGGACTTTAGAGAGAAGCAGCTTGATTTCAGAGCCACAGCTTGATGGCGTAACTTAGGAGAAGAATCTGGCTGGAGATTTTTGGACAAATTTGTTTCTTTTTCTAGGAAATGTGTGTGTGTGTGTGTGTGTGTGCATGCATGCATGTATATCTGTATATTAAATATACATTTATATAAACACACATATATGAAATTATTCTCAAAAAATGTTAAGAACCATTGACCAAGAGTTACGGTTAAAGTGCTCTTCCAGGGGCCTTTTAGAAACTAGTCATTTGGTGTCCATGAAAGCCAATATTTTTTAAATATCTGATGTTCTTGGAGGATCAACTGAGGACTATAGGAAGGGAGTAGAAGATAATCACATCAGCAGTGATGTCCTAGCTTGTACACCCCACTTGGCAAATAAAAAGACCTGAAGTTGGCCAGGAGCAGTGGCTTATGTCTGTAATCCCAGCACTTCAGGAAGCTGAGGCAGGAGGATCGTTTGAGCCCAAGTTCCAGGCTGCAGGGAGCTGTGTTTGTGCCACTGCACCCCAGCCTGGGAGACAGAACTAGATGCCATCTCCACAAAAACAAAGACTTGAAGTTAACTAGGCATCCGCTCCTTAGAAGGCTGTTACAAGGAGCAAAGATGTTTCTCAAAGAATTAGTTACAACCTACATAGAGTTCTCCTTTACAGCAGCTGTGATTTTAAAGCTTTTTCCATCTTACTCTATTTCCAATGACGTCTGGCTCCCTGCCTCAGTCTTTGGATAGAGTATGGGGCAAAAAGCTTGCTCACAATTTCAGGCAGTTTATGCATTGTTGTCTTAGGCCTGGATGCAGAAAGAAAAGAGTTCACTAAACTAATGGAAGGGTGGATACATATGGTGAAGTTAAGGAACATCATACTAATTAATAAACAAGAGAGTTATTGGGCTACAGAGGTTTCGGCTGCCATTCTAACCAATGCCTGATACATAAACGTTCCCAGAAAAATATTTTAGGACAATGAAATTTAGATCTAGTGAGACAGATAAGAATTAAAAATGAGGGACTATGATATTTTCTAACCTTTGTAAATTTCCTCAAAGTTTTCATTCTGTTTTTCTCCTGTCTTCTACAGAGAACAGCAAAAAAAGTCAAAGTGAAAAAGCAGTCTGGGCAAAGCAACAAGGAGCTTGGGCCCTAAATCATACTTAAAGCTGGTCCTGGGCAGTTGGGGGGAAACATGGCAGGTGGATAGGGTTTAAAAAAGAAAAGGTCTCTGGGAACTGTTAGGAAGGTAAAGGGGCTACTGGGAGCAAGCAGAGAGAAGACTCAGTGCCAGACTCTGACCCTAAACATCTACAGATGCCCCTTTTAACAGCCAGGACATCAGTGTTTGCCTATGGCTCCCACTAGTTCAACCACCTAGGTGCTGGCATGGATCAGGCATTTGGTAAGTCATTTTATCTCCTCAAACCTCTGTGAACATGGAATTTGTCTTTAAGTTGCAGCACCAGTTAAAAGAATTTTGTCTTTAAATGAGTAAAATTTTGGCTCTAAAATCCTATAGATTTAAAATAGAAATTGAGGAGTCTATATTTTAATTAAGTTTCTCAGAACTTTATTTTAGGCACTAATTTTCTTTCCCTCTTGTCACTATAATTTATTATGATAGAATATTTAAGAAGCAGAGTATGGAGGCAGAATTCTTGGTTTTGAATCCTAAGTCCACCATTAGTTGTGTGACTTTGAGCAAGTTATACGCTTTGTGCCTCAGCTTCCTCTTATGTAAAGTGGGGATAAAAGCAATCATTACCCACAGGGTTGGTGTGAAGATTAAATGAAACAACATACAGAGAACACCAAAACAGTGCATGGTGGCAAGCACTACACAAGGTCTATGTAAGCTACCAGTATTTTCCAGTTTATAAGTCATAGAGATTCTTCCTTCAAATTCTTCTGCCTTTCTGACTAGCCTCATCGTCTCATCAAGGCACAGACTCGTAGACTTCATAACAACACTGTTTCATTACCCTCTTAATTCCTGCCTGCAGCCTTTCTCACTCTGATGCAATTAGCGTATTTTTACTAATTTCATCTTTCTACAGCACTACTTAGATTGCGTCACTCCTTGCCTACTGAGTACAGATGTCATACTTCCGATGGCTCAGCGTATTAGCTAGGAAAATTCCCAAGGGACAAAGCAGTTGTACATCCACAGTTAAATTCTCTTGATGGGGCCCAAAGCACCTGGTAAAAAGTCTTTCTCATTGTTCACTAGAAACCCTGGATTTTAGAACTACACTGCAATCACTTTCTAAAAACATCTCATACCTCACTCCCAATATCTTTCATGTAGTGAAAAGCTCAGCTTAAAAGTTACTTTTTTGCTAACAGTGACCTTGATCATCCCACTCACAAGCCCCCAAGTTTTAACAGCCCTTTGTATCACTCTTACAGCAGTGGAAACACAAGGTCCTGTGGTACTGTTAGCACCATACTTCCTCTTCCTTTCTGGATTACATGCCACTTGAGTAAGAAGCACCCCGGGGTCATCCTGAGATGTAGTGTCCCACCCAGCACAGTTCCTTACATGTAGTAGAAGCTTACTCAATACTAGGCAAATTAACAGTTTTTATTCTAACTACAGTTTTGACTATAATTTCTAAAAGAAATGCAGTTCTGATGGCCAAAGTGATCAAGAGACTTACATGACTCCCGAAAGCCATGTTTTGGGTGATTACAGGCAAAAAGACTGCTGTAGTTACTACACACTAGTGAGATGCGCCAGCAGACCGCCTTCTTCCAGTCTTCCCCTGGGTAACTCTGGCTGTTAATGTAAGATAAAATCAAATTAAACTCTTTCACAGTAGTCTTTAGGTTTGTTAATGGGATAGGATTTCAGTTACCTGGCAAATTATCAGTGTGAACAACCTTTTCAACCCTTAGAGAAGACACTGATTTTCAGTTTAACAGCATTTGACTAGTTCTGGGTTAACCTAGACAGAAGAATGAAGAAGGCTGCTCCCTGGGGATTGTGGGGCTCCTAGGGCTCTCTGCCAAGCCTTAACGTCAAGTTAGTTGGGAAGGAATCCATCAACTACTGCATCGTATAACTTTGTAACGGCCCCAGGGATATCAATCATATATTTTTTTGCTTGATTCCAAAACCAACTGGAATTTACAGGGGGAATTTTTCCTCCACCTCTTTGTATTTGTTTATCCTAAAATAACAAGTTCAAAGCACCCAGAAAATAGTTAGAGGGAATACTTTGTGATTTCACTGATAATAAACATTGAGAGGAGCAGCAGTAAAGGAACGTAAGGTACATGGAAAATATTTTTTACTCCAAGAGTATGCCTTTGACACTAAGTCATACCCAGGTAGATTTGGTGAGTCAGTATTATAGTACTTCAGGAAAAATAGTTCACTTATTACCTATGAATTCCCCCTAAAAACTAAAAATTCATCAACTGAATTTACCTAGCTTCTCCTAACCCACATAGGTTTTGATCTGCACAGTTTCTGAGGATGAAAGATTTACATGTATTATCTGCCAAGTAAATAAACAGGCACAGAAAATGAAATAAATTTCTGCCTTTCCAACTTCAGTTGCTCCTCCATCACCATATATCCAATTAAAAATATTTTATTTTAAAAATATAGTCTAAGGATTAAAAACTGTTAGAAATCATCCAAAGATTTAGAGTAGATTAAAATTAATCTATTAGAAGTGAAAAATCTTTTGGACTACATAAGATGACAGTTCAAGTCATCATAAAATTGCAAATGTGGACTAAACCACTGAGAATTTTGAGTTTTCAAGGCCTCCCTTTCCTTTCTTCTACAATCCTATTCAATACTTGGGATTAAAAGTTCTTACCCAAAAACAGATAACTATGTAGTGAAGAAACCAGACAAACCAGCTAACACCTGAACCAAGTGATCAAATTTAACGTCATCAATAAAGGGCAAAAGCACATCATATACCTTCTCAGATCTTCTGAGAAGGATACAACATCATTTTTATTTAGCTTAAGAGGGCAAAGCATATAACCTAAATCTAATCATGAGGAAAACTCAAACTCAAATTGACGGACATTCCATTAAATAACTGGCCTATATTCTTAAAAATGTCAATATCATGAAAGATAAAAAAGGCTTAACTGTAAAGATTCAAGGAGACTACAGAAATATAACAACTAAATGCAAGTCATGATCCCACACTGACTCCTCTATTGGAAAAACAATTGCTATACATATTGTCGAGTTCTTGACACAGTTAGAATATAAACTGTAGATTAAAGCACTGTGTCAGTGTTAAATTTCCTGATTTAGATAACGGTACTGTGATCATGTAAGAAACTCATTCTTAGGAAATATATACTAAATATTAAGGGGGTAAAGGGACATGATGTCTGTAACCCATTCTGAAATTGTTTAGGAGTAAAGTATCTATGACTACATCTGTATCTGTTGTCTTTCTCTTCAGAGAAAGTGAAAGCCAATGCAGCAAAATGTTAAAATCTGATCATCTCACTAAGGGGTATACAGGTTGAGCATCCCTAATTCAAAAAATCCAAAATGCTCCAAAATCTGAAACTTTGGAACACCAACATGACTCCATAGAATTCCGCATCTGACCTCATGTGAGGAGCTGCAGTTAAATAATGCATTCAAACCTTTGTTTCTTGCACAAAAGTATTAAAAACATTGCATAAAATTAATGCTAGGCTATGTGTATAAGGTATATATAAAACATAAATGAGACCAGGCATGGTGGCTCACACCTCTAATCCTAGCCCTTTGGGAGGCTGAAGCAAGTGGATCACTTGAGCCCAGGAGTTTGCGACCACCCCAGGCAACATGGCAAGATCCTGTCTCTACAAAAAATTAGCCAGGTGTGGTGGTGCATGCCTGTAGTCCCAGCTACTTGGGAGGCTGAGGCGGGAGGATTGTATGATGAGCCCAGGAGGTCGAAGTTGCAGTGAGCCATGACTGTGCCACTGAACTCCAGCTTGGGCAACAGAGTGAGGCCCTGTCTCAAAAAAAAAAAAAAAAGGAAACATAAATGAATTTCATGTTTAGACTTAGTTCTCATCCCCAAGATACCACATTATATATATGCAATTATTCCAAGATCTGAGAAAAATCAGAAATCTGGAAAACTTCTGGTCTCAAGCATTTTAGATAAAGGATACTCAACTTGTACTGGAGGTCTTTATATTATTCTTACAACTTTTCTATAAAAGACAAAATCATTTTTAAGAAGTTTAAACATTTTCTAAGGCCTATAAACTCACTGTCATAATAGGAAAACAACTTTAAAAACTGACACTTGTTTGGTCAAAATGTTCTAAAATTACTTTGAATTTATGGGATGAGTACTTATTTTACTGTTTATAAGAGCAAGAAACAATAAGAAAGAATGAAGTCTATGTCTCAAGCTTTTTACTTAATAGTTATGTAACCTGTGACAAATGAACTTAACTTCTCTGAGCAGAGCTAACTAACTCATGTGCAAAGTAAAAGTCATAAAAGACACCTAAAAGGATTGTTGAAAGAATAACAGGAGACAAAGTACATGAAAAGCACAGACTATGTTTGTTTGTTTCTGGCACATATTAACATCCAAACAATGGAAGGTTTCTTCCCCTGCCCTTCTAACTTCTTATCTTATCCACACTTCTCTGAAGGCATGTCATTAAGAGTAGCAAAATAAAGCACCAGGACATTCATCTTAGACTGCAAGATCCCAGATGGAACATAACTAGTACAGTACATTTTTATCCATTTTGTTATTTGCTCATATTTGATTATACTGTTCTTAATTATGAAATAAATGTGGTTGCAAGGGGCAAGAGTTTTAAAAGAGTTTCATGTTAGATTACCAAATCTATCCATTGACCTGAATACACAGTTAACATTATACTCTTATACTTGGAACTACATGTATAAGTCCTTTGGAATGTTATAAATATATGGAGTTATTAATGAACCATCCTCATCACAGAACAAAAATAAGGCTAAAAAATAAGGTATATTGGCCTGGCATGGTGGCTTACACCTATAATCCCAGCACTTTGGGAGGCTGAGGTGGGTGGATCACCTGAGGTCAGGAGTTTGAGACCAGCAGCCTGGCCAACATGGCAAAAACCCATCTCTAC
>NW_012119598.1:22110850-22127579 GCF_000951035.1 Colobus angolensis palliatus | reverse complement strand
TGTGAGACTCTGTCTCAAAAAAAAAAAAAAAAAGAAAAGATATATCATTATCATTATAAGGTTCTTTATCTTTAGAAGTTACTCCAAGAGTCTACTCACTTTGAAAGTTGTTATTAAGGTAATAAAAATGAATTCAAATTGAATATTACAATTTTAATAAATCAAGTTCATATAAAAGGCATAAAAATATTATTATATAGATCCTTGCAGTTTTTCTGAAACTTGTATAAAACAAGGTATGTAATCACCACTGGAGAAAAAGTTAGACTGAAATATAATAAAGATGACTTTTCAAAGGATAAAATTTATATTCTCCTTATTTAATATAAATTCACTCAGTCTTTCTCAACTCTAATACCTACCACCATTCAGCATGTGAGAGAAAACTTATAACCACATATCTTCTTCCTCTTTTGGTAATTACAAATTCATAAAAGAAGCAGGATAAAAATGAATGCCAAAAGGAAAGCAAAAAATTAAACAATCATAAGAAACAGGTTGCGTTTATTTCTTTGACAGGCCTTTTTTTTTTTAAATGATTTTCTATCACTACAAAGCACAAATTAAAATTGCTATCAGTGAAGTCAAGGCTCTTCAAAGCATATATGATTCTTTGTTATTCTAAAGTTGGGTTATTTTAGAAAACTTGAAATGCTAAGATTCCCAAGACCAGTTATACATTCCCAAGTACAGCCATTCCTGACTTTTTCTAGAAATGGCTTATAATTAACAGAAGAGTCATATGAAAGAGCTTTTAGTACCAGTAACAATCTGTGGGTTTTCTTTTTACCTTTACCATCTTAGGTAAAAACCAATCCCACAAAAACATGGCTCCATCCCGAAGTTAGTCTACACTTGTACCATACACATCTGGTCCTGTTGGTCTGACTACACAAAGTTGATTTACATGGTAACGGAATTTAGTTCATCATTGTCACATTGGGGCTAAATAAAAAGTTGGGCTAGTGCTCTGACAAGTAGGCAAAAGGTGAGGTTCAGAGGGTAGAAAATTAGGGGGAACAGTGATAGTACAGAGGGAAAAGGTTGGGATCCTGAAAGGATGATTCTGATTGAGAGGAATCAGGAGCACAAGATTAAAAAAGATATTACCTGTGGCAGTAAAAACTAATAGAGTTCTTACGAGTGACATCCCTGCTGTGGTATCTCCCTGGTCCCCTTGTGCAGGTACCTGGGAGGAGAGGTACTACAACAGCCCACACCCATGCACACTGTTTACACTGCTGGAGAGCATTTCCATCTTAGAAACAGTCTTTTCTTTCATGAGATCTTGACAAGGTCTGCTTCCATTTACTCCAGATTAGTCATGTTTGTTAGATTCTCTATTATAGTTTCAAGATGGTAGACAACGCAACAGTATCACTGGCAAACTTCCCTCTATACTGCTGATTCTTAACAACAGTTTTTGTTATTTTCACATGTTTCAAAGTTCCAAATGTTATCACCCTCTTTTCCTTTAGTTTTGTTAGTGTGAGAGTGGATATAAGGGAAGTGCTCAATTTAAGAAGGATTCAAAGGAAAAAAATAAAAAGAATGATCCAATCAAGGCTCCAGCTTCTTCAAATGTTCCCAGATCAAGAGTTTTCTACATGGTTCAAACACACACACACACACACACACACACACACACACACACACACACACTCAATAAGCTTATCTTATGGTGCTTAGAACAACAAAAACAAAAGGAAAGATAAAGAGGCCACAAGAAAAAAGCCAATCCTGTAACTGGCAGTAGAAACAGCTTGGGAAAAGATAAAATCAAGTGGGGGAAAAGATAGGGAGTAGACAAGGAAAGAAGGCTGGAGGGGTTGGTGTTTATACTTCAGAGTAGAAGACTCTTAGAAAACTTGAAATGCTAAGATTCCCAAGGGCCTGGTCCAGGGAGTAATCTCATGACCTGGTCCAGGGAGTAATCTCATGACCATTAGAAAAGATAATGTCATTAGCACCAGCTGAAGCAAAAGGCAAAATCAATTTATATTGCCTTAAATTTAAGCAATGTTCAAGGGTCCTTGCAAAATGTTCTTGCCTACCAATATTTGATCTGTTAAGTCTACAGTCAAGGAAAACCCAATTAGTGAACGTCTGTGGCATGAGTTAATGCTTTCCATAGAACACAGAATAATTTGCTGACATGCAACTAAGTCTGGGACTTGGAATTATTTAGTTCAAAAGAAGAAGGCATATCTAAAGTCTCAGGAATAAGTCACAGAGATTCTTTAAATCCACTTACTAGTTTTCAAATATATCTCTTGCAGTATCTTCTCAATGGGCTTTCTGATTCCTTTGTTCCCCTGCCACCTAGACAGAGCTTTACAAAACAAACACAAGATCACTACTATTCAGTAGCTCCCTACTGCCCACGGGGTAGTTTAAAGCTATTTAACATGGCTTATATGGCCATCTTAATCTAAGCCTTGCCTATAGTACCTGACTCATTTATTGACACTAACCTATTCCTGCATATTGTTCTCCACTCCATCAAAAACAAACAAATAAAAATAATACATCTTACTGCCCCAATGGGAATGAATTTTATTCTCATTAATGTTCCCTGTTTTGTCTGTGCCCAGGTTCCATCCCATGCTGCTCCCTGTAACAGCCATTCTTCCTCTCTCATACAGGTACCCCCCACTTCTCACAGCTGATGGCATCTCAACTTTCAGAATTCAATTTTACAGCATTTGTCAATCCAACACATACTGAGTTCCTGCTCTATGCCAGGTATTGTGCTAGGTGCACACGATAGAAAGATTAGCCCCCACATTTCTCATAACCAGTTATACATCATGGTAAGTGACAGGGTATAAATAAGCACTGAAATTTATGGGAACATGGATGAGGTGGGGAGGAGAACAGGGTGATCATGCCAGCCAGGAATGATCAGGGAAGGCTGAAGAGAGGCTTACATGCTAAGTGCAGATGATCCAGCTTCTCCTCCCCACCCGGTACCCTGCTGTGTGAGAAGACGAGGAAGGAATTTGAGGAAGGGGAGATGAATATAGAAGTATGTTGGGAACTACAAGCAGTAAGATGTGGAAGCAGAGAGTGAGTTGGAAGGAATAGCAAGATTGAGGAGCGGAGAAGCAGGCAGGAGTTCCTCTGTATGATCTTGGGCTAGTTAATTAATTACTCATAGCCACAGTTTCCTGATGTGCAGAATGACAATAATAACAGTTCTAACTGCAGAGAGCTGTGAGAATGAAATACATTAAAGTGCTCAGAACAACATCTGACATATAATCATGGCTAAATGTTAACGTTTACTCTTATTTTTGTTATATCATTATTATGATTAGGCCCAAAGATTATTGTGACTGTAGGGTAGTATCTAGCTAACTGTTCACAGATCTAGGAATGAGCATGTGTCACCTAGTGACACAGCAAACCCTGGGTAACATAAAGCCCTGAAAGATCAATTAATTTAGCTGTCTTGAAAAGCCAATGTTCTCAGATCAAAATATCCCATAGTTAGTGTACAAGTTTCAGATAGTTGCAGTAACAAATTACCACAAAACAAAAATTTGTTATAATACAGTTCTGGAGGTGAGAAATCTGAAATAAGTCTTCTAAAATCAAGGGTTTTGGCAGGGCTGTGTTCCTTCAGGAAGCTCTAGGGGAGAATCCACTCTTGCCTTTTCCAACTTCTAAAGGCTACCTGCATTTCTTGCTCACTGTCCCTTCCTTGATCTTCAGAGCTTATCACTCTGACCTTTGTTTCTGCCCTCACATCTCCTCCTCTAATTGGGACCCTCTTGCTCCCCTTTATTAGGATCCTTGTGATTACATTGACCCCACCCAGGTAATCCATGAAAACCTCCCCAACTCAAGAGCTTGAACTTAATCGCATCTTCAAAGTTCTTTTCACCATGTGATATGGTTTGGCTCTGTGTCCCCACCCAAATCTCATGTCGAATTGTAATTACTGTGTTGAAGAAGGGACATGGTGAGAGGTGACTGGGTCATGGGGGCAGACTTCCCTCTTGCTGTTCTCATGACAGTGTGTGAGTTCTCACAAGATCTGGTTGTTGTAAAAGTATATAGCACTTCCCTCTGCCCCTTTCCTGCTGGCCATGTGAAGATGTGCCTGCTTCCCCTTGCCTTCTGCAGTGATTATAAGTTTCCTGAGGCCATCCCAAAAGCGGAAGCCTTTACAGCCTGCACGTAAACGTAAGCACAATTAAGCTTTTTTTCTTTATAAACTATCCAGTCTCAGGTAGTTCTTTAGAGCAGTGCAAGAATGAACTAATACACCATGCAAGGTAACATATTCACAAGTTTCGGGATTAGGACATGGATATCTTTGAGGACCCATTACTCTGCCTACCATATTTGGTCTCATTGCTGCCATTTGAGCCCCTATAACAACTAATTTAATAATTATATTTTAGTATTCCTATTTGAATTCAAGAAAATTTGTTCAACTAATTGTAAAAATGAAAAGTCATTAGATTCATAATAAAATAGAAGCGAAAGAATGGGAAATGGAGATAACATATTTACACCAATCATCTAGAAAAAGAAAGCACCTAAACCTTTCTATATATATATATAGGTTGAAAAGTGGCCTTAAAACTATCTAATAGAAAAATCAAAGATTATTAGGCATTTCAAGGAGTCTTTGAGATCATTAAATTCAATTTCCCATATGTTAAATAAATATCCTCTGTATGAAAACCCAGACAAAGAAGAAGGCTCCCAACTATCTATCTTTCTTCTATAATCTGCCTCATACTTCCCTCTAGTATAGAGTCATTACAAAAAGCTCTGTTAAATGATCTGCTGAAATCCAGATACAACAAAATTATGGGCAGGCTAAAAACTCCATTGAAAAAGCAAGTAAGAAAAATGATGTGTCCAGAAGAAAGGAGATTGAAAGATCAACTGGAAGGGATCAAGTACAATTAAGTTGCATAAGAATAAGAATGTCAAGATAGTCTTTCTAAAAAAGAGAAGTTAAAATGAAAAAGTTCTTGAGGAAAGGATCTTCCCTATGGGTATGTTTGGGAATCAATTTAGAATCAAATATACTTAACAATCCAGAGTATAAAAATTCTTGAAAATATTTTTTCTCTTTCCTCCAAGAAAACAAATTTAATTTGAAAATCTGATATGGAGTAAATAATGCAATTCTGTTATTGAGTAAGCTAAAAGCATCAGGATTCCTTCCATTAAGGTAATCTGATATTCTTTAAAACACTGCATTGTTAAACTTAAGGATTACACTCAGAAACAAAAAGTTTTAAAAGCATTTAAAGAAAGTGACAAAGCTCTTTTATATGCTATGTTTCTTGGACATATATGTGCACACTCACGTGTCAGTGTGTGTGAAAAATAAAATATTCCTTGACCCACTGGCAGCTAGATTTGGGAGAGTCACTGTATGTCATTGAGTTAGCTTCATATGAGTTAGCTTCTATATATGATTTAAGAATATTCTTTATTCAACATCTGTTTCAAGTGATCACCCTGCCTTGGTATGAACACCCACAGCAACAATGTAATTCCTCACAAGGAAAATCTACCAGAGACAGTTTTGGCAAAGCTGTCTCTATCTCCCACAAGAATGTCCCTCCAGCCCTCTTAGAAACACTCCTTCACATTCTTTCTTAAGGGTAAAAGTTCCAGAAACTGCAGGTAAGTGAACTATGATTCCTTTATGAGGACATATATTTAAATATATTGCCCTTACTCTCTGGTTCTAAGATGTAAGACAAGCAAGCAGGTAGATATATCACAATTTAACATCTTAAAGCTATATAAACATTCTAACAGCCACTCTTGCGATCTAATTTTTTTTCAAGTCATAAGACTCCTAATATAAAGATTTCACAACAATTTCATTATTCGTCATCAATATTTTCTAAAAAGCAAAGTCTGGAATTGACTGCTGAGGATCAAAAGACTTTTTAAACTTAGGTGACCTTTCCTAGGCAGACCAAGAATCTCAGCTACAATTTAAAAATACTATTTGAATTACTTAAAATGAATGAAGACTAATGAAGGAAGACTTAATGGAACAGAAAATATAAACTTGCAAATCTGACCTTTCATCTAAAAATCTAGTTGCTCTCATTTGGCTTAGGTGATTTCATTATTAACTCTCTTATACATCATAGTCTTGTAAAAGCTAAAAAAAATAAATTTAGTTTATCCTGCTCTTGAAAATATATTGTGTAATTTATTTTCATTATAAACTTAGGAGGATTATACTCTTTTTCTTCAGTAGGCAAACAAGGCAAAGAATTCATCTCTCCCCCTATACAAATGCAAAATTCAACTAAAGGGTGTCTTATCCATTTGGGATTTAGATAATTAGAATACAAATAATTCAGTTCATTTATTAGAGCTCTACCATAATACATTAGAATGCTGAAATGTATTTACATTAATGCTAGTATTTATGTAAAAGTAAATATGAAGGGGAGAGTATACTTATCTTTATGTCATTTACAGGGGAAGAACATTTTTTGGGACTTGTTGTTAGCAGAAATAAAATGTATCTAAGAAAATAGTGTATCTTCACTAAGAGGCATTCTAAAGCCAAAACAAAAAGATTATTTGAAAGCAACTGGTATTGTACTCTTCTTCTAATAATGGGTTAGCATCTACTTTCATTATTGATTTTTAAAAAATTTACAGTTGGCACACAATAATTGTACATATGTTCACTGTTGATTTTTTTTGGCAAGGAAATAGGCTTTGGAGACTCAGAAGGGGAGAGGTAGGAGTGGGTGAGGGATTAAAAAAAACAACACTACATTTTGGGTACAATGTACACTACTCACATGATGGGTGTACTAAAACCTCAGACTTCACCACTATACAGTCCATCCATATAACCAAAAACCATGTGTACTCCTAAAGCTATTGAAATAAAAAATAAATAAAATTTTTAAGAAACAAAAAACCAAAAAATCGCTACCCATTTTGCAACAGTATTATATTTTAGTGAATTCTAGTTGCATATGCAGTTTCATAAACTACCTACGACAAGTAGAGTAGACAATTATTAAATTTTGGTAAATTTAAGAGAACCAAGAAGACTCAGTGCACATCATATATCTTCTCTTTGACTGCAGATCTCTCAAGTTTCATCATTTTTGCTTCTTTTTACTTAAGTTTCTGCATTTTATAAAGATGAAACTCTTCCAGGCAACGATTTTTACCTAGAGCATAATTACAGGAATGTAGAAGAGTCTTGTGGATTGAATTGTATTCCCCCAAAAAGTCATATTGTAGTCCTAATCTCCAGTACTTTAGAATGTGACCTTATGTGGAAATAGTCTTGTTTCAGACATAACTAGAAAGATGAAGAGCAGGGTGGACCTCTAATCCAATATGACTCATAGTCCTTATAAGAAGACAGCCATGTAAAGATCAGAGACATCCAGGGGCACCTTGTGACAATAAAGTCAGAGACTAGAGCTACCCAGCTGCAGGCCAAGAAACACCAAAGACCACCAGGAAACCACCAGAAGCTGGGAGAGGCCAGGAAGGATTCTGCTACATGATTCTGAGAGAGAAGAGGCTTTTCTTTGTACTTGTAGCCTCTAGAACCGTAAGACAATACATTTCTGTTGTTTGAAGCCCCCTAGTTTGTGGTACTTTGTTATAGCAGCTTTGGGACATTAATACAAAGAGGTTTAATAAAGAGCTGCATGAGAAAAACAATGGTGCAGAATCCCAAAATACTGGCTCTTGTGAACAGAACAGTGTAACAGAATAATAAAAGGAAACAGCTTCACAAGTTGGCCTAGGACACTCTGAACCTAAGTTTACTGTTTCAGATTGCAGTGCAGTGGGAAGTTCAAAAATTTCCAAGTGCTAAACAAAATAATAAACAAAATAAATAAACAAAAATTATTCTGTTTCAGAAGAATGAGAAAACAGGTCATAGACTGGAAAAATATATTTGTAAAGCACATATCTAATAATGAATTGTTACCCAAAATATACAAAGAACTCTTATAACTCAACAATAAGGAAACAAACTGCATGATTAAAAATGGGCAACAGACCTGAACAGACACCTCACCAAAGAAAACATACATATGGCAAATAAGTCTATGAAAAGACAGTCAACACCATATGTCATTAGTGAATTGCAAATTAAAACTACAGTGAGATACCATTACACACCTGTTACAATGGCCAAAATCCAAAATGCTGACAATACCAAATGTTGACAAGGATGTTGGCAAGTATATGGAGTAAAAGGAACTCTCATTCATTGCTGGTAAGAATGCAAAATGACACAGTGGCTTTGGAAGATAGTGTGGCAATTTTTTACAAACATACTTTTACAAACATACTCTTACCATACAATCCAGCAATCATGCTCCTCTTTGGTATTTATCCAAATGAGCTGAACACTTATGTCCACACAAAAACCTGCACATGGATGTTTATAGCAGCTTTATTCACAATTGCCAAAACTTGGAAGCAACCAACATGTCCTTCAGTAGGTAAACGAATAAATTGTGTTATGTCCATACAATGAAATACTGTTCAGTGCTAAAACAAAATGGGCTATCAGGCCACGAAAAGGTTCACAGGAATCTTAAATGTATATTACTAAGTGAAAAAAGCCAATCTGAAAAGTCTACACGCTGTATGTTTCCAAACATGTGACATTCTGGAAAAGGCAAAATTAGAGGCAATAGAAAGATCAGTGGTTGCCAGGGGTTTGGGGAAGAGAGGGATGAACAAGCAGAGAACACAGGATTTTAGAGAAACGGAATTATTCTGATGATACTACAGTGGTGGATGCTTGTCATTTCACATAATGTATACCATCTAGGATGAATCCTAATGTAAACCAAGGACTGTGGGTGAAAATGATATGTAAGGTAGGTTCACTGATTGTAACAAATGTACCACTCAGTGTGGGGGATGTTGACAGTGGGGATGGCTGTGCATGTTTAGGGACAGGAAACATACAGCAACTCTATGTGTTATTTTGTGCTTAATGTTGCTGTAAACCTAAAAGTGCTTTAAAAAATAAGGCAAAAACAACCAAAAAGATACTCTATGCCAGGCTTGGGTGACCAAAGTCTAAAAACGTGAGGAAGATGGTAAGAGGCTATGTTTAGAAGATAAAACACAAGACAAAAAAGGCATTTAAAAGCTGATTTTATGCAATGAGTTCTGCTTCTGGCTAACTAGCTTGTATCAGACCAATGTTCTTGCCAAGAACAATTAAAAAGGTAAATAAAATGTACAATCTGTACTATTTAAACATGAAAAAGCTATCAAGGAAGTAAGAGATCAAGCTCCTAGAAAGAAGACAAGCCCTTGGAGGACAGCTCAATATTTGGAGTCACTTTTTCCTTCTAGACATTTATCAATGTTAAGTAGTGCCTGAGGGGCTGAGCAGCCAAACAAAAGCTAAGAGGCAAAGTAAATACGCAGAACCTGATGCATTCTCATGAGCGCGAGATACAAAAATTAGAGTTGAAGATCTGCCACAAGGAAAAAGTACTGGTAAAAACACCATAGAATTTTAGCTGGGTACTAGAAGAACCACACTAGGTGGTACGTTGGTGTGGCATGTACCAGTTCACAAAAGCTGGCTGTGTGTATCGCTTCCCAATGCCATGTTCAGTGATGTAACATTGGTAATCTGAAATTGGCAACAGTGGAAGTATTCACACTATGGAAATTGGCAAATGCTACAGATCAGAACTCTTTCTCCCGAGAGTCACTTGTTAAACACTGGCACACGATTGGCTGCATTCAAAAGAGCGAGCAGGCAGAAATAAACCAGTCATCAGAAAGAGTGAAAAGCAGTCGAAAAAATCCATCTCAGTCAGATTAAAATAATCAGTTCTTACCTTAGCACCTGGCAGAAGCAAAATAAAATCCTCCCTGGAGGAAGATACATGATAGCCTAGAATCTACAGGTTTTTAAAAAATAAACAATGGCCACCATTCAAAAAAAGAAAAAAATACTAGGTACATGGAGAAAAAGACAAATGACCAGAATCAAGAAAAAACAAAACTAAAAAGCAGAAATGAACCAATATCAGCTCCAAATACTGGAGATTTTGTAATGGACTTTAAGATAACTAAATAATATGTCTGTATTAGTCTGTTTTCACACTGCTATAAAGAAATGCCTGAGACTGGGTAAATCATAAAGAAAAGAGGTTTAATTGGCTCACAGTTCCGCATGGCTGGGGAGGCCTTAGGAAATTTACAATCACAGTGGAAGGGGCAGCAGGCACCCTCTTCACAAGGCGGCAGGAGAGAGGAGAGTCAAGAGGGAAGAGCCCCTTATAAAACCATCAGATCTTGTGAGAACTCATTCACTATCATGAAAACAGCATGGGGGAATCTGCCCCCATGACCCAGTCACCTCCCACCAGGTCTCTCCATTGACTTGAGGGGATTACAGTTCAAGATGAGATTTGGGTGGGGACACAAAGCCAAACCATATAAATGTTTAAAAACTATAAAGGAAAATATGAATAATTTAATTAGAACATGGAAATCTATGAAAATTCAAACTGTAATTCTAGAATTAAAAAATACATTACCTAAAATTAGAAATCCTGTAGATGGGTTTGACAGCAGATTAAAAACAAATGAAGAACGGATTAGGGAGTGAGATCAGTGCTTCACAAATTTTAATGGATACACAAATCACCTGGAGATGCAGACAGTGAGTGAACAGGTCTAGGGTGGGGCCTAAGAGTCTGCATTTCCAGCAGCCTCACAGCAGATGCCAACACTGCTGTTCAGGGACTACAACTTCTGTGGATGTTGGCCCAGGGACAATTACGAATACCAAGGAACTAGGAAACAGATAAAGAGGAAATATCCATACAGATACACAGAACAAAATACACAAAGTATAGCAAAGAATATATCAGATATTGGGGAACAAAAGGAAATATCTAGCACACGTAACTGAAATCACAGAGGAAGGGAGAATAGAGTAGAACATATATCTGAAGAAAGAATGGCTAAGGTTTCCAAACCTTCTGAAAGAAATGGGGACACAGGGAAAAAAACCCACCAAGAATCCCCAAGCAGGATAAATACAAAGAAAAGTACCCTCAGCAAGAGGCAAAGGTAGAGCAGGGATGATCTCATAAAGATCTGTGGATGTAGCATTTGTTTAATGGAGTAAGTTCCAGTGAAATCCAGGGAAGACCCACATAATTCCTGAGAAAATTGTGTGAGCCAAAAAAAAAAGAGAGGGAGAGAGAGAGACAGAAAGAAACAAAAAGAAAAAAAACCCAAACAAACCAAAACCAAATAAACAGACAAAAAATTTGCACTGCCGATGTAGACTAAAAGGGACAGAGACAGTACAAAAT
This sequence comes from Colobus angolensis palliatus, assembly GCF_000951035.1. Taxonomy (NCBI): domain Eukaryota; kingdom Metazoa; phylum Chordata; class Mammalia; order Primates; family Cercopithecidae; genus Colobus; species Colobus angolensis. The sequence continues at coordinate 22,116,231 of NW_012119598.1, read as the reverse complement.
AAAAAGAGGCTGTAGGATTCTTAACATTCTCATGGCAGGATCAGGTCGAGAAAATTATTCAGCTGTACACATGTGCTATCTTTCAAGAAAAGGGAAAGATAACTACACAGAGTGGAATCAAACAATCAGAGAGTACAGCAAATATCAAATTCACAGTCCCAGAGATTAGAAAGGGTGTGTAACCTGGGGGTGAGGAGGATGAGAAAATCTGGAGGACCTGGCTCATGCCTGTAATCCCAGCACTTTGGGAGGCTGAGGCAGGCGGATCACAAGGTCAGGAGATTGAGACCATCCTGGCTAACATGATGAAACCTTGACTCTACTAAAAATACAAAAAAATTAGCTGGGCGTGGTGGCGGGTGCCTGTAGTCCCAGCTACTTGGGAGGCTGAGGCAGGAGAAAGGCATGAACCCAAGAGGCGGAGCTTGCGGTGAGCTGAGATGACACCACTGCAGCACTCCAGCCTGGGTGACAGAGCAAGACTCCATCTCAAAAAAAAAAGAAAAAAAAAAAAAGAAAAAAGAAGAAAAGAAAATCTGGGGGACCAACTTAGAATTCTGCTTATCGCATTTGGCAATTCTTTCAAATATTTTAAACAGGAATAATTTACTTCTTTACAAACACTTCCAGAAAAATGTAGAGGAAGGAAGACTTCTCAACTAATTTTATGAGGCCAGTGCTTCTCTGATAAAAAAAATTAAGAAGACATTACAAGAAAACTACAGATCAATGTCTTCCATGAACAAAAATGCAAAATCTTCATGAAATATAACCAAAACAACACAAATATTTTATCAATAGCAATATATCACAATTAAGTAAAGTTTATTCCAGGAATGCAAGGTTGGTTTAATATCTGAAAACCATTCAATGTAGATTATAATATTAACAGAGACTTAGAACAAAAAACAAATCATATTATTTCAATAGACAAAAAAGCATACGATCAAGTTCAACTCAATTCATGATTAAAACACACACACACACACACACAGAGACACAGGGAAAAATAGGAATAGAAAGGAATTTTACTAATTCCAAAACTACAGCTAACTTTTACATTTAATGGTAAAATTCTGAAAACTCTCCCCTTGAGTTTGGGAAGAAGAGAAAGATACCCAACTCTACTCAGTGTACTGAACATTCTTGCCAGTATAGTAAGGTAAGAAAAGGAAATAAAAGTCATGAGAATTGGAATTGAAAAATCAAAACTATGACTCTCAGATGACATAATTGTATAGTAAGAAAATCTAAAAAAAAAACAACCCTACAGAAACACTATTAGAATTAATAAGTGAATTAGTTGGGCAAAATAAATATATTTAAATCAACTTTACTTCTTCTTTTTTTTTTTTTTTTTTTTGACGGAGTCTCGCTCTGCCGCCCAGGCTGGAATGCAGTGGCTGGATCTCAGCTCACTGCAAGCTCTGCCTCCCGGGTTCCCGCCATTCTCCTGCCTCAGCCTCCTGAGTAGCTGGGACTACAGGCGCCCGCCACGTCACCCGGCTAGTTTTTTGTATTTTTAGTAGAGACGGGGTTTCACTGTGTTAGCCAGGATGGTCTCGATCTCCTGACCTCATGATCCGCCCGTCTCGGCCTCCCAAAGTGCTGGGATTACAGGCTTGAGCCACCGCGCCCGGCCCAAATCAACTTTATTTCTAAGTAGTAACACAAATGAAAATCATTTCAATAGTATCAATGGAAATACATGTAAGAACATATTTAATAAAATGATATGTAAGACATATACAAAGAATTATAAAACATTATTGATAGAAATTAGAGAAGATCAAAATAAATGAAGACATATACTTCATTTAAGAACAGAAACTTGATATTATAACATCAATTTCCCCAAAGTGACCTATAAAATCAATATGATCTTAATACAAATTCCAGCAGGATTTTTGGTGAAACTTGACAAATTTATAGAAACAAAGGAATAACAATAGTTAGGGCAATTTCAAGAAAAACACAACATTGAAATACTTATATTGCCAATATTAAGACTTATTCTAAAGCTATGGTAGTTAACTTGTGTATGGGTGGAAAGACTGACAAATAGACCAAAGGAACAGAATAGATGCCCAGGACAAACCCACATATGTACATACACGTGATTTATAATAAAGGTCACCAGGCAGGCGAGTGAGGCAAGAATGATATTTTCAAGAAACTGCATTGACTCAAATGGATAGCTTCCGAGGCAAAAAAAAAAAACAACCCAAAACCAACTTGAATTTCCCCTGAAACCCAAACACACCTCATACCTTAAATAAAAATAAATTCCAATTGGGCTGCAGATTTAAAGGTAAAAGGCAAAATGATATAGAACAGTACATTGAGGGGTATCTTTATGATGGTGTGGAGAAGGTAAACATTTCTTAAGAGGACACAAAAAGCACTAATATAAAAAAAAAACATACTGATAAATTCTACATTAAAATGAAGAATGTCTGTTTTTCAAAAGGCACCATGAAGAGAAAAGGTGGGTTACAGAATGGAAGGAGATATTTAAATTACCATGACCTGCCAAGGAGCTGTATCCAGAATATGGAAATAAATCCTATAAATCGGGGATCAGGGCGGGTTGTAAATCAAACTGGTAAACCAACAGGTAGATGTGCAAAATATGTGAACAGGTAATTCATGAAAAAAGACACCCAAATAGCCAATAAACATATAAAAGACACTTGATATGGTTAATTAACAGGAAAATACAAAACTACAATAAAAATTAAGTTACATTCCCACCAGAATGGCTAACATTAAAAATGTAACAATACCAAGAGCTCGTAAGAATATGGAGCTTCTACCATTTTTATATATTGTTGTTGGGATTGCAAATTTATTCAACTATTTGGGGAAACTACTTGGCAATTATCTAGTAAAGCAAATCAATTTCATTTCCTGTGACTCAGCAATTACACTCCTAGCCAGAACCACCAGTGGAAAAGTTTACACACAAGTGGAACAAAAGGAAAAAACAAGAAGAACCTTGATAGCTGTATTCGTTGCAATACTAATATTGGGATTTTGAAAATACCCAATTCCCCTTTAACAATAGGATGAACAAACTGTGATATATATGTGCATGCTGTAGAACACTGCCTGGCAATAACAATGGATGAACTATAGCTACTTTAAAAACAGATCAGTTCACCAACATAATGTTACGCAAAAACAAACAAATCCCCCAAAACCCAAAACCCAAGCAGTCAAACATGAATTCTTACATTTATATCCAGTATAAAAATGGGTAAAACTATCACGTGGTGTCAGAATAAGGCATGGTGGTTTCCTTTGGGGAAGGGGAGAGGACAGCAAATGGAGGACATGACAGGGACCTGAGTGGTACTTGGTGATGTTCAATTTCTTGATCTGACTGGTAGTTACAAGGAAGTATTCACTTTACAAAAGTGCACAGCCATATACTTTTCTGTAGGTATAGTACAAAAGCTTTTTTAGCAAAGAAGAAGTGAAGTTTTAAAAAAGAATAAACTATGAGAACAGAAAAGAGATCAGTAGTTGCCAGGAGCTAGGTGGGGATGGAGGGAGAAGATGATTACAAAAAAGGGTAAGAAGAATCAGCTGGGCGCAGTGGCTCACATCTGTAATACTGGCACTTTGGGAGGCCAACATGTGAGGATCGCTTGAGTCCAGGAGTTCGAGACCAACCTGGGCAACATAGTAAGACCCTATCTCTATGAAAACTAAAAAACAAAATGAGCTGGGCATGGTGGCAACCAACTGTAGTCGCAGCTACTTGAGATGCTGAAGTGGAAGGATTGCTTGAGCCCAGGAGGTTGGGGCTGCAGTGAACCGAGATTGCAGCACTGCATTCCAGCTTGGGTGACAGAGCGATACCCTGTCTGAAAACAAAACAAAACAAAACAGAACAAAAGGGTAAAAAGGAATTTTGAGGGGGCTGATGGAATTGTTCTATATCTTGATTATGATGTAGTAGGTTGCACTACTATATGCATTTGCTAGAAATCATAGAACTGTACACCAAAAAGAGTGAATTTTGCTGTATGTAAGCTATCCCTCAATAATATATACTTGTGACATAAAAGAAAATGAATTAATTTGGCATCTTTTTTGTTTGTGGGAAGTTAATGATCTGTGGTGCTACAATCTGCTTTTTTTCATTGATTAGATTAGAAGGAAAATTAAATGGTCTACCTGCAAAATATTTTCTTACCCTTGTATACACAGAAAGTTGTAAAATTAAGATGAGGAAAATTCTGGGAAAACAAATAATGCTATTCATTTTCATTTTATGATATTCACTTTTGATTTTGGGAAAAACAGACTTTAACTAATATACATCTATTTTTCAACCAAATATTGAAAGAATATATATGTTGTGCTTGATATTCACTTATGGTATAACAGAAAAACTGTAACAAGCTCTGGGTTATTTCTTTGCATATTTATTCATAAAAACATTTGAGGCAAATTAATGATAGGGCATAATTTTTAAAAATTGAGGTTGGTGCAACAGTAATTGCGGTACTTTTAAAGGCAAAACCACAATTACTTTTGCATCAACGTAATAGAAACAAAGTAGAAAATTTTCATTTAAATTTCAACTTTCTCTTTAGGCTTATTTTACATTTGCCCATATTCAGTCAATGAATCTAGAAAGTAGATATTTGTTTTGAGACCCTTAATTTCTGGGGCATTCTGGGAAACACTTTGCCTTTACTTGATTTCAAACTTATTCACATTCATTATGAGTCATCTTATTCTACTGTGTCTGTGAATATGAAAGGATAAAATCAAATTGAGGTTTGTTGTGAAAAAACTGAAAAAAAAAAAAGGTAGAAAGATAGACAGCATCAAATCTATCCAATAGAAAAGTAGGAAAACTAGGGGGATCCCAATCAATAACAAATTATGAAAAGGGTCTCTTAAAAAGTGGGGTAAAAATGAAGCCTCATTTATACACAATTATTTAAATATTGTCTTATTTTGAAACATCCAAAAGCTTATCTTATACACACAGGTAAATACTAGATACTAATTAAAATTCCCGTCTCCCACAACAAAAAAAGAGAATTTTAGAACAATATCGATGCAAAAATCCTCAATAAAATACTGGCAAACCGGATTCAGCAGCACATCAAAAAGCTTATTCACCATGATCAAGTGGGCTTCATCCCTGGGATGCAAGGCTGGTTCAACATACGCAGATCAATAAACGTAATCCAGCATATAAACAGAACCAAAGACAAGAACCACATGATTATCTCAATAGATGCAGAAAAGGGTTTTGACAAAATTCAACAGCCCTTCATGCTAAAAACACTCAATAAATTCAGTATTGATGGAACATATCTCAAAATAATAAGAGCTATTTATGACAAACCCACAGC
>NW_012119598.1:22053747-22108783 GCF_000951035.1 Colobus angolensis palliatus | reverse complement strand
CACACCAACATGGCACAAGTATACATATGTAACAAACCTGCACATTATGCACATGTACCCTAGAACTTAAAGTATAATAATAATAATAATAAAAAGAAATTTATCACACTAGAAAAAAAAAATTCCCATCTCCCCAAGTCATCTGAATTTTACTGTTCAAAAGAAGAAAAAGTGATTATATTTTAGTTGCCTAAGGTCATTTACCTCATCCATGGCCCCCTGGCCCCTGACCCCAACTTGGAAATCTCTTCATATTTTGTAATTTAAGGGTTATAACATGAGCAAGTTGGGTGAAGGTAAGCAACACAGCTGCATTTTTATAGCTACTGGCAAAAAACAATACCTTACAAGAAAAAGATCTTACCACTTGTGCTGGAACTTGTTCCATTTTTGCAGCAGGAGTTCCTGGTCTTGGGTAAAACTGATTAATAAAGAGGCTTGGGAATTTGTACTCTTCAACAAGTTTCACTGTTTCTTGAAAATCCTGATCTGTTTCTCCAGGAAAACCACAGATAATATCTGTAGCAATAGTTATTCCAGGAACTCTAGAAAATAATAAGACAAAAATGTAACAACTTGACTATAAGCCATAATTATTCTATTTCCCTGATATTTTAAATACAATTTTTATGGTAATTAAAATTTACTTTTATAAAAAGCGCACGTGCAAATAGTTTTACAGAGTCCTAAATACCAAAAGTTTAAAATGAAAAACAGTGGCTGCCTGCCATTCCCAGGGAAACCTATCTTAAATTCTTTTAAATGGTTCTTTGTTCTTTCCTCTATATTTAAAAACAGATGCCAATTCTGCCATTTCTAGATTTACTAATTTTTAGGCAATAAGTTACTAACTTCTCTGTTATGGTAAATGAGGCTTTAACTCTTGAACTACTATATCCCTAATCTTCCAAATAAATCAATGAACAACCCCTAGTTAAATCAGTAACACAGTACTTCCATTGGTATAACTGCAAAGATAACTTTCACTATAGAGCCAACTAGTATACTATTCAGTTTTGTTTTTCCACAATGTGTAATTTTTCCTAGAGTTAATAATTACTTCTCTTTTTTAAAACATTAGCTTAATGTTTTAAATACCTATGCTGATGTTTTCCAGACTCCATTAGGCCTATCAAAATCCAACACTGTCTTCTAAACCTTCTACATATTGTATGGAAATGCCATTCCTTTCAGGTGTGTGTTGCTTTTATAGTGAACTGGCTATCATCCTTGAATGTTGCTTCTTGGTATCCTTTTCTCAATAATCTTTTTTCCCCGGATTCTATGTCCTCTTAATTCTTGATTAACTCCCTCATTCTGCAGCGATGTGCTTTCTTTCAGAAGCTTCATCAGAAAGATACCAGGGAAATTTTGTTGTTGTCTTTGCATGCATGGTCTTAGGCCATACAACTGATCAACATTTGGTTGTGTGTAGCACTCCAAGTCAAAAAGTATTATCCATAAAAATTTTGCATTGTTCCTCTTTTTTTAAGCTGAAAACATTGCTAATGGGATGTCCAGATTAACTTGGATACACACTTCTTTAAATGTGCCCGCATCACTCTCTTTTTAGAAGTTTTTATTAACTTTATGCTTAATGTGATAATATGCCTTGGATTGGGTCTTTAAATCTTTGTACAAGGTATAGTCTAGAGACTCATGGGCTTTAGGAAGAGGAAGTTTTCTGATATTATTTCTTTAATAATTTTTCTCTCAGGGAATCCTCTCTTTTGAATGTTGAAACCACTGGGTTGATCTCTTAGCTTTTTCTCTCTTTCATCTCTGCCCTTCTATTTTCTGGAAAACTTACTTCAGCATACCTTCCAACTATTTTATTGCAAAAAAAATTAATTCAATATTACTATTTACATTTCTCAGAGTTCTTTCTCTAATTTTCCTTTTCACAGCATCCTGTTTAGGGATACAGTATCTTTTCTTATTTATCTGAGGATGTCAATTAAAGGTTTTTGTAATTTTTCTTCTGTTCACTGCGATTTGTCTTTTGGTTTCTCTCATTCATGGTTGAGACTTTCTACCAATAAAGAACAATTCTTGCTTTCCTTTCATATTTAAGAGCAAAGCACTAAAATCTTTTTGTCATTGAGTGATTAGGTAGCAAGCTGCCTTTATTTTTGATAGGCCCAAATGTTGGCATCTTGGAAGTCATTTCTTTGTGGCCATTTAATGCCTCCATAAATATGACACAGACATTGTTCTATTTTAATAGTATAACAATAACAGAATTACATTAACTTATTTAGAAATCCAGTATTACTCCGAGTCCATAAACAATAGGGAAAATGGCTCCAAACGTCAAACCATAAAATATCAACTTTCCTATCATTTAAACAGGCCAGATGCAGTGGATCACGCCTGTAATCCCAGAACTCTGGGAAGCCATGGTGGGTGGATCACCTGAGGTCAGAAGTTCAAGACCAGCCTGACCAACATGGTGAAACCCTGCCTCTACTAAAAATACAAAAATTAGCTGGGTGTGGTGGCAGGTGCCTGCAATCCCAGCTATTTGGGAGGCTGAGGCAGGAGAATCACTTGAACCCAGGAGGTGGAGGTTGCAGTGAGCCGAAATGGTGCCATCGCACTCCAGCCTGGGTGACAGAACAAGACTTTGTCTCAAAAAACAAACAAAAAAGGCTGGGCGCGGTGGCTCAAGCCTGTAATTCCAGCACTTTGGGAGGCCGAGACGGGCGGATCACCAGGTCAGGAGATCGAGACCATCCTGGCTAACACGGTGAAACCCCGTCTCTACTAAAAAAAAATACAAAAACTAGCCGGGCGAGGTGGCGGGCGCCTGTAGTCCCAGCTACTCTGGAGGCTGAGGCAGGAGAATGGCGTAAACCCGGGAGGCGGAGCTTGCAGTGAGCTGAGATCTGGCCACTGCACTCCAGTCCGGGCCACAGAGCGAGACTCCGCCTCAAAAAACAAAACAAAACAAAAAAAACAAAAAAACAAAAAAACAAAAAAACCCAGTTCTACATGAAAGAATGAAAACAGTTTATCAAATTAAGATATACGAGATATTTGGGGGCATAAGAGGGAACAAGGGATATACCAATGAGGATAGTAAAATTATTATATTCCTAATATAGTTTCATAAAAACAACAGCTTTCCATATTTTCTTCACACACTACTTAGCACCCAGTGTGAAAGAAGCATGACAAATCTATTTTTTAAAATATTTTGTTCCTAATTTATTATTGGTCTCACCTAGCTATTGACTGGGTTGAACTTCAGTTAATAAGTTCCAAGGACTGGAACTTTTCTCCTTGATGATAAATAGAAAAAGAGACAATATTCACGCAGAAGAATAAAACAGTATATTTGAATAAAAACTTAAATTTTTATTGTGATATAAACATATTTTTCTTCTTTAAAGGTAATTATCAAAATTACATTTGAAAAATCACAAATATCATATGATTTTACATGTAAGCTATAGATAAAAAGACCATTTTTGTAGAGTAAAACATGTAGAATAGCTTTTCGGCTAGCTAGTTCAGCTAGTTTTATACTTGCCTATTCAATAACTCTGATCAAAAGGTCTACAACTAAAAATTAAAGTAATGGATCACAGCAGATCATAACAGAGAATAGTCCATCTCTCCTAGAAAATTTTAAAAAATAAATCGTAGAAACTGCATGGGAAATACTGTAAAACACAAAGGTTATTGTCCTCACCTATGAATTAGAATAAGTTTGGCACTGGATTATGGGGTATTCCCACAGGAAAGTACCTTACTGATTTTCCCTCTATCCTTCTTGATACATTATGGTGGAACCCAGTGTTATGCAACACCTGCTTACTTTGGCCTTAAGGGTCATAGTGACAAAAAAGAAACCTTTAAAGAAGTCATAGTAAATGTTAGGGAAAGGGATTTTCAATGCATGGATATATTTGGCAAGGTAAACAAAAAGTTGCCTGATAGCAAGGGAGGAGGCAGGCCACTGTGAATAGTAACTTATACTAGCCAATATTGAAAAGTAAAAGCAGTTTAATGGTTTCAAAGTATATAAGAATATGAACTGATTGCTTATAAAATGTTTTTAAAGTAGAGATTACACTTTAATGTTAGATGAGGCTGATCTATACATTAATTTTATATATGCAAATGATCCTACTTATATTCTTGAAAATAATTTGACTCTTTAGGTGAACCAACTGAAATCTCATTTACACTGCTGATTTCCCTAGTAAACAATTCTCTTCAGTATGAGAAAATCAAAGAAGTCTGAAGTGGAACAAATTCTAAATTACTAGTATATGATTTAAATGGCTAGGAGGAAATTAAAAGGGGTGTAAAACAGAATATTAATTCAAATATTTAAGATGCTAATTCTAGGTAAAAGCTAGTTTTGAGATGACACGAATTTTCAAAATACTAAAAATTTTAAAATAATCATTTCCACAAACTTTTTTAAGGTGTAAGTGTAATGTATGTAACTACTAAGTAATATATTATTCAATTTTAGGAACTTTATATATGTTTTCATACTAGTATTAGAAAATACTTCTGAAAAGAAGATGAAAATGAAAATGTTAATTTAGCTTAAACAACAGGAAAATTTTGGCGTGTTATTTCTTCTGTCCTATATTTACTGGCAAAATGGGTTTATTAAAGAGCTTGGGAATGGAGTAAGAAAGATTCCAATTATGCATCTGACCTTGTCAGAAGCAGTGCTATGATTACTTGTAAAGATATATCAGGGACATGTAAAGAACAGGCAAACTATTTGTTGGCTGTAGCCTGGAATTTAAGAAAGCCATAAATATTTTACAAGTTAATTATTTCACCTTGAATAAAAATACAAACATACACATACCCCACAATTTAAACATTCATCTCAAGATTTTTATTTGCCATTTGGTGTTTCACTGGCAAAAATATGGAAAAGAATAATTCTACTTTAGATCAATAAATTATGAGCTTCAAATTCTACATGTGAATAAAGTAGGACTAATACACATATTAATTGTCTCAAAAGACAGAGAGAAAAATGATCAGCAAAGGACTAGACTCATCAAAATTAGTAGACATAAACAAAACATATGATTAAAAGAAATACTTTTTATCCTGTGGAGGTTTATTCTAGGACAAATATTCAATACTTTTGGAGAAAAAAATGAGGTAGGTAGGGGAGAAAAATATCTTCAACTGAATGAAAATGAAATCATAACACATCTAAATATACGGTATGCAACTAAAGCAGTGCTTAAAGAAAAATCTATAGATATTAATTTCTGTGTTAAATATAAAAATCTAAGCTTCTACTTCAAGAAGCTAACAAAGAGAAAAAATCAAATCAAAAGACAAAATAATAAAGGTAAAATAAGAAATCAATGAAATAGAAAATACAGAAAAATCAATAAAAGTAAAAAGCACATCTTTGAAAAAAGTCAATACAATTAATAATGTACTAGTTAGGCTGAGAAAAGAAAAGAAGATACAGATGTCCAGCTTTAGGCATGAAGGATGGAACATCACTACCGATGCTACCAACAGTAAAAGGATATTAAGAGAATATTATGAACCTTATGCGAATAAACACACAACTTAGATAAAATGGGCAAATTCTTTGAAAGACATAAATTATGAAAATGGACTCAAGAAGAAACCAGAAACCTGAATATTCTTTTATCTATTACAAAAACTTGTAATTTAATACCTTGCCACCCAAGCAAAACTACACAAAACAAAACCACCAAAGACTAAATGGTTTCATGGTGAATTCTACCAAACATTTAAAGAATGATAAAATCAATTCTACGGAAACTATTTCAAAGATAGATGAGAAAGAAACTCATTTAAGAGTCCAGCATTACCCTGTTATGAAAACCGCATGTTCTCACTTACAAATAAGTAGAAGCTAAGCTATGGGTACACAAAGGCAGACAGAATAGAACGATGAACTGTGAAGACTCAGAAGGGGGAGGGTGGGACAGGAGTGAGGGATAAAAAAAATACATATCAGGTACAGTGTTCACTACTTGGGTGAAGGGTACACTAAAATCTCAGACTTCACCCTATATAGATCATCCACGTAACCAGAAACCACTTGTACCCTAAAAGGTACTTAAAAATATTTTTAAAAGCCAGGGAGGGGCCAAGATGGCCAACTAGAAGCAGCTGCCATCAGTGGCTCCCACCGAGAAGAGTGAAAAGGGTAAGTGAATCCTACACCTTCAGCTGAGGTATCCAGGTTCTCTAACTGGGACTGACTAGGTGGTTGGCACAACCCATGGAGAACGAGGAAAAGCAGGGTGGAGCAATGGCTCACTTGGGAGCTGCATGCGGCAAGGGGAGCTCTCACCCACAGCCAAGGGAGGTGGTGAGTGATTGTGCTACCCCACCCAGGAAACCATGCTTTTTCCATGAATCTGTGCAACTCATGGATCAGTAGATCCCCTGTGAGCCCATGCCACCAGGGCCTTGGGTCCCAAGCACAGAGCTGTGCTCAGCAGACACTCAGGTTGCAGCCAGCAGCAGCAGGCTAGAGACTGCCTAAGATGACTGAGTTCCTAGGGGTGAGGGTGGTTGCCATCACTGCAGCCTCAGTCTGCTGTTTTCTTCTGCTGGTGCTAGGAAGACTGGGCAGTCTGGACCAGGAGGAACTCCCCACAATGTGGCACAGTGGTTGTGGCAGACTGTGGCCAGACTGTTTCTTTAGGTGAGACCCAGATCCATTCCTCCTCACTGAGTGGGGCCTCCCTGTGGGAATTTTACCAACTCCAGCCAGTAGTTTACAGAGAGAACTCTGATCTCCCTGGGACAGAGCCCCTGAAGGGAGGGGCAGCTGCAGTCTCCATGGTTCAGCAGACATAGTCTTTCCTGCCTGCTGGCTATGAAGAGGCCGGGCACTCCAGATGATGAGGATCCCCCTCAGTGCAGCAAACCTGCTCCACTAAGGGGCAGCCAGAGTGCTTCATTAAGCAGGTCCCTGATCCTGTGCCTCCTGACTAGACCCCCACAACAGGAGTCACCAGACACCTTATACAGGAGGCATGCCCCCGGCATCAGGTCACTACCACTATGGAAAAGAGGTCCCAGATGAAGGAGCAGGCAGCCATCTTTGCTGTTCTGCAGCCCCAACTGGTGACACCTCCAGGTGAGGGAATTTATCACCACCAGGCCTGCCTTGCAACAGCTCCTGAAGGAAGCACTAAATATGGAAAGGAAAAACCACTACCAGCCCCTACAAAAAGCACACTGAAGTACAAAGACCAACGACACTATGAAGCAACCACATAAACAAATCTGCAAAATAACTAGTTAGAGTCATGATGACAGGATCAAATTCAAACATAACAATATTAGTCGTAAATGTAAATGGGCTAAAGGCCCCAATTAAAGGACACAGAATGGCAAGCTGGGTAAAGAGTCAAGACCCATCAGTGTGCTGTATTCAAGAGACCCATCTCACGTGCAAAGACACACATGGGCTCAAAATAAAGGGATGGAGGAAAATTTACCAAGCAAATGGAAAGCAGCAAAAAGGAAGAACTGCAATCCTAGTTTCTGACAAAACAGACTTTAAACCAACAAAGATAAAAAAAGACAAAGAAGGGTATTACATAATGGTAAAGGGTTCAATTCAACAAGAAAAGCTAACTGTCCTAAATATATATGCACCCAATAGGGGAGCACCCAGATTCATAAAACAAGTTCTTAGAGACCTACAAAGAGACTTAGACTCCCACCCAGTAATAGCGGGACACTTTAAAACCCCACTTTCAATATTAGATCAATGAGACAGAAAATTAAGAAAGATATTCAGGATTTAAACTCAGCTCTGGATCAGGTGGACCTGAAGGATATCTACAGAACTCTCCATGCAAAAACAACAGAATACACATTCTTCTTGGCACCACATGGCACTTACTCTAAAATTTATCACATAATTGGAAGTAAAACATTCCTCAGCAAATGCAAAAGAACTGAAATCATAACAAACAGTCTCTTAGTCCACAGCATAATCAAATTAGAACCCAGGATTAAGAAACTCCCTTAAAACCACACAACTACATGGAAATTGAACAACCTGCTCCTGAATGACTCCTGGGCAAATAACGAAATTAAGGTAGAAGTTTAAAAGTTCTTTGAAACTAATGAGAACAAAGAGACAGCATGCCAGAATCTATGAGCTAACACAGTGTTAACAGGAATATTTATAGCACTAAATGCCCACATGAAAAAGCTAGAAAGATCTCAAAACAACCTCTTAACATCACAACTAAAAGAACTAGAGAACCAAGAGCAAACAAACCCCAAAGCCAGCAGAAGACAAGAAATAACCAAGCTCAGAGCAGAACTGAAGGAGAAAGAGACACAAAAAACCCTTAAAAAAAATCAACAAATCCAGGAGCTGGTTTTTTGTAAAAATAAAATAGATAGATTACTAGCTAGACTAATAAAGAAGAAAAGAGAGGAGAATCAAATAGACACAATAAAAAATGATAAAGCAGATATCACCACTGACTGCAAAAAATTAAACCAACCATCAGAGAATACTATAAACACCTCTATGCAAATGAACTAGAAAATCTAGAAGAAATGGATAAATTCCTGGACACATACACCCTCCCAAGAGTGAACCAGGAAGAAGTTGAATACCTGAATAAACCAATAATGAGTTCTGAAATTGAGGCAGTAATAAATAGCCTACCAACCAAAAAAAGCACAGGACCAGATGGATTTACAACTGAATTCTACCAGAGGTACAAAGAGGAACTGGTACATTCCTTCTGAAACTATTCCAAACAATTGAAAAACAGAAACTCCTTCCTAACTCATTTTATGAGGCCAGCATCATCCTGATACCAAAATCTGGCAAAGGTACAATAAAAAAAGAAAATTTCAGGCCAGTATCCTTGATGAACATCGATGTAAAAATCCTCAATAAAATACTGGCAAACCGAATCCAGCAGCACATCAAAAAGCTTATCCACCATGATCAAGTCAGTTTCATCCCTGGATGCAAGGCTGGTTCAACATATGCAAAACAATAAATGTGATTCATCACATAAACAGAAATAAAGACAAAAACCACGTGATTTTCTCAATAGATGCAGAAAAGGCCTTTGATAAAATTCAAAACTCCTTCATGTTAAAAACTCTCAATCAACTAGGTATTGATGGAACAGACCTCAAATAATAAGGGCCATTTATGACAAGCCCACAGCCAATATCATACTGAATGGGAAAAAACTGGAAGCATTCCCCTTGAAAATGGACACAAGACAAAGATGCCCTCTCTCACCACTCCTATTCAACATAGTATTGGAATTTCTGGCCAGGAAAATCAGGCAAGAGAAAAAAACAAAGCATATTTAAATAGGAAGAGAAGAAATCAAACTGTCTCTATTTGCAGATGACACGATCACGTATCTAGAAAACCCCATCGTCTCAGTGCAAAAACCTCTTAACTCAATAAGCAATTTCAGCAAAGTCTCAGGATACAAAATCAATGTGCAAAAATCACGAGTATTCCCATATACCAACAATAGACAAGCAAAGAGCCAAATCATGAATGAACACCCATTCACAATTGCTACAAAGAGAATAAAATACCTAGGGACACAGCTATCAAGGAAAGTGAAGGACCTCTTCAAGGAGAACTACAAACCACTGTTCAAGGAAATAAGAGAGGACACAAACAAATGGAAAACCATTCCATTCAGCCAACAAACATATGAAAAAAAGCTCAACATCACAGATTATTAGAGAAATGCAAATCAAAACCATAATGGCATACTATCTCACACCAGTCAGAATGGCGATTATTAAAAAGTCAAGAAACAACAGATGTTGGTGAGGCTGTGGAGAACCTCCTAGAACCAGAAATACCATTTGACCCAGCAATCCTATTTCTTGGTAAATACCCAAAGGAATATAAATGATCCTTTTATAAAGATACATGCACACGTATGTTCATTGCAGCACTATTCACCATAGCAAAGACATGGAATCAACCCAAATGCCCATCAATGATAGATTGGATAAAGAAAATGTGGTACATATACGCCACGGAATACTATATAGCCATAAAAATGAAAGAGATCATGTCCTTTGCAGGGACATGGATGTTGTCAGAAGCCATTATCCTCAGCAAACTAATGTAGGAACAGAAAACTAAACACCACATGTTTTCACTTATAAGTGCGAGCTGAACAATGTGAACACATAGACACAGGGAGGGGAACACACACTGGAGCCTGTTGAAGTGGGGAAGAGTACCAGGGAAAATAGCTAATGCATGCTGAGCTTAATACTTAGGTGATGGGTTGATAGGTGCAATAAATCACCACAGCACACATTTACCTAGGTAGCAAACCTGCACATCCTGCACATGTACCTCAGAACTTAAAAAAAAGTAAAAAAAAAAGTAAAAAAAAAAAAAAAAAACAAGAACAAAAAATTTTTAAAGAAAACCAGAGGAAGAGATTAGAATTAAACTATAGACCAATATCTCTCATACACAAAGAAACAAAAATTCTTAACAAAACATTGGCAAACTGAACCCTGCAAAATTAAAAAAACGATTATATATCATGACCACTTTTTGAATCCAAGAAAGATAAGGTTGATTTGATATGGGAGTATCAATTAACGTAATGTACCATATAAAAAGAATAAAGGACAAAATAAAAACCACATAATGATCTTAACAGATTCAGAAAACTTTTGACAAATCCAACACCCATTCATGATTTTTAAAAATGCTTTTCCATCAGGATTGATAATAAAGCAAAGACTTCTGCTCTCACTTCCTCAATTTTCTAGTCAGTCCAAAAAGCAAGGAATAGAAATTAAAGGCATATATGTTTAAAAGAAAGAACTTTTTTTTTTTTTGGCAGGTGACATGACCTTGTATGTAGAAAATCTAGAGAATCTAATGAGCCTACTAGAATAAGTCAGTTTAGCAAAACTGTAGGATACGAAATCAATATATAAAAATCAATTGCATTTTCTATACTAGTAATGAACAACCTGAAAATGAAATAAAGAATCCAATTCCATTCACAATAGCAAAAAAACTACTTAAGAATATCTTTGAGAAAGAAAGGTAAAAGTTGTATGCCAAAAACTGGGAGAATTTAAAGAAATTGTCTTAAAACTTGATGAGGGAAATTAAAGAAGATCTAAATAAATGGGAAAACATATAATTTTCATGGATTAGAAAATTCAGCATTGTTAAAATGGCAAGCCTCTCCAAATTGATTTATAAAGTCAATGCAACTCTATCAAAATAACAGCAAGTATTTCTGCTGAAAATGGCAAGCTGTGCCTAAAATTTATGCAGAAATACAAATGATCTGAAATAGCCAGAACAGTTTTGAAGGAAAAAAAAGCTGGTGGAATAAATGAACCTGTTTTAAAGACTATAAAACTCCAATAATCAACGCAGTGTGGTATCAGTGTAGGGATACATCAATGGAAAAACATAGAGTCCAAATATATACCAATTCATCATATATGGTTAATTAGGTTTCAACAAAATTACCAAAGCAATTCAATGAGGGCGGGAAACAAAGCGTTTTCAATAAATAGTACTGAAACAATCAAACACCATATGCAAAAAAAACCCACAAATTACTAAACCCTCCACCTAACATTATACACAAAAATATTTCCATGTGCATCATAGTCTGAATGTCAGATATAGAATTATTAAACATCTAGAAGAAAATATGGGAGGAAATCTTTGTGACCTTGGGTTACGCAAAGATTTCTTGGCGATAGTGCCAACACCAAAAGTGCAATCAATAAAAGTAAAATTTGATAAACTGAGAAATTTAACTTACTCAAAAGATACCCTTAAAAAATGAAAAGAGAAGCCATAGAGTAGAATAAAATATTTGCAAATCATATATCCAAAAAAAGATTTGTATCCAAACTATATTGCGAACTCTATGACTCACTAACAGGAAGACAACACAATAGTACAATGGGCAAAAGATTTAACCAGCACTTCACTAAAGAAGATACAGGAATAGCTAATAAGTACATTACAATTTGCTTAACATTGTCACTAGTCAGAAAAATGAAAGTTTAAACCATGTAAAATGCCACACATCCAGTAGAATGGCTGTACCAAAAAGACTGAAAAAAAAAACAACAGATATTAGTAAGCATAGAGAGAAACTGAAGCACTTATACATTGAAGGTGGGAATTTTAAATGGTGCAGTCACTTTGGAAAACAGTCCGACAGTTTCTTAAATAGTTAAACATACACTTACTGTGACCCAGCAATTCTACTGTAGGTAACTACCCAAGGGAAATGAAAATGTAAGCTCACACGAAGACCTATACTTGGATTTTCACAGTAGCAATCTTCATAACTGCCCCCAAACTGGTAACAGTCCAAATGTCTATCAGTTGTTGAATGAATAACAAAATGTGGCATATCCATATGTGGAAATTACTTGCAAATAAAAAAGAGCCAACTACTGATACACACATTAACATGAATGAATCTGAAAAACATTCTTAAGTAAAGGAAAGACGAAGGATTGCTTATTGTGATTCCATTTATAAGAAATATCTAGAAGATGACTTAGAATAGACAGAAAGCAAATCAGGCTTGCCTGGAACTGTGAGTAGAAGCAGGGACTGGCTGCAATTGGACATTAGGAAAATTTCTGACAGAATGAAAGCATTCTAAAACTGAATTGTGATGATAGTTGCACAACTGCATTAATTTACTAAAAATCTTCAAAACACTTACATTGAATGAATATTCTGTGTTCTCTAAATTATCCTGCAGACTTAATGATGTAAAAAAAAAAAAAAAACTTTCTGAAGACAGAAAGATAGCATGAATCTTCCATAACATACTCTTCTAATAAGTTTTACTGAGCACTTACTATGTGAGACTCAATTATATTCTCTTATATATTTTTTGTAGAGATGGAGTCTTGCTTTGTTGCCCAAGCTGGTCTCAAACTTGGAACCTCAAATGATACTCCCGCCTCAGCCTCCAAAAGTCCTGGGATCACTGGTGTGAGGCAACTGCACCCGGCCAAGAAGTCTTAATAGTTGAACTACGAGAGGGTGTAGTCAAATAATTAAATGTGGACAAAGGAGCAGGTGTGGTGGCTCATGCCTGTCGTCCCAGTACTTTCAGAGGCCAAGGAAAGAGGATACTTGAGGCCAGGAGTTCATGGCCAACCTGAGCAATAAAGCAAGACCCTGTCTTTACAAAAAAAAAAAAAAATTAAAAAAAATTAAATCAGCCAGGTGTGGTGGTGTGTGCCTATAGTCTCAGCTATTCGGGAAACTGAGGTGGGAGAATCACTTGAGGCCAGGAGTTCATGGCCAACCTGAGCAATAAAGCAAGACCCTGTCTTTACAAAAAAAAAAAAAATTAAAAAAAATTAAATCAGCCAGGTGTGGTGGTGTGTGCCTATAGTCTCAGCTATTCGGGAAACTGAGGTGGGAGAATCACTTGAGCCCAGAAGTTTGAGGCTTCAGTGAGCTATGATCGTGCCACTGCACTACAGCCTGGATGACAGGGCTAGACTCCACCTCTTATAAGAAAAAATAGACAAATCGGGACAAAGGGCAAAATAAAAGGCAAGGAATAAACGAATTATGTTCAGAGCATGAAATCATGAAGGACTTGAAGAAGGAAAGCGTAGATCTACCGCCCAAGTAAAACATCATATAACAATAGGGAATCATTCTATTTATATTGAAAGAGAAAATTCAGGAAGAAACAATTCAACATCTTCAAATAAATTTCAGATTTTTTTCAGCATCTCTAAATTTATTCTCATAATTTTATTAAAAAATTCTTAAATTACCTGCTCTAAAAAAAGAAAAAACACTAAAACATTTAGATGAAGGCTGAAAAGCCATAATGAGTGACTAAGACAAAGAAAGTCTAGTGTGACCTGGGCGTTCATTCTTATTCTTTTAATATGACTGTCTGGGAGAAACATCTTCCTTGCATAACTAAGATGTTCTACCACTAACTAGCTACATGATCTTGGACAAACTATTCAGCTTTAGATGCTTCCATTTCTTCTTTCATAAAATGGATATAGTAAAAGTATTCATAGATTAGGTTAATGAGGTAATAGATGTACTAATTGCTCAGGATGGTGCTTCCCATATAGTGGGTATCATGTATCAGCTTTATTATTGTAACCTTGTCAGAGAGATGATAACACCTGTCATTTATTATGTAACACTAAGTGCCAGGCAATCTGTTAACAACTTCATCTTGTTTAATATAACTTTCTCATAATATAGATTCTAATCCAGTTTTCATGAGAAAGGGGGAAAATGCCATTAGGTGAAGAGGTACAGTAAATTGCCCATGATCACAGAATCAATAAATAGTAAAGGAAGCATCTGATCTGAAGCTTCTAATCAATACCCAAGGTAGTCCTTATCTCTTACCCATGTCACTGATGTGCTGATAGCACTGATGTACCATAAGCACTGGCTGCTCATAAGTTCATGAAAACAAAACTTATTATTACTATTTTGGTGAGACATGGTCTCACTCTGTCACCTAAGCTGGAGCGCAGTGGTGTGATCTTGGCTTAGTGCAGCCTCTATCTCTTGGGTGCAAATGATCCTCCTGCCTCAGCCTCCCAAGTAGCTGGGACTACAAAGTAGCCGAGATTACAGGTGTGCACCACCACACCTGGCTAATTTTGTTTATTTTTGGTTGAGATGAGATCTCATGACATTGCTCTAGTTTGTCCTGAATTCCTGAGCTCAGGTGATCCAGCCAGTGTTTACATTCTGCTACTTTAATGAGACCACATTTACACAGGTCACATTCCCTTTCCTAATTGGTTTTCTACACTGTCATGCCCACCTTTGAGTGGCGTCTTCGCTTTAACCTTTTTTGCATACTCACAAACCAATCAGCACACACTCCCCATTCTGAGTTCATAAAAGGCCCCAGACCCAGCCACAAGGAAGGAACTTTCTGCCTTTGGGTAGGTGACCATCCCCATGTCCCCTCTCGGCTGAAAGCTGTTTCACTACTCAATAAACTTCTCTCCGCCCTCCTCACTCTTCAGTGTCCAGCGTATCCTCCTTCTTGGGCACAGTACAAGAGCTCAGAAACTGCCAAACACAGGTACAAGCTGTAACAGAGGCAAGCTGGGGCACGCCAGTGTGCCTGAATGGGGCCCAGGCAGGGCGTTGTCAGCCAGAGGTCCCCGGTTTGCAAAGCAACCGAGAAAATAATGCCTACAATCAATATTAGGCAAAATCTATATGCTAATATACAATTAACATATTAATTATACATAATATTTATAATCAAAGATAGCCTTTCAAGGTATCTCCCTAAAAAAATTTAGTAGCAGTTAGTTTTTTAATGATTCCTTCTCTTTGAAAGTAATAAAACTTTTAATAAGCAAAAATAAAAATCTAGATCGGTTATTCAGTTTAAATTTGGTACAATTTTACCTTTTTAAAGTAAATTAGGTAAATATACGACATAAGTAAAGGAAGAAATACATGAATAAATGGCAAATGGTTTGCTCAAGCTCTGCAAATTTCTTTCTTTTTTTTTTTGAGACGGAGTCTCGCTCTGTCGCCCGGGCTGGAGTGCAGTGGCCAGATCTCGGCTCACTGCAAGCTCCGCCTTCCGGGTTTACACCATTCTCCTGCCTCAGCCTCCCGAGTAGCTGGGACTACAGGCGCCCACGACCTCGCCCGGCTAGCTTTTTGTATTTTTTTTTTTGAGACGGAGTCTTGCTCTCTCGCCCAAACTGGAGCGCAGTGGCCGGATCTCAGCTCACTGCAAGCTCAGCCTTTAGGGTTCACGCCATTCTCCTGCCTCAGCCTCCGAGTAGCTGGGACTACAGGCGCCCACGACCTCGCCCGGCTAGCTTTTTGTATTTTTTAGTAGAGACGGGGTTTCACCGTGTTAGCCAGGATGGTCTCGATCTCCTGACCTCGTGATCCGCCCGTCTCGGCCTCCCAAAGTGCTGGGATTACAGGCTTGAGCCACCGCACCCGGCCCAAGCTCTGCTAATTTCTGAATATTCTGAGAGATCAGAATTTAAAATGCAACAAACTCCAGCTATTAAATATTTGTGGTAAAAAATGATCAAGTGTATGGAAAAATTGTTTCTGACATTTAGAAAAGTGGCTGTCAAATAGGCTAAAAAAAAAAAAGGATGAGAGACAACTGGATGAGAAGACACCAGAGAATTTAATGTCATCCATTACATTTCTAAGCCTGGTATAAATCCACAATATATCATTTGGCTTCAAGCACAAATCAAATGAATCATCACTGCTAACTAAAAATCAAATAAATACCATGTTAAATAAGTTTTTTATCCTGTAACACTATGCTTGCATTCCATAGCAAATATTTTGGAATAAGCACAAAGCCTTACATAAGACCAAAGATATTGCCTTAAAAATTAAAAGTAAGCATACTGCATAATATTGTTATAGTATTTAAAAGAAACCATATTAAATTTCACAGAATTTTTACACATCTGTTATTAAAATCATTTTATGATATTGCTGGTTAAAGTGAAGGTATTTACTATCTATGGTACTGCTAACACAATTCTTATATGAGTTTTTCTGTTTCTATGGTAACATGAATTATAAGGTTCAATGAAGCTGAATTCAGTAATGTGTATTTTTCTGTTATTCAAGGTGAAAAGCAAATGAAACATTTCTAACATTCATAAACTGCAGCAAATGTCTGAATTCCATTTAGAGATAAGATGATAATTACTAAAGTAATTAGAATTCTTCCTGGATGGAATTATTTTGCACACAGTGGAAATTTAGATTTGAGAATGAAAGTAGGGGCCAGAGTATATTCAGCATCAGTAATTAATTACAACCCAAACCCATCCGCCATTCTGATACCTTGGAACAGACTATACCTTCTTCTGTCTGCTTCTGACTACAATATAAAAGAAAGCTCATCCTCCACCCCCACCCCTAAGTCAGAAAGATAAAGTGGGTGAAATCATTTTATTCAAGAAAAAATCCAATTACAGAAATAATCAACTTTTCTCTCTTGCTTTATTTTTTCATATTTGAAAGGGCTTTCACATTAGCAGAACCAATTAAACGAATATCAGGACAGGGCAAAATCTACAAAGTTAGGCAAGTTTCTTAAATCTTTTAAAATTAAACTTTGAAAAAAACCGCTTAGAGACTGAAACCCAGATCGTGGCATTCTTTAATGGGAAAACATAACTGGAAGGTAACTAAACATCAGGTCTCAGGAAGAATAATTTATAAAATGATACAGTCAAAATGCAGTTGCCTCTAATATCCAGTCCATTATTAAGAAATTAGGCAAATGATTACTTTTAATGGAAGTGTTGTTATCAAAAAATAGCACTCAGAAACATTACATTTCAAGTCTTATGTCATCCTAAAGTGCAATTGGTATAGCATCATCATAAATAATACTGAATAGGGATATATACAAATTGGAAAAAATATATATATATATATACACACTCACACATACATACACAGAGCAAGCAAGTGAGAAAGAAGATGGGAAGCTATATTTATGGAATAGAAATTACAAAATCCTTTAAATCAAAACACAGATTTATAATCACTTTATTTCTTATGAGTTGAGCGTATTTTCTTATTGTGTTTTATTGTTTTAAAGGTCAGAGGTTGGCACACTACAGCCCATGTGCCAAATCCAGCTGTTGTCTGTTTTTGTAAATAAAGTTTTATTGGAACACAGCTACACTCATTCATTTCATACTGTTTATGGCTGCTTTCACTACAAAAGCAGAGTTGAATAGTTGTGAGAGTTGCAACAGAAACTGCATGGTCTGCAAAGCCAAAATTATTTACCATCTGCTAAGATTCTAACCAACCAGGCCCACGACTCTGATTTTTGCTAAGAACTCCCAGGAACACTCCAGGGTGAATTGAGGGCCAGTGGGTATATATAATGCTCTCCCGAATGTAGCCCTAATCAACCTTTCCATTATCACCCAATTCCAATTGATATGATTCAAATCAGAATACTTCCTCTCTGAGCAATCCCATTGTACAATCCCCTATCCACACTACTCATTGAAATCAGAATAATTCCTCTCTGAGCAATCCTACTGTACAATCCCCTATCCATACTACTGATATTCCCTGGGCCACCTCTCTGACGAAATTTTTCTGGATTTTATCTCAGCATCTTGATTCATTCACAGTCCCTCCTTTGTACCTCTATGATGTCCCTGTTATGATCTTCCTGACATTTTTTACATCTGTTTTCTTGCTTTATGCCTCCTAACAAACTGTAAGCACCTGGTGGACAAGGATGGGGTCATATTCACATTCCTACACTCTGTAGTAATGAGGCAACAGCCACATAGACAGTTGAGGCTCAATAAAAGTACCCACTGACTTAAAGGCGAAACATTTGGGAGAACTTGGAAAAACAGACAGTAAGATGAATACATGAATTTAATAAAGCAATAGGCTTTATTCACCAAGAGATCAATGATTAATTCCTGTTTTGACTAATACCAATTTCAATATTTTCCTTTAAGTCCCAGAAGTTAGCTCTGGTGGGGAAGGATAAAGTGGAGATTCGCAAGGCTTTGTAAATGATGGCTTCTCTTTAGGAAAAGGGGATACTATCATTGTGAGCAGTACAAGTTGGCTCCAGTGCCTGGTTTCTCAGCAGCATCTGCCTAGCCTTTCTGCAAAGAGAAGCTGTCATCTACAAAGCCCTTTGAATTTCCACTTTCTCTTTCCCTGGCTCAGTGGCACACACCTGTAGTCCTAGCTACTCAATAGGCTGAGACAGAAGGATCACTTGAGCCTAGGAGTTCAAGACTAACCTGGGCAACATGGTGAGACTCCATCTCTTAAAAAAAAATCAGTTAATTAAGAATTGTTTCACCCTCAATTTCTATTTTTAGAATTAATCAGAACATTTGGTCAATGCTTATTTTGAACAACTTCAATTTATTTGCAACTTTCAGTTAAAATTTTGGGGAAAGGGGTACAAGATGGAGTCTTTTAAGGTTGAAGCAAGGTTTATGAGGAGGAGATGAAGTGGAGACTTCATTCTAATTGTAGGTTACAGTTGCTTGCTTGTATTTTTGAAGGGTGTAAGTCTTGTCATTCTAAACTCATTTGTTAACTGGATGATACGTTCTCGACAAGGTTCTCAACGGTCAGCATCTATGGGGGCTGCTGTGGCAGGGAGGTGGCAGGTGGCCAAGAGCACTTTCCCCACGAAACTCACATGAAATGTGTCTGTTTGTTAGGCGTTGTAGCTTTTATGTGAAGGCCCTGTCACTTTTTATGACACTGCCTCTTGGTTCCCCATTTGGCCCAAATGTCTGCCTCAAAAGGAGCAGCTCCATTCTGTCTCACACCACGCCTGGCTGGCCTGTCAGCTGCAGCCGCGTCACAGCTCCCCACAGCCATGAACACTGCCTGGGACAGGCTTCACCGACCCGCAAAGCACTCCTAGGCTCTTCCTGACTGTGAGTGACCAAAGTCCTTTCTTGCCACAACAGCGGCTCCAAGGGAGCCCACTACCCACCGCCCCCTTCTTCTTACATACCCAGGCAGCAGTGCTGGAATGCTGGGCATGGCATGAATACTCGTGGTAGCTGACCCTATGCCAAGAAACACTTTAAAACCTCAAGAACAAAGGCACTATATTACAGAACATCAGGACACTGCAACTGATGGAGGGAAGGAAATAACATTAGTCACATGTGCATTAGCTAATTATCAGGGTAATAGTGTGGCATCTTCTAACACCAGCCTCTCTGAACCAAGAATATGGAGGGCACTCTTTTAAGTGCTTTTCATATATCAACTCATTTAATCCTCAGAGTAACCAGTGAGATATGCAATATTTTCCTCAGTTTACAGATGTGGCAATGGACACACAGAAAGGTTATGTAAGCTGCCCAGTGTCACACAGCAATAAGCAGCAGAGTCAGGATCTGAATCCTTCCTGTCTGTGATCTGAAATAATTAGCTGCCTCCCACTGGTGGAGGACAGTGAATGTTGAATAGTGCCAGATGTATTTGTTCCAAAAGGCCCCTTTTCTCAGAAACAATGACTATCAGGTGTCATTGAAGAGTGACTTGAGATGCCATCTGATGACCCACACAACTACTAAATAAAAATACCCACACAAGGTTATTTTCTCAGCACTCCTCCATTATTAGATTGTTATTCTCATATTAAAAAACAAGGGCACTGGGGATAAGGTCACTTGTCCACGGACACAGAGCTAGTTCACAGTAGAGAAGGCCTGGAATTAGGATCTCTGACTCCTAGTGCTTTACTTATGCATTTACTGTTTTAGCCAAGGGGAAGAAATCTAGAAAAAATCCTCACCAGATAACACATCTGTGCTAGCAGCCAATAAAGAGATATTCGTGCAAGTTCAGATTTCATCATGCACATTTTCGGTGATGCCTCTAAATAAGGGAAAGGGAGACAGGAGCCCATGGGAGTAGAAATGTTAATAGGTACAACTAGCCCCTGACTCAGAGTCAGGGAGAAAACAAACACATCTTGTTAATTTTTAACACTTTACCTCATGCTCATGTCCCAAACCATGCAAGGTCTAGAAAGTAGCACTGATTACATCATTTTTGGCAAAAGAATCTGGGATTATTTAGATTTAGCAGTGCTTGATACCAAGTCCTGAACAGTCACTGCCAGGCACACAAACCAAAGTATTCCTGCCTGCCTGCCATATCAATCTGATCCAGGTAATGACCATAAAAACCTAAAGAAGGTCACATGCTACAGTCCTTTTTCTGTGCTATTTTCCAAGTGCTATGGTTTGAATGATGGTGTCCCATTCAAAATCTATGTTGAAACTGAATCCCCAATGCTATAGTATTAATAGAGGTGTGGTCTTTGGGAAATGATGACATCATGAGGGCAGAGCCTTATAAAAGGGCAAGGCTGAAGGGATCACTCTCTTGCCCCTCACTCCCTTCTGCCATTTGAAGAAGCCGGGTAGTGCCATCTTCGAGGAACGAGCCTTCTCCTGACACTGAACCTGCTGGTGCCTTGATCGCAGACTTCCCAGCCTCTAGAACTGTGCAAAATAAATTTCTATTGTTTATAAATTACCTAGTCTCGGGTACTTTGTTACAGCAGCACAAATGGATTAAGACACGGAGACATCAAAACAACCTTCTGAGAAGGAAGGGGGACATGTCTAGCTTACAGAGGTTTAGAAAAGTGAAGTGTTTTCACAGAGAAACCAGGACTTGAAAACTACTGCCTTTCAAACCAGCTCAACTGAATATTTAGAAGAATCATTAATACTTTATTAACTGTAAATACTAATGATTATACTATGTCAACATAAAGTTAGCATTTATAAAAATTAACAATAATGTCATTATTAACAATAATTTTGGCATGTGTGAAAGGGTTTTGGGCTATGAACTTAGAGAATCTGGTAAAGGAGAAAGTTTTGTCTGTGACCACCAGTGTAAGAAGCAAGTGTATAAATGTGTGTGATGCTATCAGCCAGTCAGGTATTAGAGTGGTAAAGTCTATTAGAATGAAGGCTTGAGCTAAAGACAATTTGATTCAATTCCATCAATGATAAGTGAATACTTACAAGTAAGGGGCAAGAAAACAGAATCTGGATGCAATAGAGGACTAAATAGGATTTCTAGCTACCAGTGGAGGTAAACAGTAATGTGACCAACCATGCCAGGCTCAATACAAGAGAGAAGGGTGGGATGAGGAGATGTCGAGGAGTAAAGAGAATTATGAGCCTTAGAGAAGATAAAATCAAAGAATAACACAGGGAGGAAAAAGAAAAGATAAAAGGAAAAACTACAGAGGTTTTTTGGTACAACAGGGTATAACAGGATCACAGATTGCCCTACTAATGTAGAATGTGCTTAAATTAACTGAAACAAAGTGTAACATCAATAGAATTTATATTCCACTTCAATCTATGTATGTAGCTCCAATTACAGCAAACATTTCCCTTAGCAAACAGCTTTAACAAAATCAATTTCTGATCAGAAAAACAAATGAAGAAACCTGGGGTGGCAAAACACAACTAATGACTATATCTCATCAGAGCTAAAAGTCCAAGGCACAATGCTGTATATACTGTGACAATATGCTTCCTGTACAAAGTGATTTCCTCCTAAACACAAAGTCACATTGTCCAAGTGGCCTTGAGTAAGAATTGCTTTTAATTCCATGATGATACTTTTAAAAGATGTTAACATAAATAAACTGAATACAACAGAAAGTCACAAGGAAATGACTCTGAGATAGCAAAATGCAAAGGTATGTATTGCCACTAAAATAGGGATGATGAATAATTTTCAGAGCCCATAAAAATGCAGAGACAAATGATGAAAGCATGAAGATATGAGTTTTTTCTTAAGTGAGCCTAGCATGCTTTTTGCAAAAGGAGAGAAGTCTTGGAAGTATCCTTACAAGTGTTGCCTACAAAATATCTCTGAGTAAAATGGAAATGAAGAAACAGTGTCACGTAGATTTTTGGAGTCTGAAAGAACCTGAAATGTTCATGTAGATTCCCCTTCTACTGAATCATTTATACATACATACATACATATATATATGAAGATCCCCCTTCTACTGAATCATTTATACATACATACATATATATGTAGATCCCCCTTCTACTGAATCATTTATACATACATAAATATATGTATGTAGATCCCCTTCTACTGAATCATTTATACATATGTGTGTATATATGTGTTTGTGTGTGTGTGTATATATATATATGATGTGGACAGAAGACTTACTTTAGGTTTTGATCCTGAGGAAAATTCAATTAATCAATACCATCAATTAAACTGACAGATAATTTAACCAATATAATGGAAGGAAGACATTCTACGCTCTATAACTGTGCTATGTGCTAAAAACAATAAGATACTATACCTTCCTTGAAAAACCTCACTCACAGCTAAGTTAGATGTACGCCAGCAGTAGTAGTAGAAGTGGTAGTTGTGGTATTTGTGGTAGTGATAATCAGTTATGAGAAACATTTATGATGCATTTTGTGTGAGGATCAAGTGCTTTCCATATATTAACTGACGTGATCCTCCTAAGCACTCCCATAAGATAGGTACTATTTCTATCTCTAGCTCTATTTTTTATATACTCTCAACAGAAAGAAAAGCCAGAGCAGAGGCATTCAGGTAAAAAGAAACCAACAACAAACACGACAGGATGCAGGGCCTATGAATGGGAGGATTGTAATTCAGCTAACAAGGAGGTTAGGACCAGCATATAGAAGTTTGGGGAAAAGCAGCTATCAAAGGCTTTTGTGGGGAGGAAAACGTTTGAAGCTGTACATCAGTAAGATGATTCTGGAAGTACCTTAAGAATGAGATCGATGAAACAGACATGATAGAATACAAGATAGTACTGGCCTCAAATAGGATAGTGACAGTGGGGCGGGTAGGGGAAGGAGTGTAAGAAGAGGTGTAATCATTGGAAGTGGTGGCTGATTAGGTGACTGCCTTGAGTGGAGGCAGGTGGTGGTAGAAGGAAGTGGAGACAGTAAAAAGGGAGTGAACATGATTCTAGGATTTTAAGCTTGGACGTGACTGGAAGGAGAGGCCATTAACCAAGACACCTAACAGAGTACCCAGTGCCTCTAGAGAGGTGTTAGTTGTGCATGGAATGAACTATAAGTGCAGGTAGGGCAGGGACCACATTACATCTAGCTTTTACCTACCTGGTGCTTCATGCGCAGTGAGGTTCTAAAACAGTGTTTGTTAGTAGAGAAGCAGAGATAGGGGCGAATGGTGGTATGGTGGTGGAGTAGGGTGGGTGGGAAATGGGGATGTACAGTTAAAATATTACATAGAAGACCAATACATGGGATTTATGTATTTAATTTGTAAGAGACATTGGGAAGGAGCTGCAGCAGACTCAAAATGGATTAACACTTGAGTGCCTCAATTAGAAATTTTCCCTGGTAGTTAAAACATTTAAAGGGATAAAAATAGTACAAAAAAAAATGAAGAAAACCACTTTCACCAGGAAACAAATTGCATTCTAGATGACTATTTTTTATTTACCAAATTCAAAATGCATACCAAATATCCTCTACCCTTAGAATTAGGTCCCTCAAAATTAAGTCCCACATCAAAGATTTGAAAAGAAAATCTCTAAATAGCTAAACCTGTGTAATCCATGTAACTTATTTTATCAAAAGCAATTTTACTGGTGCACATGAAACATGAAGGAAATGTTTCCTTGGACTTTGATTTGATGTTATGTGATTTTACCAGACTGTATGCTACTAACCACATAAATTATAGTCCAAAGATATACTAAACATTAAGTCCCTAGTCATCAAAAATTTTAAATGCTATACAAAAACCTTTATCAAATTATCCAGTACCAAACACGATAGGCAAGTATTATATGTTGTGTGAGA
This sequence comes from Colobus angolensis palliatus, assembly GCF_000951035.1. NCBI lineage: Eukaryota > Metazoa > Chordata > Mammalia > Primates > Cercopithecidae > Colobus > Colobus angolensis. Next base: position 22,084,345 of record NW_012119598.1, on the reverse strand, counting down.
AAGTATTTTAAAGAAAATAATCCAGAATACAAAAAAAAAAAAAGATTTTCAGAGTAACACTGAAAAAAAAAATCTAAGATAGAAGGTAATTTGATACAAAAATTGCATTTTATTACATTGAAAATTTGGTTTAAAGGAATTACATGATTTAAGCCTGAGTTTTTTTATTCAATCCTTCTGTTTCGATTACTTTTTACAAAATTAAATCTGCTGATGGTGTGCATATTTCCAATAAATACAACAGCATGAGATTCCATACTAGCAGGACACCTGCTAACATCTTTTATTCATGTGCGTGTTCCCAGTGCAAAGCAATTATATTATTTCAAATATTTTAAAATGTTTTCTATTACTGCCTAACATAACGGCAGGTTACCTCACAAATCACCTGTTTCCTTCTGCACTCTCTTTAAATCTATGAGAAAAAGATTTATTTGTGGTGTTGTGTATAGAAGTCAATAAAAGATTGCAAGTAATCTCAGTATGGTTTACTTGCATCTGATTGCAGACGTGAGAACACAGCTTCCTATCAAATGCAAGAAAAAGGCATGCATATATAGATTTTGTTTCTTATCCTTGATCCAGATCTTTGGAACTCATTCCCAATGTTATAAGCTCTGGAGACAAAAATAAGTGTTAAGAGCTAGTTCTAACAGCTCTGAAAACCCTGCAACAATTACTGGTGCCTCCTGGAGGGCTTATCATCCACACGCAACTGCAATCTTATCAGTTTCTCATCTTCAGGTGTGGGCAAAAAGGCAGATGCGGGCATAATGCTTGAAAAAGAGAGGGATGTGAGGAATTAGGGAAAGAACAATGCATGTCTATGTATTATTCAATGCAATGAATTTCTGTATACTAATTTTAGGTCAGTATATCATAGGTATATTATGTCATTTATTCTTAGTATAAGTATTTGGGGAGAAAAAGTTAGCTTTGAAGATAACTTTTAAAATATTGTTTTAGGCACTGAAATAATGACCCTGAAGTATAATAATATTTTAATAAATTTTAAGTTACTCATTGACATGTGCCTAAATTGAATAAGAATTTTTAGTGAAGCTAGTCAATCTATTTAAATCCATAATTTTACATGACTTAAGTATTAATTGTAGCTAGTATCTAAATCGTAATAACCTATTATTTATCCCTTTCTGATCTAACGTTTCCTGGTGATGGTGTCTACTCAACAAAAATATCTATTTAATCTCAACTTGACTGAGAGACATTCATCTCAAAGAAAACAGTCTCACACAAAGCTTTATTATAGGGATACAAGACTTCAGCCCATTATTGTTTTATGACTAAAAAATGAGTGACTTAAGACAAAAAGCTCAACATCCTTAAACTTCATTTCTATTCAGTCTCTAATAAATACCATCTGTTGTGTACTTTAGGGATCTAATACCCGTCAAAAACTCCATCGTATTATGAGAATCGGCACCAAGTTGATCTGAAATGCATATTTGAACAGATGTGTTTAAATTACATCTCCGTCTATCCACATGCATAAATTCAGAGCAAGTGTGTGTTGATTTAAAATGCATAAAAAAAGGGATTTGGAGATGCATCAAAAGTGAACAGCATCTCAACGGATCAAGGCTCACATTACAAAAGGTCAGTACTAAAAATAAAGTTTGCATTTATTAAGGGTTGCACCAGGGGGCTATTCATGGGAACTGACTTAATGTTTACTGCACAAAATCAGCCACTGAAACTACACTAATTTTTCACAACTCCTCCATGTACAACATTAAAAGTGTCATGCATGGACAGAAAAAATGGAATAGTAGACAACAAAATAGAAAAAATTATATGGCATGTCTACTGACTGACATTAGTTCATATGGCTCAGTCCCCCATGTTTCAATCATACTTTGCATTTCTCTAAAAAAAAATTTGAGTGATTCTTACAGGCATGATACTGTTCTGATTCCATATTTTATAGAAATGCTTCCAAAAGTTAAAATTAATCAAAGCCTTTTAGAACTCTGAAGTTCTTCAATGTTTGGTGAGGAACTAAACATTCAAAAATACAGGTGCAAAGGTACTGACATGTAAATGTTCTCCATTTTCCACAAGGTGATAATTTTTATGCTGGCTGTCACTATCAATAAAGCTTGCTGTTAAGCTGTTAAAGGTAATGGTAATGATGGCTTGCCCATTCTCCATTAGGTTAACAGTACAGAAACAAGAAAACTAATTGCTGAGTGAAATTCCCAATATTAATATCAATGTCATGGTGTATTAAGTTTATACTACTTATACCAGCAGTCCCCAAACTTTTTAGCTCCAGGAACTGATCTCCTGGAAGATACTGTTTCCATGGACTTGGGGGTTTGGGGAGATGGTTTCAGGATGAAATTGTTCTGCCTCAGATCATCAGGTGTTAGATTATCATAAGGAACATGCAACCTAGATCCCTCACATGCGCAGTTCACAATAGGATTCATGCTCCTGTAAGAATGTAGTAACATAGTTGATCTGAGAGGAGGCGGAGTTTGGGCAGTAATGCTTGCTCACCTCCTGCTGAGTGGCCCAGTTCCTAACAGGCCATGGACTGGTATCAGGCTGTGTCCTGGATCTTGGGGACCCCTGACTTACACAATACATGTGCAGGCAGCTTTTGAAGATTCAGCTCTCAATGAAGAAACTGAATGTGAGAATAAATATGTAATACTGGCTCTTGAATATTCACACCTAGGTGGGTAATGCTATTACTGAAAACAGCGTTAGATTTACTGGATAATATTTTCTTCTTTCACAGATGAGAAAAGTAAAAATTAAATAAATGGACAACTGAAAAAAGCCTTATACACTGGCCATCTTTCAAATTCATCTTTATAGAAGGGGTGTCCAATATTTTGGCTTCCCTGGGCCACACTGGAAGAAGAACTGTCTTGGGCCATACATAAAACACATTAACACTAATGATAGCTGATGAGCTAAAAAAAAAAAATTACAAAAGAACTTGTAATATTTTAAGAAAGTTTACAAATTTGTTTTGGGCTGCATTCAAAGCTGTCCTGGACTGTGGGTTGGACAAGCTTGCTATGATAAGTTAGAGCAGTTTAAGAAAAAAGGAATGACCATTTTAAAAGTAATTTCAGATTGGTACAAAAAAGAGATCTCTGACTACCTTTGTAAAAAATGTTTGCTTTCTGTTAAAATTCTAAATATCTTCTAGGTTTATAGTGTGTGCTGATTACTCTGTTCCCTTCTGTCCCCAGCCCTGCTGTGTGCTCAGAAGTCTGACCCCTACAGAATCTATCACAGGGGCTCCGTATCCCACACATTACAGTTCAGCACCATTGAGCTTCAATTTCCTTCCTAAATCCCCATGCCTTCTAGCCTACTGGTCTACACACATAGAATATTTTTCTTATTGCTTCTCTAAATCTATTTGATAGAGCTAAACTTTCCTCTGTTCAGGCCTCTACTTAAAGATTTTTTCCTCTGGGAAAGCTTCCTTGAAGTTAGAGTATTTTCGGTGACCTTTCCAAGCTGCCAAACTCCCTTGTATATTTTAATGTTCCATTATAACTGCGTGTCTTTCTAAGTCTTCTCCACTAGGGCAATTAAGTTCCTTGTGGACAGTAATCACCCTTGTCTTTCATTCTACTATATTCCCAGGGTCCAGAGCTCAGGTGCCTGACACAAAGTAGGCACTTAATACACATCAATGAGTCAATGGAAGAGTTACTAGCCCCCTTTCTAAGAAAGGAAACCCAAATTCCAAAAATAATATTTATTGAGATCTGATTGTCAACTTTTAATACGTATAGGTGAAATTAAATATTTATGTGGCACATTTAACAAAATTAAGTAAATGTAAATCGCATAATCGTTAGTGGCAAAGTAAGGCAGAACCACTGGAGAATGAATCAGTTTGAACGACAGTGTAATCTAGAGCTGAACTATCCAATACAGTAGGGGGTAACTACACATGGCTAGTTAAATTAAAATGAATTAAAAGTAAATAAAATGAAAGATTCAGTTTCTCAATTGCACTAGCCACATTTTAAGTATTTGACATGACATACGGCTAGGCACCACCATGTTCCACAGCACAGATATAGAATATTTCCATCACTGCAGAAAGCTCTATTGGGCAGCACTGTTGCAGAGAGTTGAGATCCTGTAACTGATAGAACTTAAGAAATAAACCAACCCATAACTATGTATTTGAATTGTGCTTTCTTCATTTTATAAAATGGTGATAATACGTATTGATTATGTTCCCATGAAGATGAAATAAAATGGTGTTTTAAAATAGTTCAGTGTTTAATACATAACTCGTGACCGAACAAGCATTCTTCCCCCTTTCTCCTGTAATGCAAAGGCATTCTGCTCCAAGCACATCTTATCATATATTCCCCTGCTGTAAAACTGCTATTTTGTCACTCTGTGCTAAAAACAATGGTTTTCAAACTTCTGTGGGAAAGGAAAAGAGCTTGTAGGGTTCTAGGACTTCTACTTCCTGACTTTTCCATCAAAACAGTGTTAGATTAACTGTCATATATTGGGTTTCCCCTTTAGATTTTTTTCCCCCATTAAAACATCATGAGCGAGAACAAGCAAATGAACAAAAAAAGTCTGAAAAAATCAACGTTCTAGAAGATACATCTCCAAACTTTATCAATGGTGAGTAAATAAGGCCCATGATAATCCAAGTCCTCTTGTCTAATCTCCACCCACTACCTTTCTCTTCTCAATGTTACATACATACTTAGTTGAAGACATCAGGACAAACACCAATAGTCAGCCAGAAAACAAAGCAAATGATTTTGTATTTTTCCTTGGCTTTGATGAATTGAAGGATGTCACCAATGCTGCTAAGTTGTTGTTTATTAATGATGTGAGTACCAAAATTAAAGTGAATGAAAATTAGCCTTCATGAATAGTTTGCACAGATTAACTACAGGCAAGAATATTTTCAAAGAGGTTGAGAAAACGCTAATTCATCACAACCTGAAGTGGAATCTGCTATGATGTGTTACAACTGATGGTGGCTAAAAACGTGTGAAATACAAAAAGGCTTAAGTAAATTTAATTAACAAAAGCTTGTGAAAATGTAAGCTGATGGTGTTATTCATCAGTAGACATTTTGGAAAATATCTGAATCTCATATGTCCTTAAGCCAGTAGTATCAACAGTGGGTTTCATTCTCAAAGACTTAACTTCCATCACTTCTACAAATTTTTGTCAGAAACAGAAGCTTAACACCTTGACTTGCTCTGCCACAACATACTTTGATGGTTAATAGTGGTAAGGTTTTATTGTGATTTATTGGGCTTATGGCTGAGACTGAAGTTTTTCCTCAGTAGGAAGACCTGCCTTCAACCACTACTATCAAACACTTTTAAACTAGCTTCTGTGACAGACTTAATGTTTCTTAATGTGTTCAACCTGAAGTTACATGGAAAAATTTTGCTTTTATGCAAAATGAATACTGCAATAAAATCATTTTTAACAACTAATGTTTAAATCCCAAGTAATGTCAAGCTGCTTTATACCATTACCATGCTGTCAAAGTTAAAGCATTAAGCATGCTCTACACTCCAAAACAAACTTAGAGCAGATATATTTTCTGAGATCAAACTACATATCCAACAGCATTTTTCAGATCTTGATGCAAGCGCAAAGGAAATGTTAATATTTAAAAATGCATTTAACTGTGCAATCGAGTGGAGCTTCCATCTAACCATCAATTGCAAGTGATTGATCTGATAAAAGACAAATAGAGAAAGTAGAATCTAATAGAATTCTGTAAATGCCTTCCAAGCGCTAAATGCTCAGTTAAAACCATGTTATGCTGATATCATGAATTGGTATCAGTGTTTGGCAGCAAGAATCTGTGTGAAAATACAGTTTCAAAGATGAAATATGTAAAATCTCATTACCCATCAGCACTGACAAATCAATATAGACAACTGATTTTGATGACAGGGCACACTAAACTTTGAACTTCAGTAAGTGAACTGTTATCCCAAATAAAATCATTTCATTCTTCTTAGTAACAGACTTATATTTTTAAAATTGTACTGTATTAATATATTTTACAGTTCATCAATAAAAAAATCTGTAGAAATGTGTTTTCTTTCTTAATAAACACACATATACACACACAAGCTTGCTGACCCTTAGATGTTTTCTAATGATCCTGAATAGTTTAAAATACATGTATAAGGAAAACTTTTCTCTCAAATATGAGCTACACTTGAACAAAACCTATGGGTGCTGAATAATGTTTTAAATAGTAAAAAGTATAAGTGTGTAGGAGATCCCCAGCAGGGTAAGAGACTAGATGTGCCTTGTCTCAGGGATTGCCCGTGTTTTATTTTGAATAATCCTATAAAGACAATTTGAGGGGGTTTTAAACAGGCCCAGTCTCCGGTCATTGGTTTCAGAATCTTATTTACTGAGGAATTTATTCTTGAAGCAATATTTGATTACACATTCCTGTGATTGGCTAAGATTGCTGTTGATAGAGAAGAATATGATAAAATAAAATCCATATTGAATCTCAAGCACAAATATCAACGTGCACAAAAATTAATAAATATTTCCAAAGCAAGAGCTCTTAATATGGTATCTCCATTTTGCTCTATTTCATTAAATGGACCCCAGGAAAAAAATTATCTCTTCACATGTGACATGTAGACAATCTACTACAGTGTAAACTTTATAGATTAAAAGATTTCAAAAGTAATTGAGTTTACAATTCACAAACAAGATTCCTAAAATGAATTTTTACGCCCTTGTGCCTTTTGTTTAGAAAGGGAAAATGTCATATGTGAATTGTTCATATTTGATTTCTTTGTATTTATCAAGCCAAAGCAAGATTTTTTTTTTAATAAAACAGCAACAAAAATAATTTGCTGAGATTAGATTATCCATTTTTTGCTTGGATGAACAAATAGCTGTACTAAACTAACCCTATATTCACACGAACAAGTCTTTCATTGTGTTAAACTTGTAGGCAGTTTGTGTTGCCCTGATTTAATAGAAAAAATGTTTTCCTTCGTGCTTTGGCTAGCTTTATTAGGTACAGATCACTCTTATTATCAAGTTGCATGTGTGCTTTAGAAAACTGTATTTATCTCTGGTAAAATAAAAACCTATCAGTCCACCTGATCTATGAAGCTGCTTTAATTGGCCACTTATTTGAAACAAAACAAGTGTAATTCCAAACATTAATTTTTATTTCATAAATATTTCTTATTAAAAATCGTTAAAGGTTGCTAGATTCTCCAGTGATAAGACAATCATGGCACAAAGGTAAAGCTAGAACTCATAAAAGTTACAGAGCCAACAAGTGGATACAGACAATAACACTGCTCCTTAACTCAGAAGATGGAGACCATCTGGCAACAGTAGAATTTTGTCTTCATCTATGTATCTCAATGTAGTTTGGTTTCATTTTCTGTATCTTCCTTCCAGATTCTGAGGAACTGGAATCTTGCTGTTTTCTTTATAGCTAGATCCATTCTTCTAGAACTCATGATGGGCTTTGTTTTTGTCCCTGCTTCTTTCTATAGCATGGTCTCACTCTTCCCTTGTAATTCAGACTCACCTTTATTAAGGAACAAATCAACCTAACTTATCTTGCCTAACTCCACCATCTTCTTTCCCTAGCTGGTTCCAGATATTTTCCTTTCCAGACCTTTGGAGGAGCAGAATACAGTTGCTGCTGCTGCTGCTTCCTCACTATTAGCTTCCTGGTAAACTCTCTGTAACCTGGCTCCTGCCCCAGCATGCTGATGAAGTTATAATTTCATCACCGGCAGATCCACTAACATTATTTTCTATCCTAATTCAACTTGACCTACTTACTGTATTGGCCATTATTAACCATCCTTTTCTTAACTGTTCATTTGAGAAATATATACTGTGCACCTGTGACATGCCAGGTTCCGGGGTTATGGCTACTACTTTCACAGAGCACATCGTCTATAGTGAAGTGAGTACTGGGACAGATACAGCAGAGATCGTAGCCAGCTAGGCAGGCAGGGAAGGCATTCCAAGAAAATGACAGTATGCCAAGGCCTTCTCTTGCAACACTTTTTCCGTAGCTTGGGTTTTATACTGATTTGGAAACTATTCCATATGTTTCCCTCCTTAGATTCTCTTAACCTTCCCATCCTCCTCTTGAGGTCCCTTTAAAGCCTATCCTCCATGTCCACTCATCCCTACTCTCTCCCTCCTAAGGTTTTTGTATCTTTTCTTCTATGATATCAATGGTTTTTTGGTCATTCAGGTTAAAAAAGCTTTCAGTAAATGTTAACTCATCTGTTCCATCCTTTATCACTAGTCAAGCACTAGTTAAACAAGAAATATCTCAGCAAGTCTGCTATGCTTGCCCTTCCTCTTTATTTCCATTGCCAGTGCTGATCTCATCAATGGTCACTATCACATTGTTCTCATCACCTCATCCTATTGGGAAAATATTGCAACAGCTTATTTATTTGCTACCCCAAGTATAAACAAACAGGCATAACTTCTAAGTCCCTCAAAAATCTGAATTCATCCTAATTATCCAGGCTGTTTTTTCACAACTTCCCAACTGCACTTTCTTCTGAAACCAAACCAGTTTACCAACTGGCAAACGAAGGTGCTTTGTTGGTCTCTCTGCAGTAGATGTTGGGGATCCCCTCACTTGGACTGCACCTTTCTCTCCTACCTAGCCAAATGTAAAAAGTACATTGTAACTCTAAAGTGATACTCCTTAACAACAAATATTTACAAACATTTTTAAATTGACTACTATGGGCCAGGAATTATTTATCTATTTGAAATACAGTCATGCATCACTTAAATGGGGCTACATTCTGAGACAGGTGTCACTAGGTGATTTTGCTGTTGTGCAAACATCACAGAGTGTACTTACATAAACCTACTATACATCTAGGCTATATGGTACAGGCTATAGTTCCTAGGCTACAAACGGGTGCAGTATGTTACTATACTGAACACTGCAGGCAACTGAAATGCAATGGTAAGTATCTGTGTATCTAAACGTATCTAAACACAGAAAAGGTACAGTAAAAATACAGTATTATAATCTTATGGGACCACCAACATATATGCAGTCTGTCATTGACTGAAATATTGTGATGTAGCACATTATATAAAAAGTTACTCAATTTTTATAACAAACTGGCGAGAATAGGTATTATAATCAGCTTTATTTGGGAGATTAGGGAAGGAAGAATGATTAAGTAACTTTAAACAAAAATGGACGGAGTTCCCCTGTTTTGAACATTTCTGGAATAAAGAAATGAAGGGAAAATAGCCAGGCTCAGTGAGTCATGTCTGTAATCCCAGCACTTTGGGAGGCAAACCTCTTGAGCCCAGGAGTTTGAGACCAGCCTGGGCAACATGGTGAAACTCTACAAAAAAAGCTTTTTTGCCTTTAGCTGTCTTCAACGTCCAATACAAATACAACGCTCGCAGACACCATGGGGTACAATCCCAACATACAGAGAAACCAAAATAGCCACACTTGCTACTTAGGGACAAAATGGGCCGGGAGGGGGTGAGTCAGAAATCTGGTTGTAGTGAGCCAAAGATCCACGGGTTGGTTGTCAGTATATAAATAGCATTAAGATGGTAGGAAGAGGGGCTGAGAAAGATAGGACATGCAGGAGCCTAAATGGCATGGATACTGTGTCTATATCACTTATCCTCCAAATGCAGACACTGTTGAGTGAAAGTGAGGTACCATTAATAAATATGCCAGGAAAACAGGCATAAACCAGGTTAGTCCTCAGCAAACAAAAACAAAGAATAGGTAATGGGGGAAAGGTTAGATGACTCCACATCTTCAGGAAACTTTGGGGTACTGAAGCATTTTCCAAATGAAGCCCAAAAGTCATGCAAATAACGCACTGAAAAAGACTGGGTTTGTTACGGGGCTGAAAGCACAGGAGGTAAAGGGACTGTGTACCTCTAAAGCATGGGGCAGACTTACAAGTCAATTACAACATGGAAACAAACAACTCCATGAAGTTCTACTCACTCCCAATCCTGACTTCTACCTTCCAAGATGTTGTTTTCCATTATATCCAAGCCAGGCCTGGCCCACAGAGCTCAAGATAAACCATAAACCAGTGTGTGGTCAGCGGAATTCTAAGATGGTCCCCAAACTCCCAGTTCCTGGTATGCAGACGTCTTGCCTCAGTTATTTAATCAAACCCGGATGTAGGTGTTGCTGTGAAGGGATCTTACAGATGTACTTAAGGTCCCAAATTAGTGGACATTAAGATAAGATTTTCCTGATGGGCCTGACCTTTCCAGGTGAATCCTTTAAGAAAAGCAGACTGTTTTTTCCCCATTGCAAGCAGAAGGCAAAGTCAGAGAGACACGCTCTGGCTGGCTTCGAAGAAAGCAGACACCCATGTTGTAAACGATCTGTGGGGGTCACACGGGAATGGGCTGCTAGGAGCTGAGAATGGTCCCAGCCAGCAGCTAGCAGGAATATAGGAACTTCAGTCAAACACTGCAAGGAAATGATCTTTCTCAACAACCAGTGAGCTTGGGAGAGGACCCTGAGCCCAAGATGAGAGCACAGCCCCGATCAATACCTTGACTTCAGCCCAGTGAGACTCAGAAGTTTGACCCATGCAGTGCCAAACTTCTGTCCACAGAAACTGTGAGATAATACATTTGTGTTACTTTAAGCCGCTAAATTTGTGGCACTTTTGTTACATGGCAATAGAAAACAAATACAGAGTCTGAAATGAGGGAAATGGACATGCACCAGCACCCCAGTCAGCTTCAATGAAGAGAGAATGGGCCAGACGAGTGAATGAATCAACTCTCGCCCCCTCTTAAAATCCCCCAGAGAGAGCAGTCGGCATGAGAGACTGACTTTTCAATGTATCCCTTTAAACTTTCTGAACATTCCCCCTCATATGCACGCATTCCCCACTGCAAAATAAAGAAATACAAGTAAAATTCATGACATAGAATCCGGTGAGTCCAAGAAAGCATCGAAAGAGATTTGATGGAAAATTGATGCTGATGCTGTCACACAACCTTGAAGTTAGGGAAATTAACTCACATATCATACATTACTTATCATAAAGGGCAAACCCTGAAACAGAGATTGGAGAAAATCTCTAAGAAAACAATGCTTTTCCAAGAACATCTCTCTTTTTATTTTTTTAATTTTAAGTTCTGGGATACAAGCGCAGAACGTGTAGGTTTGTTACATAGGTATACATGTGCCATGGTGGTTTGCTGCACCTATCAACCCATCATCTAGGTTTTAAGCCCCGCATGCATTAGCTATTTGTCCTAATGCTCTCCCTCCCCTCACCAACTTCACCACCACTGGCCCTGGTGAATGCTGCTTCCCTCTCTGTGTCTGTGTGTTCTTATTGTTCAACTCCCACTTACGAGAACATGCCGTGTTTGGTTTTCTGTTCCTGTGTTAGTTTGCTGAGGATGATGGCTTCCAACCTCATCTATGTCCCTGCAAAGAACATGGCCTCGTTCCTTTTTATGGCTGCACAGTATTCCATAGTGTATATGCACCTCATTTCTTTATTTATCCAGTCTATTATTGATGGGCATTTGGGTTGGTTCCATGTCTTTGCTATTGTAAAGAGTGCTGTAATAAACATATGTGGCCATTTGTCTTACAGTAGAATGATTTATATTCCTTTGGGTATATACCCAGTAATGAGATTGCTGGGTCAAAGATTCAAGATTCTAGATCCTCGAGGAATTGCCACATTGTCTTCCACAATGGTTGAACTAATTTCCATTCCCACCAACAGTGTAAAAGCCTTCCTACTTCTCCACAGCCTCGCCAGCATATATTGTTTCTTGACTTTTTAATAATTGCCATTTTGACTGGTGTGAGATGGTATGTCACTGTGGTTTTGATTTGCATTTCTCTAATGATCAATGTTGAGGTTTTTTTTTTCATTGTTTGTTGGCCACATAAATGTCTTCTTTTGAGAAGTGTCTGTTCATATCCTTCACCCACTTTCTGATGGGTTTGTTTTTTTCTTGTAAATTTGTTTAAATTCCTTGTAGATTTTGGATATTACACCTTGGCCAGATGAGTAGATTGCAAAAATTTTCTCCCATTCTGTAGGTTGCCTGTTCACTCTGATGACAGTTTCTTTTGCTGTGCAGAACTCTTTAGTTTAATTAGATCCCATTTGCCAAAACCACCTTTATTACTCTGACTCCCAAGGCTCTCTCTCTACTTTTACTTTCATCTTGTTTCCCTTTCCTCTCCTTCATTCTGGGATTGATCAACATTACAAAAAGAAGGAGCTGGCCAGCATGGTGGCTCATGCTTGTAATCCCAGCACTTTGGGAGGCTGAGGTGGAAAGATCACTTGAGCCCAGGAGGAGTTTGAGACCAGGCTAGGCAACATGGAGAAACCCTGTCTCTACAAAAATAAAATAAAATAAAAAATTAGCCAGATGTGGTGGCACATGTCTGTAGTCCCAGCTACTCAGGAGGCTGAGGTGAGGGGATAACTTGAGGTTGGGAATGTCAGGGTTACAGTGAGCCATGATTGTGCCACTGCATTTGACAGAGTGAGACTCTGTCAAAAATGTAAGAAAGAAAAGAAAAGAAAGAAGTTAATAACATCTAGTTAGATGTTTGATGTAAGGGGAAGGAAGGAAAATAGCCCGAAGCACAGTATCTTCAAATTTTAACTCCTGGTGACTTTGAAAGCACACGTACAACGAAGAGAAACAAAAAGGTCTCAAAAATGTGATGTTTGCTTGGAGAAGGGAATATGATTTCCATCTTAGACAATCTGAATTTGAAGTACCAATTGAACATTCAGGTTAAAAGGTCTAGCAGCACTTGGTAACTAGTTATGTGCCCTGGAGTAACTTTAAGTCTCTATTTTTTAATCTACAAATTAAGGAGAATACCTAAGTAGCTGTTATGAATGGATTGTGTCCCCCTAAGATTGATATATTGAAGCCCTAATACCCCAATGTGACTGTGTTTGGAGATAGCACCTTTAGGTAACTAAGGTTAAATTAGGTCTTAAGGGTGGAGCCCTGACCTGATGGAATTGGTGTCCTCATAGGGAAAAGAAGAGACACCAGAGCTCTCTCTCCCATGTCACACACAGAGGAAAGGCCCAGTGGAGGACACAGGAAGAAGGCAGCCATCTGCAAACCAGGAACGGAGACCTGACCAGAAACAGAATCTACTGGCACCTTGGTCTGGGACATTCAGCCTCTAAAATGGTGAGAAATACATTTCTATTGTTTAAGCCACTCAGACTATGGCATTTTGTTATGGTAGCGTGAGCAGACTAATAAATACACTAGCTGAATGTTGTCAAGATCAAATGAGATAATGTCTATACTGTTTTAAGATACCGCTTGGCACAGAGCAAACCCTTAAATGTTAAGTATTATTATTGTTGAAAATGCAGGAGGTGAGCCAGAGTTAGAAAAAAAGGACCAATTAGGAATTTCTTTCAACATTCCAGACAAAGTATAGACAGACTCCCCGGACTTCCATTCATCATTGTGACTCCATTCAGCCCAAATGACCCTAACATACTGGGTTTCTTCAGATTCTCTACTACCTGGGCCCACCTACCTTGTTCTTGGATTCTCTGACTCCTCCTCAGTTCCTGTGTTTAGTCCACCCTTATGTCTTCCTCTCTGGTTCTCCTTAGCACCATGGGCCAAGTGAGCTCCAGCTCAGATTGCTGGGCCAAAGTTTTTGGCTGACTCTGCACAGGCTCTTATCCCAAATGATTCTGTTTTCCAGAACATGATCTACACTTACTTCTCCAGATCTGTTACTCCCACTGGTCTTACCTCTCCACTTATATTAGCCTGTTTCCTGATGCTGTAACAGATTACCACAGACTGGGGAATTTATAAACAACAGAAGTTTATTTGGCTCTTAGTTCTGGTGACTGGGCAGTCCAAAACATGGCGTTCACATCTGTGAGGGCTTTCATGCTCTATCACCCCATGGCGGAGGGCAGAAGGGCAAGTGAGCACTTGAGACAGGAAAAGGGAGCTGAGCTCCCATGATAACTAACCCATTCCAGTGACAACAGCAGTAATCCATTCATGAGGGCTTTAAGAGGTGATTACCTAATTCCCTCTCTTAATGTCATCAAAATGGCAATTACATTTAAACATGAATTTTGGAGGGAACATTTAAACCATAGCACTGTCCATTAGAATCTACTTCAATCCACTGAAGATGGGAGAAACAACTTCTTAGGCAGGAAGAATGAAGACAATGGCCAGTATATAACTGCATTTTGGGGCTGATAAGGAGGAGACCTGAGGTGGTACTTGTGAGGTCCATCCTGTTCCTGAGAATAAGTTAGGTAAAGCTGGAGTATTATACTTGAAGTAGATGAAGATTTGATATGGCTAATGTGAATATGGAAGAATGTACTGAAAAGGAAAATAGACTGATGAACAGCAAAGAGGGCTCTGCAGAGATTAAACACTGCCACACCTTCAGCCAGGATGTTTAGGAATCTGGAGGTGGGGCGGGGGTGGCCATCGGTACTGGTGGTAGGGCCATGGCTGGGAGATGAGCGGGTTTAGAAGTAAAGGAATGCCAAAGCTATTAAGAAAGGCATCCCTAGAAGGGAGGACGACGAAGTCTAGGCCAGGTAGAAGCCAAAAGATTAAAGAATGAGAAGAGGTCAAGTGATGGGAATTTATGACAAGGATGAAGAAGAAGAGAGAATACAAGGAAGGCTTAGGCTCATTGAGAGGTTTCTGAGCATGCTTGGCAGTTAGTCATTATTGTAAATAGACAAAATAATTCATAAAGTCATATCCAATAACAGATAAAGACAACCAAACAACCTGAAGTGTCTGGAAGGGAAACAATTTTCTCGGATAACATCATAGTTAAGACTGCAATTGTGTCTGGTTTCATACACAAGCAGTCTCCATTATGCTGTACAATGAATTCCTGGAAAATGTATCATAAATGTCTGCCTTTTTTCATAGTAATAATAAAAACACTGATTGTTGCCCTCCTGACTGTGACTCAGTATTAAATTACAGATAAGGCCACGAAAACACCATAAAAGCAAAAATGCAATAATAAACCTGTATAATCATTTAAAATTGTAAAACGATGTAGCAAGTTATTAAAATGATGAATTTTAGAGCAAAGGTGAACCTCAGAGGTTCTTTAATCTAGTCCTCTCATTCAAAAGATGAGACTCAAAGTGAAGTTACAGAGATAAAATCCATGTTTCCAACTGACCACAACAAGAAACTTATTTCTTGGCCCCAAATCAAATGTTTTTCACAGCCTGTTTCAAAAGAATTCCACAAAATGAGCAAAATCATAGAATATTTTGAATATATAAAGATATACAGTGTGTTTACAGTGAACACACAGAATAGAAAAATACAACTGGACTCTATCAGTTTTGTATTATCTAACATTAATATATTAGCTGCATCAATGTTACATATATTTATTTAACTTGCTTCTATGATCTCCACCTCAAATAAAGGAAAAAGAACTAATAGCCACCCTCCTCACATGATAGTCAGAAACTGAAAACAATCCAAATGTTTAACAATGAGAAATGACTACGCAAAAAAAAAAAAAAAAAAAAAGAATGTCAATCAAATGTTATGCAACCTCTAAAAAATGATAAATTATATGGACCAGACTGAGTCATAGAAATTTTCATTCAAAACAATGATGGGAGAAATGGAATATAAATTAATAGGTGTTCAGTTGTGAATTTAGAGAACAGTTTAAGTAGTTAAAATTTAATATGGATTATTTTTTTTTTTCCTATAAAGTTGTACCATGTCAGTAATATAAACCAATAAGAAGCAAGCAGATGAATCAGCAAGCTGTCAGAGAAGTTTGGAATGAAGCTTTCTTTCTCTTGATAAACTTCTTTACAGCCAGAAATAGTAGCAGGGGTTTATAAAACCACTCTACTATTTATTTCAAAGAGAATAATTAGAGCACCTAAATACTCAGAGTGCCCTAAGAACTTCAGTTTCCAGGGCCTGGAGAAAATAATAGTTTAAATTCTTTTTGTTTCCCTTCATTTCACTACTCATTACATTCTTACCCCCAAACAAAAAACCCAAAATCTACATGCCTCCAAATAGAAAGACAAGTCAGATGGGGCAGCCTGAAAGTTCTAAAAGAAGAAAAACAGGAATATTCATCTACTTTTGCATTTTTTAAAAATTTGATTAAGTATATAATACAAATAAACAAACTAAACCAAACCAAAACAACAAAACTAGAGCAGCCATGTGTTTAAGAAAAACTGAACTGAAACATACAGCAAAGCATATAGAGAAGAGTATACTTAATAAGAAAAACAGTGTGTTTGACTATCAATGACACTGATGAAAGATTATCTTAGCCCATTTTTATAGTCCAAAAAACAAAGAGAATTTTGGGGAAGAGAATGATGGAGAAGAGGTGACCGATTGTACAAGCCACACTTAACCACAGCAAAACGTAAAATGATTTCTTTCACATCAACTTTGTAAGAACTAATTAAAGTTATATCAGACAAGTGGATTTTTAAAGCCTGTGGATCTGTCCTTACTGGGCAACAAAAGACATTTTTAGTCTAAATATTGTTCGGATAATACAATACCAAGTTTTCTGCTACCCAATATTTTATCGAAAACACAGCCATGAGAAAGAGCGGATAACTGGCTGAAAGATGGGGGGTCCATCAGTTAATTCCTCTACCTGGTCTAAATTTGTTGTTGAATTAAGCCACGCTGGGAAAAGACTTTGTACTTGGACTTTTTTTGAACTGTGAACTGGCACTCTCACTTACAGTGAGGAAGAAAGGAAAGCAGTTCCCATGTGCCCAGAGATGAGGACATGAAGTATCACAAGACAGGCACAGGCAGATTTTCCATTCCAGTCTCAGGAGCAGGAACAGCTGTGTTCCCAGTCTCCGACACTTCTATCTTACAGGCTGTGTAAAGCATGTTACTGATAATATTTCCCTTTTTGCATTGGCTTCTAAAAATCTGTGATCAAATATGAAGTCTAATAAGTGTATGAGGCTGGAGGACATGTATTTTTGAAGGTAATCTTATCAGTGTAATCATCTCATTTTTTCTACTTTAATTGTGCCCTTTCTCTTGATTTCTTCAACCATTTTTTTTTTTTTTTAAGAGATGGTGTTTCACTACATTGCCCAGGCTGGTCTTGAGTTCCTGGGCTCAAGCAATCTGCCCGCCTCAGCTTCCCAAAGTGCTGGCAATATAGGCATGAGCCACCATGCCTGGCCTCTGCAGCTGCATTTTAAAAAATCTTAACCTCTTACATGTCTCTCTCTGAAATGCTTCCATTCCTGTGCATGGGTATAAATAAATAAATTCTATTAATAGGTCAACATTGCACAGGCTCATGTCACCTATAAAACCATTCTATACTTTGTCCTAGAAAATCGCTTCTTATATTTATACTTTTTTTTTTTTTTTTTTTTTGAGACGGAGTCTCACTCTGTCGCCCAGGCTGGAGTACAGTGGCGCGATCTCGGCTCACTGCAAGCTTTACCTCCCGGGTTCACGCCATTCTCCTGCCTCAGCTGCCCGAGTAGCTGGGACTACAGGTGCCTGCAACCACACCTGGCTAATTTTTTGTATTTTTAGTAGAGACGGGGTTTCACCGTGTTAGCCAGGATGGTCTCAATCTCCTGATCTCATGATCCACCTGCCTCGGCCTCCCAAAGTGCTGGGATTACAGGCATGAGCCACCACGCCTGGCTATTTATACTATTGACTCATCTCTAAAGTGAATCCTCATCTCATAATAGTAAAGTGTAACCTAACAGATATTAACGTGTGAGATGCAAGAAAATAGGTATTTGTCATTATTTTCTTGGCTAAAATATAGCTGCCAAAATCTTTCATAGTTTACTCTATCATATATTTATTTGCAAATTAATAACAAAGGAAGTGGTACACATTAAAATTCATGAAACTTTCTTCAGCCAAGGACAGTTTCCCCTCATTTGATGACATTATGTAAACCAAAGAAAAACAACCGTAATGTTCCTTTCCCACATCACACCATGTGAGTAACTAACGTACCCACTAAAGTGAATGGCACAATAGAAAATGATGAAAGAGCCATGAAAAAGCTACATGGATATGATCTATAGTAAATAAAAATACATTGTGCCATTCTGTTTATTGTTTCTATTCTCAGTGAAAGTTTGCACACTGTTCTAAGATAAACGAAAACCACATTGGAAAGTAAAATAAAAATCAGGAAAAATTTTAGCAGACATTCTCTAGAAAACAAAATAGTCATTAGAAAATGGAACCATCCACAACTGAGAAGCATATCATTTAAATGATTTGGAGACTTTCAAAATTATAAAAGGAAAGCGATAAGTGTACAATGTTTGATAGGGGTATGGAAAAAGAAAGCCACTTGACTTATGTACTTAAAGGACTTGAGCTTTCTGGCTTTCCATACCAAAAACTAATTTACAGAAAGAACACAAAGGCAATTCATATCAAAACACTGCCCTCAAAGTCTCCTGAGACTCTGAGCCAGGTACCAACAGGAAAGTGTAAGGTTATAGTCACCTTGGATCACCTTCCCAGGTTCAGACCTTCATAGTATCTCATCACTAAATTAAGGTATCCTTAAATCTGACCTACTGAAACAAGCATACCTATATATGGGCTTTAAAGCACCTTGGAGTAAATAAATGTAAGCTAGTATCCAAGGGGTAACACGTTTCCATGTGCATGTGTGGACAAACTTTAAAAAAAAATAAATTGCTACTACTAATGTTCAAAGGCTAATGGTAAAGAAAAAAATATGAATTGAGAAACATTTATCTTCAAACTTAAAAAGAAAAAACTTACATTAAGCAAACTGCTAATGTTTTTTCCTACATTTATCCTCATGCCTTCAACTTTAGATCATTCTTCCAACCAGTATTTAACCTGAATGATCTCATCAAAAGGTAACAAGGATGATTAATGCTGATGCAATGTAATTCCTGCCCTGCCCTAGTCTGAAATATATTGGACAATACGAGATCTTTGTGAACAGCATTAAGTGCTGTACAGATATAGATTACAGTACAGTGAATAGTAACGCATTTCCTGTTAAACATCGCCAACAAAAGTTAGAAATGAACAGAAAGTACGCAAAGCGCATACTATATTGGCAGTTCCTCAGGCCTGTGGCTAGAAACCCACTGATGTGCATTACAGGGATGAAGAGACTGAAATCTGAGCACAGTAAAAGTCACAAAGAGCCTCCCAGCCAGGCCGTGGAGTCTGCAGTGAGCTCGGGGAGAGAGACCATGACCAGAAGGGCCATCCGCCTTGCCTCCTTACACACAAAAGGAGCAGAGTTTACTGGTAATGGTTTACAGCCAAGCCAGCTGACCCAAAACTGTTGTCAAGTCTAAGCATGAGTCAAGCCCTCTTGACAACTTAAATCAACAGTTTGGGTGCAGTCAACCCGCCACTTAGCTGAGTTCCTGCCACAATCTATTGTTTAGAATTAACTGAAACTGATTACATCTCTCAGGACTCTGGGCAGCAGCCAATCCATGAGCGTTTTGAAGATAATTTACCCCCTGCACTGCAAATAATGCTCAAAATTAACTCTATGGCTAGGCGGGAACCTGTAGAACAACTTGGGACAAATGTTATTTTTATTTATTTATAACCAAACAGTGGAATGAGTTAAGGTTTAACACTGACTGAAGATTAGAGAACTAATTCTGATTTTTACATGCAACTTAATTTCATACCTCGGGACCTGGAAAGGAGGAGGCCATGCTGGGGGCCACTATCATTCCAAATCCTCATAGCTTTGCTAAAATACGTTGGTGGGGTAGCCTTCTGCTCAGTCACTGTTGCTGACATTTCTTCCAAAACAAGATCTCGAACACTGGCCCTTCAGAGTTCCTGACCTATTCTGTTGTTTCTTCTTTTGCTTTATGACATTAAATACCCCAGGCAAAGGTAAATTATATTTAAGAAAGATAAGTTCCCATGTATTATCAACCAACAACACTTCAAAGACAATGACTTCATACAAAACTAACCACCAGCAACAAGGACTATAAGGTGTCCTAGGAAAGTAGACATTTATAAGAGGAACAACTGAAATGTCTGGAAGGATGGCACTATGGGGGTTGAATTAATGTGTGGGGTGCTACCCTAGACGAGGTAAATAAAGAAAGGTGTAGAAATGGTGATGACAACTCTGGTTTTGAAAAAATGTATCTTTAATTTCAACTCTGACAACCCCAAATGATGGTATCATTCTTAGAGATGTTAGTGGATATCAACTAATATGTGACTATTACATATTTATCCTGCTTTCTCAATCTTTTGGGTGAGTTCTGCCCACTAAACTATACTTTCAACTTAGGGGCATTTTATAAAAAAACTTGTAGAAAGAAAATAAAATCAAAATATTTTCAATGTGTGTTTTTTTCTCCATATTTTTGTATGCATTTAAGATTAAATGGGCTGTCTTCCACCTAAACTGCAACAAATTTTTGTCTTTTTTTTTTAGGTATCATTTATTGACTGTGTTCTGTATTGTGGTTGTTTTGTTATTAATATTGCTATGACTACATAAAAAAGTAGCAGCAATCATTTAAGGAGTGCTTACTAGGGACTGTATTAAGCCCATCTTAACACATATTATCTTAATTATAGAAAAAAAAAAAACCTTAAAGAAAGGGTGTAATTATCCTCATTTTACAGAAAAGCAAATCAAGGTAAGAGAGGTTAAGTAACTTGGTCCACATACCACAAAGATAGGATTTAATCTATCTATCTAATCTGTATATCAGTTTATCTGGCCCTATGCCTGTGCTCTCAATGACTAGGCTACATTAAATTTTCCATCATCAGTATTGTGATTTTGATTACTCCCATAGAGAAGTTCTTGCTTGGAAGAAAATCCTGACAGTACCTCAGTTCAGTATCTCTGTAACTAAGTGGCTGGGTTCATAAGATACTTGCTTTAGCATTCTTTCTCTGGCTTTTCATTCTTACTTACACAATAGTACCTATGTTGGGTACCGTGGCGCGCGCGCACACACACACACATACACACACACACATCTGTAATCCCAGCTACTTGGGAGGCTGAGACAAAAGGATCGCTTGAGCCCAGGAGTTCAAGATAAACGTGAGAAACATACTGAGACCCTAAGACCCTATCTCTTAAAAAAAAAAAGAAAGGAAAAAGGCCGGGCATGGAGGCTCACGCTTGTAATCCCAGCACTTTGGGAGGCCAAGGCGGGCAGATCACCTGATGTCGGGAGTTTGAGACCAGCGACCAACATGGAGAAACCCTGTCTCTACTAAAAATACAAAATTAGCTAGGCGTGGTGGTGCACGCCTGTAATCCCAGCTACTCGGGAGGCTGAGGCAGGAGAATTGCTTGAACTCGAGAGGCAGAGGTTGTGGTGAGCCAAGACTGTGCCATTGCACTCCAGCCTGGGCAACAAGAGCAAAATGGTCTCATAAAAAAAAAAAATATATATATATATAAGACAGAAGTACGTAATAGTACCTTTGAACCTGTGAACTCTGTTAGAGTTCCTTTCTGTCAAAAAACAGCTAAAAGTAGTTGAAGATATGGCACTATTTCTAATATAACCAACATATATTTCTATGTAACACTGTGAGTGAATGAGCCTTTTATGGCAGCCAGGTGGTGCCATGGAAAACTAGACACTGCCCTCGCCATTAAATACATGTGAAAGGGAGAAAAAAATAACTCCTCCAAAAAAATGAAAATGAAGGAAGCCAGACTATGACTTCTAAGTTGCAGTCTAATTCCACACGCTCATAAGCATGTTAATTTAATTGGCAAAAACTGTCTTATCCCCTAATTTTTACTTTTTTTGGAGGAAAGTGTGAAAGAAAAAGGGAAGAGAGAAAAATGTGTTTCTAATAGGGTTAGCATCACAGCTTCTAGGGCTTTTAAACAGTATCATTTAGAACACTGGTGTTAGAAAAGCATTTTTACTTTGGACATACAATACTTACCGGATAACAAAGAAACAAAAGAGACAGTGGCTACTGTATTAAAAAAAAAAAAGGTAAAAATTAAGCTGGAAGCAACTTCTAGGGTTCTTTCCTCAATGTTAGTTGAAAAAAGTAAACTAAATAGCCATACTGTTATTTAGCATCTCCTAGTGGCTTGTGAGCATATGAAACATTTTGAAGCATAAATTTCAATGGTTCTATTTTGCCTATTGCTGCATGGATGATGACTCCTATATATATCCAATTAATTAAGAAAAAAATTTCGAAAATCACTGTAATGCACACCATACAAGACAGTAATCATTTACAACAGTGAAACCACAGGCTACTGCTACAACAGCATGAACCCCTCAAGCCTCTGGCAAAGGTATTATTGAAATTTCATATATCTAATCACAGACTACACCACTAATATTTGTGTTATATAGCCTCAAGTCTATTTTTTAATGCAAGACAAAATTCCTCTAGGAACTCTAATTCTATACACAGCACCTGACACAGCAGTAGAAAGAATACGATACAGGATCTTAATTAGAAAAAAAAAAGTGATACATTTGCAGTGTTGTAACAAATGGGCAACTGTAGAAATGATTTCTCTTAAAAAAGAAGACAGCAAGAAAGAGAGAAAAGGAGTAACTCAAGGCGAGGACAAAATAAATCAGCTAGCTTAACAAACCAAAAACCCACCACCACCTAACAACAAATGAGGGGCCAGCCCCAGTGGCTCACGCCTGTAATCCCAGCACTTTGGGAGGCCAAGGCAGGCAGATCACTTGAGGTCGGGATTTTGAGACCAGCCTGGCCAACATGGTGAAATGCCATCTCTAAAAATATAAAAATTAGCTGGGCATGGTCGTGGGTGCCTGTAATCCCAGCTATTAGAGAGGTTGGGGCAGGAGAATTGCTTGAACATGGGAGGTGGAGGCTGCAGTGAGATGTATCTCACCATTACATTCCAGCCTAGGCGACACAGTGAGACTCTGTCTCTAAATAAATAAATAAATAACAAATGAGGAGTATGACAGATGACAAAGCAAAGGAGGTAAAACAAGGTGGGGCATGTATATCCTCCCTTTTACCAAGTGGAGAAAACCCCTACTTTATAGGATACAACTTCATTTAAATAGCCTGTGAGGAAGTGGAGAACAAAAAGAGTCACAACCTACCTTCACACAGAAAAACACTACGACAAATCATAGAAGTAATGACTGAAAACAAATAATAACGTAAAAACTTGTGTTATTCAATTTTAGACCAATAAAGGTTTGCTCTGATCTAAAAGAGTTAATTTTATCAACAGTACCCAATGTCATAATATTTGCAACAGGGTAAGCAATGCTTCAATTTTATATCTCATTATAATTTCCATTACTCTGGCAGAAGCTTATTTCAAACTTAAATGAATTTTATTTTAATAAGAATACTTCCCAATAAGGTGACATGAAATAAATAGACATCAGCGAAAACAGCAACATACACACATTTGTACTTTAAAAATCAACTTTGGTATTAGCACTCTGTCTTATGTAAATTAGCACCCAATTAGATCATTTTCACAGGAGCTCCTGCACAAAAAACAGAAATAAGACCTTCTCTCTAAGCATACCAGAGTGGACCAAACAAAGCCTGACTGCATACATTTGACAAAATTATTACATTTATTTTCCATGGCTTGATACTATTTTTGGAAAAATAACCCTGGATTCTATCATTAGGTATTAAATAAGAAGTGCTATGAGTCCACACCTCTGATAAGAGGTGAATATTTCAGCAATTTGTTTTGAGGAAGGTGTAAATTCACACTGCCCTTTCTGCTGGTACACCAAATACTGCAATGGTTTACCCCAGGGAGACTGTACAGAGAATGCAGAGCCTCCTGTTTGACCCCTGCTGGCAATCAATTTATGGCCTCAAGCATAGAGGTTGATAGCCCTTGCAATTCTATATTAGTTTTTGTAACACTTGATATTATTTTTATTCATATAAATGTCAAATTCCTATTGGTATCATGACCTAAAAGTGTTGGTAACCTCAGCTAACATCCTTTACAACATCTCAGAAATGGAGGGATTAAATTAAATTTTATATATTTTAATTTATAAGAAAGTAAATTAAACCCAAGAAAGAAAATTAACAATTTTTATTACTAAACATGGGATAACAATGCTGTGTAAAGGTTAATCATTTAAGAAATATAAAATAGCTTGGAAGAATAAGTCACTTTATAACAATAATAACAATGAAATCACTGTCATTTATAGCAGTAAAGAATTAGATAAAGCAGAGCTGGGAAAGCAATATACATTCCAAGTCTGTTTACTACAGAATACAGTTATTTTGCCTTAAACTATAGGGTGCATATAGGTGTGAAACTTCCAGTAGCAGGCTGTATGTACTGAATCAAACCCTAGAGATAGTCATCATCTTCACCCATTCCCCAAATTCTGCTACAATAAGGTGATGATGCGGTTATAAAGACTTAGAAGAGGCGGCTGTTCTGGGTAACTGCTTCCTTTGACCCAGAACTAATATTCTGCCCAAGCCAGCAAAGCCCTTGCTATACCTTCCTTAAGGATTCTATTTCCTTCTACTACAAGATTCTGAAGTCTCCACATCCTACAAACATAAGTTAGTCGCTTATAACTCCAACAAAAGAAACCCTTCATTCAACAAAGATGTAATGGATTTGTTTCAGACACTGAAAACATACACACAAAAATACTCCTGACATTATATGGGGGAGTCTGTAGGAGAGGACACATAAATACAATCAAACAGCAATGTGGTATGTGCCATAATGGAGAGATAATCTATATGGAGATTATCTATGTAAAATACTTTGCATAATTCCTGGCATGTAGAACAAATCAGTGAGTGGTAATGGTATAACTGCCGTTGTTACTGTTCCTTGTACTGTAGGCAATGGGGAGCTATGAAAGAATTTTGATCAAAGAAATACAAGGTTTCTATTTTAGAAAGAAAATTTCTGGCAATACAGTGAAGGGTGGATTGGAAGGAGTGAGGCTAGAGTTATGAAAGAGATTTGGGAGACAACACAACTCAAGAGAATGTCCCACCTATACTTTCTCAAAGAGGCAGTGATGGTGGGCATGAAGAAATTAGACATGAGTCATTTAGAAGACACATTGAGGGGACCTGGTGCCAGAGTAGATCGGGCGGGAGAAGGTAAGAAGGAAGTCCAAAAGAGGTTTCTGATGTGGTTGTTTGGATGTGTACCTGAGGAACACTGAAGTAAGTAAGATGGATGGAGGGATGGATGGATGGATGGATGGATGGATGGATGGGTGAATGGAAGGTGCAGGGAGAGAACTGGTTGACTGAAATGAATTGATTCAAGGAGGAGGGGGTGGCCAACATAAGAAAGTGAACAAAATAAGGATGAAAGACTGCCTGCCAGAGTCCACAATAAGGAATTTAACAAGAGCAGATACAATAACACAGAGTTAACAGAAACCAGATTACAGAGGATCAAGGAGTTGATGGAAGGTAGGGAAGGTGGAGATAGCAAGCGGTGTGGGGAGGTAGGTCACTCTTCAGAGGGTTGGGCAATGAGGAAGAGTGAAGTGCAATAGGTAAAAAGCTCCAGCTCTGGAACTAGGCAACCTGGGTTCAAACTCTCTTCTACCTACTATCTGTGTAACTTCAAGCTCTCTGTGCTTCACTTTTCTCATGTATAAAAGGTAGACATCAACGGAGTTCACTGTGATTCTGTTTCATAGAATCCTTGTAATAATTAAATGAGGTCTTATATATATATATATATATATGTGACTCATACATTTTAAGTGTTCAATAAATATTAGTAATTGTAGAATTATTATTTGAAGGCAGTGAACACATTAATGTGGGAGATTATACCATAAAAGATGGAATCTGATATTTTTTATAAGTAGAAAAACACTCTCCAAAAACTGAATTGTATCATGATTCTTTATTTATTTATTTATTTTTTTGAGTCAGAGTCTCACTTTGTCACCCAGGCTGGAGTTCAGTGGCACAATGTCAGCTCACTGCAGCTTCCGTCTCCCGGGTCCAAGCGATTCTCATGCCTCAGCCTCCTGAGTAGCTGGGATTATAGGTGCATACCACCACGTCTGGCTAATTTTTGTATTTTTAGTAGAAATGAGGTTTCATCATGTTGGCCATGCTGGTCTTGAACTCCTGACCTCCAGTGATCCACCCGCCTCGGCATCCCAAAGTGCTGGGATTATAGGTGTGAGCCACTGCACCCAGCTATCACGATTCTTGAAAATACAAATTATTTAAAAGGGGAAAAAGAAAGAAACCCAACTGGCAGAATTATTGATAAGAGTCAAAACAAACTGAACAATGAAATAATTTTTTTCAAGAAAAAAACTCAAAAAGAATAATGTATTTTCCCAATGTGCAATTAAAAGATTGAATCATAGTAAATTAGGAGAAAGTACAGGAAAAAGAATCACTGTTGGACAGTTGAATTAAAATAGTATTTTCTATAAGAAAGTTGATGCTTGGTCTTATTTACATGGTTAGACTAAAAGCAATTTGCTCTAAATAAAAGTTGAGGAAAAAGAAATCTGTTTACTTCGTTAAAGACTGCCAACAAAAAAAACACTGATTTCATTGATCAAAATCAACTAAAGCAGATCACATAAGTAACCCCATACAAATTAGAGGAAACACTGGGTTGAAAACAAAGAAAACAGAAAAATTTGATTTTCTCCTCTCCATCTTTTTTGTTCTGATAGAAATTATTCAGTAATTCCGGCAGCAGGCTAACTCCAATGTACTGGACACCTGTACTGGATGCCTGGAATTGTTAATAGAAGCAGTGGGAGAAACATATGCCCTAGATGGTCTAGAACCGCAAAAGGAACTCACCATGAGGCTGAGGCAATTGCTGCGTACATACTACAATAAGGTAATCTAGAACGTGAAAAAACTGAAATAACGCTAATTCCTGTTTGATATTAGAAAAAAACCTCTAGCAGTTAAATTTCTTTAAGTCTTGCATCAAATGAAATTTTCTGATAGTCACTCAACATAGACAGCTGATAATCTTCAAGATACTGTTTAATTTGTGAGATTAAATTAGGAGATAGCATTTTTTAAAAATGAAGACTTTGTCATCATAAGAGAACAAAAATCAAATATTGAGTCATGTGCAAAATTCGGTATTGACACTCAAGAGAACATAATTAGTACTTAGAGATATGATTTAAAAAATTCAGTTCTTTTTGGGGGAAGTTATTACCCTACAACATGAGAACTTTTCTTTTTTTTTTTTTTTTTTGAGACAGAGTCCTGCTCTGTCACCCAGGCTGGAGTTCAGGGGCACAATCTCAGCTCACTGCAAGCTCCGCCTCCCGGGTTCATGTCATTCTCCTGCCTCAGCCTCCTGAGTAGCTGGCACTACAGGTGCCCACTGCCATGCCTAGCTAATTTTTGTTTGTTTGTTTGTATTTTTAGTAGAGACGGGGTTCACTGTGTTGGCCAGGATGGTCTCAATCTCCTGACCTCGTGATCTGCCCGCCTTGGCCTCCCAAAGTGCTGGGATTATAGGCGTGAGCCACCGCACCCGGCCTGAGAAGTTTTTAGAAGTACCTATTGTGGTAGAGATTTTCAGAGGTCCCTCCATATCCATTTCTTTCATTTTCCATATAAATGGATTCTGAGCTACATACATGGATGTCCAGAAGAAATGTGTTATTTTCTAGTTTCCCTTGCAGCTAGGGAAAGTTATGTTCCAATCAATGAGATATAAGTGGAAGTGTCATGTACAATTTCTAAGACAGTAACCTTCAAGGCAGGGTGGGGCACACACTTCTTTAACTATTTCCCCTTCTTCCTGGCTGGAATGCAGATGTGGTGGTTGAATTTTCAGCAGTCATCATGGACCATGAGACAGAGGATAGCTGAGCAACAGGACAGAATCCTGAGTCATTGATGCTGTGGACTGTCCACCAGCACAAGATTGCTACATCTTAAGTTTTTTTTTTTTTTAATGTGAGAAAGTGATATCTATCTATCTTGTTTGAGACACTGTTTTATGTTTTTGGTCATTGACAGCCCAAACCAATCCAATCAAAGTGGGATACTATATGTGACAGAACCTAAAAGTGTGATATTCGTTTGTCACATTTGGGGCAGCAAGGACTCACACTGCAGGCTGGAAAAGTAATTAATGTTATGTCAGCAAAATATCTGGTCACATTGGCCCCTGCTGAACCTTGGAAGACAGTCCAAATGTCAACTCAGTCTATAGCTGTAGAGATATTACAAAAAATTCAGAATGCTGAATATAGCTGGCTCCTTATTGCTCTTAGTAACAAGGAACTCAGACTAGGGCTAGCTGGTTGCAAGATGAGTAAGAAAGCAGCTTTGCTGAAATGAAAAATTACTTGAGGTGACAGATACCTCATTTGCTCTGTGATTATTATGCAGTGTATGCCTAAAGTATTTCATATGCCTATAAATATATACATTTACTATGTACCCATATAAATTTACTTAAAAGTAAAAAATTAAAAAAAAGCAATAAGATGGACTTATACCTGAAAAGAACAGAGAAAGAAGAAAGAATAAAAGAAAGAAAGAAAGAAAAGAAAAGAAAAGGAAAAGAAAAGAAAAGAAAGAAGATAGAGAAAGGAAACAGCTTTGCTTAGAAAACCACTCTCCTTGTGAATTAGAATTAAATTTGACTGAAGGTCCTGTGATTTTGATGTTTGGAGGTCTGAAAAAGCCAAGCAAAGCAATTACAAGCATTGGCTACAGTATCATAGTCACTTCAGAAGGTCGGTGCCCTATCATACATGAGCTGAGTTTCTTGGCAGAGACGTGATTAAGAGTGCTTCAGATGACCTCAAAGGATTCATCAGTAAGTTCAGAGTAGGGAAGACGGACAGAGGCCAGTAAATAAAAGACAGAATCTTTAGGTTCAAAACTATGTCCAATTAAGACCTTTGCCTATAGTTGTTCATGGAATTGACAAGAAACAGACTAGAAGGCTACTAAGTTTGTGAGGGACTTGGACTGCCAGAAATGCAGGATGGTCTGCACAGCCCGCTATTGTACAACCCCTAACACAATTGCCAGGGTTCATGCTGGTACCAGAAAGAAGTATTAGAATCCACTCAGAAGAGCATTCACCCTAATACCATCTCAGATATGGACACAGAAGACAGGAGCAACAGAGGACAAAGGACTAAGGCATATCCCTCACAGAGGAAAGCCAGGGGCCATTAGATGGGGTACAAAAGACTGTCCTGCAGTGCTTGTGCAGAAAGGCTCCAGGATTTCCACCAAGCAAGATTTAATAATTCCTATTGAAAACTCATGTGTTTCTTATTCTCCCAGTTTTCAAAGGGAGCTTTAAATATTTTCTTATTTCCTTTCTATTTTATATTGGGAATGTTAGGTTGCTTTTTAGCTTATATCCATCAGCCCATGGAAAGCCACACCTGGACTTCCTGAAAAGCACAGAGCATCACCCAGAGATCATGCACTTATAAAATGACAGGGTAACTAGATGGGACTGGGGTTCTCTCTCTTAGAGTAAGTTCTGTGTGTGGTAAGCAGAGTGGACAAATGGTGACTGCGGCAAAGGCTGCTAATTGCTCCCCACCATTTCATCTCCCCTTCTTTCCAAGAGGCTCTTTAAAGGGAGACAAAAAAACTCAAACTAAACACTAAATTTTCTTAGCCTCTCTTGCAGGTAAGTGTGGTCATATGACTAAGTTCTGACAATCTGACACAATCAAAAGTGATGGGTATGACTTTCAGAAAGTATTAGAAGGGAAGAAACACGCACTCTTGTTTGCCCCTTGCCTTTCTACTGTCTGGAATGCAGATGTGATGGCTGGAGATGAAGTAGTCATCTTTGACCATGAGATGAAAGTTCAATCCTACATCTCTGACATGCTGGAGCCTTACAGAGTTCCACCATTTGGCTCTGGACTTCATTTTACATGACTGAGAAATAAACTTTTATTTTTTATGCCGTATTTTTTCTGTCACTTGCAGATGAATCAAACTACAACTTTTATATACATAAATATATATGCATGCGAACGTGTGTGTGTGCATATGTAACCTAGTTAAAATCTTTCTCTACACTGGTAGATTTAATTATATCACAAATAAAATGAAACTTATAAAGTATAATTATGTGAAGAAAGGGGATGGATTTTCATCCAAGACCTCTAAATTCAGTATTTCTTTCTCATCCATAAAAACCTATAATAAACATTTACGTTCCTTGCATACTGGATTTAACACTGGGGTTTTACCATACTTACCAAACATTCTGGCTTGTAAACATCTACCTAATATTAATTACAACTTAAGAATATTAGTCCCTAAAAGACAGTTATCAATTTTTACTAATCTCTTAACTAACAAGTGCCGGACACACTGTCTATAACAAATAAATACTAATAGAATAAATGCAAATTTTAGTCTCTTTTGAAATTCATGTTAATTCACAGGGACATTTTGATCTTATTTCCAGAATTCAGATTGGTCAGATCTTTTTTTTTTTTTTTTTTTGAGACAGAGTCCT
>NW_012119598.1:22046223-22053651 GCF_000951035.1 Colobus angolensis palliatus | reverse complement strand
CCTCAGCCTCCTGAGTAGCTGGGACTACAGGCGCCCGCCACCACACCTGGCTAATTTTTTGTATTTTTAGTAGAGACGGGGTTCACCGTTTAGCAAGGATGGTCTCGATCTTCTGACCTTGTGATCTGCCCGCCTCGGCCTCCCAAAATGCCGGGATTACAGGCGTGAGCCACTCACCCAGCCCTGGTTAAATCTTAATAATCTGAGATTCAGCATTTTTAAAAAATCATGGGTTACATCACCCAGTCTTCTTTTTCTCATTGTTTTCTGAGGACTTAATGAGGGCACCTTTTTGTATTACGGCAAAGTCCAGTAGAATATTCAAAAGTACACATACTGTACATGCCCCCTTGATTTCTTCCTGATTTTCAATAGGAATATAAGGTCCTAGAGTGGACCATTCACATAATGAGGACTCAGTGAACGTAAGAATGATGATAAGCAGGAGTACAAGAAGGCAACAGTGACCCTCCATTGACTCTCCCTGTGCCTGCAGCAAGTGATGAAATGGATGTGTGGTTAGGAATACAGGGTGCTTATGGGCAGGAGTTTAAGCTAGAGATGTAATATACTTGGCTTTAAGAAAGGAAGATAAGTAGGAGGAAGACATGAGGACTTACAGTTTTTGAAATGTAGTTTAGAATGGATAATAGCTTCGCAACATGTAACAACCACTGGCATTAGCATTTTATTTTAAAACATGTACACATACTTCATTAGGAAACTCTGCAGTTTTATAATTAAAGATGTTATTACAGATAAAACACTCATTAATTTGTAGTTTTTCTCCTCATGTTCACATTCAAACATAGCTTCATTTTCTAAAAATTTTACATAACAAATGGATACATAATATTATGCATATTTATGGAAGGTATATGTGATATTTTCATATATGCGCACAATGCGTAATGATCAAATTAGAGTATTTACGATATCTATTCCTCAAAATGTATCATTTCCTGTGTTGGGAACATTTCAAACCTTCTCTTCTAGCTATTTGGAAATATACACTAAATTGCTGTTAATTACAGTCACTCTACTGTGCTACCGAACACTAGAACTTATTCCTTCTATCTAGCTATATGTTTGTACCCCTTAACGAATCTCTCTTCATCACCGCCTGTCTCCCTTTCCACTCGCTGGTAAGCATCATTCTATGTTCTATCTCCATGAGATCAACTTTTTTAGCTTCCGCATATGAGTGAGAACACGCAGTATTTGTCTTTCTGTGCCTGGTTTATTTCAGTTAACACAATGACCTTCGGTCCCATCCATGTTGCTGCCATGACAAAATTTCATTCTTTTTATGGTTGAATAGTATTCTGGTGTGTGCTATATCTTTATCCATTCATCTGATGATGGACATTTAGGCTGATTCCTTATCTTGGCTATTGTGCAGTGCTGCAATAAACATGGGGGAACAGGTATCTCTTTGTTACTGATTTCCTTTCCTTTGGATAAACAGCTAGTAGTGGGACTGCTGGAGCATATAGTCGTTCTGTTTTAACAAACACAGCTTCTTTATCGATCCCCTCACCCAGTGACTGGATGGAGAGTGAAGGTAAAAAGGAGGAGATATTGACTATAGAATGTTGTATTAAATGTCCAGGAGATGGCGTGTATAATATAACTTTTTCTATTTAATAGTGTAGTACAATTTTTAATTGGAAAATTATCATCCCTATTGTTTCCAAAAACTATCCTACTTGGAAATTATAATAGCAATGAATAAAGTCTGGAGATCCACAAGGTAGAGCTTGGATCTGAACTCTGGCAATTATTAGCACTGTGACTTCAGGCAAGTTATTTAACTTCTATGTACCTAAATTTCTTCACCCTAAAATGGGGATAATAAGATTTTGTATGTAATATGTGCCATTGTGAGAATTAAAGGAGTAAACTCATGTAAACCACTTAGTACCATGTAAACCACACTGATTTCAACATATTATAGGCTCAATAAATATTGCCTAATAATTATTGTTAGCTATTAGCCAGCAGGGGTCCACAGAACACAGAATCTCTAAGAAGGCAAAGTATTATGTGCTATTAAAGGGAATGTATCACTTTTTCTGCAAAGAGGATTTTCTTGTTTATGAAAAGAGAACTTTAATTAAAACAGACCAAGAAATACTGCTCTAAGCCTTTCTCTTATTAGTCCCAGAGTTAAGTGCCATTCATTCAACAGACACGTATTATCCCTGCTTCTTACTCGAGTCCCTTCCTGCCATGTATACAGTGCAGAGTTGTGGGGGTGTCAACGAGGACAAACTGAGCACTGGGCTAGGAACTGGGATGCTGCAGTCCAAAAAGGACCATGAAGATTTCTGACTTTAGACGTCAGTGTATCTCAGTAACTTTTGAATACTCATGATATTTGGAAAAGAAAGCAATCTAACAATATCTTTTGTTTTTTTCATATTCTCCAGAGCCCCCAGCCCAGTGCTTGCTTATAAGAGGCAACTCTCAATAACATTTGGCCCTTATTCCCTTCCTTTTCCTACAACTGTATTGTCTCTTGGCTTCCATGGTATTATTTCCTCTTGGGTCTCCACCTCCACAGGTCTGACCCTGCCTTTTTAACCTGCCACAGAATCCTTTTTCCTTTCCCATTATTACTGAAATATTGGTGTTCCCTAGACTTCTGTTCTTACCCTTCCATTTTTCCTTCTGGATGATCTCATTACCTATAGCTTCATCTACTACTCAAATGCTGATTACTCCCAAGCATTTATCTCTAGACTCTCATCTTTCTTCTTGGCTCCTGACCCATGTTTTCTATAGCCTAAGGGGGGCTCTCTCCCAGATTTTCCAGATAGTCACTTCAAATTCAGCATGTCCAACATCAAACTCATCTTTCCTATCCAAACTCCTGCTCCTTCTCATTTCCCTATCTGGATTAACTACATCATTTTCTACTATGCCTTACTCAAGATACCAAGGAGCTACTTTTGACCCCCATACATGACTTCCTCATCTTCTCTTCTAAGTGTACATTGTAAATTTCTTCTCCTCAATATTTGCTGAATCCACTTTATTGTCTCCAATGCTAGAGGAAAATGCCTTAGATTAGACCAGCAGTACAACACTATGG
The DNA here is from genome assembly GCF_000951035.1 of Colobus angolensis palliatus. NCBI lineage: Eukaryota > Metazoa > Chordata > Mammalia > Primates > Cercopithecidae > Colobus > Colobus angolensis. Next base: position 22,050,554 of record NW_012119598.1, on the reverse strand, counting down.
ATAAGAGTACTGGCCGGGTAATCGCCTGGCCTGGATTTTATCAAGGTTCTATCACTAACTGCATGACTTTGGGCAAATTACTTAACATCTTTGGACCTTGAGGATTAAGCAACCTAAAGCATACAATGCTTTAACAGTAGTGCTTGGCACAAAAGTAAACACCCAAAAATATTAGATAATTGTTTTATTATTATTATCATGTTAAGTATTATTGGTATTCTTACCATTGCATTTATTACTAGTCTGGACACATAACTGATAAAAATATAAATCATTTAATTAATGTGTGTTATTGGAACTGGTAAAAAGAACCACAGTAGAAACTGAGGGTATATAGTTCCAGTATGCATTAATTAACTAATTAATTTTTTTTTTGAGACAGGGTCTTGCTCTGTTGCCCAGGCTGGAACGCAGTGGTGTGATCTCGGCTAATGGCAGCCTCTGCCTCCCAGGCTCAACCGATCCTCCCACCTCAGCCTCCAAAGTAGCTGGGACTACAGCCTGGCTAATTTTTTGTATTTTTTGTAGAGTTGGGGTTTTGCTATGTTGTCCAGGCTGTTCTCGAACTCCTGGACTCAATCGATCTGCCTGCCTCAGCCTCTGAAAGTGCTGGGATTACAGGCATGAGCCACCATGCCTGGCCTCAACAAATCTTTCTAACCACTCTGAACCCTGACATTTGCTTTATAAAATGCAAATTAAAAATACTAACCCTACCTACTTTGCTAAGTTTTTGTAACATAATGAGTTAATATGCAAACTCTGTGGAATATGAAAACACTCTGTCAAAAAAAGAAAAATGCTATTATTCTACCACTTCGTGTATATGTGATTTGATCCTTATGTTTATGATATAGCACTGAGGCAGGAAAAATGCACAGGAGATTAAGAGAAGATGATTTCTGAAAGGAATAACATAATCATATTGTAAAGGAAGGATACAAAGTGAATGAAGTTTAGGAAAAATGAGGTTCCTTTCTTTATCAGTCTACAAGGAAATGGAAAACAAGTCAACATAAAATAACAGTTGCCTTCAAACCAGTGACTCGAATTTGGGGTAGTCCCAAAATGATATGGTATTTAGCACATCATGCCATAATCTATTTAGCATATAATCTTCTAAATATAACAACACACTGGAGAAGTGAAAAAAAGTAAATATGTTTTTCTACCAAATAACTGATCTAATGATATATATTTATTCATTTGAAAAGTTCTAAAAGTAGCAACGGAGAGAAGGGAAAAGAACTTCACTACCTCAGAAAGAAATTTGGCAGAAGATAAAAACAGTGAACAAGACCTTAGTGCTATCCAAAATAACAACTTAGCTAAAGATACTAGATATGATGCCATAAAGCCAGAAAACATTTTTCAGGGAAGTATTCTGCCTAAATTATTTTGGAGGTGGTTACTTAGTGAATAGAAACACATCTGGGAATGCATCTGGAAGAAAACATAATTATCTAATCCTTGCTGAATCATTCTTTTTTTTTTTCTTTTGCATTTCTTTTCTTCTCTTCTACTTATATCCAAGCCACTAGGACTAAAACTAGATGAACAAGGCAGAATAAAACACTAATTTAACATAACATAGCTCTTATCAGATTGTGTTCCAATAGGCACACATGGATGACCAGGACTAATGACAGGAAAGAAAAATTACTCAGGATGTTAATAATTTAACATCCTTTTTGCAGATAGACTGGAAAAGTAGGTCATAGGATGGGCTGGACAATATAAGTTAGCTCAGTGACTCACTTACAGTCATCATCCTGCCAAAGTAATACCGGCTTTATGCCCTTGTGCCCCTTCCACTGAATGAATATACAGTGGAGAGATCAGAGAATGAAACTTCCTCTGCAAGTCTGCTACTTTCCCTCTAATTTGTTCTCTCCTCGCCCTGCAAAAGATTCCCCTTTCACTGTGAGTGCTCATTGCTTATTAGCTGTGGCATTTCACTGGGCAATCTCTGGGTATAGTGAACTTAGGGGAATAATAATAAATATCACAGTGCTAAAATGGTTAATATTCTATAAGTAACAAGGGAAATTAACCCTGAAGTACACAGTACCTTAGGAAATGATAATGGCAAATTCTAAAATGAATGATATCATGGGATTAAAAATCAACACAGAGATGCCACACTAAGACGCAACTTAACATTAGATCCATGCAACTTGCAGGTAAAAACAAAACTGTTTATAAATTCATTCGAATTGTATTTACCAAGTGAGAAAGATAGAGATGTTGACTAGCTAAGGTCTAGTTAACATAAACCAAAAAGCTACTGGATTTCTAACAAAATAGTCTATCTAAACAGTTAGGTCTTTTAATATATAAACTGATTCATTTCTTAAGTATCTATCCATAGGATATTCTTACATGTTTCTTTCACATTTTAATGTGTGAACTTGAGGACTTAAAGATTCCTTTACTTAGCATTAAAACATATGCTTAAGAACTCTGCATGTTGTCATTTTTTTGAATATATGTTAATGTATTGTTTATGTTGGGGAGTGACTATGAATTCACTGCTGCTCAAATGATAGAAGCCCAATTAAAGTTCCTGTCTAATGCCTCAAGGCCCTGGGAACCCTAATTATATCATTCCCAACATAACGCAATACAAAATCATTGAATTGGGAAGTAACTCTCTCAAAAATACAGGAAAAATAAAAAAAAAAGAATAATTCATGTTTTATACTTTAAAAAAAATCTCAGTAATAAGTTAAAAGGATAACAGAGACATCAGTTATGTGACAATGAATGATAGTAAAATATGTAAGATACATATTTTAAAATATAAAAACACAATTTTTTTTTTTGAAAGACAGGATCTTGCTCTGTCATGCAGACTGGAGTGCAGTAGCATGATCATAGCTCATTGTAACTTCCAACTTCTGGGCTCAAGTTATCCTCCTGCCTCAGCCTCCCTAGTAGTTGAGACTACAGGTGCACACTAGCATGCTCAGCTAATTTTTTTATTTTTATTTTTTTGTAGAGATAGGGTCTCACAGGCTGGTCTGGAACTCCTGGGCTCAAGTGATCCTCCTACCTCAGCCTCCCAAAGTGTTGTGATTACAGGTGTGAGCCACTGCACCCAGCCAATCACAGACTATTTTTAAAAACCAGAATTGTACCTCTTGCTTTGTTCTATATAGTTTTTTCCCATAACTCTACAAATCCCATTTTATATTTCAAAAAATCATCTTATCCATTTAGATAAAAACATCAAATTACTCAGTTAATGTTCAATTGGATTAATAAATCTGAATAGAATAATTTAAGTCATATGATTGCTCATGGCCAGCTGTTTGAATTAGTATATTAAGTCATTTAGACACTCTTCTTTGCAAAGGTTGCATGATTTAATAAATTCCCATATGCCTCAACATGTGCCAACACTGCTAGGTTATCTTGTATCCAGCTGCTGTTGTGATGATGGCTGCCAACTTTCAAACAACCGAAGAGAATAATGAACCAGCTTAGTTGGCTCATATGTAAACTTAACATTGCTCCCAGCTAAAACATGGGCCATTTTCAACTGTAAAGAAAATTAATTAAAAATATTTCACTTCCACTGTTTGAGAATCACAACTCTACCAATATCACAGAATTAGTGGTTTAAAAGCCTGCAGCTTCAGGTAAACTCCCATAGTTTGGATTTCAATCTTAAATGCGGTAGGTTGTCTTATAAAATGGATTTTTTAAGGAAACGGATCAGGAAATGCCTTATCCATAACTCATAACACGAATATTTGAGAAGCCTCACACTGCTGGAGAAAAAAGAGAGACTTTTATTTGTTAAAGGCACATTACAAAAAAGGCTTCGAAGACTTCAGGGGAAATAAGAGATGTAAATGGAATGGGCCGCCATTTAGGAAGGATTTAAAAAGGACACAGAAAAAGAAAGCACCAAACATACCACTTTAAGTCAGGATCATTTTATGAATGAGTGTTACACACAAATCAGGACAACATGATAGCGTTAAGCCCTCCAAGAGTAAAAATACTGTATTGAATTTTAATAAAGGCTGGACAAAACAATTTTGTGCTGGATCAGTTATCCAGACTAGTGACTCTAAAGAAAGCCCTGAAACTTTGGTGTTTCCAAAATAAGCACTAATCTATTTGGCATAAAGTTATACTAGTTTTTATAGGGGAAAGTAGGTCAAACATAAGAACTATTTAAAATATTTCAATATTTCACTTATTTCTTTTTTCTTTTTTTGTTGTTTTGTTTTGTTTTGAGATGGAGTCTCGCTCTGTCACCCAGGCTGGAGTGCTGGTGCAATCTCGGCTCACTGCAAGCTCTGCCTCCCGGGTTCACG
>NW_012119598.1:22002433-22045881 GCF_000951035.1 Colobus angolensis palliatus | reverse complement strand
ATAAATATATATACATTATTATTATTTTTTTTTAGTAGAGATGGGGTTTCACCATGTTGGCCAGGCTGGTCTTGAACTCCTGACTTCAGGTGATCCACCTACCTCGGCCTCCCAAAGTGTTGGGATTACAGGTATGAGCCACCATGCCTAGTCTAAAATATTTCATTTATTTCTAAATGTCCATAATAGTTGGAAATTATTCACTAGGTAGATGGACTTCCCCAAGAGGATAGGAAAACTCTTTTTTGCTAAATGGCAAAGTTGATTATACTGTCCCCATGGGAGTAAGACTATACTATTCTTCACACGTAACTGATGGACTAGACAAAATACACAATTTTATGGTTCTGATGAACCATCTGAAACTATGCAAGGATCACTTTTTTATTTTATTTTTTGAGATGGGTCTCACTCTGTTGCCCAGGCTGGAGTGCAGTGGCGTAATCTTGGCTCACTGAAACCTCATCTCCCAGGCTCAGTCGGTTCTCCCACCTCAGCCTCCCAAGTAGTTGGGACCACAGGTGTGAGCCAACATGCCCAGCTAATTTGTATTTTTGATAGAGACAGGGCTTCACCATGTTGCCCAAGCTGACCCTGAACTCTGGAGTTCAGGAGATCCACCCACCTTAGCCTCCCAATGTACTGGGATTCCAGGCGTGAGCTACTGCGCCGGGCCTAGGATCGCTTTATTAGCAGCGATAATCTGATTTCTTTTTTTAAAAAAATAGGTTACCTGACGTTTTCTCAGTCTTCTGCTATACATAAGCAGGTATATCATATTGGCTGCCTAATACAGTTTTCCAATATATCTTACTTTTAATCTACATGTGAAATTACATACCAGGGTTGCTTCTGCCCTTGCTGCATATACACAATACAGAGTTAATTTAAAAATCTCTCAGAGATGCTAACTGACTAGACTCATATTCTACAATCCAAGTGACTCATGGCACTTGAAACTGAAATTATACATGGGTGGGTATGGGATGGAGTGTGATCTCCAGGCATCTCCAATATCTTCTCCAGGTATGTCTAATATTTTCATTGCTAGAAATACTAGAGATACCTGGGAAACATAGTTGGTTCTAGGATCCTCCAGTTGGTTGAATACTTCTAGAAAAACTACATAGACGCCTCACAATAACTCAGAATCCAAAGAAAGGACCCAGATCCAAAGAAATTCAAGAGACTATTTCCTAATACCTGACATGATCATCTTTTTACTTCTATATAGCTCATGGAGGCTGTTGGAACTGTTGAAGATGGAACAGATTTAACAGACCTTCAGAACATAACTTGTGAAACTGTTGCCCAGTTAAGTAGCCACACTAATTCCTCCAACAACTGAGTCAGCTCTCAACCAAATAAAGATAAAAGAGAGGTGCGATTCCCTAACCTCATTTAATCACATAAATGCAACAAACTATCTGGAAAGTGTTCTAGTCTAATCTGCACAGGGGATGCATGTCTATACTCGGGAAAATATTGTGTAACAAGTATCAAGTTTTTATTCGCTACTGCTATAATAGGCAAAGAAGGAAGAAATTTCACAAGTGTAACAACTGACTTGAAATTTTGAAAATATTCCATTTACCAGTGCCAGCGTGCCCAAAATAACTCTCTTATATGAGACAAATTTGCCTGCAATAATAGAAGAAAGGCAAGAAAGGGCTATAGGCCAACAGCAGACATTTCACATAAAAATCTATATTCTTTAGCTTAACACAGTTCTGTTCAAGATTTAAAAGTACTAAAAAGGGTAGAGATCTATTTTCCATTTTCCACTTTGAAGGCTGTAGTACTTAACAAATACATCTTCTATGCACTGATTTGAATATTTGGACAATTAGCTGTAGTTTGAATGTACACTAAGTAGCTTTATTCTTGGTGGTTAGGATAATCAAGAAAGCCTAGAGGTTAAAAAAAAACGTAGGAAGATATGTAAAGGAAAGGTATGGAAGAATAGAAAAAAGAAAAAGATTTTAAAACGATCATATGCAGTTAGGATAAATGACTAATTAAAGGCAGAAAAAATAATTTCTTACAATTTGTATAAAGCAATCATATCCATGCAGTACTCTGACATAGTACAAAGGTACATAATTATAAAGACGATGGAAATAAAAAGTTGTATCTTAATTAAGCAAAACAACAGAGGAAAAGGCTGCGGAAAAAATTTATGAAAAGTAGGAAGACCCAGGCCACAAATATGCCAAGACAAATGACATATCCCCAGAGGGGAGAACAGTGCCACAGACTTGAGAAGGTTCTGTGTGACCCTGGCCAGTACTTCCATTTCCTGCCTGGCATAATCACAGAAGGCAGTCAATGTTTGGTGATGATGAGGAGCAGGGTTTTGAAGAACATAATTAAGGGCTGAAAGTATTTTCTGTGGAAACAAAATTATCATTCATGTCTGACATTGTGTAAATATGCCTTAATTTTGGTCAATAGCAATTTGAACCTTAAAAATTAGAATCCTCAAACCTTCTTGTAAATCACAATTCTTTAAGCAAACTACAGGGCTTTGTGTGTAAAAGCATAGACATTCCAGATACTCTTTAAAAAATGCTGTTTAGTAGAAAATTATCTATTTTTGTAGTGACACGATTTGGCCTTCGTCCATGTCAAAACCAGTTTATAACTTCAAAAAGCCACATTAAAGGAGATTTACACAGAGCAAAAGCTAAAGCAGTTTTCATCCACCAGGTCAGGTATAAAAATAATCACAATTCACATTACCTTAAAACGACTGGCAATCTTACACAAATTAATGGTGTGTCATGTACAGATGGAAGGTGGGTATAAACTGAGGAGAAAGATAAAACCACATCAAAGGTGCCAAGAAGACTTAAAGGCTTTGAAAGCTTCGAAAGTCTCGCCTTCTTTCTTGTACCTTTAATTGTAAGGCTGCAATAAGTGCATTTTTGCCACAAGCTCTTGAAAGAAAAAAGAAATGGTTATTTTCTTAAGTACTAACAGACTTACTTCTCTTTCAGAAAATCCACTACTCTTTTGAAGTCAGCCACACAGTATTCTCTTTTCATTTCCATGAGTACGCTGTCGGAGGCAGACTGGACTGGTATGTGCAGAAAAGCGTAGACTCTGGGGTGATTAAGGATTTTTGCCATTTCCTTAAAAAAATGGAAGGAGAAAACATTAATCATTTTAACAAATTGTGGAATGGTTTTCCTCACATCAACATCACAAGCACAAGCAAATAAACATACTAATTGAAACAGACCAATCATCAAGCCTCTTAAAGTGAACATCAATTGGCAATATTCTATGATGAGATTTGGGAATTCAGTATCACTTTCAGAAGATTTCACAGAATAATTATTTCCTCATGCTTTCTGTTTCTCTTAGGTGACAAAACAGAGATAAACTCATATAATGCCTAAAGAGTAAAAAGATTTTTCAGTACACCAAAACAAACACTATTCCTACTTCACTTCAAAGGAGTTTTACATTCTGCCTTGTTACATTTGTAGGAAAAACATCAATATTTAAGGCAAACACTTGAGATCCCATAATACCCTATACTTGAATAGAGAAAATTTCCAAATTTAGGTTAACACATTTTTTAATACAAATATTATTGCCAGGACAAACGACATATTTGTTAAAAAAAAAAAAAATGAGGGGAAAAAACTCTGCAACTCACCTGTTTCTTTTTTTTTAAATTTCATTCACATATTTTTTGAGTATCTATTATGCAAAAGGCACATGATCAGACAGTAAGGCCAGCCACTTCACCACTGGGTACCTACTAACATTCATACTTAAGATGCATAAAAAGAAGCGAAAGAAGAGAGGAAGAGAAAGAAGAACATATCTTTTCAAGTGAAAGAGAATACATGTAAGTGAAACACATTAAAAAACTCAGAGTGTTTAAAAATTCCTCCAAGGACACAAAGGGGTCGAATAAGAAAGAGTGACAGAGGCGAACTTGTGTAATGTCACCATTCATGCAAGCATTAGGCAAGTTGACTAATGTGGTCCTTCTCCACTGCTGCATGCTATCAGGTCATCGATTTGAAAGACAGGGAGGAAAGGAAGGAGAGAAAGAGAAAAAGAAAAAAGAAAAGAAACAGAAAGAAAAAAAGAAAAAGAAAAGTGAAAAGAAAGAGACAGCAGGCGCATACGGCCTTTCAGAGTCCAGTAGTGAATAAAAACGTCATAAAGGGAGCGGCTCATTAATAACTTGCATGTGCCAGTGATTCTTAATTTTCAAAGTATTGCACTTTCACATCTGTTACCTAATTTCATCCTTCAGAAAGTATTTTGAAGGATCTTATGGAATCAAAGAGCCAGCTAATTCCGTCCAGTTACCTCTTAGCTCTTCAAGAGTCAGTCATGCATATGGATCAACCATGCTCTGTGTTTCTCCATTTTCTTTTCATTGACTGTGAACATTAGCATTTCAGCCAAAGTGGAAGCCCAGAGATGAACTCAAATCAGTTACCTTCTTAGTAGCGGTTGTTTAAAATACTCCTTTTACTAAGAAGTTCAGATTATAAAATAAAATTACTCATAGATATCCTTTATCCACACTTTTTCTACCAGGAATTAATAGGTATATATGCCTTACTAACCTTGTTACATATAGACTACTAAATTGGAATTGGAGTTGAAGAATTTCTTATTTATTAGAAAAACAGCTGGATACACTTTCATGAAACTGTTACATTTCTGGGCTGGGTATTCAGTAGGCTCTTTTTTTTCTTTCTTTCTTTTATTTTTATTTTTATTTTTTTATTTTTTGAGACAGAGTCTTGCTCTGTCACCCAGGCTGGAGTGCAGTGGCACAATCTCAACTCATTGCAACCTCCGCCTCCCGGATTCAAGCGATTCTCCTGCCTCAGCCTCCCAAGTAACTGGGATTCCAGGCATGTGCCACCACACCCGGCTAATTTTTGTGGTTTTAGTAGAGATGGGGTTTAACCATGTTGGCCAGGCTGGTCTTGAACTCCTGACCTCAGGCGATCCGCCCGCCTCGGCCCCTCAAAGTGCTGAGATTACAGGAGTGAGCCACGGCGCCTGGCCTCAGCAGGCTCTTTGTAGCCATACTGGACACCTAGAGCTGGGCGAGGCGGAGCCACACTCACATTACCCATCCTGCAGTAAATATGCTGGCCTTATGCTAGGATCCTCTGCCTTTCAGGTTCTTCACACTTGAACATCAAAATCCCACCACCAAATTTAAGAAACATAATTGTACAAAGATCTTTGTTTTCTAAAGTGGCAGCACTCACAGCTTTAGACCTATCTATTGTGGTGAGAAATGACATTTTGACATGTAATACACTTTGTGAGATGAAACTTCACACTCGGGCTGTGTGCCTTTTTCTCATCCATAAAATGGAGAGAGGGATAATATTCATCTCATAAGGCTACTGGGCTATTGTGAAAATAAATTAAGATAATCCGGCATATACTAATAGAATAAGTACTCCATATGTAAATCATCTAATTTTTAAGTTTTTTTCTTTTGGCATGTATTTTAAGTTCCCAGTAACACAATTTTATATGGATTACAGGGAACCTATGAAAAAATAAATAAAACAGCTTTCTGATAAGCTAGTTCCCGCACCAGCAGGTGAAGGAGAAGTAACTGGCACTGATTTGCATGACATAAATTTGAAAGGGGTTTACCAGCAAACATGACCCCGGGCCAGAGAGGGTGGGGCAGTTTCTCTTGGAAACACTCAGGGTGGCCTCGTACTATAAACAGGATACTGTGCTAGATGAAACTTTGTCCTGCTACAGTATGCCAATTTACTAATTAAAATGTTAATAGCAAACAAGTGGGATAAAAGTGGTGGTTTCCCCCTCCCCCCCACCACCCCCATGGTTCTCAAAATAAACCTTCCCACTAGTAATTATCTTTAGTTTCATACTACAGGCCTTGCAACTTCATACTGCTAGAACACAAAATAAAATTACACTTGCCCCTTAATTAAAGTCTATGTTTCTGCCACTAAGAGAATCATGACTTAACACAGATTAATGTACCCAAGGAGACAAAATACATATTTTTTGTTTTGCTTTTGCCTCCATTCCTCTCCTTGCTCAGCACTCTTAGTTTAGGACAACTTGTGTTCTCTTCACCTTTCAAAAATTTCTTCCTTCATGACTTCTCAGCAACCTGTTCCTGGTGTTACCAAAGTGTTTACTTAGCTCTTCCTGGCAATACAATAATGAATCTCCAGAACTGAACATCACAAGGCCAGGAATTATATTTTACTCTTCCCTCTGGATCTCTACAATAGCTTATACTGTGCTAAGTACACCACTAAACATTTAAATACAGATATGGGTTACAACTACATCAATATACATGAAAAGAGGTATAACTGTAATTTCAATAGGAAGACAAACTTTCATTTAGTAATATTTCAGTTGGGCTCAACCAGGTAAACAAACATATATTCAAGGAGGTAAACAGGCATTTAATCAGCCTGCCTTAATTTCTGGAACAAATGAATAATTATATGTAAATCTATAGGTATATACATAAGTACAGGCATACCTCATTTTATTGTACTTCCCAAATACTGTGTTTCTTACAGATTGAAGTTTTGAGGCAACCCTGTGTCAAGCACGTGCACTGGCAAATTTCTTCAACAGCATGTGCTCATTTTGTCTCTCTGTGTCACATTTTGGTGGTTCTTGCAATATTTCAGACTTTTAAAATTATTATTATATCTGCTGTGATGATCTGTGATCAGTGATCTTTGACGTTACTCTTGTAATTATTTTGGGGTGCCACAAACCGTGCCCATATAAGATGGCAAACTTAATCAATATGTTGTGTGTGTTCTGACTGTTCTTCCAGTTGGCTCTTCCCACCTTGGGCCTCCCTATCCTCTGAGATACAACAAGATTGAAATTAGGCCAATTAATAACCCGACAAAGGCCTTTACATATTCAAGTGGATGGTAAAGTCCCGCGTCTCTCACTGTAAATTAAAAGCTAGAAGGCATTAACCTTAGTGGGGAAGGCATATCAAACGCTGAGACAGGTTAAAAGCTAGGCCTCTTGTACCAGTCAACCAAGTTATGAATGCAAAGGAAAAGTTCTTGAAGGAAATTAAAAGTGCTACTCCAGTGAACTCACGAAAGATAAGAAAGTCAAACAGCCTTACTGCTGATATGGAGAAAGTTTCAGTGGTCTGGATAGATGATCAAACTAGCCACAACGTTCCCTTAAGCACAAACCTAATCCAGAGCAAGGCCCTAACTCTCTTCAATTATATAAAGGCTGATTGAAGTGAGTAGACTGCAGAAGATGTTTGAAGCTAGAAGAGATTGGTTCATGAGGTTTAAGGAACAGTTTCCATAACATGAAAGTGCAAAGTGAATAAGCAAGTGCTGAAGTAGAAGCAGTAGCAAATTATCCAGAAGACTTAGCTAAGATCACTGATGAAGATGGCTACGGCACACTGCAGATGTTCAGTGCACACAAAACAGCCTTCTATTGAAAAATGGCGGCATCGAGGACTTTTATAGCTAAAGTCAATACAAAAGGCTTTGAAGCCTTGCTTCAAAGCTTCAGAGGACAGAAAGACTGACTCTCTTGTTAGGGGATAATGTAACTGGTGATTGTAAGTTGAAACCAGTTCTCATTTGCCATTCTGAAAATTCTAGGGTCCTCAAGAATTGTGATAAATTGACTTTGTCTGTACTCTATAAATGGAACACCAAAGCCTGGTGAGAGCATATGTGTTGACAGCATGATTTACTGGATATTTTAAGCCCACTATCGAGACCTACTGCTCAGGAAAAAAAAGATTCCTTTCAAAATATTACTGCTCATGGACAATGCACCTGGTCATCTAAGAGCTCTGATGGGGATGTACAAGGAGATTAATGTTGTTTTTATGCCGGGTAACACAACATCCATTCTGCAGTACATGGACCAAGGAGTAATTTCAACTTTCAAGTTCATTATATAAGAAATACATTTTTGTAAGGCCATAGTGATTCCTCTGATGGATCTAAGTAAATTAAAAGCCTTTTGGAAAGGACTTGTCATTCTAGATGCCATTAAGAACCTTTGTGATTCATGGGAGGAGAACAAAATATCAACATAAATAGGAGTTTGGAAGACACTGATTTCAGCACTTATGGATCACTTTGAGGGGTTCAAGACTTCAAGGGAGGAAGTAACTGCAGATATGGTGGACACAGGAAAACAAGTAGAATTACAAGTGCAGCCTGAAGATGTGATGGAATTGCTGCAGTCTCATCATCAAACTTGAACAGATGATGAGTTGTTTCTTATGGATGAGCAAAGAAAGGGGTTTCAAGATGGAATGTATTCCTGTTGAAGATGCTGTGAATATTGTTAACAAAGGATTTATGACATTACCTAAATATAGTTGATACAGCAGCGTTTGAGAGAGTTGACTCCAATTTTGAGAGAAGCTGCACTGCCACGGCTACTTTCTTTACCTTTAGCAATCACCACTCTGATGAGTCCACAGCCATCAACATCGTGGCAAGATCCATCACAAGCAAAAAGATAGTAACCTGCTGAAGGCTCCTTTTTTAGCAGTAAAGTATTTTAAAATTAAGGTATGTATATTTTTTACACATCATGCTATTTTATACTTACTAGACTATGATATAGTATAAACATAACTTTTATATACACTAGGAAACCAAAAAAAATCATGTAACTTGCTTTATGATGATATTTGCTATTTTGCGGAGGTCTGGAACCAAACCTGCAGTATCTCTGAGGTATGCCTGTAAAAACCAAGACACTTTAAATAAAGGTAGCCCCATCACGGATTATATGACTAAAGGTATGCTGAAGCTTGAGATTGAAATCACAATGCATTTTCTCTTTTCTTTTCTTTTCTCTTTTCATCTCGCTCTGTGAGCCAGGCTGGAGTGCAGAGGCGCAATCTGGGTTCACTGCAGCCTCCACCTCCTGGGTTCAAGCGATTCTCCTGCTTCAGCCTCCTGAGTAGCTGGGATTACAGGTGCCCGCCACCGTACCTGGCTAATTTTGGTAATTTTAGTAGAAATTGGGTTTCACCATATTGGCCAGGCTGGTCTCGAACTCCTGACCTCAGGATCCCCCCACCTTGGACTCCCAAAGTGCTGGGATTACAGGCATGAGCCACTGCTCCCAGCCCATAATGCATTTTCTTATGAAAGTAATTTACAAGTGAAGGGAAGGGTCTCAGGTTTGACAAGAGAAATAGAAGAATTTAGCTCAAATTGTGGCTGACGAAAGAAAGCCACAGCTCGGTGCTCTGAGCTGGGTGAGTCTGAGCTGAAGGGCAGATTTGGTGGGCATGTATGTGCTCACATGGGAGGGGGAGCAGCTGAGGAGCTCTGGTAGCAGTTAGCATGGAAAAAGTATGTGTTTTAATATTAGGTCATTTACAATGGAAGGGCTGATGTATCAAGGCTGCTTAAAATACAGATATTAACCATTTACAGGCAGGAACTGCAGAATGGCTAGCCAGATTAAAAAAACAGTGTTTCTATCTGGTACTATTCCATGGAGTCCTCATCTTATGAAGTGATAATCATCTCAGTGTTTGTTATTTTTCTCTGAACCTAAAATATAAAGAAAAAAATAAATTGAATGAAAACAGACTTAATTTTAGAAAGCAGTTCTATGTATGGTTACATTTTTAAAAGAACTGCTAAATTTCATTTTTATTGCCCTACAGTCATCAAACTCATCATTACATTCTACCTAGTTTTGAATATATGTACTACTGGCTTAACAAAATCTCTCAGTATGTGCTCGCCTCAGCACCATGGCCCCTGTGCAATTACTCAGTATGTGAAGGTTTATAGAAGATGTTAACACTTGCATTGAGATGCGTTTACATCCACACTGATAGTGATCAAACAGAAAACCCTCTCAGATGACAGCTTTGTTATGAACTACATGCATATTCAAAATTCTAAACTTTACACCGCTCTGTTGTTTTCAGCTCATATAAGTGATATGCTAAAGGAAAAAAAAAAAACCTTCAAAAAAAGATAAACTATCCCATTCCCTTTAAATATTTTCAAAATAGCTTGAGATATAATTCATATACCATACAATTTATCCATTCAAAGTATACAATTAACATTTTTTAGTATATTCACGGGATTGTAAAACCATTACCACAATCTAATTTTAGAACATTTTCCTTCCCCCAAAACAAACCCTGTACCCATTAGCTGCCACTCCCATTTTCCCTCATTTCATGAACCCTTCTCCTAGCTCTAAAACAACCACTAGTCTACTTGCTAACTCTACAGATTTGCCTATTCTGGACGTTTAATATAAATAGACTCATATAATATGTGACTTCTTTCGTGACTGGCTTCTTTCACTTAATGGTTTCAAGGGTTAACCATATTGTAACATCTAAGGATTTATTTCTCTTCTTTTTATTTTCTTTTTCTTTGAGACAGAGTCTCATTCTGTTGCCCAGGCCGGAGTGCCAAAGTGCAATCATTGCTCACTGCAGCTTTGACCTCCTAGCCTCAAGTGATCCTCCCCCACCTCAGCCTCTTGAGTAGCTGGGAAGACAAGCACATGCCACCACGTCAGGCTAATTTTTACATTTTTTCTAGAGACAGGGTCTCACTATGTTGCCCAGGCTTGCTGATCTTGAACTCCTGGGCTCAAGTGATCCTCCTGCCTCTGCCTCCCAAAATGCTGGTATTACAGGTATCAGCAACTATGCCCACCATGCCTGGCTTTATTTCAATTAAATAATAAAACATGGGAATTTAGAATTTATTAAATGTATCATTTAATGCAAAACTATTTCAGATGTTCTGAATTATATTAGCTTGACTAAGGTGGTAAAGCAAGTTTCACCCATATTTCCTGGCTCTAATACAAACATTCTAATGACATAGCCTTGCTACAGATTAGCTGGCACATATAAGATCTTATTAGAAAAATTATAACAGAGACAAAAAAATGGGAGAAAGGTGGGCTGGTTGAAGTGGCTCACACCAGTAATCCCAGCACTTTGGGAGGTTGAGGCAGGCACATCACATCAGTTGAGGTCAGGAGTTTGAGACCAGCTTGGCCAACGTGGTGAAACCTCATCTCTACTAATAATACAATATATGTATTAGCTGAGTATGGTCATGCGTACCTATAATCCCAGCTACTCAGGAGGCTGAGGCATGAGAATTGCTTGAGCCCAAGAGTCAGAGGTTGCAGTGAGGCGAGATTGCGCCACTGCATTCCAGCCTGGGTGACAGAGTGAGACTAAAAAAAAAAAAAAAAAAAAAAAAAAAAAAAAAAAAAGATGGGGAAAAGTATAAAAATTCCTTAGAAAAATTAAGAATCTCTTAAAATGAGCAGAATGTGACAATTAATGATAATGATATTATCTTATCATTTATTGATACTTATTATCAAAAGTAAGAATGAAATTCTTACTTTTATTGTTCTGTTGAGGTAAAATAGGCATACAACTTACCATTTAAATTTTTTTTTTTTTAAAGAGACAGGGTCTTGCTATGTTGCCCAGGCTGGATTCAAATCCCTGAACTTGAGCCATCTATGCACCTCAGCTTCCCAGGTAGCTGGGATGACAGATGCATGACACTGAGCCTGGTTTTTTTTTTTTTTGGTGAGGGAGTCTCCCTCTGTCACCCAGGCTGGAATGTAGTGGCACAATCTCCGCTCACTACAACCTCTGCCTCCCGAGTTCAAGTGATTCTCCTGCCTCAGCCTCTCGAGTAGCTGGGACTACAGGTGCCCGCCACGATGCCCGGCTAATTTTTGTATTTTAGTAGAGATGGGGTTTCACCGTGTTGGCCAGGCTGGTCTTGAACTCGTGACCTCAAGTGACCCACCCACCTCTGCCTCCCAAAGTGCTGGGATTACAGGCATGAGCCACCATGCCTAGGCTTGCCTGGTTGATTTTGAACCATTTTTATGTACACAGTTCAGTGACATTAAGTCCAGTCAATGTTGGACAACCATCACCCACTGTCCATCTCCAGAACCTTTTGATCTTCCCAGACTGAAACTCTGTACCCATTAAACAACTCTCCCATAACTGCTCCCCAAGCCTCTCATAACCACAATTCTACTGTCTCTATGAATTGAACCACTGCAATTGAAATCATATAATATTTGTTCCTTTGTATCTGGCTTATTTCACTTAGCATAATGCTTTTGTCCCTACTGTAGCAAGATTATGTTTTTTATATCTTTTTCCAGACAGTTGATAGCTCTACTCTCAATGCCAAAGCACACTGCATAGATTTGTATTAGCTCTTACTTCCCTATCCTGCAATTAAACCATATGTCCTCATATCCCATGGGTATATCTTGTTTATGTTCATTTCCCTATTCCCTTGCTCAATTCCTGGCCCCAAATACTTACATTGTAGTTGAATGTATAAATGACTGAATGTCCCAATTAATTGATATGGTTATTTTGGCATAAGTCCCACAAAGACTTCTAGGCAATGTTCAAAAGACCAATGCCAGTATTCTAGGCAATCCTATTTCTGGCTTCACCTTCAACACTTACCAAGTCATATAAGATAGAGTAAGACCAGAAACATATTTCATCCATTACTTCATTAACAGCACTGTAACAGCTAGTAAGTGAATTACCAATACCTACATTTACTCTAGCAATTAATAATAAATTGTCATTAATAGCATCAGAAAGTGAATGAGGGAGCACAAGAAAGGAAAATTTCCAATTCTTATGACCCAAATGACAAGGATAAGATCAAGAAAGGGAAATTTCCAATTCTTATGACCCAAATGACAAGGATAAGATATTGTGAACAGATTCTAATTTACATTTGACCTATAACTTAATTATAACAGGAAATTCTCTTCTAAACTGCAAAGAGTTAACATTTTCAGTATTTGTGCTAAAACAGGTTGAGACAAAACATCTGCTGTAATTAGTGTTTACAGAAATGCAAAAGGACCTCAGTGTTCCCTTACCATGACCACTGCATCTTAGTGTCACCGTCACCAGGCTTTACATTTTGAAGATGGAAATGTACATCTTGAAACCAATGATAAAATGCTAACAGTTATAATTACACACACAAACACATTTATTTTCAACTAATACGATCAGTGTTTTGTTTTTTTTTTTTCCATTTATTTCTATTTTTTATTTTTGAGACAGAGTCTTGCTCTATTGTCCAGGCTGGAGTGCAGTGGTGCAATCTTTGCTCACTGCAACCTCCACCTCCCAGGTTCATGCCATTCTCCTGCCTCAGCCTCCCGAGTAGCTGGGACTACAGGCATGTGCCACCGTGCCCGGCTAATTTTTGCATTTTTAGTAGAGACGGGGTTTTACCATGTTGGCCAGACTGGTCTCAAATTTCTGACCTCAGGTGATCTGCCTGCCTCAGCCTCCCAAAGTGCTAGGATTACAGGTGTGAGCCCCCACGCCTGGCCTAATTTGTTTTTAAATTATTATTCTACTCTGTTAAGGGCAAGAAATCAAAATAGAGGTTTTGTCTCATGATGATGGTGGTGGTTATACAGATCTATTTGTATATATTAAAATGCATAGAATGGGACACATAGGAAAAACTCAATTTTGCTGTATTAGCTCTAAAATAAAATAACAAAGAGAAAAACTAAAACTAACAGTGAAATCTTTGGTGATTCAAACACTATATGAACAGGTACATGCTATAAAAAGCCTTAAAATCCACACACAATTGCCTTTGCTCCATTTAAGAAAAGACTACTACACACTAACAGAATGAATCAACAGCTGATCAATTTAATGGGGAAAGGGCAGTTCAGGCTGTACCTTCAGTTCAGAGTTTTATTG
This sequence comes from Colobus angolensis palliatus, assembly GCF_000951035.1. Classification (NCBI taxonomy): domain Eukaryota; kingdom Metazoa; phylum Chordata; class Mammalia; order Primates; family Cercopithecidae; genus Colobus; species Colobus angolensis. Next base: position 22,032,068 of record NW_012119598.1, on the reverse strand, counting down.
GCTTCTCTTAAATATGATGTACATAATTGAGGAATCCAATGGAAAGGCAGATGTTAAAGATTTATCTTAAAATATTTAAGTGATTTATCTATGACCTGATTAAAACTAACTTGGAGTGGTGGTGCGTGCCTGTAATCCCAGCTACTCAGGAGGCTGAGGCAGGAGAATCACTTGAACCCGGGAGGTGGAGGTTTCAGTGAGCTGAGATCGCGCCACTGCACTCCAGCCTGGCGACAGAGCGATACTCAGTGTCTAAATAAATAAATAAATAAAAATAGAAACAAAAAACCAGTGATTCTCTCAGTCTCTTTTCCCCCATAATTCCATGGTCTAAATTCTCAAGTGGAGAAAACTCGAACAGAGCTTCAGCCAGTACATGATGGGTGTGTAATATAAACAAGAAAGACATTTTTGTTTCTATAAGCCACTGAGATTTTGGAGGCGATTTTACTATACAACATAACTTAGTTTATCCTTACTGTGATAATGTTATGTGTTGACAGGGCTACTGAATGCACAGATAGCTGATAAAACATTATTTCTGGGTGTCTGCAGGGGTATTTCCAGAACAGATTAGCATTTCAATCAACAGAGTAAAAGAAGATCCATCCTTATCAACGGTGGGTAGCATCCAATCCTTTAAGGGCTCCAATTAAACAAAATGACAGAGCGAGGATAAATTCTCCCTCACTTCACACCACCCCGCCACACACACCCCCATTATGTTTCTTTGAAGGACTTTGATTAATCCAGTGATGCATTCTCATGTCACGGATAAAAATACCAAAGTTTAGAGATGTTGAAGATGATATGCCTGGCCAGATGCAGTGACTCACACCTGTAATCCCAACACTTTGGGAGGCCAGGATAGGAGGATAGCTTGAATGCAGGAGTTCAAGTCAAACCTGGGCAACTAGTGGGACCCCATGTCTACAAGTGAGAAAAAAAAAAAAGTTGGGGATGGTAATGCGTGCCTGGAGTTCCAACTACGTGGGAGGCTGAGGAAGGAGGATCACGTGAGCCCAGGAAGTCAAGGCTGCCGGTGGTTGTGATTGGGCCGCTACACTCCAGTCTGGGCGACAGAGTAAAATCCTGTCCCAAAAAATAAAACCAAATGATGTGTCTACAGTCAAGAGCAGCAAGTGGAATAACTGGATTTAGAACCTAATCTTGTCATAGCACAGCGTCTTTCTTCTTAACTAATTTTCAACAAATATTAGGACGGAAGTGTCTATCAACTATGAAGGTTACCACAGGGGAGGAAGAAGCAACAAAAGGTTTTACCCCAAGTAGAGTTCAATTTTGAAAGATAACCATGTTTCCTAGCTGGGCACGGTGTCTCACAGGTATAACCCCAGCACTTTGGGAGGCTGAGGTGGGCGGATCACTTGAGGTCAGGAACTAAAGACCAGCCTGGCCAACGTGGTAAAACCCCATCTCTACTAAAAATACAAAAATTAGCTGGGCATGATAGTGCACACCTGTAGTCCCAGCTACTCAGGAGGCTGAGGAAAATCACTTGAACTCAGGAGGTAGAGGTTGCAGTGAGCTGAGATTGTGCCAGTGCACTCCAGCCTGGGTGACAGAGTGAATGAGACTGTCTCAAAAAAAAAAAAAGTTTCCAGACAAACTGTAAAGATAGCATATGTTTAATAAATAAAAATGGTGGCCACAGTTTAGATACACAAGGCCACTGTACACAGGTAACCAAAACTTGAGGCATCTTGATTTCCTCAGAACAATAACCCCAAACACAAACATAAACTTTTTGTCCTTCTGAGTCAGTGAAGTTAAACCAATCAGCTACAGACAAATCAGCTTACATATCTTTGTTTGCCTTAAAGAAGAATATAGGACAGCCAGTCATGGGAAAGGTCAAAATACTTCCTATTTTACAGTCTATGAACTGTGCCGCAGTGGCTGTAAAATCGAGACTTCGTGCCATTTTTCAGTTTGAAGTCTTTCTGGTTCATAAACTTTTCTTTTGCATGCATAGTAAACTCTCAAAATTCTAACTTGATCTGATTTTGACACACATAATATACCTAGTGTCTTAAAATACAAGGCTGTGTATTTTATAAAATAACCTAGTGACCTGCCATATCAGTTCTTCTGGCTTTTCTAAGTCTAATAATACCACTGATATATCTTTAAAAGTATATTTAGAAAAATAAGTATACTTGGAGATCACTTAATGATTCTCTATTTACTTTTTTTTATTAAATATACCAGTTACTACACATTTTGTTAAAGTCCTTTTAAAGACAGAATTATACATTTGAGGGTTGGGCTTATAGTATCTTATAAGGCTGAACCTGTCCCATTCCCTTAGACAAAAGACGCATAAAATAAGTGGTGCACATAAAGGAATGAAAAAAGTCTCCACTGTTCTTTAAAAATATACATTCTTTTCTCTATTAAAAGCAATGCATATTTCTTTAAATTTTGAAAAATAGAATAAAAAACTAATCATTGCTGAAAACAACCATTATTAAAAGAAAGATTCATTACTCTTGCTATCATCTTGAAACAACTAAATTATAAAATGATATGTGATACTATCTAGTGAGTTTGAGAAAAATGAAATGATTTTCAAAGACTAACATATAAAGCTAACAGTATTTCTTGACAATAGATCATTAGGTCTGAGCTCAATTTCTTCAAAACGAAGGGAAAAAAAAAAACCTTTCTTTTAAGCAGGGTCCAAATCACCCAAGCACTTAGACTCAAGGGGCTCATAATACTTCTACATTAGCATAACAGGAGAGAGAAATCTGAATATGAAAACAACAAACAAAGGAAAATCAGAGATAAGAATCAGCAAAACATCTTAGACCCATTCCTGAACAAGTTATTACCATTAGAACAATGTTGTCCCTGGAGCTATGATGAGAGAATGGAAAAAATAAATAGATACAAAAAGAAAAAATTTCTTTATTTGAAAAGCTATAAAAATGAGAAGGAAGGTAAAAGAAGAAAAGAGGGACAGACAATTCTCTCCTCCACCTCTTAAATGTATTGTACAGAAAGGGAAGTCTTAAAAGTTATTTTTTGTTGTTGTTGTTGTTTTGAAACAGGGTCTCACTCCATTACCCAGGTTGGAATGCAGTGGTGTGATCACAGCTCACTGCAGAGTCCACCTCCTAAGTTCAAGTGAACTCCTGAGTTCAAGGGATCCTCCTGCCTCAGCCTCCCAAAATGCTGGGATTACAGGTGTGAGCCACCATGCCTAGCTTAGAAGTTATTTTAAGACTTTAGGTCTTAACAACATGGAACAGGGCCAGGTGCAGTGGCTCACGCCTGTAATCCCAGCACTTTGGGAGGCAGAGGTGGGCAGATCACCTGAGGTCAGGAGTTCAAGACCAGCCTGGCCACATAGTGAAACCCCATCTGTACTAATAAAAAAAATTTTCTTTGCATGGTGGCAGGTGGCTGTAATCCCAGCTACTTGGGAGGCTGAGGAAGGGGAATCGCTTGAACTTGGGAGGCAGAGGCTGCAGTGAGCCAAGATCACGCCATTGCACATTAGCCTGGGCAGCAAGAGTGAAACTCCGTCTCAAAAAAAAAAACCAACATGGAATATAATTACAAAATAGCTAGAAGAGAGGCTTTTGAATGTCCACACCCAAAGCAATGATGAATGCGTAAGGTGATGTTCAAGCTAAATACCCTGTTTGATCATTATGCAACATACATATGAATGGAAATATCAAATTGTACCCTATAAATATGTACAATTACAAGTCGTTGACCTAAAAAAAAAGTATTTGAAAAATGGGCCATAAGAAGCCATTTAATTGGAATGATTACAGAGAACAAAAAAGGCTCCCCAGCCCATTTCAAATTATGGCACTATTAGTGATACAGTAGTAGTGATAGGGAGAGGAGGCAGGGAAACTCTGGGTAGAAAAGGGCAGGTCACTGGTGAGGGCTCCATCCTCAAGCCTGGAACTGCAGCCCAAAATGAGAACTTACATCCCTGTTTTCCTGCTCAAATGTTATCCTTTCCAAAACCACCCATAGCCTTCCACATCCCACATCCTGTGCCCATAAAAACTCCAGGCTCAGCCAGCAGAGAGAGGAGAAGCAGCTGGACATTGGAGATTATAGTTGGATGTCAGTGAGAAGCAGCTTGACTTCAAAGGGACAGCTTGAAGGCATAGCTTCAGAGAGGAGAAGATTACCTTCCCAATCCATTCCCTTTTTACCTCCCCTTCCCACTGAGAGCCACCTTCATCAGTAATAAAATCCTCTGCATTTACCATTTCTAATTCGTTCATGCAACCTCATTGCTCCTGGAAGCCGGACAAGAACTTGGGTGCCACGAGTGTGAGTGCAGCCTCCACTGTTAACACTTAAGCCGTCCATGAATGGCAAAGCTAAAAGGGCACTGTAACATTCCTTCTGGGGCTTCAGGAGTCTCGGGCACCTCCCTAGAAACTGCCACAGGGCCTGCATGGAGAGTTTTGCCTGCCGGCACCCACTTGCTCCAGCTCCTGCACCTGCTTACCTGAACTCCCCCACCCATGAGGTGTGGAACACAGCAGGACCAAGCAAGTAGAGGCTGCCCCTGCTGACACTGAAGCAGCTGGCTAGTTCTAGTGCCTGTGCACTCCAGTTCCCGCCCACAAAGGGATCAGGGAAGTAATCCTGCTTCACTAATAGTAGCATAAATAGTAACAGTAATGATAGCAGTTTGCATCTGTATGTGCCAGACAATGTACTGAGTCACACTCATTGTCTCATTTAAACCTCAGAAAAAAGTAGTAGTTTTACTTCACTCGATCTTAGATTTAGAGAAATTAAATACCATGACCACGGCACAATGGTGGCAATGGAATATAAACACAGTGCCCTCGACATTGCTCAATCAAGTGTCTTTCACAGGAGCATCATTCCTATGGATTGATCTACCTGTAATCCTCTCTATACATATACTAATTCTTGAGGAACAGCACAAACTCATTTGCATGAAGGTGTTAACTAACAATCATTTCTGGGAGTGGGAGAGGAAGAAAACAGTAGAGAGTAGTCTTTCTAAAACAAGGGATAGAATATATACATATTATGTATATTATACATAGTCTTTGATATATATTAGGTAGTTTTTTGGGTTATTTTTGAGACAACATCTAGCTCTGTTGTTCAGGCTGGAGTGCAGTGGCATGATCTCAGTTCTGTCTCCTGGGTTCAAGCAATTCTCCTGCCTCAGCCTCCTGAGTAGCTGGGATTACAGGTGTGTGCCACAATGCCTGGCTAATTTTAGTATTTTTGGTAGGGATGCGTTTTCACCATGTTGGCCAGGCTGGTCTTGAACTCCTGACCTCAGGTCATCCGCCCACCTCGGCCTCCCAAACTGCTGGGACCACAGGCATAGGCCACTGCGCCTGGCCTATATTATGTAGTTTCTGATATATAAAATATATGTAACATTATATATGTCAAAGATAATTTTTAATTTTCACAATTTGCGAAATTTTCCTTAGTTTGGTTATGTCAGAAATGGGTGGGTTTTTAAAAAAAGTCTCATGTGTTTAAACTAAGTAAAGCAGCTCTTATTACATTACTTAAAATTAAGTAATAAATTAATGGGATCTTTGCAGTCTTTTGCTACTGATCAATATGGGTTTTAAGTACAAACTAATAAACAGACATATATTTTTTATAAGGCCACAAGGGACATATTCCATCCCTGTTCTACTTAAATTGTTTTCACTTGGTAAAATTGTCTTCGCATGTCAGTTCTTTAATTGCAATGTAAATGAAAGCATTTCTAGTTACGACATGGTAAGCTGGCTTGTCTAAGGGCACCTTGTCAGAATATCTTGAGATTTTAACCTGCTTTTTTAAACACATGAGCTCCAAAGCTATAGGATCAGACAGCTCCTTTAGCAAGTAAAGAACGATCAGGAAAAAGTTCCATTTGGGAAGCCAAATTTACTTTTAAGACTTGAGTTTTCAAAAGAATGTTGTTTTTAAAATGAAATAGAAGTTACAATCTTATGCATTTAAAAAATATAGATTTATTTATATTAGAGGGGGAATTTAAATTTAAATTTATTAGAGCGGGAATTGTGATTTTAAATTCCCCTTTCCGGCAGTCTGTGGTCTCTACAAATAAAAAAATCTAATTTACCCTTTTTTGCAAGGTTTTGCCCATATTAACAGAAGAAATCATTTGATACATAAGCATTTTGAAATGTTAAATTTTGGAATTTTTGTTAAGATTACAGTTGATTTTTTTTCTTTTTTTGTATTTTGTTCTTTTGGGGCTTTTTGTTGTTTTTTCTTTTTAAAGTTGATTTTTTTGTTTTTTAAAAGCAGGCTTTGCTCTCTTTGTTTCCAATGATCAGAGCTTTCCAATGAGCAAACATGTTGTAAATTACATCATTAATACCTTATGTTAACCTGGCTAAAGAACTAGGTAAGCATAAGCCTAAATAACAATGATTAAGGAAATCCAGTACACTTTATTACATGCTGAGAATTTCCTTTAGAACAAGCACAGTGGCTCATGCAGGCAGATCGCTTGACCCCAGGAGTTTGAGACCAGCCAGGGCAACATGGTGAAATTCCATCTCCATAAATAATATTAAAATAAGCCAGGTGTGCTGGTGTACCCCTGTAATCTCAGGGATCCAGGAGGCTGAGGTGGCAGGATTGCTTGAGCCCGGGTAGTAGAGGTTGCAATGAACCAAGATTGCACCACTGCACCCCAGCCTAGGCAAGAGAGTCAAACTCTGTCTCAAAAATAAATAAATAAATAAGAATTTCCTTCTATCTTAGGTGAGAAAAAGTGATTTCCACATCAAGTACTCTGACTTTTTAATGTTTCAAACTTAGAAACTGAAAATATAGAAGACAGCTAGGGAAAAAGATATTTCAAAGACGAGTCTAACAGAATGTGTAATATGCTGAAGCAAACTAGGAAGGAGAGTAATGGGGACCATCAAGAATTTTCTTTTCAGTCTTTTTTTTTTTTGAGACAGACTCACAGTGTTGCCCAGGCTGGAGTACAGGGGCACGATCTTGGCTCACTGCAACGTCCATCTCCTGGGTTCAAGCAATTCTCCTGCCTCAGCCTCCCAAGTAGCTGGGATTACAGGCACCCGCCACCACGCCCAGCTAAATTTTTGTATTTTCAGTACAGACAGGGTTTCACCATGTTGGCCAGGCTGGTCTCAAACTCCTGACCTCGTGATCCACCCGCCTTGGCCTCCCAAAGTGCTGGGATTATAGGCATAAGCCACTGTGCCTGGCCCCATCAAAAATTTTCTGTATAATGTTTAGATGATTGCTATTGCCCTATCCTCATAGGATCATCTCTCCACAGAATTCACTAATGGGCACAATTCATCAGAGGAAAAACTGGGAATTATTTTGCAAGGGGTATCTAAGACTTAGTGTCAAAAGGTGCAAAAACGCATTCCAGATGAAATAACATATACCAAGTATGAAGCTACCCTGAGTAAAATTAACATTTTGAAACATCTTCAGCTGAGTGAAATGAAAAAAGGGAAATTCAATCCCTTACAAGTTTAATGATTACACATTCAAAAGGACTCATTAAAACTAAAAACAAATGGAATACTCCCATCTGGGTGTTTGATTTTATTTTCTCCTAAATAAACTTGATTTATCATAATCACTGATTATATCAAAGAAGTTCAAAAATGAATGCAATATTTCCTTGTCAGAGCATGACAGCCTCCTCCTGCTCAGTTACCCAGTTTCAAAACCTCTGAATTTCTTGCCCTCATCCACTACACCCCACCGATTCACATGGATTTCTGGTGCTACCCAACCCTCAGAAGTCTCTTATTTTGCTACGTCCATCTCTTGAGCGTAACTTTGCACTATCCATGTCTCACAATGTTTTCTTACAAACCATAACGTAAGTCTGAGTCTTCAAATGGGCAAAGGATAGGTAGCCCTGGAGAAAACAAAGTGGTTGTGAGAGTATTTTTTATTTAGGCCCATTTCCAGGTCTTCAACTTCCTTTGTAGTCTTTCTTAAACCTGGATTGTCTGTGGTGAAGGCTTAATGCTGTGTATCCTGTCACACCTCCCTCTCCCCTTTACTGAATGGCATCAGGTCACCAAACACAGAACAGGTGAAGCTGCCTTTTTTAAGCAACATAAAGAGTTCTCATGCCTATTCACCCCCAACATCCATGCCGTTAAAGACTGCATTTTAAACAATTTTAATATTTATGCTGTTTGGTGACATGTTTTGGTGACATGTTAAATTATACTAGTAATAATTTAACAACAATCCAAAAGAAATGTTTCTCTTAAAAATATTTGGAGGCTTCTAATCAGAATAATGTTTGTGTTTTATTTTACATATATATTTTGATTCAGAGAAGGATGATACAATGATCAATAGAAGACTTTCAAGCTTAAAAATGTATTGAATTGGCCGGGCATGGTGGCTCACACCTGTAATCCCAGAGCTTTGGAGGCTGAGGAGGGCAGATGACCTGAGGTCAGGAGTTTATGAGATCAGCCCAGCCAACATAATGAAACCCCATCTCTACTAAAAATACAAAAATGAGCCAGGTGTGGTGGTGCATGCCTGTAATCCCTGCTACTTAGGAGGCTGAGGCAGGAGAATTGCTTGAATCCAGGAGGCAGAGGTTGCAGTGAGCTGGGATTATAGCACTGCACCCCAGCCCAGGTGATGAAGTGAGATGCTGTCTCAAAAAATAAATAAATAAATAAATTTAAAAAATATATATATATATGTGTGTGTGTGTGTATATATATGTGTGTGTGTGTGTGTGTATATATATATATAAATTCTATACAGGAAGTAGAATGGAAATTTGAGTTCCGGGAAAAAAAAAGGATAGTGTAAATTTCCATATTTTTAAATGCTTTACTGAACACGTTTAAAAGAGTGATGTAATGATTTTATTATAAAATTTCTTATTTAAAATATGCCAGATTACACCTCTTGAAAGCATGAGGCCAGGCGTGGTGGCTCACACCTGTAACCCCAGCACTTTGGGATATCCAGGTGGGCGGATCACTGGAGGCCAGGAGTTCGAAACCAGTTTGGTCCACATGGCGAAAACCCATCTCTATTAAAAATACAAAACATTAGCTGGGCATGGCGGTGGGCACCTGTAGTCCCAGCTACTTGGGAGGCTGAAGCAGGAGAATCACTTGAAGCGGAGGTTGCAGTGAGCTGAGATCGCACCATTGCACTCCAGCCTGGGTGTACAGAGCAAGGCTGTCTCAAAAAAAAGAAAAAAAAAAAGAAACTGAAAAATTTTAATATCAATATAAATCATTTAAAAAATTATTTTGGGGTAACAGCAAACAAAAGTGTCAATACCACTCAGTACGAAACGCAGTCTGGACTTCATTGGCCACACTCCGCTCCCAGACTCAGACTCTTTCCATTCCTATCTCCTGTCGGTGCCTTCAGGTCACAATGCCCCTTTTCTCACCCTCGAACACGCACCAACCCCTGGGACACATGTTCCTATCAAAAGCAGACCTACTGCTTTTCCCAGAACATGCTCCTAGCTTTTTACCCTTATTCAAATGTTACCCTCACCCTAGAATGCAATTGCTCAACTCTAAGCGAACCTTGCCCACTAAAATCCCATTCATGCTTCAATTATCACTTCCTCCTGTTTCTCAATGTACCGAAAGTAGTAATCATTTATTTCTTGTTCTCACTTCGAGTGTTTTGTGTCTCTATCAGGCAATTACCACATTGTACATGATTAGTTGTTTAGCATCCTTCCCTAATAATCTCCCTCCCACCTCATATGTGAAAAATGTTTGATAACTTTTTGTTGAATTGAGTTGAATAACAGCTAATTTTACCAAGAGTCAATGTGCTCAAGTGAAAGAAGCCATAGATTCAACATACACAGACACACAATTTTTCATTTTGACTTTTTCAATGACCTGGTATATGCCGCTAGGGAAACCTAAACTCTAGATTGTTTATACTTACATTTCTGCATTTTAAACTTGAAGATTACACTCTTACTTTTTATACAGGAGAATTTTTTAATGATCAGTTAACCAAAAATACTTTTTCATCATTTGCAATTATGAAAGACTAATTATGAATATGACTAAATTATAGGAGCCTAAAATTAAAATCCTTTTTAAGATAAATAAGATGCAAGGAGGTCACATAATGAGGCAAATCAGTGGAAGAGTGGAGGATAGTGTACTAATACTATGCTAGTGCCCCAAAAAGAAAACTCTATATTCTCAACAACAGAACAATTCCACAATCACTAGTCATTTTATAGTCATTCTACCATTCATGTTACCATATTTATAGGATGATGATTAATTTCATTTTAATTTTTCACTGAAAATTTTAATTCAGTGAAAAATTAAAATGTCCAACATGAGAAATTCCTACAGGCCACTTCAAAGAAAACATACTGTATTTCATCACTCAGTAATAAAATTATTAGGTTATAGTCCAAAGAAAGTATGAAAATCCGTTAGTCTCAAATATAGCTCATGTTTATAGCATCTCAAATACAGCTCAACTTTACGGCATCTGTATGTCTCACCTAACATCTGTTTCCTGTTTATATTTTTCACATAGTATTTTGCATTATTAGACATAATTATATATTTCTGCAGTAAGCAGAAGTATCAAATAGCCTCCTTCAGTCTCATCTGGATGTAATAAAAGAACCAACTGTTGAAATAGAAAGACTGTGAAAGGAAACGTCTACCTTTAATCATAACAGAAACAGCTGATTGCCCTGTTTCCTACACTGTGGCACTTAGTAATAACTTTAAGAAAAACACTGGCCACATGTGAAGCTCTGAATCAGTGCAGGATCTGAAGAGCTACTCATTGGTTGAATCAGTTTCAAGCCGACTTTACACAACCCTCCAAAGCGGAACCTCTGCAACATTTTATGTGGAATGTCCTTTAGGATTCTGACTGCATAGTAGCTGGGTAGGCACATCTGTGATACATCACAAAACCAAAGAAGTTGCCAGCAAAGTTTTTAATATTTCATTTTAAAAGGCATACAATTTTAGTTTAATAATCTCTATATCAAAATTTGAGCAGTATCTAATTTTAGATTCAGTCCCATGACTCTGAGTCTATAATTACCTATTTTCTCTTAAGTCAGTGAAATTTAATAAATTAGGTTAATTCATTAATTAGATATCAACAAAACAAAACATCAACTTTACATAAATAATGATTATTATTATCATTATTATTTTGAGACAGAATCTCCCTCTGTTGCTCAGGCTGGAGTGCAGTGGAGCAATTCTGGCTCACTGCTGCCTCCGCCTCCTGGGCTCAAGTGATCCTCCTGCCTCAGTCTTCAGAATAGCTGGGACTACACGTGTGCATCACCACGTCCGGCTAATCTTTGTATTTTTTGTAGAGATGGGATTTTGCTGTGTTGCTCAGGCTGGTCTCAATCTCTTGAGCTCAAGCAATCCACCCACCTTGGCCTCCCAAATTGCTAGGATTACAGGCATAAGGCACCATGCCCAGCCTATAAAAATTATTTTTTAAAAATCACAGAATGAGGAAACTGGAAGGAACCTAGGAGATAATATAGACCAAACTCTTCTCTCATCACTTCTACTTCCAAAGACAAAGATCTAAAGGGGTTAATTTGCCTACGTTCACATGGTTATATAGTACTAAAATTAGAGTTAGAACTAAGGTCTTCAGATTTTCAGAACAATGTCCTCCTTATATACAATTTGTGCCTTTCGTTACCAATTTAACTAAACTGTACCAAAGTGTATTCTAATAGAATATGTGGCCCAATTATTTAATCTGCCATCATATATCTAACATAAATAAAATCTCTATATTCCAAATTATTTCATGCTCTTGAATAAACTTTATGTTCACTACCCATGGGGAAAAAAAACCCCAAACAAATCCCAAATATTTCCCCTTTTCAAGAGGGATATTAATTACATTAGGTCATTTGTTTAAGGGTCTTTACTACTTCCCATCCAAAATCTATTTAATAGAATAGTAGCAACTTTTATATATGATGGGCAATGTTATTAAAGCCAAACATATGCCCACTCTGTGACCCAGCAATTCCACTCAGGAATATTCTAGAGAAATGAGTGTACATGTCTACCAAAAGATATGTACAGAATGTTCTCAGAAGCTTTACTCATAATAGTTGAAATCTGGAAATTAACCTAATATTTAACAGGAGAATGGGGGAACTGTGATATATTTATAAAACAACGCTTCACAGTAATAAAATAAAAACAGATTATTGAAACATACAACAACACCGATGACGCTCATGGACATTCCATTGGGCAAAATAAATCACATTCAAAAGAGTACATACCATATGAATCCATTTACATGAAATTCAAGAACAAGCAAAATTAACAATGACAAAACTTTCCAATTCAGAATAGAGGTCTCTTGGATGTGTGAACTGGGAAGGAACATGAGAAAATCACATGAGATTCTAGAAATGCTTTATTTCTTGATCAGGTGATAGTCACATCCAAGTGTACATATGTAAAGGCTCATTGTGCGCTTAAGATCATTGCACTTTAGCGTGTTTATGTTATACCACAATAAAAAGTTTTTTAAAAATTGGGGAGGAGGTAGTGGTTGGCAAAGCTTAAGATCTAGATGAAAGTCAAGGAGCTACGGTCCAGTCATCATAAATGAAGGAACAAACGGATTCATTTATTCTAATTTCAGTGACCGATTTCAATTTCAGGAAATTTTTCTTGTTTTACAGTATTTACCCCTTTTGTAAACATCACTTTACTTAACAAAGAGTACATTTCAATAATATTTAATCATAAATGTCTTCAAAACGAGAATTCTACTACAGTGATAAGTTGTGATACATTCAGACAATGGAGTATTATTCAGCACTAAAAGAAATGAGTTGTAAGGCCAGAAAAAGACATAGAAGAACCTTAAATGATATTACTAAGAGAAAGAAGCTAATTTGAAAAGGGTATTATTCCAATTATATGACATTCTGGAAAAGGCGAAACTATGAAGACAGTAAAAAGAGCAGTAGTTGTCTGGGGCTAGAGAGAAGGGAGAAGTAATAGGTGGAACAAGGTAGGGTTTTAGAGCAGTGAAACTATTCAGTATGCTACTATAATGGTGGGTACGTGTCATTATACATTTGTCAAAACCCAAAGAATATATTACATCAAAGGTGAACCTTAATGAAAACAACGGGCTTGGAGTGATAATAACCTAGTAACAGTGCCATAAAATACAGCAACGCCAAGAATCTTGGCCCTTTAGGGAACAAATCAAGAAGTAAATTAAATTCTCTTAGATATTTTGGTTTTCAGTCAAATATTCTTCGAAAGATTTGTATCTTAAAACTATTAACATCATGAGAAGCATTCACTTTGTCCATGCTTAGCCATTTTTTTCAAATGTATGATTGAATATCTGTAGAATCAGTGCTCATTTTATGAAATAACTAAGTCAAAGAGACTATTTTTACTTTGAAAATAATATGTGTTGCTTAAATATCACTTCATATTCACACACCTTAGAGAAAAAATGTCCTGATGTTACTGAATAGATGTATGCAAAGACAGTGAATGAAATATATAATAAGCATACACATGAAGCATATGTATTATGTATGCAGTTGCCTAATGTAGTAGAATCAAATAGAATTATTAGCAACATCAGTTATGTATCAGGGGATATCACAGACAGTTTCAAAAAAAAGGGACTACTAAATACAAAGCAAACTTGTTCAAAAATGAAAGCACAAGAAAAGCACAGTCAAGATGTGAAATCAGTCAATTTGGAACATAAAATGAATCTGAATAATTGGAGCATTGATATCTACAAGGCAGGGATATCTATCACTTGGAGACGACAGAGATTAACTGGTCAGTCAGTGGGTTCGTAGTTAGCTGGATGGCCAAAATATCTGGCTCTAATTTCGTAATTTTTCCTCCCAATTAGCTCCAATTACAAACAAATGGAAATTCTGAGGTAGCTACAGGGACATAAGATAAATATCTATATTAAAGCATTGCTAAAAGCAGTCTTCTTGTTTTGGAGCCACGGTCCAAATATCTTATTTCTTTCTTTTGCTTTTTTTTTTTTTTTTTTGGAGACAGGGTCTGTCTCTGTCACCCAAGCTGGAGTGCAGTGTTGAGATCTCAGTTGACTGCAATCTCTCCCTCCTGGGCTCAAGTGATTCTCCCACCTCAGCCTCCTGAGTAGTGGGGACTACAGGAGCATACAACCATGCCCAGCTAATTTTTCTTTTTTTTTTGGTATTTTTTGCAGAGACTGGGTCTTGCTATGTTGCCCAGTCTGGTTTCAAGCTCCTGAGCTCAAGCAATCTGTCAGTCTCAGACTCCCAAAATGCTGGGATTATAGGCACGAGTCACTGCACCTGGCCCAAATATTTTAATTATAAGATGCAACCGACGGTAAACCACACCATCAACTCGGTAACAGCCTTTCAAGGAGAAAATAAAATCCAGAAAAATAGAAACCTTATACGATATCAATGTAATATATTATTTGTAGAGCATAACTCTGATTTCTCAAATATTAAAGTGAGTCTGAGAATAAAGAATAACTAAATATTAATCATTATCATGAGACAAAAGAAACACAATGTTCTTTTCATTTTCCCTATCCAATGTGAAGTTGTAGCAAAGATTGCTGGTTGCCCTAACATCCCTTCTCTCCTCTTGCTTCAGTAACAAAATTCCCAAATTTTAACTACACCTCCGACCACCAAGCTGGAGATTAATTGCTCATATGGCCAAATAACAAAGTTTGGGCAAAGCCAAAAGCTTGGATTTCATATGACTAGAAGAGATCTGCTACTTTGGGGTCAGGCTAGTAGAAGAAATGCATGCCATGTCTTTCCATTGTCTTTTCCACTTCTGCAGCCTGGGATGCAAACATGACGGCAGGATAAAGAAGGATATAGACCTAGAGAGGGAAGACACACACTGAAGACAGCAAATCCTCTAGAGAATCTTGGACCACCCATCTGTGGACTGTGAAAGAGAGAAGTAAACTTCTATAAGCCACCATATTTTCGGGCCTCTTTGTTTTATTGTTTTCATGTTTTTCTCTAATACGGACGTTTTACGAATAAAGACTTAAATGTAAGCGTTTTCTATATAATACTTCACAGTTATACATCGTCAACAACAATAATTTCTTTAAAATTGTTTATAGTCATTGCTAGTTAGAAATGATGACCCAGGCCAAGTAGGGTGGCTCACGCCTATAATCCCAGCACTTTGGGAGACTGAGGCGAGCAGATCACTTGAGCCCAGGAGTTCGAGATGAGCCGGGGCATCATCGGGAGACCCTGATTCTCCTAAAAATACAAAAATTAGCTGGGCATGGTGGTGCACACCTGTAGTCCAAGCTACTTGGGAGGCTGAGGTGGGAGGACCGCTTGAACCCGGGAGGCAGAGGTTGCAGTGAGCTGAGATCGCGCCACTGCACCCCAGCCTGGGTGACAGAGCAAGGCCCTGTCTCAAACAAACAAAAGATGACCCACGTTGCTTATGATCCCATGTTGGATCACCTGGCAGGATGGCAGCAGCTGAAGTAGAGACCCAGGTGAACACTGGCACGCCTCTACTGCTGTTCACAGTGACTGGCACTGAGCCACCTTTCCCTCCACAGCCTTTGGAAAGTCTCATATTTCCCCATGGGTCCTATTCCACTACCCTCTCACTGGCTAGGTTTCTCCTTCCCTACAGGTACTTTTGACTTTGGCTTACCCTATCAATCATGAGAAAATAAAAATTAGGAATATGTGACCCAAAAGATACCTTTACATAGAAAAGATACCTTTATATTTCCAGATGTGATACATTGCTTTTAAGGTAAAATTCCAAAATCTCAATATAATAACAATGATAATAATGATAGCTGATAACTCTCGAACACCTTTTATGTGCCAGACGCTATTCTAAGCATTCTACATATATCAGTTCATTGTTCCACCAGTGTTACTCTATTATAAGCTAAATAATGATACTCCATTATTTAAAGTCTTTTTTTTTTTTTTTTTGAGACGGAGTTTTGCTCTTATTGCCCAGGCTGCAGTGCAATGGTGCGATCTCGGCTCACTGCAACCTCTGCCTCCCAGGTTCAAGCAATTCTCCTGCCTCAGCCTAAAGTCTTAAATTTATATAGCATCCCAGAAAGCACTATTGATATATTATCTAATATTCTTTGTAGAGCGTAACTGCTAATATGACCAGTTGATGTATGAAAACGTCAAAACCCATAGAAATGTGAAAATCTGTCCAGTGTTTCACAAAAATCAGCAGAACATCCAGGCCCAGGTCAAAGACTGGCCCTGACAGCAATCAACAATGCTCAGTTTTCTTTCCATGGTCTCTGAGTTCTAAAATCAAGCATGCTTTCCTAAGAGAAGGGAGGTCCATAAGCTACACAATTCCAAGGGCTATGGATTAATTCACTGATGACCCACATTCCAAACAGGAAATGTGCCTGAAACTGAGGGAATGAACAGAGATGGGCTGCTCATTCCCTTAGGAATGCGGGCTAGGCTGGTGGAAAAGCAAAAGAAAAATAAAAATAGTTGTTTATCCTGCTTTCTGTTTCAAACTTTCTTCAAAAAATCTGAAGGACTTGGGAAGATGAAACATAAAAAGAAACTGATAGGCTTCCATGGATAAAACTGGGCGTCCAAAAGAATAGCTGGTGCCTTGAGAAACTTAAATAAAGGCTAAGGATGAGCTAAGCGTGTCTCAAGCCTGGGTGATAACAAGTGACTGCCAGGGGGGCTGTGTCTGAGGCCTCATGAACTCAGCCACCAAAATGAGCTCCAGTCCTTCTACAGGGCCACCAGTGTGGAACAAGAAGAGTATGCAGAACAAGGATGGCCTTGGCAATAGAGAGATCTCGTGATATGATTTTCTGTAAATTTCACTTTACACTGTATTATTTACAGCATGAAAAGCACTTGCAAGTGAGGAAGACCATACTATCCAAAAGAATGTTTCTTTCTCAGGTATTGAATGGAGGACTCAATTCAAGCAAGTCTCTAGGCTCACTACAGAAACAGAAGCCCTTGGTGTCTCAGGCCTCTCTGACTCAGGGTTATAGAAATCATATGCCACTGTCAAAGCAAGTGTTGAGATGATTATTTCACACCAAATATCAGATAATAAAATGGAAGAACAGTTTTTTGACACGCTATTTTTTTTCTATTCTAGGTCACATCAAGTAAATGATTTTAAAAAGATTTTGGAAGGCCTGGAATTAGAGGGCAAATGGAAAATTTAAAATCTACATCATTCAGCTTAAACTCTTCAAAATGGTGCTCCCTTTTCAGAAGACTCAGATGTGAATGGAATGATCACGATTCAACTAATTTGCCAGATTAATGATAAAACTGATTCAGATTTAAATCTTCTACTTCTGTAAACACTTCAATACAATAATGATCCATTTGGTTTGAAGGATACTAGAATAAAATAATAAAGATATAACAAATATGTTAGCAATAAAATTGATATATTCTAAAATCTGTTACTTCTGTGACAATAAAACCATGTACTGCAGATTTCAAAATGACTCTTTAAGTTTGAAACTGATTATCCCTGAAATATCAATATTTTTCTAGTGATCTGCTGCAAATTCTAGGGTTTATATCTATTAATTTTAAGTTTGATTATCTTTTTAATTTAGCAATGCAGCATCAAAAGCAAATATCTTTCCGATTAACAAATGTCCAATCACCTGATGTGCACAGCTTTTGGAAGACTATGCAGATGGCGTGACATGGCATAGTGCCGGGGACATCATCTATCAAGAAAACAAAGCTTCTTTAGTGAATCTAGACCAACAGCAGCTTTGACATCATGAAAGACAGTAATTGTGGAACTCAATTATCTATTAGAATAGAAATAACAACATAATATTTGATTTGGTTCTTAGAAGTATTGATTTTCTAAAGGGAGAGAGGCCGTGCACAGTGGGTGCACGCCTGTAATCCCAGAACTTTGGGAGGCCGAGGCAGGCAGATCACGAAGTCAGGAGTTAGAGACCAGCCTGGCCAACATAGTGAAACCCCGTCTCTAGTAAAAATGCAAAAATTAGCCGGGTGTGGTGGCTCCTGCCTGTAATCCTAGCTACTGAGGAGGCTAAGGCAGGAGAAATATTTGAACCTGGGAGGCGGAGGTCGCAGTGAGCCGAGATCACGCCATTGCACTCCAGCTTGGGCGACAGAGCAAGACTCCATCTCAAAAAAACAAAACAAAACAAAACAAAAAACAGAGAGAAACAATTAACCGTCATAGTCAAGATTCAGTCTATCTATGCCATATTGTTTCTTGTGTGCTATTCAAAGTCAGAAGTATCTAAAGAAGTATATACATTTTAGTCTTTAAATATCCATGCTTTCTATAATGGCGACTCAATTAATAGTGATCTTTTGCTGTCAATAATCGGCTAATGACATGAGTTCTTCCTCAAAAGCTTTACGAGGAAGACAGCACCATAAGTGATTGATGCACCTTTGACATGGAGCACAAAAATTAAGCAAGAAAAGTGATTCAACTTCACATATTGATGGTCTGATAGACACAAGGCAGCCCCTTCTCAGGCATAAATTTTTATTGACCTTAGCAGGAATGGTGGAGTAAAGACTCTGAAAATCCTCTCCTTAATAAAAACAATGAGAACACTGACAAAAATTGCCAGTCAACTTTTTCAGAACTCTGGAAATTAACTAAAGGTTTGCAGCAATCTGGGAGGTGTTCATTAAAAAATAAATAAATATATCTTGGTAAGAACACAGAGCTATGTGGTATGTTTGGCCTACTCTAATCTCACCTCCCACTTTCTAGCTCCACGGTAGCCTTGAAAACCAACAGCCTTCAATCATGGTGAAAACCAGCAGCCTGGAAGCCACTTGAGGGGGCATAATAGAGTTGTAACTTTTTCAAAGCCCCATTCCCAGAAAAAATTATCATTATTTGACCTCACTAGTGGTTCCAAGGAAGGCTCTACTCACACAGCTTGCTTATTTAACCTGACCTGGCACTAACCCAGTGAGAACAGTCTTTTGCCCAAGGGTATTTGTCAAAAATAATCAGCTGCAATTGTTTAACATCAGGGCTGCTTCAGGCTGTGATAACAGCTGGAACAAACAATAAGCAAATCAAAAAGCTTTAAAAACAAAACAAAACAAAACAAAAGGCAGGGAATGTGATATCCATACAAAGCCTAAAAAACACTGACATATTTCCTAGAATATAGAAGGCTCCATGTGTGCACAGGGCTGTGTGTGTGTTTAGGTTATGCACATGCTCACCAAATACCTGAGAACGTGCTAACCTCTCACCTCTGGCTAAACCTGATACTTGGCAGAAACAGGAAGCAAAGGCAAAGGTGGAATTATAAGCTACCTGATGGAGCATCCCAAGCAAGCTCCAACATATACAATCAGGCCTCCCTGCAAAAACTGAGAGACTTACTGGTTCCAGGCATTTAAGGAAATCTCTGTCCAATCATTAGCTGACTATTAAGCTAAGTGGGTAGAGATTTCACTGGTCATTCATGACAAAGAATATAGATTTTACAGAATTACAGTGGACCCTTAAAAACACTGGTTTGTACTGCGTGAGTTCACTTATACATAGGTGTTCTTTGGTCTTTACCACCCCTGAGACAGCAAAATCAGCAGCTCCTATTCTTCTTCCTCCTCAGCCTATTCAATGTGAAGATGATGAGGATGATGACCTTTATGATGATCTACTTCCACTTAATGAATAGTAAATACATTTTCTTTTCTTATTATTTTCTTAATAACATTTTCTTTTCTCTAGTTTACTTGGCTGTAAGAATATAGTATATAATACATATAGCACATAAAATGTGTATTAATTGATTGTTTATGTTATTGGTAAGGCTTCCAGTCAACAGTAGGCTACTAGTAGTGAAGTTCTGGAGGAGTCAAAAGTTATACATGGATTTTTGACTGCACTGAGGGGGTACCCCTAAGCCCTGCATTGTTCAAAGGTCTGAACTATACTTCAGTAAAGTCACCAAGTAACAACAACAAACTGCAGGGAGTGAGAAAAATCTGATTTCCAGAGCTGACACATCGTATTATTTCAAATGTCCAGTTTTCAACAACAAAAATTATAAACCATAAGAAAACTCTCCAAACAAGAAAATATGGTTCATGCACAGGAAAAAAGGAGACAAGAGAAACTGTCCCTGAGAAAGCCCAGATATTAGACTTTACTGGACAAAGACTTTAAATCAGCATTTTAAATATGATCAAAAAACTAAAGAAAACCATGTCTCAAGAATTAAGGAAAATCAAGAGAATGATGTCTCACCAAATTGAGTACCAATAATGAGACAGAAATAATAAAAAAAGAACCATATAGAAATTCTGATATAGAATGTATAAGAACTAAAATTTAAAAATTACTAGAAGGGCTCTGCAAGAGATCTGAACAAGCAGAAGAAACAATCAGCAAACTTGAAGATAGGTCAATTTAGATGACTTGATCTGGGGAACAGAAAGAAAAAAGTAACAGAGTCTTAGATACCATCAAGCACACCAACAAACACATAATGGGAGTTCTAGGAGAGGAAAGAAAGGAGCAGAAAGAATATTTGAATAAATAGTGGCCAAAACCTCTCTAATTTGAAAAATAGCACTAATTGGCTGGGTGCAGTGGCTCACACCTGTAACCCCAGCACTTTGGGAGGCCAAGGCGGGAGGATCACTTGAGCCCAGGTGTTCAAGACCAACCTGGAAAACATAGTGAGACTCTGTCTCTATAAAAAATACAAAAACTAGCTGGGTATTGTGGCACAGGCCTGTAGCCCCAGCTGCTTGGGATGCTGACACGAGAGAAGTGCTTGAGCCCAGGAAGTCAAGGCTGCAGTGAGCCGTGACTGCCCACTGCACTCTAGCCTGAGTGACAGAGTGAGACCCTGTCAAAAAAAAACAAAAGACACCAGAACAAAAAAGAACATTAATCAACACATCCTAAAAGCTCTACAAACTTCAAGTAGGATAGACTCAAAGAGATCTACACTTAGACACATCATAATCAAACTGTTGAAAGTCAAAGAGAAAAAGAGAATCCTGACAGCAGCAAGAGATCAGCAACTTATAGATAACAGATCCTCAGTAAGATTAACATTGGGTTTCTCCAAAGAAACCATATGGAAGAGAGGGAAGTGAGGTGATATAAAACGCTGAAAGAAAAAGACTGCCAACCAGGAATTCTATATCCAGAGAAGCTGCTCTTCAAAAATGAAGAGGAAATTAAGTCATTCCCAGATAAATGAAAACCAAGAGGAATTAGTTGTTAGCAAATCTGCTTTTCAAGAAATGCTAAATGGAACCCTTCGGGCTGAAATGAAAGGACTCTCCAATCCACAGGAAGAAATAAAAGAGCAGCAGTAATCATAACTGCATATGTAAACATAAAAGACAATATAATTGTGGTTTTTGTTTGTAACTCTTGTTTTTATATTATCTGATTTAAAAGACAACTGCACAAAGTGCTAATTATAAATCTGTGCTACTGAGCATACATTGTATAAATATGTAATGTTTATGACAGTAACAACAAAAAGAAGTGGGGAGGGAAGGGAACTACACAGGAGCAAAGTTTTCATATGTTATCATAATTAATATTGATCTAAATTAGATTGTTATAAATTAGAATATTAATTGAAATCCCTATGGTAACCACTATAAAAATGACTTAAAAATATACAGTAAAAGAAACAACAAAGGAATTAAAATGTCATACTAAAAAATTTCTGGCCAGGCGCAGTGGCTCATGCCTCACTCCCAAAGGGAGGCGGGTGGATCATGAGCTCAGGAGATTGAGACCATTCTGGCTAACACGGTGAAACCCTGTCTCTACTAAAAATACAAAAAAAAAAAAAAATTAGCCAGGAGTGGTGGTGAGCACCTGTAGTCCCAGCTACTTGGGAGGCTGAGGCAGGAAGATGGTGTGAACCTGGGAGGTAGAGCTTGCAGCAAGCTGAGATTGTGCCACTGCACTCCAATGTGGGGGACAGAGCAAGACTCCGTCTCCAAAAAAAAAAAAAAATTTCTATTTACTTCAAAAGGAGGCTGTTATGAGTTGAACTGCATCCCCTAAAAAGATGTAAATGTAAGTCCTAACCCCCCACAGGTGTGAATGTGACATTATTTGGAAATAGGGTCTTAATAGATACAATCAAGTTAAAATAAAGTCATAATGAATTAAGGTGGACCCTAATTCAGTGACTGGTGCATAAGAGAAGGACATTCGGAAACAGAGACAGAGAAAGTAACCACTAGAAGCTGGGGGACAAGAACAGAACACATCCTCTCTCAGAGTTCCCAAAATACCCAGTTTGTGATACTTTGTTACAACAGCTAAACCAATACAAAGGCAATAATGGAAGAATACAGAAACAACAACAAAAAATAACAAGAATCTGTTAAGGTAGGAAAAATAAAGGCTGAAAATGTAGGAGCCACTTAACTAAAAGATTAATATCTGAAATTTCAACTGATCAGAAGGTAGGCTGATATTCCATATGACATTGCAAAATAAAAGCTGATACAGAGTATGCTTTTAAAAATATTTTAACATTAAACTATGAAGACTATTTCTTTATGACCATATATTAGAAACAGACTTAATGGCAGTATTTTCTCTAGTCAATGTTATATTGACAGTAAACTTTCTGCAGCAGTTTTTTAAAACACACGATAATACATGCTATAAAAAGAAACCATTTTCCCCCCTCAAACTAATGAACAATTGGGGATCTTTCAGGATTACGCTAAATAATCAGTTTGATTTTCTCTGGCCTACATGCAGCATCCTCTGATCCTAAAAGTGATGTATTAAACATGGATTGTGCCTATGTTTAATATTCGATAGTTCTGATACAACACATGCAAATAAAGGAGTTCTGAGCAGCAGTCTATAATAATAATAATCCTTATGTTTACAACTTAGAACATAATCATTATTTACTGTTAAATGAGATTAAAGAATTTCTGAACTTAAATTTTGAAAGCTTAACATTTTCAAGTGGAGCGTTTCTGTGGTAGGGTCAGGAAGATGTAGAGAATAGATACATATATCAGACCTAAAAGCAACAATTTAGTATCTCAGAAATAAACAGAAGCAGATGAAGGAGACGGACTTTGCTTTCTGACAAATATGTAGAATGTCCCTCAACTATTCTATGAACCATTAACTTCATTACGCACCTTTCTGTTCTAGATCATGAATCACCTGAAAATTCCATTACCTACATGATATAAAATATGACGATTTCATTTTACTAAGTGCTGAATTAGCAAGTGCCTAAGGAAGCCTTTCATAGGCTATTAGAGCAAAGAAGTCAATACAGAGAGGATCGCAGAATAGAAAAGTGTAAAGGAAACTATGTGGATTGCCTTATGTGTTAGCCATTCTCTGTGCTTGTGAAGGAATGTCAAAGGCAGCTTTTCTCAATGCTTGAGCATAACTGACTTCCTAAATTAACGAGGAAGATAAAGCCTACAGCTGGTGTATTATGGAGTTTGAACTACACTAATTTTGACAGGTGACATGAAAGCCTTCTCAGCTACTCTGGGTGAAATTAAGGATTCAGGGGACTGGCAATGTGAAATGCCTTTTAAGATGTAAATTAAACCATATACATATCTAATGCCCTCCTATATAAACAGAAGTGTACACTAGAATACTAAAAGATGAAGTGGAATAGATGTGTGTCATAGTTGAAATATGTAAATTTTTGTGTTTTTCAAGTATGTTAGAGTGAGAGAGATCTTTGTATTTATTTTAAAAGAGTATTTTTCTCTCAAAAAATATACACACAGAGACATGACCCAGGACAGATATTCAACTATGATTATAATATCTCCCTCTCCCTCCCCCTCCCTCTCTCCCTCTCCGTCTCCCTTCTCTAGATACAGGGTCTCAATGCTCAGACCAGAGTGCAGTTATATGATCATAGCTCACTACAGCTCTTCTCCTCTCCTCACCTCTCCGATCATAGCTCACTACAGCTCCCCTCCCCTCCCCTCCCCTCCCCTCCCTCTCTCCCTCTCCATCTCCCTTCTCTAGATACAGGGTCTCAATGCTCAGGCCATGGTGCAGTTATATGATCATAGCTCACCACTGTCTTGATCTCCTGGGTCCGAGTGATGATCCTGCCTCAGCCTCCTGAGTAGCTGGGGCTACAGACGTGTGCCACCATACCCAGCTAATTTAAAAACACTTTTTGTAGAGATGGATCTCACTGTATTGCACAGGCTGGTCTCAAACTCCTGACCTCAAGCAATCCTCCTGTCTTGGCCTCCCAAATAGCTGGGATTATAGGTGTGAGGCACTGCACCTGGCCAAACATCAGTTTCTTTATAAAGGATTTGCTAAGGCCTTTTCACTCATCAACTTGACAACCATTGTATCTCTATGTTCTTTTCCTCTCAGGAAAATTAATCATCTCTTTCGGGAACAAATATCTATGCGTCACTGCATTTTATAAACAATATTCAATAATTTGGATCAACGGCAAGAGGGAAGAAAATGATGACAGTGGCTGAGAAGTTCAGAAGCTTGCCTGTTTTGTTTTTAACTTCTGTTTAAGTTCAGGGGTACACGTGTAGCCCTGAGACATAGGTAAACTTGTATCACGAGGGCTTGTTGTACAGATTATTTCATTACCCAGCATGCATTAGCTATTCTTCCTGATGCTCTCCCTCCTCCCACCCTGCCATGGCTCCAGTGACAGGCCCCAGGGTATGTTGTTTCCCGCCATGTGTCCATGTGTTCTCATCATTCAGCTCCCACTTATAAGCTATTTGGTTTTCTGTTCCTGTGTTAGTTGGCTGAGGATAATGGCTTCCAGCTCCATCCATGTCCCTGCAAAGGACATGACTTTGGTTTTTTTTTTGTTTTATGGTTGCATAGTCTATGTACCACATTTCTTGATCTAGTCTATCATTGATGGGCATTTAGGGTGATTCCATATCTCTGCTATTGTGAATAGTGCTCCTATGAACATACCCATGCATGTGACTTTATAACAGAATGATTTCTATTCCTTTGGGTATGTGCCCAGTAATGGGATTGCTAGGACGAATGGTATTTCTGTCTTTAGATCTTTGAGAAATCTCCACAAAGTCTTCCACAATGGTTGAACTAATTTACACTCCTATCCACAGTGTATAAGCATTCCTTCTTCTCCATACCCTCACCACCATCTGTTATTTTTTGACTTTTTAATAACAGTCATTCTGACTGGTGTGAGATGGTATTTCGTTGTGGTTTTGATTTGCATTTCTCTAATGATCAGTGATGTTGAGTTTTTTTTTTTTTTTCATATGATTGTTGGCCACATGTATGTCATCTTTTGAAAAGTTTCTGTTCATGTTTTTTGCCCAGTTTTTAATGGGGTTGTTTTATTCTTGTAAATTTGTCTAAGTCTGGGAATTCAGAAGGGGGATTATACCACAATGTGGATTAAAGCATTTCAGGACAAACATAAATGATTTGGCTGTTTATATTCTCACACTAGGTTTATTCTCTCATGCCTTCTTTCTCATAATATAGACACTGGAACTGAGAATAACAGAGAAGCACATAAGATAGATCTCTGTATAAATTATTGATGGCCATATAAACAGAATTTTTAAGTAGGATCCAGGCATGTTCTTGTGTTCCTCAGGAAGACAGAGGTACCCAGTATTTTCAACATAAGAAACATTTACCCACAAAATAGCTCATTTTCCCTCGAAAATATACCTGGCACAATAAGGATAAAATAACATTCAGCAGCAACAAAATGCAATCTGTTCTGAAACAAAGTCTATTTACAAGTTCATTTAGTTTGGGGTCCTTCAGTCTAGATATAATCATGAGCCTTACTCACCCAGATTTAACATTAAAAACAAAGACTCAGTAGTAGGAAGCAACAAGCTTGGTAAATTTCTGAGGAGTAGCTGAGATCAAGAAAAGCTTTGGCCTCTTGGGCAGGGCTGGAATTAGGGGCTGAGGCCTGGACAAGGGAACAAGTGAGTAGTATCACAGAACAAAGAGGCTAAGACCCAGGTATGGGCAGAGATGCCAGTTGTTTTTTTTTTTTTTTTTTTTTTTTTAAGTGGAAAGGCCTGACTAAAGCTTCCTGATGCTCAAACCCAAGCAGAGAAGTTGAAGAATTAGAATGTTGGGTAGAGCCTATAATCTTGCTGACGGGAAGTAGCATTTCAATTTCATCTTTTATCAGTATTAGATCACTTGGCAGGCAAGAAAGGACGTTCCTTTCATCCACCTCTTCCCTTTCAGAGAGGCTGTTCCCAGCTCTCAGAATTAGGTTCCCAATGAAGCCTGATAAACTTAAAAAAATGTGTATGAGCCCTTTTAATATCTGATAAAAGTTTTCTCTCTTTAATATTCAGAAAGACACAAACTTCTGTTTCTAGTTTTAGGTGTTCCACTGACCTCTTAAAATTTATTCGCAAGTGCCAGGATAAGAATCAAACGGAGCACTGATGATTATAGATGGCAAAAAAACAGTGCCAACTGTTGCCAACAGTTAGATCAAACCACATACTGACATGTCTCAAAAGCTATAGGTGGATGGTTGAAATAAAAGATTTTTCCTTTCCATTTCCTTGCTGAAAACAAGTAATCTAGCATGTCTTTTTATTCATCAAAAGGGAAAAAATATTTTGTATACAACAGTAGAGAATATATTTACATATTATTCTATTATCCCAGAAAGTATAAACCCTAAGGAAAAGAAATGTTTAAAGACACAGCTTCAAGTGCTGAATTCAGTCTGGAAAATCTGTATTGCTTTGATGAAACATAAGCGCAGCATGTACTGAGTTTGCTATTATTTTGAAACTGTGGAGTATTTTCTAAAACTCGGCAAAGGCAAACATATTATTAATGTTCATAAATTACCATGCAACAAAAGTCCTTGACAAGTATCTACTGTCTTTCACCAGATGAATTTATTTCACTAAATATAGAATTAGGTTAGAATACAAGGTCATTGAAGTAGAAGTAAACATACAAAAATCCAGGGTAGCAGGAAGCTGATTTGTTACAGTGATTAAAAGATTTCCAAACCAAAAACAGATGGGATATTTAAAATATCACTATTTGCAATTAACCTTATGATGACATGTACCATAAATATACTAAATGTAAATCTTGAGCAATACTACATATTTTAATTCAAGCTAAATAAAAGGTAGCACAATATCAAAGTGAATGTTAGTGTCAATGTTTTTTGGAAATATTTTACAAAATAATATGTTTAAAATATATAATTTGTTTCATTGTAATTTGAATATAGAAACAGTCCTTATTAAGAAGCACTTGCAACGCAGATTAATCAGTTTGCCCTCTCTGGTGCACGTTGTAAGCAATGCACTAAAATTTTCATACAATTTTGAGACACGCAAGTCTCTTACAGGGAGATAAGTTACTTTAAACTATTCATGACAGAGGGAGGACCAGGATAACTTTTTAAAATAAACATTTCAACTTTTATTTTAGGGGCAGGGGTACATGTGCAAGTTTGTTATACAGGTAAACTTGTGACTTGGGGATTTGGCATACAGATTATTTAGTCATCCAGGTACTAAGCTTAGTACCTGACATTTTTTTTTTTTCTGAACCTCTGCCACTTCCCCCCGATATCCATCAAGTAGACCCAGTGTCTGTTGTTCCCCTCTATCTGTCAATGTGTTCTCATTGTTTAGCTCCCACTTATAAGTGAGAACATGCGGTGGTTGGTTTTCTGTTCCTGCATTAGTTTGCTAAGGATAATGGCCTCTAGTTCCATCTGCGTTCCTGCAAAGGACATGATCTCATTCTTTTTTATGGCTGCATAGTATTCCATGTTGTATATGTGCCACATTTTCTTTATCCAGTCTACTGTGGATGGGCATTTAAATTGATTCCATGTCTTTTCTATGGTGCATAGTGCTGCAATGAACATACACATGCATATGTCTTAAATACATAAAATCCAGATACTTCCTATTTTCCTTACTGCCCAAGAGCTTTAATATCTTTTCCCTGTCAGCCAATCCATGAAACTAAAACCAAGACAAACTGTCTGATTTTAATTTCTCCTCTCTAGTGGAGATTTTAAAAAGCAGTGACAGTTAAGAGGCAGGAAGAGAAGAAAGAAGTTAAGAGCCTAGATTATCTACAAGTTCGATAATCATACAATAAGCTTATTTGTTCTAGACAGTCCTAAAGACACTATCTATCACTATGGTATCTTAGAGGGGCAAATAAAACACAACACATCCCTTAGATGAATCCCTAACTGTCCAGTACATCGTCACAGACGCGTGACTCATGAGAAACACATATGACAACCATTCCCAAACTCTTCCGAAACTGGATATACAGCAGATATGACGGTACTTCAATACATGAGGCATGAAGCCAAGGAACAGTTAATAAGCCAAACTTTGAGCTATCATATCATTCAATATACATTTCTTAAGTGTATGAAGTGTGTGTTATCACAGGCACTGATATACAAAGAAGGACAAGACAACATCTCCCTTACGATAAGAGTCATGTTGGATTTGTACATAAATAAGTAATCATGATGCACCATGATGAGTGCCCAAAGAGACAGAGACTTGTTGAACAGAGGTACTACGAAGCATAGAAAGTATGTGGGAAGAGTTTGGGAAGGCTTCCTTGAAGAAGCAGTAGAGTAGAAAGCATTTGCAAACTAGAATACATTAGAAACCAGTTCAGCGGCTAACTGGCTATGTCATTTAGCCAGTTATTTAACCTTTCTAACCCATGGCTTCTCAATTAACGAAACAAAAATAATAGCCAGACACAGGGGTGAAAGTGAAATTCCATCTCAAAAAAGTTGGCAAAAGAAAATTGAGGATAATAATATCTATATAGCTAGCCTGTTGTAAGAAGAAAAAGAGATCACACATGTAAAGCACTCAGTTTCCTGCAAACAAGAAGCACTTGATAAATTGTACTGATTTTATCAGTTAGGAGTGATTTCAGGTGCCTCATTAGCAGCAGTCATTGTACCACTATTACTGGTCTCATGGCAACTTGTTGGGTTCACATGTCTTATTTTTAGTCTGAGTTAATACTTTAGCTGGAGGCTACCTATCACTAGGAGGAAAAACTAAGAAATGTAGTTTTAAGAGTAATCAAATTCATAAACCACTTCACTTTCTATAAGGTCAGAGTTCATTAAAGAGGAATGCAAAGGTTACTACATTAGCAATATCAATAGGAAAGCAAACACAGGGAAAATATATCTTATTTGCCACTACAGGGGTGATATATTAGCCAACACATGTAGTAGTAAATATTAGTATGTCTGATGAACACATCACCACCAACTGTCATCACACGGTAAGTATATCATGAGAAAAAGGTAATGTAAAAATTTCAGGAGTGTGAAATGGTAAAAAAAGAAAAAGACATATAGGAGGTATCATTAGAGTACTCCTCAAGGGATAATAAGAATGTAACAGGCCGGGCGCGGTGGCTCAAGCCTGTAATCCCAGCACTTTGGGAGGCCAAGACGGGCGGATCACGAGGTCAGGAGATCGAGACCA
>NW_012119598.1:21979910-22002258 GCF_000951035.1 Colobus angolensis palliatus | reverse complement strand
AAAAAAAAAAAAAAAAAGAATGTAACAGAAAAAAAGAAGTACCCTGAATGTCCTAAAGGGCTTATTCTTATCCTTTAGGCAATAGGGACTTTAAGGTGACATAAAGCATGTTGATTGCTTTAACTATTGATTCTATTATCATATGCAAGTTTACTACCGCATTGTATAAGCTCATAGGTATATTTCTTCAATTCCAGGGTGTCTTTGTCACAATATATATGTTTGAGATATCTTTTGTCAGCTACATCATAATTTAAATGAATCCTATATTGTTTTTGAAGGGCAGTGATACTAAAAATAAGGTTTGCAGATGTCCCAAACACATACTTCACTACTTGCCTATTAGTGATAAAAAGTTCTCCTTCCCTTCCTTTTATTCAGTCCACATGCATTCAATATTTACTAC
Organism: Colobus angolensis palliatus; assembly: GCF_000951035.1. Lineage (NCBI taxonomy): Eukaryota > Metazoa > Chordata > Mammalia > Primates > Cercopithecidae > Colobus > Colobus angolensis. The sequence continues at coordinate 22,001,852 of NW_012119598.1, read as the reverse complement.
ATAAAGTGCCACACACAATGCTAGACTCTTGAAGAAACCTTCAAAGTGATCCTGTGTTAAGTGTAATATGCATCCTCTATTCCTATGCAGATTGAATAAAATGTGTTCTCAACAGATGTATCTTTCCCCAGCATACTTTTAAATAATGATAAAAACTTTGATGCTTTCCTTTATATAACTTTCCCTTTAAACTGTTGGTTGTTTTTTTTTTTAAGTTGGTAAAAAGGGTTTTTAAAAAATCTGACAGTCAGGTGAATAGGAAGTGAACAGAATGAAGAGGAGGGAAAACAGACCAGCCAAGTGCTCTCTAATTAAAGTCTGTTGTGTGAAGCATCTTCCAAAAAGACAAGAAGGCTGAGTCTTACCAATATAAAATTCTCAAGAAATCCTTGCCCTGAAGGTATTAAAGCATCAAGGTAGTTATTTCAAGAGTGGATTCCTTCAATTCCTACAGTTTAAAAAATCACCACCTTCATTTGCTGTTATTTTTTCTGTTTTCATCTTTTTTTTTTTCTTACTGGTGAACTCCGTATGGCACCCTTGAGATAAGTCATGTAATTTCTGTAGAGTGGTCTAAGTCTAGTGAGAGGAATATGGAAATTTACAAGCTTTTGCTTTACACAGGACTGAGGAACACCAGATTTGGGCTCCCTTCCCTATTGCCCTTTTTGACACTGAGAAGCCATGTAAAACTGCTGGGGCTCAGTCACTTTTTCTGTTATATAACAATGTGCTTGTGGAATCCAGAGTGTTCTGGGCTCTGCCATGCAGAGGAGGATGAGAAGAAACAGCAAGGTGTGAAGGTCTGGTCCAGGAAACAAAGGAAGAGTCTCAAAGCTCTTACTTTGAGATGGTGTAGACCTTTGATTCTTGTACATCTTTGCTTCCTTTTGCTCTATTTCTTTTGGATGGCCTTCTCCCTGGGTGTGGTATCGTAGCCTGGATTACCTCCTGCACATAAAGTGCATAGTAGTGGGTGGCTTTCTATGGGGAACAATTCTCACCCTTGAAGCTCATTTACTTCATCATCTTTTGCTGCCTCTTCTGGCCAGAGGTTAGGATTTCAAAGTTCAAGACTACAGTGTGGGACTCTATAATTTATTTTATGAAGAAGGCTCTTCTTTTTTTTTTTTTGAGGTAATCTCGCTTTGTCACCCTGGCTGGAGTGCAGTGGCACAATCTTGGCTCCCTGTAACCTCTGCCTCCTGGGCTCAAGTGATTCTCCTGCCTCAGCCTCCAGAGTAGCTAGGATTACAGGTACCCATCACCCTGCCGGCTAATTTTTGTGTTTTTAGTAGAGATGGGGTTTTACCATGTTGGCTAGGCTGGTCTCAAACTCCTGACCTCAAGTGATCCACCTGCCTTGGCCTCCCAAAGTGCTAGGATTACAGGTGTGACCCACTGAGCCTGGCCAGCTCTTCCTGTATTCATTCTCGTATTCACTCATGTATTGAGCCACTACTGGGTGGGATGGAGCCACAGACAGATATAACAAGAGCATTGCCTCAAGGTGACAATGTAGGAGGAAAGGCCAACATGATACATACTTCAGAGGATTTTAAAAATATAATGTCATGACAATCAGAACCTGTTATCACTCCAACTACGATCTATGAACTAAACATCTGGTGTTTTCCAGGGAAAGTACAAAGTTATATTTCAGATCTTTTGTCGATTTTTAGAAGCACTTCTGGAGCATCTATGCAGAGGTCAACAAGTCTGGCACTACTTCAGGTGCTGAGCACTAGGATTAGCTACACACACAGTACTGGCTGCTGCAATCTTACAATCAATTAAAATGCTGAATTTATTCCAAGGAGTATTTGGTTAGTTACCTCGGAGCCAACACAGGATTTTTTTTCCTTGTGCTTATTCCTACTTGAACTTATCTGACTCTATCTATTGTGGGTCCCTGGATCCCTGATCAGATCTTTTCCAATCCAAAAAAACTGGTTGTTATCATAAACCTTATATTGATGGAAGCTATTTCCCCTCCTACCCACTACACATCTAGTGCATCTCCTGGTCTTCATGATGTACGCCTCTCATATTTACTGCAAACACAGCAAGACTGTCACAGCTTTTAGCATATTTTATTTTTTTTTGTTTTTTAACAGAGAATCACTTTGCTTTATCAAGTGTTGAGTCAAAGGGTTATGTAAAAGTTGACATGCCTGCGACTTATTTTTAACTAGCAAATCATAATCATCCCACACTGTCTAAAGTACTAAACTTAACATATAAATCATATGCCCTTACTAGAAAGAGCTAGCTAGAAAAATGTAAATAATAAAATTAAAATTGCTAAACTCCCTCATTATGTATTTATAATTAGCAGTCAAATTATTAACTCTGTTTTCAGAACTTCTGAAATAGGTTGTTGATATTAAGGAAGCTGTTCAACAAAAACCTCAACAAGTATAGTCTTAAAATCAAATCAGTGAAATAATCTTTTAAATGTTTAGCTAGCTATCCATTAGCATTTGCATTAAATTTCAGCAACAGTGGTTGTTTTAGCTTTTTGGGATGTTATTTTTCTGCACAAACATACTGCAAAGAACACACTTGATAAAAAATAAAAGTTATTTGTTTTCATATTTTACACATGACTTTCCAATAGCACTAATCAGATTTTATGTCCATAACTATGGGTATAAAGTAATTATTTTATTTCTCAAATAGTAGTCTGGATCCCCTGTCCATATTCTTTGCTCATATTTACTGTGTCATTTGCCATCAGGTACCACAGTTACCTGGACATATGCCCATTTGCCTAGTTTGACAGAGCTACTTAAGGGTAAGCATCCCAATCTGTGGAAAAGTATAAAAAAAAGTCAGGGATCACAGAATCACCTTTGTTCACAGTGATTACCATCATGTCAATAAATGAAAAATAAAGAAGGAAACTCTCTGAAAGAAAATGTCATGTATTCAGGGATAGGCATTACAATGGGAATACAGATGCCACGGTAACGCATGTGCAAATCAAGTGGAAGAGTCTCTTGTTCTGTGTCCCTCTGATTCAACTTCACCCCTATGTATCTCCAGATGAAGGGAGGAAATTGAAAATTCATCCTCAAGCTTCAAGTACAGTACCCTTTCTGATATGGCTAACAGTAGTTTGGGTAACACCATATTGACTGTGGGTTGCAAAATTAATGCAACATATTAGCAGTTCTGAATCAGATAAGGGGTCAAAATGGAGGAACTGAGGCAAATTTATGTGCTGCAAGACAGAAGGACAACAAATAAGAAACAAAGAACTGTGGCAAGGTGGCAAGTATTGAAAAATTGGGGCAATGTTAATTAATGACGAGGAAGCAAAAAGTGTTGGTTGCCAAAGAAGGGATTTGACAGTCTTGATTCGTTCTTGGAAATGCGGGACTACAAAAAAAATAAATAAATAAAATTGTGAAAGAGTTTTAAATGAAGCTGATGCGATGATACTGAGGCTGCCACACTGTCTGGATTGGTTAGTGTCTATGTCAGCATGCAAATGGGGTGCTTTTCCTTACCTCCAGATGCTCTAAAATATAGGGCGGATTTGTCATGCCAAGCCTCAGCATTGCTCCCTCAGGAATCACTTCAACCAGTTTCCACAGGAGTGTGGGGAGATTGGTGCCAATATCTCTGCCATAAGCCCCCGTGTCTTCACTGGTCAACCATATCTCACAAACACCCTCTGTGAATCAAAGGAGATAATTAACAAATCTGTGGCAGAGCTGTTTCCTTCATCATACAGCTGCTCACTCTTTATAATGCAGTATTTCTCAACACTATTATTCAGGCAGTCTGGGTATTCAATTGCAGAGAAAAAGCAGCTTATCCCATGGTGCCAGTGGGTTATTAAGTTCACTTTACGAACACCAGAGAGTTACAACAATGCTGTAAATTATCAGTGTGTCCTGTGAAGTGATTAACATTCACAGCCAATCAGTTCAACTGTGCTTCCCCCAAAGCACTTTGATCAAGACTAAAGCCTCAGTCCCACCTCAGAGAATACCTAGTTTATTGAATACTCTAAGTCCTGGAACTGAAAGTCACTTCACAGAACAGGTACTATCAGCAGTTAACTCATTAATCAGTATGGCACCAACCTAAGGAAAAATGCCAAGTGTAGTTAAGGTTTAACTCACATATTATTAATTATTAGGTACCCATTTTTCTCGTAGCAACTATTCTAGTCTGTCTTCATTATTCATTCAAAAATAGTATTCATTTTATTGCTGCATTCAAAAAAGTTGGTTGCTGCCTAAACTGAGTGTTTGTGTTGGAAAACCTGTTTACTGACAGCTTGCTTTCTATTTTCCACAAATCAGACGTTAGGAAAATGTATATATATATTTTGTGGTTATTATGTTATAAAGAATCCTGACTTCACATATCATACCCTGCAATGATACTGCTTCAAATGTCCAGAGGAAATACTTTGGGATCCCCCTCATGTTATTTAAAATGAATAAAACAGAGTTAGCAAGAGCCATTCAGGCTTTCATGGCACACAGAACTTTTCTGAACCCATATTCAATGAAATGATCAGCCTATTTTAAAAGGCCAAATGATTAACAAGGCTAAAACAAACAATGAAGTGAGCCTGTGAAATTTGTTCACGCTCAAGTGGTTTGTTGCTTCTGCAGAAGCTCAACACACACAGAGGCACACAAACTGAAGACTTTAGCCTGAACTAAAGTATAAGTTTCTAGAAAGTGTCTTCAAATTATAATTTTAAATTATCTTTAGTTGACAGAACAGAAGAGTTTCAAAAATACATTTAAATATTCCTAGCCAAGAGAGACAACAAATAAAACACATGGCTTTTATGTGAGTGCGGACTTAAAACTTACAGAATAAAAAAGCATAAAATAAAGATCTTTGCTCCTCTTAATATGTTCCAAGAGGTAGAAAAAAACACAGCATAAAGATTTCCAATCACTATTATTTTCTTTACCATAAGAAATACAATTACTTTAGCAAAAAACTAAACTATATAAAAACATTTCCACTTTTTCCTGCCTATCTTTCTGAGACATACACATCCTCACTCACACCCACACAACATGGAAAATACAAGGATAGAAATAAGATTTTAGTTTCCCCAAATTAAAGAATCAATAACTTAGCATTGAGAACAGAATACATAGAAAAAAGATCACTTAAAAAGCTTTTTAAAAAATAAAAAGCTCAATACATTTAAACAGCTGAAGATATTTTTAGCATCTGAAAATTAGTAGTATTATGGATATATGGGTTTTCATAGTTTAAATTAAATACCTAGTTCCAGAAATAATAAACCTTTGCTTAATCTTAATCATTTCATAAAAAGCTTTATCCTCCAAAGAGATAGTCTGGCATGTCCATAGGCTATTTTTAGAAGCGTATAATTTTATAAATATTCTCTGTAGATGAAATAAATCTTTTTCTATTTAAAAAGTAGACTGAAATTAGTGGTATCATCTTTAATATTATATCTGCCATTAGACGCTGGACTCATACAATCTTTTTTTTTAACAAAATCTTATCAGAAAATCCACTCCAGGAAAAGAGATGGCTAAGTAACAACATAAACAGATTTTAAAACATTCTGAAAGAGGTTATAAAAACAGGACATTATCCATGATTTTCCAGTTACTGGCATTTGAGCAACACAATATGAATATTTTAAAATGAACAGAATAATTTTAATTTATAATTTTTCCATCCAAATGGTTCCATGTTATGCCTTATGTAGAGAGCGCGGGTTCCTGGAACAGTGCCTTGCTGTTGCTAGATGAATATAGAAGGGGAAAAATCGCTATGAATAGGAATGGAAATAACATCCATGGAGAAACAGCAGCCAGCTCTTCAAGCTGCATAGGTGGGGACCAATAGCCCCCTGGTGGGCTGAAACTTCAAATTAAATCACATAAAGAGGAAGCAGCTGTAACACTAAATCAGCAACAACAGGAATAATGGTCTTGATGTCTCCAAGATCAAGGCTGCTAAAATACTCTACATAATAGCAACCTGGTTTAAAACACAATGGAACGAAAGAGCATGCGCAAAGTGAAACCCTTGGACTTGAGGAGAATTTTGCTTTGCCAATTCAATTCAAAAATCTGTCAAAGATGATCTTGTTCTTAGTCAATGTGAGAAAGTTCAGCTTTTGTAAGGGTGTATTTCAAGCATGAATCCTAATGAGAATGGATCTCTCAAACAGTTAGGATATGGAAGTCATTACATACTAAAAGTGACGCTAAATGTGGAATCCCCACGCCTGACATCCTTTTCTCTGGAAAGTCTCCTGATTACTCGTAGCACAGGCAGTTCGTGCCAGGCCACGCTTGCATATGAAGTCACCAGAGCACCTGAGGGCTTCAGTAGTCACTAATGGACACACACTGGGACACACGCTTGTATCTGCACACTTAACTGGCTAGACTTATGGACAGAAGTGCTTGCCTAAACAGCTTCATTTCTTAAGGACTTCAGTTATGAGTTTTATTTCTTTGCACATTCAGTTCTCAATTCATCCAAACATTTATTTGGCCCTTACCATGTGCCCTGCAGCTCTTCCAGCTCACAACAGATATGGATTCACCATTAAAATGGCTATTAGCTAAGAGCTGGCAAGGGGACACTTACTAACGTCCACGACCCTTTGCATCCATCCCTATTGTCAGTGGAGATACAATGGGACAGTCTTCAAGAACACAGCCTTAGACCAAAATGAAGGGTCTGCTGGGCTGGCTTAAAATGGACACAATATCGGCCTCAGTAAGATAGTCTCAGTCTGCACTAGAACTTGGAATTTGATTAGTATATGTCAGGAAAATAAACGCATGAAAATGAAAAAGAGACGCAAGCAGGAAGAACTAAGATAAGAGAAGTGAATGCCCATTAAAAACTCCCATGCCTGTAAAAATAAATATATGCAAAAAAAGAAAGTGGTAGGGTAGGAAAGTGGGAGACAGAAATTGGGGTTTTTTTAAGCATCCAAGGGAAGATTTTACTTTTTTCTAAAATTGTTCATCTACCTGACTTTTGTTCATTTTCCCAAAAATTGTTCAGTCAACCCAACTTTTTACATGAACATTATGTTCACCAGATCATCCACCATCCTTCTGATGCATTAATTTTGGTAAAAGGAAAGGCAAATACTGGGAAGAATGAAACGTACTATACAGGAAAAAAAGCCTTAGGTTTAGTTATTAGATTCCATGATCATCTTACCCAAGCAATTATAGATCAGCCTGTAGTTGAAACACAAGCCATTTCCCCCTGAATAAACAGCAACCCCAACAGCTAGATTCCCATCTCTGCTCCATAGCAATTTGAGATGACAGGAGATGGAAGTAGAAGACCTAAAAGTTTGATAATAAAAGGAGGATAATATCGTCAATCAAAGAGTCTCACCACAAAGAAAATTCTCTTTGAAAAATCAAACTTGGTGAAAATTCAATTTCAAAGGATTATGACTCACTATAACTTTATGTATGATCTTCATTGTAATAAATTAAAATATGGGTGAAGACTGATTTCATCTGGTCAAGAAGTAGCATTTCTCTAGTAGTTCCTGCTTTATCTATGAGGAAAATTTCCATGATAAGTTGTTTCAATTATTCATGAATAGTCTCTAAAAATAACTACAAACATCCAAAACCTGTAAATAATGATTACAGGGATCACTAGCTAAAGAGCACTGGATGGCAGGGAAACCTACATCAAGTACACATCATTTAAAAATCCTTGGAAAATCTGCTAACTCTACCTCCCAAAACCCGGTGTTTGTTTGTTTGTTTTTTCTGAGACTGTTTTACTCTGTTACCCAGGCTGGAGTGCAATGGCACGATCTCTGCTCAGTGTAACCTCCGCCTCCAAGGTTCAAGTGATTCTCCTACCTCAGCCTCCTAAGTAGCTGGGATTACAGGTGCACACAACTATGCCCAGCTAAGTTTTGTATCTTTAGTAGAGATGGGGTTTCACCATGTTGGCCAGGCTAGTCTCCAACTCCTGACCCCAGGTGATCCACCCACCTTAGCCTCCCAAAGTGCTGGGATTACAGGCATGAGCCACCACACCTGGCCCCTCCCCCTGTCTTTTGTTCTCCATTCCTATCCTTTGTTTTTTCCTCTCAATTTTATCCTTGAGTCTTTCTCCGCCATCTGGTTCCAGCCTTTATTCTCCCACTAAGGGAAATACATTAAACAGATATTACTTGTTATATTTATTTAATATGCATTAAATTGTCTGCTTTTACTTCCTGCTGCTTTCTTTTAAGGGTCACAGTGCATTATATTTTTAGGGGTTCTTTCTTCTTAAAAAGTAATCTTAGAAAATTCAGAAATTAGGCCGTGTGAGGTGGCTCATGCCTGTAATCCCACCACTTTGGGAGGCCAAGGCGAGCGAATCACCTGAGGTCAGGAGTTCGAGACCAGCCTGACCAAAATGGAGTCACCCCAACTCTACTAAAAATACAAAACTAGCCAGGTGTGGCGGTGCATGCCTGTAATCCCAGCTACTCAGGAGGCTGAGGCAAGACAATCACTTGAACCCGGGAGGCAGAGGTTGAATTTCCTGTAGTTCCCTGAGCAAGTCATTATAGCTCTGGCCACTATGCTTTACACCCATGCTGTTTCCTCTACCTAAAATGACCTCTACTCTTCTTTGCGTAAGAAATACCTCTTTGAAGCCAGGCACTCGTGCCTGTCATCCCAGCACTATGGGAGGCCAAGGCAGGCGGATCACTTGAGGTCAGGAGTTCAAGACCAGCCTAGCCAACATGGTGAAACCTCATCGCTACTAAAAATACAAAAAAGCCAGGCACAGTGGGGCATGCCTGTAGTCCCAGTTACTTGGGAGGCTGAGGCAGGCAAATTACTTGAACCTGGGAGGCGGGGGATGCAGTAAACTAAGATGGCACCACTCCACTCCAGCCTGGGAGACAGCATGAGACTCGGTTTCAAAAAAAAAAAAAAAAAAAGAAAAGAAATACTTCTTCAGAAAACTTTCGTGACCACTGAGAATAATTTACATGCTCTTCTCCTGTGCTTTCAACACTCTTGAATATAATTCTGTTAATACAATGTGTTATAATTATTGGTTTGTCTTCCCTGAGAGAAAAGAAGCATTTCCCAGGCAGAGCTGCAAAAATCTAAAACACACACGCCTAGGACCTATCATGATGCTAGCAAATAGCAAGGCCTCAATAAATTTTGGTTCCATCAATCAACATATTTGATGGGATCGCTTTCAGTAAAAAAAAAAAAAAAGAAAAAAAGAGATGCACAGATTAAGTATATTTCAGCCAACATCTGAAAAGCACCTCTTCCTATACAGACACATAAATATACACACATACATATAAACAGACACACACACACACACACACACACACATACAGAGACTGTGCACAAAAGTGGAGGAGGTTATATATTAGGCAATGAGGAAATACCAAAATGAATATTATTTGGACAATATGGAAATGCAGCTTGAATGTTGCAAAGTTTCTTGTATAGTCTCTTAATTTCTACACAAGATTAACAGTCCTGCTTAGGGTTCACTATTACCCTACAACAACAGCTGGCCAGCACAGCAACTGAATACAACCAGCTTTTCACTTACAGGTATGATTTTCTTTTTAGTTAAAAAGAAGTTCAGACAGATCAATACCCAGAAAACAAACTTTAACACTATTTTTATTGCCTTAATAACAAGAGTTAACAAAGAGATGGTATTTCCAGACCTTACTGATATCTGTAATTATACTTGTTACAGAAAAAAAATTTGTTGGCATAAATTGATAATGCTGTTGCTAAACAAAAACAACTTGTTTATTTCTTTCAAAAGGTCATCAGAAAGAATATTGTTGATTTCCATACTTCTGCAGGAATTTGGAAATAATGGAAAGTTCAAAATAAACTAAATACCATAAAAGGATGATACACTTTCTGAAAACAAGGCATCTGACTCCCTAGTCTCCAAAATCTGTAATAAGCCTCAATGAAGCAGATTAAGTTGATCCTCTTAATACCATGGTATGTTATGCTCCATATACGGGCATTTTTAATACCCCTAGAGAGAATATAGACAGCAGTGTCTATGAACAGGTCCTCTTGTGTTTCAGCATGATGTGGAGAGAGGTGTAATTCTATCTTTAAAAATCACAACGGGCTCAACCGCTAGCAGTCCAAACATTATAGATATGCAAAGGAGGAGGAAGAGGAAAGAAGAAAATCATTAGATGCCTGCAATGCAGTACATTGTTCTCAGAAAATATTAATAATCAGTTGATAATGCTGATAAAACTTTTCTAGATTTCAAGACTAACAACGAGCTACAGAATAGTTTAGAGGGTAAAGAAAAGTAAAAAAAACAAAGGATTTTTCATTATTTCAGCCACTGAGCTCAATTATGGAATGAAGAACAAATAAAAGTTCAGATTTTTAAAGGACAGAATTTTTGTGACTAATGTTTTGGTCCTAAAGGTCTTTCCCTTTGGGTCAGTCATAGTAGCTCATTCCTGTAATCCCTGCTCTTTGGGAGGCCAAGGCAGGAAGGAATCCCTGAGGCAAGGAGTTTAAGACCAGCCAGGGCAACACAGTGAGACCCTATCTCTACAAAAACTAAAAAAGTTAGTCGGGCATGGTAGTGTGCACCTGTAGTCCTAGCTATTTGGGAGGCTGAGGCAGGAGGATCACTAGAGCCCAGGAGTCGAGGTTACAGTGAGCTATGATTGCACCACTGCACTACAGCACTAGAGCCAGAGCAACAGAGTAAGACCTTGTTTCTTTTTTTTTTTTTAAGTGACCTTCACTTAAGGTACAGTCAAACAGAACTGAAATTCTGCAGTTAAAATTAGAAAATTTTGTCTTTAAAACTTATACAAGTACAGATGGTGCCCGACTTACAATGGCTCGACTTAGGATTCTTCAACTTTACGACAGCGTGAAAGCGATATGCGTTCAGTAGAAACCATACTTCCAGTAAACATACAACCATTCTGTTTTTCATTTTCAATACAGTATTCATCACATTGCATGAAATATTCAACACTATATTATAAAGTAGGCTTTGTATTAGATGATTTTGCCCAACTATAGGCTAATAAAAGTGTTCTGAGCATGTTTAAGGTAGGCGAGGCTAAGCTATGATGATCAGTAGGTTGGGTGTATTAAATGCTTTTTCTTTTCTTTTCTTTCTTTTTTGTTTTGTTTTGTTTTGTTTTCAAGACAGGGTCTTACTCTGTCACCAAGGCTGTAATGCAGTGGTGTGACCATGGGTCACTGCGGCCTTGACCTCCTGGACTCAAGTGATCCTGCCACCTCAGCCTCCTAGGTAGCTGGGACTACAGGTATGTGGCACCACATATGGCAAATTTTTGTATTTTTTGGACAGACAGGGTTTCACCATGTTGCCCAGGCTGGTCTCAAATTCCTGGAGTCAAAAAATCTGTTCTCCTTGGCCTCCCAAAATGCTGGGATTACAGGTGTGAGCCAATGCACCTGGCCTTTAAATGCATTTCAACTTATATTTTCAACTTATAATGGGATGTGACCCCATCGTAAGTTGAGGAGCATCCGTACTTAAACAGCAAATAGAATTTTCTATTTTCTATTATATTATTATATGTTCAGTTTGAAGGTATATCAGGTATATGGTTTAGGTGTCCTCATACAAATAAAACATCATTCATTCATTCACTCATTCATTCATTGACTCCTTCTAGCAAGTAATTGTTGAACACCTATTATGTACCAGACACTGTTCTAAACCTTAGAGATAAAGTCTCTGCCCACATGAAACCTATTCAAGTAAAACAGACAATAAACTAAGACATAAAGAACATATTGTCAAGTAAAAATAAGTGCTAATAAAAATTTTAAAAGCAAGATAAAAGGCATGGATGATGAGGTCAGGTGCAGTGGCTCACGTCTGTAATCCCAGCACTCTGGGAGGCTGAGGCGGGCGGATCACCTGAGGGCGGGAGTTTGAGACCAGCCTGACCAACATGGAGAAACCCCATCTCTACTAAAAATAGAAAATCAGCCAGGCGTGGTGGCGTATGTCTGCAATCCCAGCTACTCGGGAGGCTGAGGCAGGAGAATCACTTGAACCCGGGAGGCAGAGGTTGCAGTGAGCCGAGATTGCGCCATCGCACTCCAGCCTGGGCAACAAGAGTGAAACCCCATCTCAAAAAAAAAAAAAAAAAAGGTATGGATGATGGTACTGGATTACATCCCAGTAAACCCACTGTACATTGAAAATATGAGTTGAAAGTGCATGTAAAGGCCAGCCTCATTGGCTCACACCTGTAACCCCAGCATTTTGGGAGGCCAAGGAGGGTGGATTTTTTGAGTCCAGGATGATGAAGTAATTGGGAAAAGACACTTATTTTTGATAGGGAATAGTTGAGGAAGACTCACAATGACACAAAACCTGAATGAAGCAAGGTAGTAAGCCATGTAGATCAGCTATCTAAAGGAAGAGCCCTTGAAGCAGAGGGAATATAAGTGCAAAGACACAATATGAGTATGCCTGCAGTTCCCAAGGCATCACCAAGAGGTCAGTGTGGTTAGAATGAAGTGAGTGAGGGGTTTGTGGTGAGAAAGAATTGTACAAGGGGAGCCAGTGTTAATGGAAGTTGTTATAAGGGGCTCAAGCTCACAGGGCAGGACTAAGAGAGCAAAGATGACATGTTGATAAGCTATGCACGTCATAGCCAATAAATATGCAATATGTATATTATAGTTGCCAGTGAAAGCTCTCAATAATTTCACTTTAAGATATTCTCATACTTATGCTCATGAAAACTGAATGCAGTTTCAAAATTCTCAAATCACTAGATATGTTGTATAAGAAGGGGCAGGAAAAAAAATAACATAATTTAACTGTCCACTCTTTCTGAACAAAATTAATTTCATTCACTCTTTATTTGGAGGGGAAATTTATTATTATAATTGACCAAAATATACCAAACAACACTCACAAATGTAAATAGAAATAAATAAAAGGAACTCAGACCAGTAACAATGTACGCTTTTTAGTTGGTATTACCTAGAGGAAAAGGAAGTGGTGCTTGTCTTTTATCTATTTTCTTTTCTTATTTCTTTCCATCCAACAGAGCCTAAATACTACTACTGGGCCCCCGCTTCTCACTTAGCATTATTTAAGTTGAAATCCAGGAAATAAACCAATACTTGACACAAACTCAGAGTCTTAAAGTTTGAACCACCGCTTTGGCTTCAGAAGACAGGACAAATAAGAATATGTGAAATAGAACCTTCTCTATGAGGCAGGAAAAGGAATAGAAAAATAGGCTCACCCTCAAGAACCTACTACCCCAAAACCTGGAAACTATAATTATAAATACAATAATTTGGATCACTTTATTCTTTTGAACTACAGGTAAATATCCTTAATCCAAAATGCTTAGGACAAGAGGGGTTTTGGATTTCAGATTTTTTTCAAATTCTGGAAAATTTGCATCATACATATGAGCTAAACATACCCAATCTGAAAATCCAAAGTCCAAAGTGCTCCAATGAGCATTTCCTTTGAGTGTCATGTTGGCACTCAAAAAGTTTCAGATTTTAGAACATTTTGGATTTTGGATTTTTGGATTAGGGATACTCAAAGGGGGTTAGTTAAAATAGCCTTCTGTGCCTTTTACAGGTTGGATGTAGGAGATGAGAAGATAGTTATGTTCTCTAGTAAATAAAAAGTAAAAAGGTTGTGTGTGTGTGTGTGCACGCGTGTGTGCACATATGCACTGTTTCTACATAATGAAAGAATAAAGTGCAATTCTAGGACAAATAAATATTGTTTAAAAGTTTTAAGAAGCAGCTAGTGATTCAGCCCTGAGGAAAGGAAGAATAGTCAGAATAGGAAGGTCTGATAGATATCCCAGTTAGCAAGAATTTAATAATCAGTTACTTCTTCAATTTAAAATTTCTAAGAACCAAACACTACAAACATTTGCAGGTAATATTAACAAAAGGTATTTTTAATACTATTATAATAGAATAACATACATATCAATAACCAGTTCTATAACTTGACCAAAACTATTCCAATCAAAATGATAACTACCAACATATTTGCTTCTATAGAGGAATATGTAATACCCAGTACAAACTGTTGACTCTGACCATACTGATGATAGCAAACATTAATTAAAAGGACAGGTCAGGCACAGTGGCCATACCTATAATCCCAGCACTTTGGGGGGCTATGGTGGGTGGATCACTTGAGGTCAGGGGTTTGAGACCAGCCTGGCCAACATGGAAACCCAGTCTCTACTAAAAATACAAAAATTAACACAGCATGGTGGTGCGCCCCCGTAATCCCAGCTACTTGGGAGGCTGAGGCAGGAGAATCACTTGAACCAGGAGGTGGAGGTTGCAGTGAGCTGAGATCACGCCACTGCCCTCCAGCCTGTGCGACAGAGTGAGACTCCGTCTCAAAAAAGACATATTGTGAGGGCTTCCACTTCTACACATGAAGGATTAACTGTTATAGAAATTACCCTACTGCTGTAAACAACTAGAAAAATTGACACAATATATGAGACAACAATAATTAGACAAGGAACAACATAGTGAAGGAATGTGATTCTTGAGAGAAACAAAGGAGATGAGCAATATGAGTTCATTTCCAGGCCACAATACAGACAGGTAGGAAAACAAATGATCTTTCTGATTTGAAAAGACAGAGGTTGGAGTTTAGAAGGTTACAACTGATAGGATTAAATATTACAGAGGAGAGGGCTTCATATGGAGGCAGAGCTCCAAAAATCAGAAGAGGGCTCCCTTCAAGTCTCTGGCTGAGTACTGATGTGGGCTAAACTATTGACTATGGTTATTTATTTATTTGGAGACAGAATCTCACTATTTTGCCCAGGCTGGGCTCACACTCTCAATCCTCCTGCCTCAAGCCTTCTGAGTACTGGGACAACAGGCATGCATCATTGAGTCTGGCTCAGTGTGGTTACGACCAGGAGGGGGAAAAAAAACTCAATCAATAGGAACACAGTCAGAAATGACAAAGATGATGGAATTAGCAGACAAGGACATAAAAACAGCTATTGTACATGTGGTCTATGCATTTATAAAAATATGAGCATGATAAGAAAACAAAAGAAGGTATTTGAAAAGATCCTAGTGGAACTTCTAGAGATGAACTTGAAGACCTAGTAACAGAAACTACCCAAAATGAAATGAAGAGAAATAAAACATTCATAATAAAAACAAACAGAACAGAACCACACCAAGCACACTAACACATAAGTAGAGTCCCTAAAATATGGCTAAATTTTCCCCAAATTTAGCAAAAACTATAAACCACAGATTCAATAAATTTAATCAACCTTCATCAGAATAAACAAAAGAAGCCACACCAAAGTACACAAACAAATTACTTTTATTTTTTTTTTTTTAGAATAAACAAGGTAATGAGGAGAAAATCTTAAAAGCAGCTGGGGGTTGGAAGTAATATTGTATATAAGAACAAAGAAAAGAGTGACAGACGACTTCTTGTCAGAAACGATGCAAGCCAGAGTGTAATGGAGACATAATCTCAAAAGATGGAACAACTCTCAACCTAGATTTTTCTTGACTTTTCAGACAAAGCTCAGTGAACTCAATACCAGCAGACCTCTACTCCAAAGACTAATAAAGAAAGATCTTTAAACAGGAGAGAAATAATACTAGATAAAAAGCACAGTACCAGATGATACACAAAGAAAAGAATTGGACCAGAAATGCAAATGTGTGAGTATATATAAAATATAATTTTTAATTTTTTTGTTTTTTTTTGAGACAGAGTATCACTCTGTTGCCAGGCTGGAGTGCAGTGGCGTGATCTCCACTCACTACAACCTCTGACTCCCTGGTTCAAGCAATTCTCCTGCCTCAGCCTCCCAAGTAGCTGGGATTACAGGCACATGCCACCACGCCCAGCTAATTTTTGTATTTTTAGTAGACACAGGGTTTCACCATGTTGGCCAGGATGGTCTCTATCTTCTGACCTTGTGATCTGCCTGCCTTGGCCTCCCAAAGTGCTGGGATTACAGGCGTGAGCCACCGTTAAAATGTAATTGCTCAGCTTGGCATGGTGGCTCACGCCTGTAATACCAGCACTTTGGGAGGCCAAGGCAGGCGGATCACCTGAGGTTGGGAGTTTGAGACCAGCCTGACCAAGATGGAGAAACCCCGTTTCTACTAAAAATACAGAATCAGCTGGATATGATGGCACCCACCTGTAACCCCAGATACTTGGAAGGCCAAGGCAGAAGAATCACTTGAATCCAGGAGGGGAAGGTTGTAGTGAGCTGAGATCATGCCATTGCCCTCCAGCCTGGGTAAAAACAGCAAGACTCCGTCTCAAAAAAAAAAAAATAAAAAATAAAAAACTATATATATATTATATACACATACATAAAATTGTTTAAAGCAAAAATAATAACATATTATGGGGTTTACACCTGATGCAAAAGACTGACAGTAGCACAAAGGACAAGAAGAAAGATGAAATGGAAACATACACTTGTAAGGTTCTTACACTATAAATAATGTAGTAAAATATTATTTGAACATAGATCGTGATAGTTAAGGGTATATATTTAAACCTGAGAGTAACCATCAATCAATCAAAATGGTAATTTTGGTAAGTCCATCTTTTTTCTATTTTATAAAACATTTAAAAGGAGCTAAATCAACAAATGAAGTCTACGTGTGTTGAACGTAAGTTGACTTATAAGCTAATTAAGTACAATGATCATTATTAAATTCTGCGATGTGAGGCTAATCTAGAGAGCTAATATTCAGTATTTTAAAACAGTATGTTAGTTATCCTCTCGCCGAAGGGGAAAAACCGAATGTCATTTTGAAATAACTACCTCATGGAAAAAAAGTGATAATTTCTCATTGCCAATAATTCAACTTTTCACAGAAAGGTAAAACATACTTAGTTGCTGGCACTGAGGAAAACAACAAACCAACAACTTCATTGATCTCACCTTTTCTTTGCCCCAAAGCGCCAATTCAGGGCTCTCTAATTTGTACCTAGATATGATGTAAGATTTTAATAACTCTGTTCTTAAAGTCAGTTAAGCATACTTCTCTCTCTCTTCATGGCTTATCACCATGGTTCACTAAAAATAGATCCCATTAGACAAGCTGCTTTTGGCACTATGGGTAACACAATGCATGAGTGTAATCAATCAATGTATTTGAATAAGAAACACAGACAATTTTTAAAAATAAGAATTATCCAGCTTGAAATGCCAAAACTCTTTATCCACTTCATTTTATAAATACAGACTGTGATAGAAAGGTCAACAGACTTGCCCAAAGTGATACAATAAGCAGCAGCACAGCATGGATTAGAATTAATCTCTTAATTTCCAAGAAGCAACTCCAACATAATTCTTTTTAATGCCAATTTAGTGACTCAAGGAGAAGACCTATAAAATGCTGACTATAATTATGATATGAGTAGTACCAACCAAAAATCTCAAAAGCCAACTTTAGTAGCATTAGAAATAAGAAATGATTGGAGAAAACCAAAACAATGTGTAAATAACATGAGATGCGTTAAGAGTAATAAACCTGTGCTATCCAATATAACCACAAGTCATATGTGGTCGCTAAACACTTGAAATGCAGTTGGTTTGAACTAAGACGTGCTTTTTTTTTTTTTTTTTGAGATGGAGTCTCGCTCTGTCACCCAGGCTGGAGTGCAGTGGCGTGATCTCGGCCCACTGCAACCTCCGCCTCCCGGGTTCCTGCCATTCTCCTGCCTCAGCCTCCTGAGTAGCTGGGACTACAGGCACCCAATACCACGCCCGGCTAATTTTTTGTATTTTTAGTAGAGATGGGGTTTCATCGTGTTAGCAAGGATGGTCTCGATCTCCTGACCTCGTGATCCATCTGCCTCGGCCTCCCAAAGTGCTGGAATTACAGGCGTGAGCCACTGTGCCCAGTCCTAAGATGTGCTTTAAGTGCCAAGGTACACATCTGATTCCAACTACTTAGTATGAAAAAGGAATGTAAACTATCTTATTAAGATTTTAAAATAATTTTTAAAACTGAGCTGGGCACAGTGGTACATGCCTGCAGTCCTAGCTACTTGCGTGGTTGAGGCAGGCGGATAGTCTGAGCCCAGGAGTTCAAGGCTGCTGTGAGCTATGACTGAGCCATTTTGCACTCCAGCCTGGGCAACAGAGAGAGGCTCCATCTCCCACTCCCCGACAAAAGAAATTGATTACAAATTGAAATTAGTATTTTGGATATAATGAGTTAAAGTATCTGATTAAAATAAACTTAACCTGTATCTTTTTCCTTTTTTAATGTGGCTACTAGAACATTTTAAATTATACACATGGCTCATATATTTCTACTGGGCAGCACTGTTATAAGGTATAGAACTGCCTACAATGAAGAACGAAAAGAATTAACATGAATTTTAATTCACATAATATATTAATAAATAATACTTTCTCCTAATTAATTAACAGAAACTGAAAATTCATCACAGTGAAGTGAAATGATTAAGATTTTGCACTTCATTTATGTATATTTCTTGATTGTATTGACACATTTTATTAAAATTCAAAACATATTAGTTAATAAATTAAAAAGTGGTCATTCAGAAATGCAACTGTACAACAATCATTTTGTGTATTATCTTTAAGTCATCTTGGACATATACATTTTATACACTTCACAGTGTTTACAAAATAGAAAGAGACTATTGTATTTAAAACTATACTTCAAAGTTGAGTCCTTAATTCTCACTATTAAAATAGATATTTAGTAGTTCTTACTGCAAATAGCATTTCTATCTGCAAATTGCTTCCAACTGTAAACCATTATTTATAAGTCATAAATGAAGAAACACAAAAAATAGGTAAGATATGTAATTTGCCAATTATTAACCAAAACATGAGTGGCATAGAAATCTTTTAAAAAGCTCCTCATTTCCAGGTGTGATTTATACAACTTTTCTTGTTTAGGAAAAAATGAATATCATTACCAAAGTACTCCTGTTAACTTGATAAAAACACCATCTCTCAATCCCACTCCATAAAACCTTTACAGAGAAACTCTCCACCTTTGTCTCCTCTGCAGCCAATATATTACTGTGGCATTTACTTACGAGGATTTAAAAAGAAATAGGGTACTTATAGTAATTGCACTGGTCCAAGCTTAGCCAAATACAGCAAAATCATTTTGTTATCTTTTATATGTGTGCTGGTTAAGTTTTAAAAATGCTTTATTACCTCTATTAAGTCTGCCAAATCTCTTCTAGGAAAAACTGTTCTGATATTTCAAACTTGAGTTCACTTAAATTCTACAAAACTCTTGCGAAATACATTTTCATTCTGTATTCTCTAACTCCCCAGTTCTTTTTTTGTTATTTCCTGTGGCTTCAGCTGGTTAAGGATTAAGCTGAGGTCCTAGAAAGGGTGTCTTTCATTCATCATTTATTTTAAAGATCTCCAACAGTGACCAATGGAGAGAAATTCCTCAGTAAATGCAGCAGGAGGAAGGAACAGACAGAAAAAAGTGGAGAGAAGTATCTCTAATATACTATATAATTTACTTCTCATTATGTTCATTGTGTATTGCCTCTCTGCCCCACCCCCAAATAGAAGGAAAGCTACAATAAGACTGAGATTCTCATCTGTTTTGTTCACCGAACTAACTCTTGTAATAGGACAGTGACTGAGGCCATATTAAGCATCTGGTGAATATTTATTTATTGACTGAATGAATAAATTAATAAGAAGACAGGAAGAAAGGGAAGCATGAAGGGTTGGGGAAGGAGGAAAAGGAGGAGGGACATTGAGATGACAACATGAAAGGAAGAAGGAGCCTACAGGTGCAGTTCTCAGATTTGCTTACAAAGAAAAGAACATAAGAAAGTATTCAAGTTTTCACAGTGTTTCAAACAGAAAACAAAGCATGAATGCTCATTCTCATTGGAGTAGGAAGTACACAATCAGAAAATACCTATATGTATTCAACAGACAAAAAAAAACAGATTGTAAAAATAATAAATTGTTTGAGCTTCTGTTAATGGTTCCTACTTACGCACCAATTTATCATCTTTTATATATCCACACAAGTGGAGAATAGCCACCAAAATGGGAAGAAAAGGTTTCCTGAGAAATACAGAAAATTGAGATGATTCTATCCATTAACTTAATCCATTCTCCCTTTAAAATGAGAAAAAAATAACATTATTTCATTTTAATAGGAAAAAAAGGAGAGTTTTACTAGGGAATCATTTGAAGACCATCAGTCTACACAGAAGTACACTGGCTACCTATCAGTTCCAAGAGAACTCCACAAATTTGAAATTTAAAACATCAAGTTAGAAGATGATATCCTGGAAGCAATGAACACAACTAGCAATCATATCTTAGTTTCAAAACCCTTTCTCCCAACATAAAGTATAAGAATTGCTTAGAGAAATGGGTGATTCCAGGATTTTAGTTAGGGAAAGTACAAGGTAAGCCTAAAACATTTTCTGGTGGCAGACAGTAAGAAAGTACTAAAAAAACTATGAGGGCAAATCAAGAGAACAAAGGAGTCAAACTGAAGAAGCTGTCAATGGCCAATCTGGGACAATTTGATCAGCAAAATAAATAATGACAGTAGCGGAATTTAAAGTATAGAACAAAACAAATATCCATGAGTCCAAAACAGAAAAGGTAATTCAAAAAATAAATGGAGGAAAAAGCAGAGGTCTTCCATATAATATAATTGTAATTACTGAATGTAAAAGGTAAGGTAGGAAAATCAACATCTGACAAACACCACAAGTAATAATTGTCAGAGGCAAGGATCATCCATGGATGTTAAAGTTAGTGGGCAGAAGGAAGATATTTACAGTTTTTAAGCATCTCCCCATAGGACACTTATTAATTAAAATGAAAAAAAAAAAAAACCAGCTCACAGTGGTGAAACTTGGCATCACCTTAACTATATAATAAAAATGAAACCCACCAGTAATGAGACTTCTTAACATCATGTACCTTAATGTTCTGAAAAGTGCATATCAATTACTTTGGTGGTACTCTTGCCAAAAATGCATAACCTGAATTTAATCACATGGAAATACCAGACAAACTCAAATTGAGAGAGGTGCTACAAAATAACTGACCAGCACATTTCAAAAATATTAAGGTTATAAAAGACAAACACGGGAGACCTGGCCCAGATTGGAAGTGAAGAGACTAAGGAGACATGGTAACTACATGTAATGTGGGATCCTACATGGACCTGGGACCAGAAAAAGAATGTTAGTGAAACAATGGGTGAAATTTGGATAGGGTCTGTAGATTACATAATAGTATTTTACCAACATTAAGTTTCTGGTATTGATAATTAGATAATGGTCATGTTAAAATAGAAACATTCAAGGCCAGGTGTGGTGGCTCAGGCCTGTATTTCCAGCACTTTGGGAGGCCAAGGAGGGATGATCACTTGATCCCAGTTGGTTCGAGACCAGCCTGGGCAATATGGCGAAACCCCGTCTCTACAAAAATTACAAAAAAAGTTAGCTGGGTGTGGTGGTGCACACCTGTAGCCCCAGCCCAGGAAGCTGAGGTAGGAGGATGGCTTGAGTGAGGGAGTTCAAGGCTGCAGTGAGCTGTGATTGTGCTACTACACTCTCACTGGGGGGACAGAGTGAAACACTGTCTCGAAAAAAGAAGGAAAAGAAAAGAAAGAAAGAAGGCAAAGAAAGAAAAAGAAAGAGAGAGAGAGAGAGAAAGAGAGAGAGAGAGAGAGAGAAAGAAAGAAAAAAGAAAGAAAGAAAGAAAGAAAGAAAGAAAGAAAGAAAGAAAGAAAGAAAGAAAGAAAGAAAAGAGAAAGAAAGAAAGAAAGAAAGAAAGAAAAAGAAAGAAAAGAAAGAAAGAAAGAAAAGAAAGAAAGAAAGAAAGAAAGAAAGAAAGAA
>NW_012119598.1:21932830-21979860 GCF_000951035.1 Colobus angolensis palliatus | reverse complement strand
AGAAAGAAAGAAAGAAAGAAAGAAAGACTTGAGGAAGGGTAAATGTACTGTTTTTGCAACATTTCTGTAAGTCTGGGATTTTTATACAATAAAAGCAAACAAGGAAGAAAATGAAGGCAAGAGTATGGCTTATTAGGGCAAAGGACTCAGAATATGTGAAACCTCTGGTAACCAACAGACTCTAGGAGCTTCAGGTGAAATTTAAGTAAGGCAGGATTAACATACTCTTTGTCTAATGTAAATCAAGGACCTATTTCCTCAGAACTGAGTCTAAGTTTCCTGATTTAAAGTGGCTACTGTTAGGATGCTTCTAAAATTATCACATATTTTTTAAAAAACCATCAAATGAACATATTTTTCTTTAAATAAGAAGCCTCACACACTACATTAAAAAGGTAATTTTTTATCCTGTATTTGCAATTAGAAACTCAAGGACCACATTCTGAAACATGTCCTGGTACTGCCATTGTCATCAGCCAAGTGGTATTTATCAAGTAGTTGTCACCAAGCCCCCTGTGCAGTTTCCCAAGGGATATAAAAAAAAAATGATGAGACAGCTGTGACACATTTTTTAAAAAATGTACAGAAAAGTTTTAAGTTAAATAAATTTATAAGATAGGTCAGTATAACCACAAACAGAAAGATGTGAAGATAATATTGTCAGCAGGCACTAGAAAAGAATAATTATTCTATGTTTTTGAGGTGTTAAACTTAGATACAGTAAAGATAAAACACATTACATCTCTATTCATTATTTTATATCTACAGTAATACAAAGGAGAAGCTATGGGACAAGATGCAGTGGTATGAAGAAATCAACATAACATTTGTATCTGAGGAAAAGAAAAAATCTGGTGGCTGGCAGGCTGGCACCCTTACACCAAGAGTGTGGCAAAGCACGTCTGGTGTGCAGTGAGCAGAAGAGGAATCCATATGCCTGTAATCCTAGCTCTTTGGGAGGCCAATGGGGGAGGACTGCTTGAGCCTAGGAGTTGTAGATCAGCCTGGGCAATGTAGCAAGATCCTGTTTCTATTTTTTTAAAAAGTCTAATTTTGGTCAGGCATGGTGGCTCATACCTGTAATCCCAACACTTCGGGAGGCCGAGGCAGGTGGATCACTCGAGATCAGGAGTTCGAGACCAGCCTGGCCAACATGGCAAAACCCTGTCTCTACTAAAAGTACAAAAATTAGCCAGGTGTGGAGGTGCATCCCTATAAGCCCAGCTATTCAGGAGGCTTGAGGCACAAGAATCTCTTGAACCCAGAAGGCAGAGATTACAGTGAGCCAAGACTGCACCACAGCACTCCAGCCTGGGCAACAGAGTGAAACTATATCTCCAAAAAAAAATGTCTAATTTTCCACACCACACAGGGCAACTTTAATTGCTCAACAAAAATGAGAAGAATGAGGGGGTAAGGATCTGGCTTCCAAACAAATATATTACAATTCAGCCTTAGTAAACTATGCCTGTCATAATAATTTCCACTTAGAGAAGACTAAACTTAAAAGTTCATTATAAATTACAATGCTATTAAAAGTCATTAGCAATAAAAAATGATGTGAAACATTTGATATAATAAAAAGTATGTATACGCCAGGCGCAGTGGCTCATGCCTGTAATCCCAACACTTTGGGAGGCTGAGGCAGGCAGATCTTGAGGTCAGGAGTTCAAGACCAGCCTGGTCAACACGGTGTAACCCCGTCTCTACTAAAAGTACAAAAATTAGTTGGGTGTGGTGGTGCGTGCCTATAGTCCCAGATACTCAGGAGGCTGAGGCAGGAGAATTGCTTGGACCCAGTAGGCAGCGGTTGCAGTGAGCCGAGACCGCGCCATTACACTCCAGCCTAGGTGACAGAGACTTCATCTCAAAAAAAAAACAAAAAGTATGTATAAGGCGGAATTAAGTAATTAAATACAGGATTGTTTTGTTTTGTTTTCTTTGAGACAAGGTCTGTCTCTCTTATGCAGGCTGGAGTACAGTGGCGTGATCACAGCTCATTGCAGAGGCTTGACCTCCCAGGCTCAAGTATCCTCCTGCCTCAGCCTCCCGAGTAGCTGGGACTACAGCGGCATCTCACTATGTCCAGCTAATTATTTTTCAGTTTTTCTAGAGATGAGGTGTCACTACGTTGCCATGTCTGGTCTTAAACTCCTGGGCTCAAGTGTTCCTTCTGTCTCAGCCTCTCAAAGTGCTGGTATTATAGGCATGAACCACCATGCCTACCTAGGACTTTTTTTATTAATACAGTGACTTTATAATATGCCCTGAAGGTCAGAAAACAGACTACACAACTAAGAAAATGATGAGAAAGAGAAGGCCACAAATGAAGATAATCTGCAGAAAATGATCTGTTGATTCACTATTGGTCTACATGTTACTCGTGGCAATACACAAATATTACCTGAGTGAGCGCCAGGTGCTGGACACCACGCTAAAAGTACAAAGATGAATAAGACATCTGTCTAGCACTGTCTAGTGTCATGAAGCAGCAAGGGCGACTTGTATTTAAAAACTTAAATGGATCTCTACATCTACATTTCTACTTCTACTTAAAGTGGATGAAATCCACTCCAGTCCCCTGATTCTAGAAATGCCCTTGTCCTACCAGCTATAATCTGTCAAGGAGATCCAGCCATGCCTTCAATTATATTGCTCTCTCAACCTGAGACTCTCCAGCCCTCAAAGCTGTTTATTTGTTTTATAACCTGTGTCAACAGAAATCTATTTTTAATCCCTTTACTGCT
Organism: Colobus angolensis palliatus; assembly: GCF_000951035.1. Lineage (NCBI taxonomy): Eukaryota > Metazoa > Chordata > Mammalia > Primates > Cercopithecidae > Colobus > Colobus angolensis. Next base: position 21,977,113 of record NW_012119598.1, on the reverse strand, counting down.
CCTTGGTCTCTTCTAACTACTATGATGAGGACCACGTTCATATAATGCCTTGAATGTTACTGGCATTAGTAAATAACATAACCTTTTACTATTTAAAAAAGAAAAGAAAAAGATTAAACAATGAAAAATGAGCCTAGACTAGAAATCTCTATTGACCACAGAATTGTTGTGACACTAAAAGCTATTTAACTATAAAAGGTCCTTAAATTACAAAATATGCAAATTACCTTTATGCAAGAAAGGTACCAAATATTCTGAGATTCAGAGTGCTTAAAAACATTCACCCAACTGGGATGATTTCAGATTAAAGAAAATAAGGATGGTGTAATTATATACACTTACCTTGACAAATAGAAAGCAATCTGTGATTAGAACATAGCAATTAGTTACAAAATGCTTCACATGGATTTAATTACCCATCAGTCTACATGTAGCTTAATTACTTTTATCTCATTGCATCAGTAAAAGATTTCTGCCTGAGGCAACTGCCAGTCATATATTTATAAGGTTTCTAGACTTTACAGTGAATACATTATACCATTCAGGCAAATGTGCTAAAGTTACAGTTGCAGAGGCATTCTTAATTTTCAGTCTCTCTTTTTAGTTAATAAACGATCTCATCCCTTTCTTAGAGTCAACTACCATCTAACTTTCACACTGACAGTGCCACCTATTTGGCTAAATAACACTGTTGATATAAACATCACCTTTGTTTATTTTAATCCTGTAGGAGCCACAAGGAAAGACCTTTGAAACCAAAACAATTATCTTATTGCCCTGAAGAAAAGGGTATTGTTTTCTCATGGGGAAGGTAAATACTTAAATTCAGAAAGGAGATGATGCTCTTTCTTTAGGCTGGCTGAAGACAGTCCTTTTCCTTCGTGCTGCACTGCTAATGGTGGCTTCTTGAGATGGAATGTTTCTGATTCAGAGTGAGAAGCACTATACTGCATTTTTTCTCTCCTTGGGAAGACAGTTTTGAAATTCCGCCAACCACGGTTTGATTCCTGGCTCCTTCATTGATTAACTCAATGTCTGGACAAGTTACTTAATTGACCTGAGGATAAATAATAACTATCTCATTAGGCTACTAAATACAATAACACAATCAGATTCATTAACACAAAAAACATCTAGTACAGGGCCTTGGCTCCATAGCAAGGCATATAATAAAAGCTAATATTGTTTGCTGGATTCCCCTAGGAGGGTTCTATGAGGATTATATGATTTCATTAGAAAAAGCGTTCTCTTTGGAACTAGGTAGATAATACCCTCTCCCTCATTTTTCTTTAGTGAAACATTTTTGGGGTTGGTGGGGAAATCACATTCTCTAAAAACGGAAAGCTTTTAGGACTCTGGAATTTGGTGTTAGTGGACTCTGGCCCCATTCTAGTTTAGAACCACTGTAGAAATTCCCTTCTGTTAAGGAAAACAGCTTTTGGGAAAGAGGGCATTGTCTCAACTCAATTAACAGAAATCTCAAGAGACTTAGGGCTCATGAGTCAGCAGGAATCCCTTTGTAATTTCTTCCTTACCCACACCAAAGTTCCTTCTGTTTATGCTTATATATAAATAAAATTGATAGGAAAAATGGGGCTGAAGTGCTACTGTGCTTCAGAATTGTCAATAAAGCATGTTACAACTTCAAATGGGAACATGGGTGGACACAATTCTAATTAGGTAGGTCCAGCGTGGTGTCCAAAACTGTGTACTCCAGTGATCCTGACACTCCAACTTTGAGAAACACTCAGTGGGTTTATAAGAGAACACAACAACAACTCAAATATTTTAGTTATCAAAATCCTTAAAAAAAGAAAGAAAATAATTTTAGACTTTCAGAAAAACTTTTAAAATCCCCTCCTTAAATTTAGTTCTCATACTATTATTTCATTTGTCCCAATTATTGATCCCAAAAAGGAATACAGACTCCAGTTTCTTAAAAATAGCTTGGAAATGATTAATCTGTCACCATGATATATAGGTTTACCACTACGGTTGAAAGAAATAAAGAACTAGGAGAGATAAGTATATGATACAAAGGCAAGATTTTATGGTTATGTGTGGGCACTAACGCAGAAAGAACTTGACATTTGAGATGTGTATTAAATATATGAAGATAATCTATACTGTAAAATTAATCGACTGAAGACTTTCTGAATTTCTACTCCTTAATTCATAAACTTCAAAGCAAGCACTAAATGACAGTTGCTTGAAAAATATTTTCAGCTTCTTTCGGGTAAGGAGCTGTGTTTTATTCATTTAGGTACAAACAGCACAAAGTAAGTTCTCAATGTTTGCTAAAGGAAGGAAAGGGATGAGGCAGCAAGGAAAATACCTCAAATGTTTCATCTTTTAGGAAGGGCAAATGTTTCCAAATTTTTTTTTCCCCAATATTACTGTGAGTTCGAAATCATTTTTAGAATGTGTTCTACAGATAATCACATGCCACGGAGACGAATACCACCACACATTTTTGGAAATAACTTAATTGCGCTTTAATCCTTTTGTGTAGCTTGTTCAAGTAGTTCTTATTCAGCACCAGGAGAATAGTTCTGTTAGTAGCGAAACTCCCCTGAATCTGCCTCTTACCAGGCAATGGCGATGAGGCCATTAATATTGCCTATGTCTTATTTGTAAAACTGTATGGTGACACCGGATTCTTACCATTCAATGGCAGCAAATTTACCAGTAGAGAACATAGCACAGGGCCTAGTGTCTGGCAACGAGGCCAATTATGATATGTAGCAACTTTTCCAAGCTCAAATGACTTCAAAGATGAATTATAACTAGAAAACGATTGCATATATATCATTAAACGTACATCCCATATGTCAGCATAAAACAGTGATGCAGTTAGGCTAAGCTTTAGTCAGTAAGGGTTAGAATTCTGGTTCTACTGTGTACTACCTAGGTAGCCAAGGCAGCCTTAATTACTGGTCTCTGAGCTTAGGTTTCCTAGTCTGTGAGATTAAGACAAGTGGCCGGGTGCAGTGGCTCAGCCTGTAATCCCAGCACTTTGGGAGGCCGAGGCAGGCGGATCATGAGGTCAGGAGATCGAGACCATCTTGGCCAACATGGTGAAACCCTGTCTCTACTAAAAATACAAAAATTAGCCGGGCGTGGTGGCAGGAGCCTATAGTTCCAGCTACTTGGGAGGCTGAGGCAGCAGAATCGCTTGAACCCGGGAGGCGGAGGCTGCAGTGAGCTGAGATCGTGCCACTGTACTCCAGCCTGGGCAACAGAGCGAGACTCTGTCTCAAAAAAAAAAAAAAAAAGATACACATAATACCTACACCTCATAAAGTTAATGTAAAGATTAAATGAGAAAATCCATATAAACACTTCCCACTGTTCCTGGCACTTAGTACAAAACGAATCCTGGCAACTGTCATTATTATGAAAGATACTAAAGTAACAATATGGGGATGTGGGTCCACTCCAGGTTTCAACATGGGTTTTGTTTACTGGACCAGCAGCCATTGCCTTTGGAAATTGGAAATGACAATATGTTTACTAAAGCATTTGAATGACTCTGGAATTGCCATTCGGAGACGAAAACTACTTCTTTGACAGTAAAGTTACAATAAAAAGGATAATTGTGGCATAGTCTGTTCAGACCTATATGCAGAAATTGCCCTATTTGCAAATGGGAACTACCCAAGCACAGAAATAGAGCTTGACAGGGCTTTAAAAAACAATAGAGTTAATTAAAAGAAAAAAAAATACTTTTTATAGAGTTCAAAAACAAGTTAATTTTTTTTTTTTTTTAATTCACGTTTATGGTGTTAACAAAGAGTTGAAAAAACAATGAAATAAATGCTGGAAACCACTTCAACTGACTTCTCTTAAACAGCTTTCATTAGTTTGGTTTGAGTCTGTTTTTTAGCTCACTGAGTGTTTTTAAAATTAGATTTGTTGTTTTAAAGTAGCTTTTCTTGGTACTTTTTGTCAAGAAAAGTCCAGAAATCACTTATACTTTTGACCCAGAAAATCCAGATAAACTTGATAAAGAAATGCTCTTGTAAGTCAACTTTATGAAGACAAATTTAAATTAAAGGAAAAAAGAAAACACAGTTCCAGAGTATTTAAACAAGCACGAAAATCGTAAATCAGGTGCTGACATCTTAAAACAAAAATAATGTGCTAAGTCTCTGAGTCTTTTTTCCTTGTACTCTTTGGGGGCCAGGATGGGGAGAAGATGTTGACTCTGAGTCAGCCCTCAGCTGATGGGAATTAAAAGGAGCCATCAGCAGCCCAACTGCCAGTGGGGAAGAACACACTTTGACCCCAGAGGCAGAGAGCTGGTAGATCTTCAGGTGTCAGCCAGCAAAAAAAAAAAAAATTAAATTAAAAGAATAAATCAGCCTCCATCCTGATAATAATACACCTGCCCGTTACAAAACTGCAACAACAACAAAATCTATTTTGACACTTTTGAATGTTAAAAGAGGTCAGATGTAAGGCAAAATTCACTGGTGGTAACGTCAAATAGATAAGGCATAAACAAAAAACATCCAATCTGCTATCATTCCTTCCTTAGGAATGAGTGCCTTCTCCAAACATCCCTGTCTTACTGCTTTTTTCTACCTTGCTTTTTCTACCACTGCCTCTGTGGGGGAACACCTCTGCTTTCCTGGGTTTTCCTTTCCATTTACTTCTAGGTCGTGATGCACAGGAAAATGCTATTTTTGCCCCCAAGATTAATCTTTATTACCAGGAAGAATATGTGTCCCTTCCCCAGGGAAGACCTGGAGTAGTCCCAGAAAAAAACCACAGCTGACAAGTGGTTGTAGGCATTTAAGTCGTCTCTTGGCACCATCTGCCCAGAAAGTTATCCCACTAAGCTTGGACCTTTGAGTTGGGATCTTTTTCCTATCTACTGGGATCCTTTCATACTGTCTGGAACTGTCAGGATTTATTCTAATAATTCCTGGAAGGAAAGGCTACATTTCCACTGTACAGGGTTAAAGCTGCAGGGAGGCGAGCAGTGTACTTTCACTTGAAGATGTAATGAATATTGGCTGGCTTTATAGACATCATCCTCCATCCTCAAGCTCAGATGGAACTCAAAACAATATGCCGAGAGATTATGAATCCAGGACTCAACTTCATAAGTATTTTGAGTTGAATAGATTTGTGTACGAAAAAGCTTCATAATTTTTTCAATTCTCGAGTATTACCATCTAACTTATAAAAGAATACTGGAGAGCTGGGCACAGTGGCTCATGTCTATAATCCCAGCAGCTCAGGAGGCTAAGGTGGGAGGATGGTTTGAGGCTAAGAGTTCAAGGCCAGCCAAGGTGACAGAGCGAGACCCTGTCTCAAAAAAAAAAAAAAAAAAAAAAAAAAAAAAGGAATATTGCAAACCTCAGGGACAATCTATAGTAGAAGAAACTATTTTAACTGTGGTTTTTTCAGTACTGCCTCACTTTAGTCGCTTGATTTTGTCAGATCTCAGATTCTTCATCTGGAAAATAAAGAGCTTAGATCAGACCAGCTTAAGGTTTTGGAATTAGAGATCCCCTTTGATAATAACAGAAGCTAAGGATACCCTTCCAAAAACGTGCCACATACAACATTTGGTTTGATTATTTCAGGTGATTCACAGATCCTGGAAAGCACATCTGTGAAAATCTCCTGGGCTATGTTTAAATGTGATATTACAATCACTGCACATAATAAAACATTTTTTAAAATAAAGGTATACAATTTTTACCGCTAGAAAATTAGTTTCTTAACATCCCCTAAGGAACTATTGAACAATTATTTGCAAAATATAAGTTTAAAGAGACTCTGATATTACCAGCCTGCACATGGCACCTTCCCCCCATGACACCTTTACATTCTATGTGATTGTAAAATGATCGCTCCATCAGCTGAGGATGGTTACTATTGATTGGCAAGTGTCTTAAGTACTATAAGAGTCATAATTTCCCTGGCCTGAAACTATCAGAGCTCTCACCAAACATTAATGAAATAGCTGGCTAAAGCTACGTAAGATTTTCAGAGACAAAACATTTCCCTTTTGCATCAAACGCAAGCTGTTTGCTTAGAAAAAACAGAGTAAGATTGTTCAAGAAAGAAACATCTCAATTATCAAATGATAATGAAGTCAAATTATACAGTCTAATAATCTTCTAAGATTTTAATAAAAACTGATAGAATAATTTTTACACTCAGTAACACTCCGAAAGGTCAAGACAACTATTAAAGAAAATAATATAATTAAAGATGTATAGTGTTTATAAGTTGAAATCAGGAGAAGACACTACTTTGGCGGGAAAAAAACATTATTCCTGGATTCAGACTTCTTAGTTACCAAGGCAAATAGAAAATATAAAGCAAAAAAGCACATTCCTGTCTTAGGAAACGTTTCCTAGGACATAATTCCCCAAATATCTTTTAGATTCCAGAATCAGAATTCCAGAGTCTAGGATACATCTTCCTGTCCACCACAGGTCAAAGATTTGACTTTCCACTTCTTTTTGCTACTATGGTTAAAAATCACTTAAAAAGTAATATTAATGCAAAAGAGGTGGACTCCTATTGCATTATTAATAGGCAATGCAACGTAAACGGTTTTGTTCACCGTTCTTCACTGCTCTTGCTAACAGTTTCAAAACAGGAGGTGCTGAAGCATGAAGACTGTTTGCAGCCATTGCTTTTTGAAATCACAGTGCTGGGAATTGGTGGAATTCTTGCCTCCTTGGGTTATTATCAGACACTGTGAGCTTTCTTTGAAAGCAGACTATAAATTCACAAGGGGGTCCCCTGCCTTCAATCAAGAAAATGTTTAAAATGACCCCATCTGCTATTTTAATGTATTCTTCCCAAAGACTGCCATAAATATTTAATATAAGAAAGGCGCTGTTTAAACACAATGAATAGCTTATGAAATTAAAGTTGGCTGACGGATTACACTGTATACATAATACACTGTAAATAATGACAAAGAAAATATGAGCAGCATTACTAACTTTCTCTTATTTCTCTTGACATTTCTTAAGGAATGTTCAAAAGACATTTAGATATGGTCAGCTTAATTGATACCAAAGGCTGACTAACTCTATAGAGCCATTCTATTCATGCCTCTCTCTCTATATAAATATATATAAACATCTTGGTATATTACCTACTGAAAGGGTATGAAATCGATTTTCCATTTCTCAAGAAGTCTCACTTAGCCCACTTTGTTCACAAAAGTCACGGAACAATGATGGACACCTTCTATCAAGTCCCTGGTTTAGTTTCTTATATTCAAACAGGAATCGACACTTAATATTAGGCTTTTCTATGGAAGATATTCAATGCATACGTATTGAATGAGTACATACAGTTTTTATCAGATGCAATTACAAATTGCATTCAAAATTTCCAAGGTAAGATGCTCCTTCTTCTTCCTGGTACTGTTCCAATAACCAACCTGCATATTTTCTATTCTTATGAATATGCATTTATTTTTACTCTGTTTTCACAGAAATAGAGAACAGCTGTGCCTCTTCTCCTTAAAACTCCTAATCTTTTGATTCTTCTGTCCAAATCAAACAATTTCAACTTCTTTTACTTTTTCTGAGGTCTCTTTTTCTAACCATTTTCACTGAATTTCTCCACAGTGTAATATTAGAATTATTTCTCAATATTTATATGCCTCCAAAGTAATGTTAACTCTTACAAGATCAACATACCCTTGACATAAGATAAGTGTACTGACCAGATTGTTTTTTCCTGCTGGCTCAGTGCCAAGTCCCAATTCTTTATGTAAACAACTATAGAGTTCAACATACCATATAGATTTTTGACCAACCCTTCAGCTAATTTCCATAGATTCTTTTATTCTCTTGATGCCATCAATTTCTCCCATACTGATGTCATGTGTCAATATCCTTTGTATGTTTTTCATTCTGTTTACTAAATAAAAGGCAATATTGTTCTAAGTTAATAATATCACCTTCAAAACCATCCTCAGGTTATTAACAGAGCTCTGTTTAATAGCCTGCAAAATGTACCAATTTATTTTTCTAAAAATCTTATAGAAAAAATACATTGGAACTTGTCAAGATTTTCATTTAAGTCTAGATAATAAAGATTAATTTCTTCCCCCATTTTTAGATGGAGTATCACTCAATCATAAAAGAGAGGAACAAAATTGATAATAGTGTTGAAAATGTCACAGTACTCTGTAACTAATATCTTTGGCTTGATATTTTTACTGTTGATAGAGGTTCTAGTATCTTCCCATTTGTAATCATTAGTATCATTTACAAGTAAGTCTATTTAAAAGGAGATTACTATATTTTCTGGAATCCAAGATACCAACAATGTAAAGCATGTCTTTTTAAAAAAGGCACTACTAAGGAAAAAACAATAAAATGTTTTTACATAATCACTAAATTCCCTAAATTATCAGATGTATTTTCACTTAGCAGTAAAAATGTAAAATAAGTGCACCTTAATATTTTATTAAACAAGGTATTGTTATTTTTCTGCTCTTATAACAGTAAATTCTATAGTAAGTACATTCCTAAACATCACAAACATAGCGCTTATAATGTAAGCCACAGACTTAATTATTTCACATGAAGAAGTCAGTCTGTTACTATATTGATATTCTACTAGAATTCTGAACATCTTAAATATAGGCTATCTATACCTCGAAGATACTGCAGGTTCAGTTCCAGACTACTGCAATAAAGGAAAAAAGTGCAATAAAGCAAATCGTATGATAAAATGAGTCACACAAATCGTCTAGTTTCCCAGTGCATCTAAAAGTTATTTTTATGCTGTGGTCTATTAAGTATGCAATAGTATCATGTCTGAAAAAGTACACATACCTTGATTTTAAAATACCTTATTGCTACAAATGCTAATGATCATCTGAGACTTCAGGGAGTCGTAATTTTCTTTTGCTGGTGAAGGGTCTTGACGCCAACGTTGATGGTTGCTGCCTGATCAAGGTGGTGGTTGGTGAAGGTTGGGTTGCTGTTGCAATTTCTTCAAGGAAGGCAGCAATAAAGTTTGCTATATTGGTTGATTCTTCCTTTCACAAAAGATTCTCTGTAGCACGAGCATTTTACCCACAAAAGAACTGCTTTTCAAATTGGAGTCAATCCTCTCAAACCCTGCTGCTGCCTTAGCAACTAAGTTTATGTAATATTCAAAATCCTTTGTTGTCATTTAAACAAAAGTCCGAGATGGCATCTTCTGTCAATAGAAGTCTGTTTCATCTGTATGGAAAATCTGCTGTTTAGCATAGGCGCCTTCATCAGTGGTCTTAGTTAGATCTTCTGGATAACTTGCTGCAATTTCTTCATCAGCATTTGCTGCTTCACCCTGCACTTTTATGTTATGGAGATGGCTTCTTTTCTTAAACCTCATGAATCAACCTCTACTAGCTTCAGACTTTTCTTCTGCAGCTTCCTCATCTCTTTCAGCCTTCATAGAATTGAAGAGAGTTAGGGCTTTGCCCTGGATTAGACTTTCGCTTAAGAGAATGTTATGGTTCATTTGATCTTCTATCCAGACCACTCAAACTTTCTTCTATCAGCAATAAGGCTGTTTCACTTTCTTATCATTTGTGTGTTCACTGGAGTAGCACTTCTAATTTCCCTCAATATCTTCTCTATTGCATTCACAACATGACCAACGGTACAAGAGACCTAGCTTTCAGCCTGCCTTGCCTTTTGACATGCCTTTTACTAAGCTTAATCATTTCTAGAGACAGGGTCTTACTCTGTCGCCCAGGCTAGAGTACAGTGGTATGATCTCAGCTCACCGCAACCTCCGCCCCCTGGGCTCAAGCAATCTTCCCACTTCAGCCTCCCTAGTAGCTAGGTCTATGGGTATGCACCACTACACCTGGCTAATCTTTTGTATTTTTGTAGAGGCAGGATTTCACCATGTTGCCCAGGCTAGTCTTTAACTCCTGAGGTCCACCCACCTCGGCCTCTCAAAGTGCTAGATTCCAGGCGTGTGCCGCCATGCCTGCCCATTTCTAGCTTTTGACAAAAAGTGAGAGACATGCAGCTCTCCCTTTCACTTGAACACTTAGAGGCCTTTGTAGGGTTATTTGTTGGCCTAATGTCAATATTGTTGTGAGTGAGGCAATAGGGAGGCCAGAAGAAAGACAGACAGAGGGAGAGGAATTGCTGGTGGAGGAACAGTCAGAACACATACCATTTATCAATTAAGTTCACCATCCCATATGGGCATGGTTCGTGGTATTATAATAGTAACCTCAAAGATCATTGATCACAGATCACCATAATAAATATAACAGTGAAAACATGTGGGCTGGGCGCAGTGGCTCACACCTGTAATCCCAGCATTTTGGGAGGCCGAGGTGGGTGGATCACGAGGTCAGGAGATTGAGACCATCCTGGCTAACACAGTGAAACCCCATCTCTACTAAAAAAAAAAAATACAAAAAAATTAGCCGAGCGTGGTGGCGGGCGCCTGTAGTCCCAGCTACTCGGGAGGCTGAGGCAGGAGAATGGCGTGAACCCGGGAGGTGGAGCATGCAGTGAGCCGAGATTGCGCCACTGCACTCCAGCCTGGGCGACAGAGCAAGACTCTGTCTCAAAGAAAAAAAAAAGAAAAACATGTGAAATATTGTGAGACATACCAAAATGTGACACAGAGACACAAAGTTAGCACAAGATATTGGAAAAAACGGTGCTGAGAGAATTGCTTGAAGCACAGTTGACACAAACCTTCAATTTATGAAAAAACTTACAATATCTACAAAGGAAAATAAAGCAAAGTGCAATAAGAGGAGGTATGCCTGTACTCAAGAGTTGTATGTAGGCTGGGCATGGTGGCTCGCGCCTGTAACCCCTGTACTTTGGGAGATGGAGGCTGGAGGATTGCTTGAGCCAGGAGTTAGAGATCAGCCTGGGCAACATGGCAAGACCCTGTTTCCACCAAAAGGAAAAAAAAGAGAGAGAGAAAAGACTATACATAGATGCTTTTTCCCCCCAAATACCTTTTAAAATCACTTTATCTTTTTTCTATGACTTCTAGGTTGCCATAATAAAGTATTTCTGAGTCAAATACCATCCCTCCTAATTACGCCTGATTCTTAAGTAAACTTACGACCTATGCCTTAAGCATAACTTAAGCTATTCATTCATTTTAATAGATCATCTCAAAGGATATACAGATGCAGCTTAAATTATAAATCATTTGGTAAATTATGGAAATTTCTGTGCATTATATGGACTCATTAAAACAAACTTTTTGAAATGAACAAAAGCTTCCCAAGTGATGGGTTACTGCTTAACTAATACAAACTACAAATACAAACTTCTATTTCTCTGTTCTCATCCCAGTTCTAAGTCAGATCTTATAAACTGAAGATTGTTGTTCTGGGTGAAACGAATGAGTTGTTTGACTTGATTAAAGCTTAATACTGGTTGCAATGCATAGGGAAAGTGAGCACCCTTCAGTTTACCTTCCCTATTCATTCACCATAACAGGAGCAGCTTGCCTGTTATTTGTCACAGAATAGTACACACACCCATACAAGTATCTATCCTACTCGATGTACAATGTCTTAAAATCTTAATTTAGATACTGTCCCCTCTTTATGGCTCCTATATGTCTTAGGTGAGTTCATTTTCTCATGTTCCTCTCCTACCCCTTCCAAACTTCCCAGCAATCAGGAATACTGTAAGAGGGTGAAGAAAGAAAAATTTCAAAACCAGGATTTCTTTGTAGCCTAAAATGTCAAAAACTCTTTACAATGATTCCTTTTCTGTCTGACTTTGAATATGTGATTCATTACGGAAGTGCAGTAGAGCCTCTGAATGCTGGTGGGACAGTGATTTATTCAAACACAAGATTTGTTCCAGAAATAGTACCATGGGGTCCAAATAAGTTTGAGATGGTTCTTTTCTCTGGCATTGGCTCAGAACGTATGCCTTTATCACAAAACCAGTTTGAATTTTGTTCGCATATCCTGTTACACTTCGTTCAAATCATTCCACACCTTTAAGAACACAGCCCAGGACCATCTGAAGTACTTCACTGCCAGTTACAGTATACAAATAAATTAAGGCCTCTAAAGTAACTGCAAATCAGGCCTGGCATCCCTCAATCTGAGAAGAAACGTTTAACTTATTCCTCCTTCCTAAAAGGAAATAGTAGAGATAACTGCAATTGTTGAGAAACTACGGAGAGAGGGTTTAAATTTTCCATATAACATTCTCTTACTCATTTGCTGTTTTGGCCAAATATGAAGAATAAGAACTACAGAAAGTAAAGCCTGAATCTGAGAAATTACATCACCAATAGGCAATGAAATGAAGTGATTCTTGGTAGTTACTGCCAGTTGCTAAAAGCCTGTGAAATCAAACCACAGAGCTGGGCCAGAGGCTGAGGACTGGTAGAAACTAGGATGCACCACAGGACCATTCTATTTAGACTCTGAGATGAGGTCGGGAATAGGTAACTATTAGAATTCCTAACAAAAGTAGCTTAGGTTCCAAAATTGCTCTGAAACATCAACTTAAACCTGGATAGCCAGGAGCAAGTCATGTAACCTCTCGAGTCTTTGTTCATTTGTTTGTTTATTTATTTATTTATTTTGAGATGGAGTCTCACTCAGCCTCCCAGGGTGGAGTGCAGTGGTGCAATCTTGGCTCACTGCAACCTCTGTACGCTGGGTTCAAGCGACTCTCCTGCCTCAGCCTCCCAAGTAGCTGGGGCTACAGGCGCATAACACCACACCTGGCTAATTTTTATATTTTCAGTAAAAATGGAGTTTCACCATGTTGGCCAATTTGGTCTCGATTTCTTGACCTCGTGATCTGCCCACCTCGGCCTCCCAAAATGCTGGGATTATAGGCATGAGCCACCGTGCCAGGCCAGTTTGTTTGTGTTTTTAAAGACAGGAGTAACAACCTGGCTGGCTGGGGTGTGTATGGCTCAAAGATAAATTATGTAAAGCATCCAACACAATGACTGCACCCAGTTCACCCTTGATAAATAGGAGCTTTATTATCTAATATAAGAATTTAAAGAAGAACCTTTCAGTTACATATCTAGGAGAGGGGCTTTAGCCATTGGAACCATCTGAATCTCAAGAAAGACATGCACACTTAGCAGTTAGGGCCATATTAAAGTAACACCGCTTCCTGACTGCCATATTCCAAAATGACTGGGCCAGTATCTCTCTACACAAAGGGTAAGTGAATCTTTCAATATGCCAATCAGTCTACTAAACTAAGAGCATCTGAATAATGATTTCTTAGGTTCACAATTCCTGGAAGAATTTTTTTCATTGTAAGTGGTTTCTTGGGCATACAGCCCACAGTTAGAAAATTAGCATTATTATTTTAATACTAACTAAATGGAATTGTGGATGGCAGTACATAATCCTAAAAACAATAAACACAATTTTGATTTACTTAATTCTGTATACAGTGAACAAAGAATCTGATTCTTTGAAACTATTTTAAGATTCGCAATCTTGGAAATATGACAAAGGGAAGTAGGAATCAAAGAATGGTATTGAAATATAAAATTTTCTAATGCCAAGACAAAAGTCACATGGATTTCAACTTGTCAGTCGAGCATGAGTGATTATTCTATTCACTTCACTGACTTTGATTCCTATCCTCATCTCATCTTGGAGTTAGTTTTTCCTATGGTGGGCTCCTATTTGTCATAAAACCTTTATTTTTAACTCAGTCTGCACTTCTTACTTATAGGCCTACATTTTCAGGTCTCGTTCTAGAAATGACATTATTCAAATTTTCAGCTCAGACCCTGTCCTCTGGCCTTACCCAAAACAGTCAGACCAAATGAGATGCTTCACAGTGCTAACTGAGAACTGATCTTTCAACTACTTAGTGATAAGCAACAGCAGCTGGTTCTGAGTAATCATACAGGAAAGGAGCTCAATACTAAGCTTCTAGGAACAATCCCGAACCCAGCACAAAACAGGCTTAACGAGAACTGTCACTGTTTTCAGCTGCAGCAAGGATTCATCACTGTAACCACCACCACCCCTAGGAGCTGGATGCTGCTACTGCCACTCTGGCTAGCAAACCTGGAATCTAAGCAGAGCCTCTCTCCTCAAATTGCTCATTTCAGAACTTAGGTTTGTTGATGGAACCTAGGTTACATTCTCGTGCCCTAGGTGCAAAGCAGATTAGTCCTCTGAGTTCTATTGTGGGAGGATGGTTCTTCTCCTAAGGTTGGAAATTCCCCCCAGATTATAGCAAGAGTGTTCAAAAGGTGCTGGGAAGCCAAAAATATACCAATCATGCCCACTGTACAGGATTATAAATTGCTAATACCAAATAAAAACCCACAGAAGACACAAAATGAGTTTATGTCCTTTGCAGGGACATGGATGTAGCTGGACACCATCATTCTCAGCAAATTATCACAAGAACAGAAAACCAAACACCGCATGTTCTCACTCATAAGTGGGAGTTGAACAATGAGAACGCATGGACAACAGGAAGGGGAACATCACACACTGGGGCCTATCAGGGGGTGGGGGGCTAAGGGAGGGATAGCATTAGGAGAAATTCCTAATGTAGGTGACAGGTTGATGGGTGCAGCAAACCACCATGGCACATGTATACCTATGTAACAAACCTGCATGTTCTGCACATGTACCCCAGAACTTAAAGTATTAAAAAAAAAGAAACAAAATGAAGTCTTAATTCCTTCATCCCAGAAAAGAGATGTGCAAATAATTAAATCATAAATTTAGCAAACAAATATAGTGTGGATATAGCAATGTCTCTGATCGTGATTTAAATCTACTGTGAATAATGAAGAAAAGTCTACAGTGTTCTGTAATGCTTAGTGCTCAGTTCTAATACCTATTAGTTATCCTTCTCCTTTTCAAAATGGATAGCAGCTACCGATGCTGTAGACCCCATCCTGACTTGAGTCACATCGTGGCTAATTCTGTCCCCTTTAATACTCCATTTCCGTTTCTCTGCAGTAACCCACATGACTTCTGACGTATTCGTTTTTGCTGAGTTCTCATGGAAAACCGCTTCCATCATTAAGCAGGCATATTTAATCAGAACCTCCTCTGTAATGAGAACACTTTGTTCTGACTGAAGAAGTGAGGAATTCCAGGATACAATATGCACAATATTGCTGCTGGCCAATACTGGAGGGTGGAAGTGCCCATGAACACTAAATGCAGGCATTCTTGTTCAGCTCAGCATCTTACAGGGACAAACACAAGGAAGATGAATGATCAGTGCTTCTTAATGCCCCATCAGGAAGCATCATTTTACATAGCCTCCCATGTGCATATCAAATTTAGGCATAGGAATATGAGTAAGTAAAGAAACTGAGAAGCAGAAATAAGAGAATTATCACCTCCAGCCTAAAGTCAAAACCAAACAACATGCATTTATATGCCTTAAAAATGATTAGAAGAACACACAAAATTGCACTGTGCTTATCTCTAGGTAGAATCATAGAATGTATATGTTTTATTCTTCTTCATGCTTTTTGTGATGTACAAGAATGAGCATGTGTTACAGCTTCCAATCAGAAAGAAGCAGGTAGACTTGTTTACTGGAATATAGTCCCCCAAATACCACAAACTCATAAAAATATCTTCTAACGAAATTCAAGATTATTATGATTCTCATTTTCTTTTTTAAAATAACCATTTTGCAACTACGTCTTAAAACAGGTAAAGCTTGTGATAGTTGAATGGTATTGCTGTAGTCCATTTGGGCTGCTATAATAAAAAACCTTAGACTGGGTAATTTAGAAATAATATAAATTTATTGCTCACAATTCTGTTAGCTTGGAAGTCAAAGATCAATGTGCCAGCAGATTTGGTGTCTGGTGAGCACCTGTTCCTCACAGACGCAGCCTTCTCTGTGTCCTCACATGGCAGAAGGGCAATAAGGGCTAGGTAGCTCTCTTGGCCTCTTTTTTCTCTGAGACACAGTCTCAGGCTGTCGCCCTGGCTGGAGTGCAGTGGCGCGATCTCAGCTCACTGCAATCTCCACCTCCCTGGCTAAAACAATTCTCATGCCTCAGCCACCTGAGTAGCTAGGACCTCAGCCATGTGCCACCATGCCCAGCCAATTCCTTTGTATTTTCAGTAGATTCTTAGGCCCCTATCATAGGGTCTCTAATCCCACTCATGAGGATTCTGCTCTCATGACCTAACCACCCTACAAAGGCTCCTCCATTCCTTAATGCTATCATCTTAGCAATTAGGTTTCAATGTATGAATTTTGGAGGGACACAAACATTCAGAAAATAGCAAGTATATTTAGTATTTCAAAAATACGTGTGATACCATATGTTCTCAATCCCATATAGGAGCTAAGCTCTGAGAATGCAAGGGCTTACGAATGATACAATGGACTTTGGGCACTCAGGGGAAAGGGTAGGATGGGAGTGAGGGAAAAAATTTACACATTGGGTATAGTGTACAGGTGCACCAAAATCTCAGAAATCACCACCAAAAAGCTTATTCATGTAACCAAAAACCATCTGTTTCCCAGAAACCTACTGAAATAAAAAAGAAAAAATGTGTGATATAAATATGACCATAAGCAATTATAGAACAAGTATACTTTGTATTATACACTTCTACTTGTTAGTTTAATAAATGAATCCAAAAACCCTATCACTAAGCGTTTGATTGTATTGCTTCTACCATTTCCTTTCTATCAATTATTACCAGTTCTTCCTTAAAAGAAAGGTCTCGGCCAGGCGCAGTGGCTCACACCTGTAATCCCAGCACTTTGGGAGGCCGAGGCGGGCAGATCATGAGGTCAGGAAATCGAGACCATCCTGGCTAACATGGTGGAACCCCGTCTCTACTAAAAATACAAAAAATTAGCCGGTGCAGTGGTGGGCGCCTATAGTCCCAGCTACTCAGGAGGCCGAGGCAAGAGAATGGCGTGAACCCAGGAGGTGGAGTTTGCAGTGAGCCGAGATTGCACCACTGTACTCCAGCCTGGGCGATAGAGCGAGACTCCGTCTCAAAAAAAAAAAAAGAAAGGTCTCACTGTGTATAAAACTACCTTAGGATTAAAGTATACCGAAACAATAATAAAAAAAAGACAAGGTTGGGCGCAGTAGCTCATGTCTGTAATCCCAGCACTCTGGGAGGCCGAGGCGGGAAGATCACCTGAGGTCAGGAGTTCAAGATCAGCCTGGCCAACATGATGAAACCACGTCTCTACTACAAATACAAAAATTAGCTGGGTGTGGTGATGTGTGCCTGTAATCCCAACTCCTCAGGAGGCTGAGACAGGAGAATCGTTTGAACCCAGGAGGTGGAGGCTGCAGTGAGCCGAGACCATGCCATTGCACTTCAGCCTGGGCAACAAGAGTAAAACTCCATCACAAAACAAAAACAAAAACAAAAACAAAAACAAAAACAAACAAAAAGACAAATGACCTAATGCTTTTAGAATACTTCAGTAACAACATTATTAAGAACAGCCTTTCAAGCTTCTTGGTGCTTTGCATTTTTCAGATCTAAAATATAAATGTCTTTTTAAACTGTGATGGATCCTCAATTAGTGAAGAATCCCATGAACACTCCCAATTTTCTCCACTGAAGGTAAGTTTTCAAATGCCTTCAGCAAGCAACTGAGGTGTCTAAGAGGGTGCTATCCTCGGCATCCAATCTTCCTGCCCACTGCTTCTCAACACATGGACCTTCAATAAGCCATTTCCCTCATTGACCTGCACCCCCAGTGTTTAGTCTCGCTTCAGTGCTATACTCTTGTTGTTTCTTCTGCCGCCTGCCCACCTATTTGCCATTTATCAGTGACTTCTCTAACATCTGTAGATTTTTCAATTCTTCCTCTGTCCTTCCAAAAAACTCAAAATTTTGAATTAGTGTGACTCACAGAGAAGTTGTAAAAATAGGAAGTTTTCTTCCATTCTTCACCCAGGTTCCCTGAATGATGTCATCTTGTATAACCATGGTATCAATTATCAAAAACAGAAAATTGGCATTGTTACAATTCTGTTAACTTACAGGCCTTACTTGGATTCTACCAGTTTTTCCATCATGAACTCACTCTTTTAGAGGGAGAAAGGGACTGTGGTTCTACAAATTTTATTGCATTATACATTTATGTAACTACTACTACAGTTGGCACATAGAATTGCTCCATCACTACACTGAAACTGCCTCAGGCTATCCCTTTATAGCTTTTATACTCCCCAACTCTAAACTCTAGCAGTCATTAATCTGTTCTCTATCTCTATAGTTTTGTCACTTCAGAAATATATAATCATTTGAGATTTAGCTTATCTTTTTAACTCAACATAATTGGATCTTGAGATCCAATTAAGTTGCTGCATATATCAAGACCTGCTCCTTTTTACCACTGAGTAGTACTCCACTGTATGTATATACCACAGGTTGTTTATCCATTCACTTGTTAAAAGACATATGGGTTATTTCCAGTTTGGGGCTATTACAAATAAAGCTGCAATGAACATTCATGTGTATGTCTCTGTGTGAACAAAAGTTCTCATTTCTCTAGTGTAAATATCCAGGAGTAAGACTGCTGGGTCATACAGTACCTGGGATAATTAATTTTTATGTGGTTAATTCAAGTTGGCTAGGCTATGGTACCCAGCTATTTGGTCAAACACCAGTCCAGATGTCATAAAGATTTTTTTATATGTTATTAATATCTAAATCTGTAGAGTCTGAGTAAAGCAGATGATCCCCCAAAATGTGGATGGGACTCTTTCAGTCAGCTGAAGGATCTAAGACAAAAGACTAAAGTTCAGAGAAGATGAAGGAATTCTGCCTTCAGACTCAAGACTTCAACAATAACTCCTGCTGAAATTTCCAGCCTACCCAAGCCTGCTGGGAAAATTTCAGACTTGCTGGTTCCCACAGTTGTGTGAGCAAGTTCCTCAGTTTCTTAAAATCCATGTTTGTGTGTGTGTGTGTGTGTGTGTGTGTGTGTGTAAACAACTGTGGTCCAGTGGTGCTATTTCTCCGGAGATCCCTGACTGATACATCTCCTAAGACTGGGAAATAGGCAGGGATATCTGCTCTCAACACTTCTGTTTTCTTTCTTTTTTTTTTTTTTTGCCATTATATAAATAATCTGTGATTTTAACATACAAACCAATTTCAATAAATTTATATATTTCTTTTAGATATCTACATATTGGATAGCTAAGTACTAAGAGTTTAATGGAGAATCAGTAAGCATGATATAAGAATGTCTTATTTTAAAGTCTGCTAGTATTTCAGAAAGTAAATTCTGTAAGAGGGAGTAAAAACAAACTACCATATATTCAATCTTATACCCATCATAGTAAACTAAGTAAAAAATATGTTCAGGCATATTATGTGAGTTTGGAGGTGAGCAATACCTTAATGATACAACTGATATTCAAATTTTGTCAAAGTGACACCAGAGCTATGAAAAAATCTACATATTAAAAAGGCAGGAAAATTTCAAATGTCTCCTAAAGAGCTTTTTAGGGGAGGCTATGTGCAGCTATAGAAAACTATTACGTTCTATGCAATAGAAGCAAAAATTTTTAAAAACTTAACTTTAAATAGTAACATTTTAGAAGACAGTACAGAAATATCCAGGTAGTGTTAATACCTCTGCCATAAAGACATTCAAAACTTCAAAAACAAATTTCTACTGACCATCTTAGTGTACTGTTCTAGGCTCTGGGGTTATAGCAATAAAAATACATCCAGTCCAGATTCTCATGGACTCTACACTTAGCTAGGGTGCGGTAGAAGGAAAAAATGATAAACACAATGAAGTCAGATCATGATAAATTCTCATGAAAAAAATATCAAGCTTGGTAAGAGAGTAAAGGATGGAAGTGTGGGTGGTGGTGAGTGCTATTTTAGAGAGAGTGGACAGGCAAGACCTTTCTGAGAAAGTGGCATGCACGTATAACACAAATATTTGTTGTTTTTCTTTTCTTTTTTTTTTTTGAGACAGAGTCTCACTGTCACCCAGGCTGGAGTGCAGTGGTGCGGTCTTAGCTCACTGCCAGCTTTACCTCCTGGGTTCATGCCATTCTCCTGCCTCAGCCTCCTGAGTAGCTGAGACTACAGGCACCTGCCACCACGTCTGGCTAATTTTTTTTGTATTTTTAGTGGAGACGGGGTTTCACTGTGTTAGCCAGGATGGTCTTGATATCCTGACCTCGTAATTCACCTGCCTTGGCCTCCCAAAGTGCTGGGATTACAGGTGTGAGCCACTGTGCCCAGCGTGTTGTTTTTCTTTTAAGAGACACAGTCCTGCTTTGTCACCCAGGCTAGAGGGTAGTGGCACAATCACAGCTCACTGTAATCTCAAACTCCTGGGCTCAAGCAATCCTTCCTGCCTCAGCCTCCTGAGTAGTTGGGACTACGTGGTGTGCCACCATCCACAGTTAATTAATTTTTTATTTATTATTTTTTAGAGATGGGATCTCACTATGTTGTCTGGACTGGTCTCGAACTCCTGACCACAATCAATCCTTCTACCTCAGCCTCCCAAAGCACTGAGATTACAGGCATGAGCCACCACCAACACAAACTCTAAATCTGGGGTGACCTCCTGGAAAAAGATGGATGGAAAGAGAGAACCTCAGAAATTTCAACCAGATGGGCAGTGTGGAGTCACACTGCTCCTGCCCATGTGGTGTGCTCAGTCAAGGCCAGAAACCTGTCTGCTGTGTTGGCTGCAGAAGTGGGTGTGTTTTCCACAGAGCTGGGGCGGGATCTTGGTTGTGTTTCTCGCAGTAGGTCCTCTCTCTTGCTGGTTTTGATGAAGTTTCCATGTTGTGAGCTGCCATATTGGAGAGGCCCACATGGCAAGGAACTGAGGGAAGCTTCCATCCAGCAGCCGGTGAGGAGCTGAAGCCCTCAATCCTACAGGTCACAAGGAGCTGAATCCTACCAACAACCACATAAGGGATTTTGGAAGCAGATCCTGCCTCATGTGAGTCTTTGGATGAGACTTCAGCATTGACTAACTTCTGAGAGACCCTGAATAGAGGTAAGTTATGCCAGACTCCTGGAGACACTGTGAGATAAAAAATATGGGTTGTTTTAAGCTTCTACATTTGTGGTAATTTGTTACATAGCAATAGATAGCTAAATTACCTTCTCTCTGATTCTGTTAAAAGATTAACACTGAAAAAGTTAAAAAACAAATCTGTCTAGTAAGGTTGATCCTCAGGTTCCACTATTTGAACACTTGGGCATCCAACCCTGGTCTCTCACTTACTGGGCTATCTGGCTTTTATAAGGTGCCTTTGATTTCATTCTTGATTACTTGCCTTATTCAGCTGTTCCAGAATCAGGGCATCACCTCCACCCCATATGTGTCTAGACTCTTCCATGTCCAACCCTTGCTTAGGAACTGAAGGTCTGACCAACACATCACACTTCCCTCATAAAAGTACTCATCTGCTGAAACTAGGAGACCAACTTCATCTCAAGACAGGCTTGGCTCCTTAACCCAGGACCCAGACCAGGGAAGACTGCTACTTCCCCACCAAAGCAGCAAAAGTCAAATAGATTTAACTCCAGTTCAGATGAAGGAATAATAAACAAATATTAGCTAAAAAGAAAGCTGAGGAGGGGGTTTGAGGGGGAAGAACACCAGAAATTTATATGAATTTGAAAGAAACAATAATAAAATTGGTTAAAAAAAAACAACAGCAGAAATAGGGACTTCTTCATGCACTCTCATTCAAAACAAAATGGCAGTGGATCCTGGGTACATCAACCACCATGTGGTGGAAAAACACAAGAACTAGCAAACTATTGGGTGGTCCTTCTCAGAGGAAAGTTGTCAGATCCATCTGACTTTGATCTCTCATTCACAGAAATAGCCTGGAGAAACTCCTCCACCCAATAAAAATAATAAATCTCATAAGCCACACACTCTGCAGGCCAGAAATCACCTCTGGTGAGAAACCTTCCTTTCCAACGCATGAAGCAAACATTAACTGTTAGAATGCTGGACTAGAAATATCACAGTGAAAACCCAAAGGAATAAAAGTCTGTGTCACAAATCTCAGAGGTTGGGGAAGATACAAGACAAGGGAAGAGCTAAAATCTGTATTATTCCCTGCATCAGAAAGGTATTGTTGCCAGCAATCTTTTAGGGAAACTGTCAGGAACTAAGAACATAAAACTCAGGATTTAAATTTAACCATGTTTATTCTGGTCTAGGGGCAAAACTAAAAGAGCATAAATAAGAATGTCTGTAATAATGTGAAAACCTTACTTGTAAAGTAGCAAATTCCTTTAATTCTTGGTAAAACTCATGAACAAAAGCATTTTGGGGTGACCCTGCCCACATAAGAGATTACTAATTCATGTGCACATATGCAAAATTACCATGTGAAACAAAATGTAGAATTCTAGGGTAAAGAAGACAATCTAATCTAACTCAACAGAGAGCCTCCTTTTCCTCATTCAGCATTTTGCAATGTTATACACTGGTGGGCTTCTTTCTTGTCTAGAAGTATAGAAAACAGTGTTGGAACTGAAGGACCTGGACTTGATTCTTGGTTCCACTACTTAGTGGGTAGCTACTATTTGACTATACCACAACATGTTCTCTTACTGAGCTTTAGTTTTCATTCATGAAATGGAGTTAATGAATAGTGTCTAACTTACTTGTTATCATAGATATCAAATTAGATACTCCATGTAGAGTATCTGGCGCATGATCACTACTCTACAAAGGCTATTATAAAAAACATATATTCCATATTTATACATTAATAAATGTTGGTAAATATGAACTCCTTAATCAATGGCTTGCAGTACTGTTGGCTCAGGTAAGTCATCTAACCAGTCTGAGCTTCCACATTCGTAAAATACAGATTATGCTACATGTCTAGCCTACAATTCATAGATTTTCCACACTATCGAGAGTGGGAGCTCATCAGTCCAATTTCTGTACTGCCACATGCATTAGTTTGCTGGGGTTGCCCTAACAAAGTACTACGAACAGGGTGGCTTTCACAACAGAAATTCCTGTTGAAGACTACAGGTGCGAGCCCACGGGTGTTTCATTCCATAGCCTGTAAGGGACAATCTCTTCCAGGCCTCTCCCCCAGCTTCGGGTGGGTTACCAGCAATCTTTGGGGTTCCTTAACCAGTAGAACGTCACCTTGATCACTGCCTTCATGTTCACATGATGCTCTTCTCCCTTTGTGCATGTGTCTGTCTCCAAATCACTGCTTTTTATAGGACATCAATCAGATTGGATTAGAGCCTACCCCAAATGACTTTGTTTTTAACTTGTACTTCTGTAAAAATCCCTGTCTCCAAATAAACTCACGCTCCGAGGTATTCAGGGTTAGAACTTCAAAATATGTATTTTGGGGTGACACAATTTAACCCACAACACCATGCTCCATCAAAAAAGCCAGCAAATCAGGGCACACAGATGGGGTCTGGGGCAACATCCGCATTTAGGTCTAAGAGAACTCTAATCCAATTCCTGGCCAGACAGACTCTATCTGGCCCCAGGTAACAAATTTGAACAGCTACTTCTGCACCACGCATCTATTTTCTCCACAGGAAACGTTGCCAGATAGGACACCCAGTTAAATTTAAATTTCCAATAAACAATGGACAATTTTTCAGCCTTGGCATATCCCATGAGCCTCCTGTATTTTTATTTCCTAAGCTGGCCCTCTACCCACAGGTGGGCTGCATTGCCATGCTGAGCTCTCAAGGTCAGGCAGCATTACCTAAATGTCTCCCATAAGAACAACCTGAGGTACCTGTTATGAATACAAATTCCCAGGCTCCATCCCAGACCCACAGAATCATGTTCACCATTGAAGATGTCTGGAAAGCTACATTTAACCAGTAGCTCAAGTCATTCTTTTCAAAGACATCTGGGAAGCAATGGATTAGATGAGGACAAGGAACAGTTAAGAGTTATTAGTATAAGAAGTAAAAGGGAGAATGATAAAGTGAAAACAAAATCAAAACATAAACTGGTGGGATTAACAAATGCTTTTCTAATTCAGAATATGAGGATGTAGGAGAAATGACTAGATAACTACAAAAATGCTTATCTTCTGGGGAGGTGGAAGTGGATGTAATCATTGTATTAGTAAGACTGTTTTCCTGTGGGCTTATTCCAATGCCAGGTGTAAACCTGCTAAACTCAGAGTACACTATGACCAAGGCCACCCTCTTCAAGGAAATAAGACCTTCTCTGCTCAGTCCCCCCGGCACCCTGCCTTCAACACTACCTGAGGCCTACCTAGGAAGGTGCTCCCTCTGCCTCTGCATTCTCAACCTCCCTGCCACAGGGAAATAATCTTCCTCCCTACAAGTATAGGCTCTGAGGGCAGAACTGTGCCTAGTTTGTGGGTGGTCTAGCTGTAGCTCAAAGCACTGAAATATGTTTCCAACACTGAAAAAATAACAAGCAAAACCAAGGCAAAAACCACACTAAAATAAAATCTGTGTTTTATGTTGATCTCAAATAAAGCACCTAAAGCATTTAAATAAATCTCACTGACTGCATAAGCAATAATAGCTTAGATGTAACTAGTGGCCTTTTAAAGCAAAACAACATTGGTTTACAAAACTAAATTACAGTGAGTAAGTAAAGACTCATTGGATTAATTCGAAAAGATGCTGAAGTGGGATATATTCTTTGGATGGTCTGACTCATTTTTGGTCCCATCATTAATTCTGATTCCCTAATCCCAATTTTCTTCTTGTACTAGATGTTTAGAAGGATTTCTGAGCTCTGTGTAATTTGAACTCTGTCCCACAGGGGCTTAAATTCAACAAGAGTAATACACACACACACACATACACACATATATAGATACATATACATACAATTTCATAACACAAATCACACATACACAATATTCATTATATTACACATTATTTTAGCTTTAGGGTTTTAATTTATGGTGTTTGCATTTTTATTTCATATAGTTTGTTTATTAGAAAAGGATGTAGCAACAACCAAGGGGGAACAGCCAGAACGTTCGAAAATTCATTGAAACAGATCTAATGTCTGGTACTCATTCTATCATAGTGTAGCGTAACACCCAAGGATGCAACTTCTAGGGTTCAATATGAATCATATTCTCATGACTGAAGCAAAACCACTACTTTCACGAAAAATACAAATGAAAATTCCTCTTAGAAAAATAACCAAGAAATAAGAGTTTTTTTTTTTTTAGTATTTAAATTTTAATAAAAAGAACTGTCACATTGCAATCACTTTGAGACAGACAATGGAATTTGATTTAATATGTAATGCAGTCTATTCATTAGAAGATTATTACTTAGGATTAAAATGTTTATTGTATAAGTCAACTTCTTGTTAACTGGAGGAAACCTTTTTCCCTAAAGACACTGTAATATCTGAAGGTTATATAATGCTTCATTGTTTCCACATATATTTTTATTTTTTGTAAATAATCTAAGGATAAAAAAACTAAATATTTCTGCCAAGTCACACAGTTGGTTTATGACATAGCTACTTTTAAAACTAGATCAAGTATGTCTAGACCAGTGTACCTTTTCATTTGCCAATCAGTCAAGATTCAGCAAGGAGTTCGTTTTAATTGTTTGATTAAATGTGTATTTATAATTCCTATCTTAAACAAAATGTGACATTTTTAACCAATGCTAAATATTTTCAAGTAATTACATTTAGGCCCATCCAAATGTGATAAATACAGATAGAATTCAATTCTTATTATGGTGATCTGCATATTCAAGACTGTCATTTACCTTCTAGTGAAAAATACATTAACCTTTCTTTTGTCTTCATTCAATAATTCTGGTATTTGAAGTGGTAGAGAAAAAAAAAATCAACTTTCAGAAGCCTACATGATTTATTTAGATTCCATATAGTGGTAGTTTGATCTGTGCTCAATGGTCATGCTAGAGTTCCCAGAAGGCCCTTCACTGGTAAGGTTCTGGGTTAATATTGGCCCTAGAAGAAATCTGCACAAGTTTTGGAGCAGAAGTGAAGCTGCAGCCAGTACTCTCTGAATGAAGGTCATCATGGGGAGAAGTGGTGGCAGAGCCGTGGATGCAGCGTTCCCAGCTCATCCTTACTCTTCTCCATTCTGTGTCCAGCTCTTCTGCCCCAATGGACCCTGCTGACCAACAGTGGCATGGCGCCCACAAGTAACTACTTGGCAGCAAACCCACAGAAGCAGCTGCTACACAGAGGCGTGCTCCCCAAGGCCCTCTGGGACCTTCCCATTCCCATCCACCTCGGGAGGTGGGCTGTGCTCAGCTTCTGACTCCCCGGCTGCTGACTCCTCTGATGCCCCCACTCCCCACTGCCCCTCCCCACCGCCACCCAGTTCCTCACACACGGGGGAGCTCTCATTCCTGTAATAACCCCTAGTCCCATGGCTCCCGGTGGTTTGGCTTCCCTTGATTAACTCTTAACTGCTGCACATACCTCCTAGTCCACAATTGCTGGAGGACTACCTAGGAGTATTTTTTGTTTTGTCTTTTGGAAGTTTTTATTACTATTTTTTTCTTCACAGTCAGTTTTTAAAATTTTTTTAATGTTATGTTCCATATTACATAAAATGTATCATCTTAACTAATTTTGTTTTTGTTTGGAGACAAGGTCTCACACTGTCATCCAAACCGGAGTGCAGTGGCACGATCTCGGCTCACTGCAGCCTCTACCTCCTGGGCTCAAGTGATTCTCCTGCCTCAGTCTCCCAAGCAGCTGGGACTATAAGCACATGCTATCATGCTTGGACAAATTTTATATTTTTATAGAGACAGGGTTTCGCCATGTTGCCTGATCATCTTAACCATTTTTTAAGTATACAGTTAAGACATATTGAATGATTCATATTGTGCAACCATCACCAACCATCAATCTCCAGAACTTTTTCATCTTGCCAAATTGAAACTCTATACCCATTACACAATAACACCCCAATTCCGTCTACTCTCAATGCCTGGGAATCATTATTTTACTTTCTGTTTCTATGATTTTGATTACTTTAAGTACTCATATATGTGTTATAATGTGTATGTATAATTTCATATGAGTTATAATTACATAATGTGTTATGCATCTGTTATAATCTGTCTTTCTGTGAGTGGCTCTTTTCTCTTAATATTAATATCCTCAAGGTTTATTTATGGTGCAGCATTTGTTAGAACTTCCTTCTGTGTTCTAGTGTATATCAGACTCTGACTGATAAGAAGGTACTTACTTCTTCCACTTTGTTATTTTTGTCCCTCATTTTCCATATCACTACCTTCTTTTGTGTTTAGATGTTTTTTTGTGGTGAAATAATGTTTACATTCCTTTCTCATTTCCTTTTGTATATAAATGGTCCCTGACTTTTAATGTTCAACTTATAATTTTTAACTTTATGGTGGGTTTATTTGGGCATAACCCCATCATAAGTTGAGGAGTGTAAGGACAACGGTTCAACTTACAATTTTTTGACTTTATGATGGGTTTTATCAGGGTATTAAATGCATTTTCAGCTTAGATATTTTCAACTTACAATGGGTTTATTGAGAAGTAGCCCCAGCATAAGTTGAGGAACATCTGTGTATTTTATATGTATTTTCTTTGTGGTTGCATTGGAAATTATATTGAATCCTGAACTTACAGCACTCTAATTTGGATTTATACCAGCTTAATTCTAACAACATACAAAAACTCTGCTCTCTTTTAAATCTCTGTCCTCACTCCTTTCAGCTGCTTATGTTGCAAAATTATACCTTTATATATTGTATGTCCCAAAACATGAACTAAGAAACAAACAAACAAACTTAAATGCATTAGTCTCTTAAATTATATAGAAAACAAAACATGGAGTTACAAACCAAAATTATGATAACATCAGCTTTTAGACTAACAGACTAACAATTGCCTTTTAAAAAAATGTTAGTTGTTACTCTCTAAAACCATGTGGAAAATAAAAAGTGGAGTTACAATCTGTTGTTACAATACTACTAGCTTTAATAATTTCCCATGCCTTTATCTTTACTGAGATGTGTATTTCTTCAAAGGGTTTCAGGTTATTGTCTAGTGTCCTTTCATGCCAACCTGCAGGACTCTCTTTGGTATTTCTTACAGGGTAAGTCTGGTGGTAACAAACTCCCTCAGCTTTTGTTTACCTGACAATGTCTTATTTTCTACCTCATTTTTGAAGAACAGTTGTTTTGTTAGATATAGGTTCTTTGGCTTTCCGTTTTTTGTTTTGTTTTGTTTTGTTTATTCTTTTTCCTTTTATGTTGGCCCACTGGCTTCTGCGCTCCAAAGTTTCTGAGGAGAAATCTGTGGAGAATCTCATTGCGGCTCCTTTGCATGTGAAGAGTTGCTTCTCTCTTGCTGCTTTCAAGATACTCTTTTTTTCTTTTGACATTTTGATTATAATGTGTCTCAATGTAGGTCTCTGAGATCATCCTACTCAGAGTTCACTGGGCTTCTGGGATGTTTACATTCATATCTTTCATGAAATGTGGGAAGTTTTCCACCATTACCTCTTCAAATATTCTCACTGCCCCTTTCTCTCTTCTGGAATTTCCACAATGCACCTGTTGATCTGTTCGATGGTGTAAGGTTCCACAGGTCCCTTATACTCCATTCACGTTTCCTCATTCTTTTTTCTTTCTGTTCCTCAGACTTGATAATTTTGATTGTCCTATCTTCAAATTCAAATTCTTTCTTCTGACTGCTCACATTTGTCTTTGAATCTCTCTAGTGAATTTTTCATTTCAGTTATGGTATTTTTCAGCTTTAAAATTTATTCTTGGCTTCTTTATAAGTTGTCTATCTCTTTCTTAATATTTCTATGTTGTTTATACATTGTTTTCTCGACTTCCCCAAGTTTTCCTTTAGTTCATGAACATCTTTACGACAGTTATCTTAAAGTCTTTGTCTAAAATATAGGCCATCGGATTTTTATCAGGAACAGTTTGTTGGTTTTATTTTTTCCTTTCAATGGGACACATTTTCTTGTTTCTTTGTATGCCTTGTGATTTTTGACTGAAAACTGGACATTTGAATCTAATAATGCAGTGATCTGGAAATCAAATTTTCTTCCTTCCCAAGGGTTTGCTGCAGCTTTTGGTTTTGTTTTGTTTTGTTTTGATTTGACTTGATTGATACAGGCAGTCTCTAAGTCAATGATCTGACTGAGGTGTAAACTTAAGGTCCTCTCAGATCTTTTCTGAGTCTATGCCTCTTCCTGGCCACATATAGTGACTTTCTTTTTTCTTTTTCTTTTTCTTTTCTTGAGATGGAGTTTCGCTCTTGTTGCCCAGGCTGGAGTGCAATGCCGCAATCTCGGCTCACTGCAACCTCCGCCTCCCGGGTTCAAGCAATTCTCCTGCCTCAGCCTCCCGAGTAGCTGGGATTACAGGCATGCATCACCACACCCAGCTAATTTTGTATTTTTAGTAGAGATGGGTTTTCTCCATGCTGGTCAGGCTGGTCTTGAACTCCTGATCTCAGGTGATCTGCCTGCTTCAGCCTCCCAAAGTGCTGGGATTACAGGCCAGAGCCACCATGCCTGGCCCACATGTAGTGACTTCCTAACTTCTCTCATACATGTCCAGTTACTTTGGAATACCCTAGTTTCCAGGATCTGGCTCCCAAAATAGAAACAGAAAAAAATGAAGGGGCAAAAAAAGGACTGAATCTTTATTTTTTTCTTTCGCGATGGGGTCTCACTATGTTGCCCAAGCTGGTCTTGAAGTTCTGAGCTCAAGCAATCCTCCCACCTTGGCCTCTCAAAGTGTTGGCGCTATAGGTATGACCCACCATGCCCAGTCCTGGACTAGAACTTTAAATTCCCTGAAACTCACATCAGGTGAAGGAGGAGGGGCTTGCAACAATGCAGGGAGGGCACAAAAACAATGGTTGCCCACCACTTTGTCTGCAGCTCTTGATCAAAAGCAGCAATCAGTACCCATATCTCCAATATCTGGATCCTTATTGCACACCCTACATCCTGCAAGGTGCCTGCAAGCTTCTCTTAGACCAAGTGTATGGCTGCCTACCCCGAGGCTGAGGGATAGGGGTGTGTAGCTGCTACCATGCTAAGGACCAAACATAACCACAATTCACCATCTTAGCCTTCCCTTGGAAACTGTACACCGTTACGAGATTCAGAGTTCCAAAACAGTTACATCAAACAGGTTCTGTCAGTGCATTTGTTGTCTAGTTGGTGCTTTCTACTCTGCCATCTTCCCAGAATCCTCTTCTGCACAGTCACTTTTCAGACTATAATTTCTAATCCCAGAAAGACTTATGTTTATTATGATAAAACAAAGCAAGCTCAAGTCTGCTCCGGGATATAAATGCACATGGGCTTCAGTTTCATTTGTTCCACAGGGACAGTTGTAAGCACTTCTGAATAAAACTCATTTTCTATTTAGAAGCAGCATCTTTGTTACCAGAATTTGCTCCTCTTCTCAGGTGCTGTGTTCAAATATATAGAAAATGCAATCATGATTGAGAAATCAAACTAAAGCATATAGGAGCAGAAAATCATCTCACCTTCTTCAGTAAATATATAAGGAGCACTGTGAAAGCAGCGAAGCTAAAAAGGGAACATCAAGATCAATCTCTGAACACTTCTAAAATGGTATGTATTACTAATATTCAATTATAAAATCTCAAAGGAACTAAGGCCGAGTAAAGTAATGAACATGTATTTACCAATTCCAGCAGCACTTTATTCAAGAACACATCTCCAAATAATGATGCTTGGGAAGATTAAAGGAGAGAGTGTTTCAAAGACTAACCTCCTCAGGAAAGCTTTGAAATAGAAATTAAGTTATTCACCATTAAAGTTGTTCGTGTGTGTGTGTGTTAGAGAGAGCAAGAGTGAGAGAGAGAATGAGAGGGGAGGTGTTTTTGGTTTGGCTGTTCAAACATAGACATTTGGCATCGATTTTTGGTGAATAGGCCTGGCAAGTAGATATGTTAAAAATAATTTGATTTTTCCACCCTGAAGTCACATACTCAAACTTGCACATCTTCCCTCAAAAAATTGGTAACTTCCTGTTACAATGAATGTCATTCAGTCTATAGAATACAGTGACAGCCAAAGTGGAAGACAAAAAATGACTTACTACTTATGGGAAAAGCCCTAGGACCACCACTAAGCATATGGCTGCTCTCCTGGATGGGTTCTGTTCCGGCATACTCTTCACCCATCACCCATTTAGACCACCCAAATGACCTGCCATCACCCCCTTGCCAATAACCATTCTTCTGTTATTGCCTTTTGGAAAGCTCCCTCTTTTCTACCTCTCCCTTTTTGTATGCCATACCCATATTATCATTTGTTTTTACTCTACACTCTGTCTTTAAGCGATTTCACCAATATTATGGTTTTATATAGAATCTATATGTAAATAATGGTCAATTTTATGTCTCCATTCCAGATTCCTTTTTCAAACTCCAGATATAGCCATATATTCAACTGCCTGCTTGGGAATTCCCCTTTGATATCTCACAGGCATTTCAAAATAACATGCTCAAACTGGAACTCCAGAACTTCTTTCTCAAATAGTTGCCTCTTCCAGTCTTCCATGTTCAGTCCATGGTACCTTATCCATAAACCTGGGAACTATTAATGTCTCCCTCTCTTACTCACACCTCATAGCTAAACTCAGTTTATTAATGGCCCAATAAATGCATTGTGTGTGTGCGTGTGTGTGTGTGTGTATGTGTGTGTGTGAAGCCACCACGTGATTTCTTTAAGTGGCCTCTTCTCTGGTCCCTCCACTTAAATTTTGAACCTCTATAATTTGTTCTCCACACACCAGCTACTAATCCTTTGGAAATGCAAATCAGAAAATCAGATGATGTCATTTCACTGCTAAAACCTTGAGATAAAGGTTCTTGAGATAAAGTTCAACATTTCTAACTTGTCCATTTATAAAGACAGTAATAATCGACAGTGTTAGAAGGGGGACAATGGTTACTGTACATGGACACCTGAAAGATAAGAACCTAGTTTCTGGCTGAGGCAGGCAGATCACTTGAGACAAGAAGTTTGAGACCATCCTGGCCAACATGGCGAAACCCCATCTTGATTAAAAATACAAAATTAGCTGGGCATGATGGCACATACCTGTGGTCCCAGCTACTTGTGAGGCTGACGCATGAAAATTGCGTGAGCCCAGGAGGCAGAGGTTGCAGTGAGCTGAGATTGAGCCACGGTACTCCGGCCTGGATGACAGAGAGAGACTCTGTCTCAAAACAAACAAACAACAACAAAAAAAAAAACCCCAAAAACAACAAAACAACCAGGAAAGAAAAGAGAAGAACCCGATTTCTGAGTTGCTGGAAAAGTTCTGTTTCTTAATCTGAGTGCTGGTGACACAGTTATGTCCAATTGTTAAAAATCACTAAACTATACACTGAAGATTTGTTCATTTTCTTGTATATATGTTATAGTTGAATAAAAATATTAAATAAAAATCCAAGAGGAAAAAAACAGACTCTGCAAATGGAGGCAATAGTCGCAGAAATACTATCTTCATACATGTACATCACCAAAAGGGCTACTTAATAGGTATCTGTTTCTCAGACCAGTCTCTGCCCACATGCCTGTTCTCCTGTCGTCTCCTGGCCTCTCTCTCTCTCACCCACACAGAGCAAGCACCAGTGAGACAATCATCTCTAGACTTCAAAGAAAACCCCAATGTTCATATAATAATACATGAGCTCCAATGGACATTACCTTGTCATGAATATGAAAGAGGACGTGTCTCATTGATTTTCAGTATATGTTTGCTACTGAAACTATGACAAATTATGCAATACCTAGAGGATAATGATTTTTCATTTTAGTATTTAACTCTCAGGACACAAATTTACACAAATGATAAAATATTCTATCATATGTTTATAAAACATTCCCTTAAGAAATGTTATTCATTTTCTTAACTTCTACAGCACATAACTTAGGCAGGGATACTACAGTAAAATGTTGAAAAAGAAAGTTTGCATTTTCCTCCTTTACCAATAAGTCCATTAGCAAAAAACAAGGTGACTGCATGAAGAGAAACTTGGAAATGACTACTATACAGGTGTTGCTTAAAAGTGACATATCTGACAGGGGAACAGATGTTTCAGGGAAAACTCTTTGAATAAGCACACAGTTAATGACACTCAGCCTCATCATTAAATTTAACAGCAGCCTTTTCCACTCAAGTAGCCCATATATGATGTGCCACTAGCAATATCTACTTACAGTGCTGGTGCTGTTATTTGCATACAGCATCAGAACACGGCCATGTGACAGTACTGATCAGGAGAGAAGCCTTGTGCTTCTCACAGCTTACTAAAGCAGCAGAATCATTAGCACTGACATATTTCACTACAGCAGTTGGAAGACTATCTTTTAAATGGTAGGAGCCATCAAAAAATGGGTTTCATTCCATCACATTGGCCTTAGAAATTGGCTTTAGAATAATTTTATGGTTTTTTGCCACTTTCTTTTTTTTTTTTTGTAAGGATTGGGCCAAACACACAATGTCTAAGGTAGGATCTATGTGCCAAATTCTACATCGTATCAATTGAAAGGAGACAGGCTATTTAATTTTAAACTCTCTCAATAAAAGTTATTACGGGTAAAATGTTGAAGACTAGAATACTGAGAAGGTAAAGCAGAATTGTAATGGTTCTCTACAATAGTAAGAACAGAGGGTGCTAGCGTCTCTAATCATTGAGCATTTTATCAATGCTTAAAGCAGACACAGCATGGTCATAAAAGTAAATATTTGTGTTACCTTGGTCAGATCGCTTAGGTCCTCTTTAACTCAGTTTCCTCATCAGCAAAATGAGGATAATAGTAACAACTTCATAGAGTTATGAGAACAAAAATTTAAAAAAATTTTTTTTGAGATAGAGTTTCACTCTGTCGCCCAGGTTGGAGTACAGTGGCAGGATCTTGACTCACTGTAACCTCTGCCTCCTGGGTTCAAGTGATTCTCCTGCCTCAGTCTCCCAAGTAGCTGGGATTATAGGCATGGGCCACCATGCCCAGCTAATTTTGTATTTTTTCAGTAGAAATTTTTTTCACCATGTTGGCCAGGCTGGTCTCCAACTCCTTATCTTGGTGATCCGCCTGCCTCGGGCTCCCAAAGTTCTGGGATTACAAGCATGAGCCACCACGCCCAAACAGAGAATACAAATAAAATTACTGACATAGAAACTGCTTAGCATTGTACCAGGTAAATATTATTTCACCAATAAGTGGTTTTAAAAAGCAGCATCATTCTGTTCACAAGATCCACTGCAGCAAGAACAAGACAAATTATGCCCTGAAAATAACACCTCATTAATAAGATGCACTATGGTGTGGTGGCTAAAGAATTAGAGGGCCGGGAGCTCAAGTCTGTAATCCTAGCACTTTGGGAGGCTGAGGCGGGTGGATCATGAGGTCAAGAGATTGAGACCATCTTGGCCAATATGGTGAAACCCCGTCTCTATTAAAAATATAAAAATTAGCCAGGTGTGGTGGCGGGCACCTGTAGTCCCAGCTACTCCGGAGTCTGAGGCAGGAGAATCACTTGAACCCGGGAGGTGGAGGTTGCAGTGAGCCGAGATTGCACCACTGCACTCCACCCTGTCAACAGAGTGAGACTCTGTCAAAAAAAAAAAAAAAAGAATTAGAAGAAAAAGGATCCTAGGAAACTATGTCTTGTCTGGGCTGTGTTCACTAGAGTTAGTTACTAGTGTTAGTTATATAACATGAGCAAGTCACGCAGGCCCCTGATTCTCCATTGCTATACAAATAAAATGTGGCATTTAGTAAGGTGATCTTCAAGATACCTCTTGGAACTAATATTCTTTATAGGGAAAACCCTAGAAGCCCTTGAATCTTAGCATAAGCTCCTTTGAGCAACACAAATTAGAAGAAAATTATTTTATAAAAGCTTTAATAATAAAATTATTTTAAATAGGGAATTTTATACGTAAAAATAAAAAAGTTTATATATGATTGATTTCACAAAACATTATTTTACTCAATAATTTTCACAATGAGATTTAAGTAATGTTTGGTTTATCAGTACTCTAAGTATTCCTAATCCTACTGAATCCATAGAATTTAGGAGGGACCGGGTTTCCATCTATTTGATTTCAAATGCCAAGGAAAACAGTTATCAAGAGTCAGGCCACTTCAGAATTATAATACCCCTTATAAAAATGAGCTCATTCTTGGCAAGAACCCGGGGAAAGCCTAAGCAGGAGGTCACTGTTGCAATGGCAGTCACATTTGGAAAAGCTGCTCCACTCATGATCTAGCGTGCCTACATATCTCATTCAGAGTATCCCAACTGGAGATGGCTACACAATCAAGAACGAGAATACCAAATGTCATAGGAGGCATGGTTGGAGGTGAGGGATGTGAATGAGCAGCCAGAACGAAATGTACTATATAACTAAGGAACAAGAGAGTATCTAGAGGGATAAAGACAAGCAGAACAGAACGCACATATACAAACCAACAAGAGACAGGGAGGTAAACAGAAGCAAACAAAACAAAATTCAGTAAAAACAGTAAAAAGAGCCCAAGAAGTCCCCCATTACAGAATGCAGCTGTCACAAACTAATTATACACCCAACAGGAGCTGGGCCATCCTTCCACACCCATAAGTAAATGAGTAAAGATTTGTTGATTAACGAGACTGTACCTTAAAGAGCAGCAACATTTTCATGGTTTTCTCCAAAGAATCGGAAACTTGATTTTATTGATTCATCAGACCTTTGACTGAGTCATTCATATAATCCAATCTTAAATAGATTTTTATTGTATTTTAATTACTTTTAAAAATGTATTTTAATTAATAATGAAATAAATGTACTTTTAATTATTTTATAATTAGGAAAAGAAAGGTAATTCATGCTCATTGTAGGAAGTAAAGATAATGAACACTTGCTGTAAATATTCCATAGAATATAAAATGAAAATAACTTAATCCCACCACTGAGAGATAATAATCACTTAGATTATTTTATTTCAATTCAGTCTTTTTTCTACACATACACAAAGACTTTTTCCTATATAATTAGGACAATATTGTAGTCCCTTACTAAAAAAGTAGACTTATCTGAATATATAACTGAAGATTGGTGGAAAAAAGACACAAAGTAAGAGTTATTTCTAGGAAGACTTCCCTGATGCTTGTTTTTGCTATATTATACATTTATGTTATCTGAGGCATCTGGCTGCCCACTAGATTCCCAAGGTCAGAAGCGGCCAGGACATGTGGCCTCATTCTCAGTCTGGCTTGTGGCAGGATTGGGAGGCCTCTGCTTTAAGGGGCTTGTCATACTAATCACTTCTTCATCTGAGCCTGCATCTTTCCACCTCCACTCATGCCCAGTTCATTCCTACTGGGGGTTAGGAAATACAGTCTCTTTTCTTGTGGTGTCCCATTTGACTTACTCATTTCTGAACAAATGTCTACAAGTGAATCACCTTTAAAGGGCCTTTGGGTGGTAATTAGGTCATAGCAGCTATTCCATCAGGAATGGGATTACTGCCCTTATAAAAGAAGCCCGAGAAACCTTGTTCACTCCTTCTGTCATGTGAATAAACTGCTAGAAGGCACCATTTTTGAAGGCAAGAGCATGCCTTCACAAGATACTGAATCTGCTGGCACCATGATCTTAGATTTCCCAGCCTCCAGAACTGTGAGTAGTAAATCCATGCCATTTATACTCATTCTAAGGCATTCTGTAATAGCAGTCCAAGTAGACTAAGGCACAGGTCCAAGTAGAAAATAATTTCTGAAACCGTCCTCCGAACCCAAGAACACTTTCATCTGATTGAATTGTACATAACAAAGGTCACAGCTCTCTTTGACAAGACAGATTTATTTTGAGAAAGGTAGGGAGTGGGGAGGGAGGGAGTTTTCATCTCGGTGATCCCTCCTACCTTCCATCCCCAACTTGGTAATATCTGGTAAGTCTCAGTTTCCAACAGTGGTACACAGAATCCTAAACTGGAATGTTAACTGAAAAATGAATGAACCACATTAATTTGATGAGTTTACAAATCAAACATGACTATATATATTTATTTCTAAGCCAAAAAACTCAAACCATGGTTTTCATTATTGATTTAAAATAAGTATTCTTTATTTTACTTAGATTAGAAACTACTCATTTAAGCAATTACAAAAATATGCATTTTATACCAAATGAATGTATTCAACTCTTGGACTTACTAATTTGATTTGGTCAAGATTTCTTATCTATTCTTCCTACCCCATTTTTAAATTGCATAAAATGACTTCAAAAGAAAAAAAGAGGCAAAGCGTGGTGGCTCACACCTGTAATCCCAGCACTTTGGGAAGCCAAGGTGGGTGGATCATGAGGTCAAGAGATTGAGACCATCCTGGCCAACATGGTGAAACTCTGTCTCTACTAAAAATACAAAAATTAGCTGGGTGTGGTGGCAGGAGCCTGTAGTCTCAGCTACTCGGGTGGCTGAGGCAGGGTAATCACTTGAACCCGGGAGGCAGAGGTTGCAGTGAGCCGAGATCATACCACTGCACTCCAGCCTGGCAACAGAGCGAGACTCCATCCCCTCAAAAAAAGAAAGAAAAAAAGAAAAAAAGAAGCCATTTCCAATCCCTTCAATTTTATCTGTCAGTGTTCCCTTTCAGTCATTGCTCAGAATGCTATTTTTGTTTGTTTGTTTTACACATTCCCATTAAATGTTGGAGACCAGATGTAAGTGGTGGCATATCAGAGGCTACAGTGGAGAGAGAAGTAAGATATTTATGAAAAGGGCCACTGGATAAAAAAAAGTTGAGGAACAAAACTTTTGGGAGTGACTATTGAAATATGCATATTTCCACAGTAATCATGCAACTGGATATGTTTTTGGGTATGCTAGTGCTTGCAGAAGGGTTGTTATAGGAAGGCACTCCCTTTCTTTCCAGGAATGATTATAAACAGTGGCAGTTTAACCACGCTAAAGAGATGGAGACATGGCAGACTTCTCACGACTGCCGATGTTAGATGTTACTTGCAAATTCTGAAGTCTCCTCTGGAAATCATCAACATGATGATGATAAGAACATACTGAATGAATGCATCTCATTCATGTCTATCTTTCCTACAAAGATGTAAACCATTTGAGTTCATTCTTCTGATAGACGCTTTAGATTCTGAATTCTAAAAATGAATAGCCGAGCAAGGGTATGGGGAAACGGAAACACACACTACTGAGAGAAGTACAGGAGTGCATTTAGGTAATATCCAGCAACGTGGAGAATAAGCATATTCATTAACCCACAATTTCATTTACAGGTAAGGTATCCTGAAGTAACTCTCACACATGTATAAAAGGAAATAGGTGCAAATGTTCATTACAATTGCATTGTTTGTAATTGGAAACAACCCAAATAACCATCACTAGATGAATGAATAAGTTGTAAATTCACATTATGGAATACTATAGAGCTATTAAAATAAGTAACACAGATACATGGACAAATATGGATAGGTCCATAAAAGAAAACAGTGAGTGAAAAGAGCAAAGCTGAAAAATATTTGAGAGTATAAAACCAGTATTTAATATTATAAACTTAGAAAA
This sequence comes from Colobus angolensis palliatus, assembly GCF_000951035.1. Taxonomy (NCBI): domain Eukaryota; kingdom Metazoa; phylum Chordata; class Mammalia; order Primates; family Cercopithecidae; genus Colobus; species Colobus angolensis. Next base: position 21,938,536 of record NW_012119598.1, on the reverse strand, counting down.
CATACACATAGAGAAAAAAGATACACAACAGATTCATGCAGCAGTGACTTCTGGTAGAGAAGCAGAGGAAGAGAATCTTGTAGGAGGTGATAGGGAACTTCAACTTTATCTGTAACATATTATTTCATTAAAAAAACAAAAAGAATCTAAAGAGCACATGACAAAACTAAGATTGTTTCTTCTCTGAGGAAAATTTACCAGTGTCAGTTATCTTACCTATTGTATATATATTTTAAAACACAGGGTCTCACTATGATGCCCACGCTGGTCTTGAACTCATGGGCTCAAAAGATCCTCCTGCCTTGGCCTCCCAAAGTGCTGAGATTGCAGGTGTGAGCCACCGTACCCAGCCTACACTTTGTATTTTATGTGTTATTTTTATTTGTCAAAAACTAAAGTTTAGAAGTGTATAACTTAGAGTAGAAATTAAATTAACCATTATCTCTATAATGGGGCCAGTTGTTAAACCTGTAACACTTAAACATGAAGTGAAAGACCTTCTTCAAACTTCCCAAATGGAAAATCTCTGATTCAGAAGAGTAGCCTTTAAAAAGAAAAGCATCACTCAAACTTCTTTTATAAAACCAGAGCAGCTCACATTTAAAACCTGTAAAAAATTTGAAGTATTAAAAAGTTTCTCCCTGATGACACATAAAGAGATATCCATTATATGTTTAAAACACAGCAAAAATAATAATAATAATAATAGGTGTAGGCTAAAAGGTTAATTCTTCCAAGTTCTAGTACTGGTAAATTTACCACTGTTAATTTAGGAAGACCATCTGAATGGTATGGTAAGGAGAAAATACACTGATTTTATAAAACAATACCTGACCAAAAAATAGTTAAGGTAATTTTTAAAAGAATCAAATAGTTGAGGTCAATAATATGCTGACCTAGAAATTAATGCATCAGCCTGTCACTAAAATAACACTTTAGATACTTAGTGTGCAGTCAATAAGCTAATGAACTACCAATATCCTTGACAGCAATTCCATTCTCTCTTTGATTAAAATGTACTCAGCACACAATTACATGTCAAAAATATGAAACATATTTCTTTTCTATGTATTTATAATTCCATTTATAATCACACCATTTGAATACTTCGACAAGGACTGCATTATTAACATAAAATAATGTTAACTTCTGCTCTAGTAAGAAACAACTCAATCTTTTTGTTCACATACTACTATACAATTACTTATGATGATGATGATCATCATCGTGAGTTCTTGTGCACTTACTCCATGCCAGAACTGTGCTTAGCTCTCTGCATACATTTATTCATTTTTATCCCTATCACAACTCTATGAAGTTAGTTCTGTTATTATCCTCATTTTGCAGATTAGGCAATCGAGGATGGAGATACTAAATATCATCTCAAGGCACACAGATTTAGCAAATAGGAGAATAGTTGCTTCATCTGACTACAGAAGTATGTAACCACTGCATATTCTACATACTATCAGATAGAAAGCCTTAGAAACAATATAAATAAGTGTAGCTATGCCCAGAACAAAAAATTATGCAATGACATATTTACATTGTGAAATTTACATTATCCTTCCCCCACAGTCAGGCCCTCCCCACCTGAACAATCCAGCCATATATCCCTACACATATATCCCTTACTCTTTATTGTGATTATTGAAAAGCAATTGCTACAGGAATGAGATATAAATTGAACCATTCAGTTATACAGTGGGGGAGCAAGCATGTTGAATGCTATTGTTCTTTCGCTTTGAGGGAAGCAAAAGGCCAGCGAACACCTCATGGCACTAGGCTGTAAACTGCATTCAGTGCAGCAACTTGAATGAATCATGATTATCTAACTGACTCCAGTCAAAACCCCAAAGAATTAGTACATTATTAAGATGTCCTAATGTGCTTCTTTTGTGATGCCAAGTCAAAAATACCAGCTATTAAAAATGAGGCGGCACTAAGAGCTGCATTTTTGGGATCATTCCAGACCCACCTACAGGGTAATGCTAGTCTGCTTTCAACAGCTGTTTCTACTTACCTAAGGTAAGGCAGGTGCAGGACAAAAGAAGCCAATGTCTCTGCACCTGCTCCCTCAAATTCAACTCAGGTAAATCAGTAAAAGTGACCTTTGTGAACCTGTCACTAGGAGCAGATGTTTAGTGAAAGACCAGGAGGTTTTCATCCACTTGACTTTGCCTGAGTTTAATTCATTCAATTTAACCAATCTGATCAGATTCTATTGACAGATGCTTAAGGCAACTGCTTCCAAAAAAGTTGGCTTATCTAGGGAAAATGCTATCAGAAAATACTGGATCAAAATCTTTCCAGGCCAAGCTGGAAGTGGATAGTTAATATGAGGTAAATAAAACCTCCTTAGCATCAATTTTAAAGTGAGAACTGCTTTGTTAAATCTGGATGATTGTGTAGATGGAGAAAGGTTATGAGTACATGTTTTGTGTAATTTTTATGACAGGAAACCTCAAACATATATATATATATATATATATATCTCATGGTATAATTAATCCTCATGCTCTTATCAGTCAGCTTCAACAAGTATCACCCCTTGGTCACCTAGCCACATGCTCTCACCAAGGATTTTGAGGCAAATCTCAGATATGTCATTTCACCTATAAATATTTCATTATTACCATACCTTAAAAAGTTTTAAAATAATTTTTACACTTTATCAGTATTCAATTTTGTACTTGTCTTATAATTGTCAACTTTTAAATAGTTTGTTTGAATGAGGATCCATACACAGTCCACATACCGCAACTCTCTTTTAAGTCTCTTTTCATCTGTGAAGGAGTCCCCACTTCTGTCTCTCTCCCTCTGCCTCCCTACTGCTCCCCACCTCTTTCTTAGTTGAAGAACTGTGTCTTAGGTTCAGTAAAGAGTTTCACAGTCTGGATTTTACTGACTGCATCCTTGAAGAACGGGAATGTCCCCAGGTCTCTTCATTACCTTAAACAAATTTAAGTTCAACTTTTTGGTAAGATTTCTCTGTCAGGGGAGACGGCGCAAACATTTATTTTTAATACAGACACATATGCAACAAGAACAAGTCACACAAGTGCAGCAGCAGAAGAGGCAAGACATGAAAAAACAGCAACTCTAAGGATGCTGCAGTAATTGAAAATAGAGTTGAGAAAAAAACAACTCTGTAGACAAGACTAAAATTAAAAAACAACAACAGATGACCATGAGAAAAGCAGAAGAGTCCCTTATGCACATAAGAAATAAGCAGGATGGGCCGGGCGCGGTGGCTCACGCCTGTAATCCCAGCATTTTGGGAGGCCAAGGTGGGCGGATCACAAGGTCAAGAGATCAAGACCATCCTGGCCAACATGGTGAAACCCTGTCTCTATGAAAAATACAAAAATTAGCCGAGCGTGGTAGCGCATGCCTCTAGTCCCAGCTACTCGGGAGGCTGAGGCAGGAGAATCACCTGAGCCTGGGAGGTGGAGGTTGCAGTGAGCCGAGATTGCACCACTACACTCCAGCCTGGGCAACAGAGCAAGACTCCGTCTAAAAAAACAGAAAAGAAAAAAGAAATAAGCAGGATGGGCGACAAAGAGTGAGATGGAATAAGAAGCAGAGGGCGACTGACAGGCCACCCGGTGTCTGTCGGCTACTTTCACAGGTATCAGCTCCTGAGATCTGCACTCCAGGGGGAGTGTTATTAACTCACAGTAAGGACAGGCTGCAGCAGCATGCCCACCTTCCTGCCGCTAACAAATGATCATGTCAGAGCTCAAGCCAGAGCCTTCCAACTCTTACTCAGTTCAAGACCACTAGTGCTAGAGAGTGGTGAGGAGATAAGAAAAGGACTGAGACGCTGGGCCATGATTACACCTCATTACTGTCTTGTAGAAAAATTCCTTGCAACCCTCAAAATGAACACACCATACTGCCTGTAACTCATGCAGTAGCCATGTAAATTACTGGTTAAGCCAAGAGCTCTGAGGCCAGAATGTTGGGGTTTAAAGCCTGACTCTGTCATCTACTACTTTTGTGCCTAGGGTAGCGAGGGAAAGGGGAGGCGCAAATTATTTATCCTTTCACCTGTTTTCTCATCTGTGAAAGGAGATAATTACAGCACCTCCATCTTTTGTGAGGATTAAACGAGTTAATGGAAAAAAGGCATTTAGATGAGGAACTAAAATATGGTAATTGCTTCATAAATATTCAATAGTATTATCTTAAGTTACTATTGTTTTTATTATTATATTGAATTTTTAAGCTATTATTGGTCACCAATAAGAATTACAAGATGACTTCTTGTCTGATGCCTTTACTTATCATCTAAATGCAACGTTTCCCAAACAATTTGATGCAAATCGCCTGATGCACTAATTAAAAAGACTAATGGTATGATAGCGTCTCAGACCTGCTGAGGCAGAATCTCCCCAGGGTAAGAGTGTAGAAAACAAATTTTAAGCCAACACTCCACGAACATCAAAGAAACAGTAGAGAGCTCAGGAGAGAATAACCTGGAATGTCACCAGAAGGTTCTGATAACCACTACATTTATTTTCCATCAGATTGTATAAAATTACAATAGCCATCAATAGAAAAATGTGATTTTATAAATGTTTTTTCTTTTCTGAAAATACATGGAATTATCTATTGCTCACTGATTTTTCCACATCTATTGCAGAGTACTTTTTTCTCATGAATATGTACAGTGTTCCAATCTGGATGCTGACAATTTTATCACTAGAGAGGAAGTTCTTGAGAAGGAAAACTCCATAAGCACTACTTGTGCATCTTGCTTAGAGTCTACAAATTGATAATAAGCAATAAGAAACATCAAGATGTAGCTTACAGCACTAGTTATTAACAAACATGGTGTGTACATTGTAAAACATCAGGCAGTAACTGCCCAAGGCGAGTGCTAACAATCCCATAAACACACAGGTGTTTTGTCACTGCGTGACTATCATCTTCAAATCTCAGGATTTTTTTTTCTTTCATATCATTAACTAGAAGTTTTTATTTGATGGAAAATCTACATAAAGGGAAATGCAGCCCGGGCACGGTAGCTCATGCATGTGATCTCAGCACTTTGGGAGGCCAAGGCAGGAGGATCACTGGAGCCCAGGAGTTTACAAAGCAAGACCTCATCTCTAAAACAATTTTTTTTTACCCATCAAGCTACCAATGACTTTCTTCATAGAATTGGAAAAAACTACTTTAAAGTTCATACGGAACCAAAAAAAAGCCTGCATCACCACGACAATCCTAAGCAAAAAAGAACAAAGCTGGAGGCATCAAGCTACCTGATTTCAAACTATACTACAAGGCTACAGTAACCAAAACTGCATGGTACTGGTACCAAAACAGATACATAGATCAATGGAACAGAACAGAGGCCTCAGAAATAACACCACACATCTACAACCATCTGATCTTTGACAAACCTGACAAAAACAAGAAACGGGGAAGGGATTCCCTATTTAATAAATGGTGCTGGGAAAACTGGCTAGCCATATGTAGAAAGCTGAAACTGGATCCCTTCCTTACACCTTATACAAAAATTAATTCAAGATGGATTAAAGACTTAAATGTGAGACCTAAAACTATAAAAACCCTAAAAGAATACCTAGGCAAGACCATTCAGGACATAGGCATGGGCAAAGACTTCATGACTAAAACACCAAAAACAATGGCAACAAAAGCCAAAATTGACAAATGGGATCTAATTAAACTAAAGAG
>NW_012119598.1:21777872-21932035 GCF_000951035.1 Colobus angolensis palliatus | reverse complement strand
AGGGCCTGTTGTGGGATGGGGGGATGGGGGAAGGATAGCATTAGGAGAAATACCTAATGTAAATGACAAGGTAATGGATGCAACAAATCAACACGGCACATGTATACATATGTAACAAACCTGTATGTTGTACACATGTACCCTAGAACTTAAAGTATAATTTAAAAAAAAAGAAAAGAAATTATGTTCCACCAAAAAAAAAAAAAAAAAAAATTTAAAGATTAGCCAGGCACGGTGGTCCACGACTGTAGTGCTAGCTATTTGGGAGACTAAGGCAGGAGGATCACTTGAGCCCAAGGCTGCAGTGAGCTATGATCATACCATTCTACTCTGGCCTGTGTGACAGAAACAGACCTTGTCTCTTTAAATAACAACTACAAAAAAAGAGAAAAATGCACAGATCTTAAGTGAGTGAGTTCTGACAATTGTCTATTGTGTAGCCCAAACTACCCTAAAGATATAAAATACTTTCCTCTAGAAAGTAATCCCATGCACCTCGTCAGACAGTCTCTCCCTACTCTCGTGCCTGCAACAAGTATTCTGATTTTTTTCCTACTACAGATTATTTCCAGAGATTCATGTAAATGAAATCGTATTTTGCACTTTTTTGTGTAATGCTTCTTTTACTCAGCATAATATTGTTAAAATAAATTCCTGTTATTGCTTAAGTCGGTAGTTCGTTCCTTTTAGTCACTAAATAATAGTCCATTTTGTGGATAAATTTCACTTTGTCCATTCTTCTACAGATAAACACACGGGCTGTTCCTAATTTTTGGCAATTATGACTAAAATAGCTATAAACATGCTTATACACGCTTTTTGTGACTAATTTAGATAAATTTCTCTTAGTAAATGAGTAGGACTGCTAGATTACAGGATAAGTGCATGTTGACTTCAATAAGAAACTGTTAGACATTTTTCCAAAGTGGGTGGAAACCCCCATTCCCAGCAACAATGTATGAGAATTCCAGTTGTTCAACATCCTTGCCAACATTTAGTGCTGTTAATCTTTTAAATTCTGGTGGTTGTAGTTAATGTACAGGAGTATCTTATTGTAATTCGCATTTGCATTTCCCTTGTGACTCATTATGTTGAACACTTTTAATGTACATTTTGGTCATTCATATCTTCTTTTTTGAAGTATCTGTTCAAATCTTTTGCCCCGTTTAAAATTCAGTTGTTTGTCTTCAATTATTGAGCTGTAAAAAATATTTATATGCTGGATATCAATCCTTCACCAAATAAATGTGAATATTTTCTTCCAGTCAATGTCTTGAATATTCATTTTAACAGAGCTCTTTAATTTTTGTTTTACATTTCTGGGACATTTATTACATACACAATGTTGTGTAACTATCACCACCATTTCCAAAGCTTTTTCATCACCCAAAACAGAAACTCTGTATCCATTAAGCAATAACTCCCCATTCCTCCTTTCACCCTGTCCCTGATAACTTCTAATCTACTTCCTGTCTCCACGAATTTGCCCACCCTAGATATTTCACATAAGCGGGATCATACAATATTTGTCCTTTTGTGTCTGGCTTATTTCATTTAGCATAATGCTTTCAGGGTTCATCATGCCGTAGCATATATCTGAACTGCATTCCGTTTTATGGTTGAATAATATTAAATTCTGCATACATCCAATATTTTGTTTATCCATTCATGTGTTAATGGACACTTGGGTTGTTTCCAACCCAAGTTAGGGTATTGCAAATATCACTGCAATGAACATTTCGGTATGGGTATCAGGTTGAGTCCGTTTTTAATTCTTTGGAGCATATACCTGGGAGAGAAATTGCTGGGTCATATATTAATTCTGTTTAACTTTTTAAGAAACAGTCAAATTGTTTTCCACAGTAGCTGCACCATTTTACATTGCTACTATTCACAGCAATGTTTAAGGACCAATTTCTCCACATCCTCACCAACACTTAGTTTCTACTCTGTCTTTAATTAAAGCCATCCTAGCAAGTCTGAAGGGTTTTGATTTGCATCACACTAAAGACTAAGAATGTTTTGAGCATCTTTTCACGTGCCTATCTTCTTTTGAGAAATACCTATTCAAATCCTTTTTCCATTTTCTAACTGGGTTGTCTTCTTGTTGAGTTGTAGTTCTTTTTTGTGGGGGGCGGGGATGGCGTCTCGCTCTGTTGTTCAGGCTGGAGTGCAGTGGCATAATCTTGGCTCACTGCAACCTCTCCCTCCCGGTTCAAGAGATTTCTGGGTACTTTTTGTATTTTTAATAGAGATGGGGTTTCACCATATTGGCCAAGCTGGTCTCCAACTTCTGACCTCAAGTGATACGCACACCTTGGCCTCCCAAAATGCTAGGATTACAAGTGTGAGCCACAGCATCAGGCTGAGTTTTAGTTCTTTATGTATTCTAGAAATTAAACCTATATCAAATTTATAATTTATAAATATTGTCTCCCAGTCTGTAGACTGTCTTTTCAGTTTCTTGATAATATCCTTTGATACATGACAGTTTTAAGTCTGATGAAGTCAAATTTATCTATTTTTTTCTTTTGTTGCTTGTGCTTTTGGTGACATATCTAAGAATTCACTGTTAAATCCAAGGTCATAAAGATTTACCCCTGTGTTTTCTTCTAAGAGTCTTACTATTTTAACTCTTATATTTAGGTTGTTTTTCAATTTTGAGTTGATTTTTGTATATTGTGTAAGGTAGGGGTCTAACTTTGTTCTTTTGTATGCAGAAATCTAGCACCATTTGGTGAAGAAATTATCTTTCCCCACTGAATAAATGTGGTTCCCTGGTCAAAAATCATTTAGCTGCAGTTGTATGGGTTTACTTCTGGATCCAGTCCCATTCCATTGATCTATATGTCTATTCCTATGCAAGGACTATGGTGTTTTGATTACCGTAACTCTGTAGTAGGTTTTGAAATTGGGGAGTATGAGTCCTCTAATTGTGTCCCATTTAAAGATTGCTTTGGTAACTCAAGGCCCTTGCAATTGCACATGAATTTGGGGATTAGCTTTTTTAGAACTGCAAAAAAAGGGGGGGGGGTGCTGCTGGAATTTTGCTAGGGATTGTGTTGAATCTGCAGATTACTTTGGGTAGTACTGACATCTTAACAATATTAAGTCTTCCTATCCCTGAACATGTATGTCTTTACCTTTATTTAGGTTTTCTTTCATTTCTTTCAGTAGCGTTTCATAATTTATCACTTTCTTTTTCTTTTTTAAGAGATGGGGCCTTGCTATGTTGCTGAGGGTGGTCTCAAACTTTCAGGCTCAAGTGATTCTCCCGCCTCAGCCTCCTGAGTAGCTAGGACTACATGCATGTGTTACATATGTTTTAGTGCACAAATTTTTCACCTCCTTGGTTAAATTTATTCCTAGGTATTTTATTCTTTCAGATGCTATTGTAAACAGAATCACTTGCTTAATTTCTCTTTCAGATTGATTATGATTGTTCATTGTTGGTGAAGAGAAACACAACTGATTTTTGCATGTTGATCTTATAACCTACAACTTTGCTACATTCATTTCTTAGTTCTAGTAGTATTCTTGTAGATTCTTTGGGATCTTCTATATTTAGGATCATATTATCTGTGAAGACAGATTGTTTTACTTCTTTTCCAATTTGAATGCATCTTACTTCTTTTTCCTATTTCACTGCTCTGATTGGGAATTCTAGTACAACATTGAATAGCAAAGGTGAAAGCAGGCACTTGCCTTGCTCCTGATCTTAGGGGGAAAGCTTTTATTCAGTCTTTCACCAATGAGCATGATGCTAATCGTGAGTTTCTCAGAAATGTCCTTTAACATGTTGAGAATGTTCCCTTCTACTTACAGGGTTTTATTAGTGTTTTGTTTTTTGTTTTTTCCATCAACCTCATCATTCCTGAGATGAAGTGTTGGATTTTGGCAAATGCCTTTTCTGCATTCGTTGAGATCATTCTGTTTTTGCTTTTGTTACATTAATGTGGTACGTTATATTGATTGATTTTTGTTATGTGGAAGCACCTTCGTATTCCTTGGATAAATCCCACGTGATGATGGGTGTAAAATCCTTTTGATATGCTGTTGAATTTGATTTGTTAATATTTTTGCATCTATATTCATAAGGGCTATCAGTCTATAATTTTCTTTTCTTCTGATATCTTTATCTAGCTTTGGTATGCTGACCTCAGAGAATGAGTTAGAAAGTGTTCTCTTCTCTTCTATTTTTTAGATGAATTTCAGAAGGCCTGGTGTTAATTCTTTAAATGTGTGCTAGAATTCACCAGTGATGCCATCTGGTCCTAGATTTTTCTTTACTGGGTATAATTATTTTTTTCAGTAAAGTCCATCAAAATGTTTCCTCCTGTCATGTTATTATAAAACATATTAAATATACAGAAAAAGTTGAAATAATTTTACAGTGAACTCCATATATGCACCACCTAGATTCTATGACAAATATTGTACTATATTTGCTTTACCGTAGAACTATCCATTGTACTTTCTTATGCATTTCAAAGAAAGATGCATATGTCAAGACACTTCACCCCAAATACTTCAGCAAGCACATTATTAACCACAGTTGCCACTAGTCACATGGGGCTATTTAGTTTTAAATTAATTAAATAAATGAAACGTTCAGTTGCTCAGTCATTCTAGACATATTTAAATGTTCAACAGCCACGAGTGGCTATATAATACCGGAGGAATAGCCCATTATATCCACAGGTTCCATCCACATTCAGGGGAAGGGAACAACACAAGGTAGGTACAGGAGAGGGTAAGAACCTTGGGAACCATTTTTAGGTTTTGCCTACCATATGTGGGGAAGGGACATCTTCCTGGAACTAGTTACACTTGTCAACTAAAATGCAACAACTGGCAAAACAATGTATGAGAGAAGGTGACCAGCATGGAGCTCAAATTCCCCACTGCTCCATTTCCTATCCAGCCACCTATTGAGAGGTGAATTTTGTTACTTGCTTCGATACAGATCTGGGAAGGTCCACTTGGAAGAATTACAGGTGGGCCCCTGTACCAATCTGTCAGAACTCATAGCAGTACTTAAAGTACCTAATTTTATCTATACCTCAAAAGTGACTGTAGGTTTCTCTCTGATACTGGATGAGCAAAGAAAAATTATCTCAGAGCATACAAAAGTTTCAGCAGCAAAAGAGAAAAAAAATCAAAGTGCTGAAGAAAGACTATTTCTTGTCAGTATGAAATGTAAATAAAAAAAAGAGACTTTTTTCAGTTTTGAACCTCGTTCTTAACAACACGCAAAAGGACACTGACTCTAGGAATTAGAGGAAGCCATTATGAGAAAAGAATACATCACAGTAAGTAAAGACTATATGAAAATGAAAAGCCTAGTAGGAAAATCAGAAACGACACTGGACATGTTCTCATAAGAATATGTATGAGAATGTTTATAGTGGCTTTATTCATAACTGCCCCAAACTGCAAGCAACCTGGGATGCGTCAAGTGATTAACAGATTAAAAACATTGTGGTACATTCATACAACGAACAGCACACAGCAACAAAAAGGAATGAACGTGCAATGATATGGATGAACCCAAAAATATTGCTAAATGAAAGAAGCCAGACTGAAAGAGCTTGTAGGGAAAGAAAAAAATATCCTGTTCACTTACCTTCCTAGGTTCTCCAGCTGGGCCCTGTAAATTAGACTATCAAAAGATTTAAAAGAGAAAAGCAAACACATCTGTTTAATAGAAGTGTTATATGATATGGGAGTCTTCATAAGGAAATACAGATGGAAAGAAACAGTTAAACCTGGGTGTTTTTATGCTAGGTTTGATAAAGAGTGGGAGGTTGTGAAAAAATGTGACAGGACAAAGGGCATGAGCTAAAGGGAGTGAGTAAACTGGGGGAAACTTAGCAAGGCCTGTGGTGTTCATTTGGACTCCTCAGTGTTCCTCTGCCTTTGGAGACAGGAATGCCCCTTCCCTCTCCAGGTGCAGGGAGGGCACCTCTCATGTGACATGTCTTATGACTTTCTTCAGAGGAAGGCCAGAGAGTCCTTCCTGTACCTCCCATTTCTCAAATTCCTTCAGCTTAAAATATTCCATATGCAAGGTGCCATATTTTGGGGTGGTGTGTTCTGAATCCCATCAGGCTACATACTGCATGATTCCATTTATATGACATCTGGAAAGGGCAAAACCAAAGGAAAAGATAACAAATTGGTGGCTGCCAGCACTTGCAGTGAGAAGAGAGTTTGACTACAAAGGGATAAGGAGAAAATGTTGGTATGTGGTGTTAACTGTTCTGTATGTTGATTGTGGTAGTGGTTACAATTTCCAAAAAGACTGCATTTTCAAGTATATGAATAAAAAATTATTAACTACTTTGCAGATACAAACAGGAGATTCGAGACTGCACAAAAACAAATTAAAGAGTATAGACATAAGACACACAACCAACAATAAAAAAAGAAGAGAAAGAAAGACAACACGTTAACAAATATGAAAGACATTTCACAGACAGCCACTTTAGGAATAGCTCAAAGAGGAAAAATAGAAATAATATGGGTGCTTACCTAGAAAGCCCAAAGAATCAACTAAAAAGCTACAAGATTAATAATTAATAGAAAAATTCAATCAAATGCCTAGTTAAATATAGCCAAATCAATAGCTTGCCCATGTAAAAGAGATCAAGTTAGAAAACAGAAGGAGTCCATTCACAGAAGAGTTAGATGAAAATCAATTCTCAATAAAAAGCATACAGACTTCAGAATGCAAAATGAAAGTTTATCAATTTATATGTCACATATACAAAAGATATGCTATGATTATATATGGCAAAGAGGGATTCATAAATCAAAGGTGAAAGCAAAGTCTGTTTTCAGTGTTTCTTGGAGTGTAGTCCCAGACCAGCAACATCATATTATCTTGGAACCCGACAGAAATGCAAATTCTCAAGCTCTACTCCAGACCTACTGAATTGCAGACTCTGAGGATGGGGTCCAGCAATCTTTGTTTATAATAAGCCAGCCAAGTGACTGTGATGTTCCTTAATGTTTGAGAACCAAGATGCCAATGCTGTTGGTTTGGGGATCACACTTAAGAGATACCATTAGTCTGTTTAATGAACAGTAATGGGAGAAAAGCTTAGTCACATGGAAGGACACTGTATTAGATTATGTATGTATTAAGCTCCAGGTAACAGAGTTGATGGATCTGTGGGAAAGGAAGATGCCTGGATGACTTGCCTTATCTTCAGAGCTGATGGTCCCTTGCCAAAAAATAAAAATTAAAAAAAAAAAAAACCAACGCATTCAAGTCATCTGTAAATTTTCCTTCACCTGCTGAGTTGCTAACTGTGCATCAACCAATAATAATACATTTTACCATCTTTTCTTAGCTTTATAGAAACTCATTTAGCAACCCTCCCCACCCCTTTATAACATGTCAATTATCTGACTTTTAGATAATCAACTGTCAAATATGTTCTCAGACCCACATGATATATGAATTCAGGAGGTTTTGCATGTACAGTATAAGATACAGATCATGGAGAGAAATTTATAAACCACAAAGAAGAGCAGTATTATGATATATTGTAGCATTTTACTTATATATTTAAATATTATAATAAATTAAAGAATGTAGTTTCTTGGCCAGGCGCGGTGACTCACGCCTGTAATCTCAGCACTTTGGGAGGCCGAGGTGGGCAGATCATGAGGTCAGAAGATTGAGAATATCCTGGCCAACGTGGTAAAACCCTGTCTCTACTAAAAATACAAAAAATAGCTGAGCGTGGTGGTACGTGCCTGTAATCCCACCTATTCAGGAGGCCGAGGCAGGGGAAGCACTTGAACCCGGGAAGCAGAGGTTTCAGTGAGCCGAGACTGTGCCACTGCACTCCAGCCTGGCAACAGAGAGAGACTCCATCTCAAAAAAAAAAATGTAGTTTCTTTGATGGAGTAAAAAAAGTAACACCAGTTATGTAGAGTTTACTTACCATTACCTCATATTCCCACTCTAAGCATTCTGAAGCCTGTAGCTAATTTCTTTATATTGATGCATGAGGAAATTACTTACAAAATTCTAAAGAGTAAAATATGTCCCTCACTGCTTCTCTAGGTGTGATATGGAAGACACAGAATTTGCTTATAAAAAGATTTTTAAAAATCATTCAATTATTAAAGCCCCAACCTCTAAGAGAATTAAAACTACTATCTTGATAAATAAAACATAGTCTTCTCACAGGAAGACAAGGGCAAGAAAATGACAGACAAAATTCATACCATAGTTTAAAAATGGATAGTCAGAGTGAACCTTTAATTGACTGGAAGAAAAGGCTCTGCTTTCAAAAACTTGGTAGGCTTCCTATTTGGGAGGCTGAATTCCCTCACTCAGCATCACTCCGAGGTGTGGGCAGCAAACAGCAGGGGTCACCACACAGAATAGGAACCAGAAGTGTGGGAATCAGGGATAATTTTTAGAACCAACGAGGTCAGAAAAGTCAGAGGAGGGTACAAGTGAGAAATGCAGGACATCCAGCAAGGATGGGAAAGAAATCGCCGATATCAAGTGTCAAAGGAGAACAAGGTTTAAATTCCAGACTAGCAGGCAGAGACAACAGTCAGCCTGACCTCAGGATACACATTTTTGCTTCCCTAATGAATCTTTGAATCTCCAGTTCTTCATCTATAAAAGTGGAAATAATGATAATCCAAAAAGGTTGTACTGAAAAGTTAAACAGCATAAAAACTGTTGAAGTGACTATTACATAATAGGCAGGAGATATTTACTGAGAGTGGTTTTTAACCATCTGAGAGCAATGCTGAATCCAGTAGGTATACTCTACTCCTCCTGACCAGGGAGGACCAAGACTTCAAAACTAACTGGAGACTCTTACTGCCTCTTCTTCACTTTCCACAGTGGCTTTGCCCCTTTCGGGGAGCCTGACTTTGTCACTGGTACTAGAAGTTTTGTGGGTCCTCTACAGAAATGCAAAGAGTCCACCTGTACATCAGTCCTAGGGATTAGGGAGGTATTTCTATATCCTCTTGGTACAATCACCAATGGGGACTATTTCTTTTATTTACTTATGAGACAGAACCTTGCTCTGTCACCCAGGCTGGAGTACAATGGTGCGATCTCGGCTCACTGCAGCCTCTGCCTCCCAGGTTCAAGCGATTCTCCTGCCTCAGCCTCCCGAGTAGCTGGGATTACAGGTGCCTGCAACTATGCCTGACTAATTTTTGTATTTTTAGTATAGACAGGGTTTCACCATGTTGACCAGGCTGGTTATGAACTCCTGACCTCAGGTGATCTGCCCACCTTGGCCTCGCAAAGTGCTGGGATTACAGGCATGAGCCACCACGCCCTGCCGAATGGGGATATTAGTTTAAAATCTGATAGAGTTGCTATGGTGATTTATTTATTTATTTATTTATTTATTTAATTTATTTATTTTTGAGACACAGTCTCACTCTGTCACCCAGGCTGGAGTGCAGTGACATGATCTCAGCTCACTGCAACCTCCACCCGCCCCCCAGGTTCAAGCAATTCTCCTGCCTCGGCCTCCCAAATAGCTGGGATTACAGGCTTACATCATCACACCTGGCTAATTTTTTATATTTTGGTAGAGACAGGGTTTCACTGTGTTGGCAAGGCTGGTCTTGAACTCCTGACCTCAAGTGATCCACCCGCCTCTGCCCCTCAAAGTGCTGGGATTATAGGTGTGAGCCACTGCGTGCAGCCACTAAGGCTAACTTTAAAGATTTACTGATTTATTGAACACTTGAAGGAGTCTGGGACAATAATACTGCATGTAGGAAAAAGGGCAGGGTAAGTTCTGAGATAGGTAAGCAAAGCCTATGGGCGAGGGGAGAGAGGAGCTTATTAGGTAAGAACAGATAAGAAATTCGATCTTGTGTTCCCAGTTACTATTTAAAGTCTGGGTCTCCACTCCATTCCACTATGAAAATTTTACTGAGAATCTATATGTATAAGATACTTAATGAGATACAGATAAAATCATCTTACAGTCTAGTAGGGGTGAGAAAACATAATGCAAATAAGTATAACACAAAGTACAAAACAGTAAAATACCATTAAATACCACAATATTGCCAAGAAGGAAGAAATTCTTCCTGGTAGGAGAAATTAGAGCAAGTTTCAAAACTGATGTGGTAATTTTGAGCTCATCCTGAAGGAAAGAAATAGGGTCAGCAAAGACCCATCATCGTTGTAGGAAAGCTTGAGACACATACGGAAAAGTGTAAGTAAGTGCATCTGACAGGACCAGCAGGAAGTGGGGTGGTTAGGGCTAAGGCTAGAAATAGAGACCACAAATGGCCAAAATTCCCAGCCTAAGGAGCTAGGATTATAACCATACAAAGCCAACTACAGACATTTTAAGCAGTCAAGGGCCAAGTCAAAACAGGATAAGAGGTTCTGCTTCTAGAGAAGGAAGACATAATTCAGAGCTACCCTAATGCACAAGTTTAAAACAAGGACCAAGTCATGAGTCATGTGTGGATGAGTAAGAGTAAGAAATGAACACAGAACTAATTTCGGGTCACAAACAAGTTTTCTGAGTTCGTACTGAACTACAGCTGAGGAAGCAGAGTCAAGGGCCAGCTGCGGTAATACACAGTGAGTCACTAGTAAATCAGTGACACAGGTCTTATCCCCAGGGCAGTGACCTCAGACTGGCCCGCATAATGGTCAGACAGGTACACCTCGGTCCTACTTAGCCTGTGAGGACACCTGAAGTTTCTGTAACAACGGGAACAAGACAGCAAGTTTGGACAAAGTGAGGATCTGAAAACTCCAAGGATACTTTCAAGATACTAGACTAAAAATTCCTTAAATCTCATCACATTTGAGATTGCAAAGACTTGTAGATGACATTCACAAATCTGTCCAGGTCAGAATCACCATGCTTATTTAACAGTTGAGGCGTTTTCATATCCCTCGGTTGTAATTGCTGTTATGAACATATTTTTTGTAAAGTGCTCCACATTTTACAGCACTGCCTGCAGGAATACTTCCCTAACCACGGAAGTCTTTCCCATCACAGGACTAATCACAATGTAAATGTTTATTGATTCTCCTGTATTCACAGCCATCTACAGCATCCTCCATTTAGAATGTAAGCTTTCAGGAGGCCAGAATTGGAACCATCACCACCAGACCTTCCAATACACAGCACATACTATATGTTAAATAAAAGTGTTGATTGAATAAGTGTATTGACTTTTTAGCTGGTTCTAGTTAGCATTTAAATTTATAATATCTAGAAGTCTAATTTGTAATAAAAAGACTGGTAATAAAAGGGTAAGAGAGGAGACAGGTAGCTCTGTGTGTATGTGTGTGTGTGTATATCATAAAGGAATTAGCCAACCTTTTAACTAGTTGTTTTTCATTAATTAAAGACGCTAAAGCAAATACTCAAAAGAAAACTGTCCTCACCAATGTGAGGAAAGAAAACAAAATGTTTAATGATTACACACTGAATTCTAGGTCTGCCTGTTACAAGTGGCTAAGAAGCAACAGAATTTACATTCATATCTACGTCTGCCTGACTTCAAAATTCATATTCTTTCCAAGAAATCCCTGTCTCCTGTATACTCAAAATAAAAGTTTTAGGAATAAAAAAGTACACAAAGAAAAACTATTAATGAATTTAATCCTTAGAATGAAGGATTAATCCCATCAATGCACAAATACTGTCATTTTGCCTAAAATATGTCCACAACATAAGAGACAATTGCTAACGAAGGTTTTGGGGATTTTTTCCTCCAAGACTGACTCCACACTGAACAGCACCGGCACCCCGAATGTCCTGTCATGTTAGCAGCAAGCAACAGTAGCCTATCCTCCACATTTGTACTGACAGCATCTTTATAGAAAGTATACCCTTACATCCTGCCCCAAGTGGAAGAATCTGCTGCTTAAAATTGCAGCGACTTTTCTGATCCCCAGTCTAGCTCTGCCAGTTTTAAACTACAGGTTCTTATATTTATCAGCAGGAACTCACCAGGGTGTTCAGATCCTGAGTCAGCTTCAAAAACCCCAGCAGCAGCTGGTAAAAATGGAATGCTAATTCATTACAGATGGTAAAGCACTGCCTACATTTTAATTTATTTACATTTTCAGAAATTTTGAATCTGCAGTTAGACTGCCAAATTATTTTAACATGTAAGTTTAGCCTTTTTCAATTCAGTCCGTGCTCAATAAAAATTAATGTTTATCTGTTAAAAATTCTTTCAACAAGCCCAATTAGTCCTATGTTCCCACAGTTTATATTTTTAAAGCTATTTAAGCTGCTAAGTCTTTTTTCAATTTCTTTTTATACAAATCACACACAGAGTCAGGAAAAAATTGGGCCTAAACCATACCAAAATGTTTCAAATAGATCTATTATATATGAGGACAATTTTCAGTAGCTTTGTATTTTCCACAATTGCCATGTTTAGTAATGTGAAACTAATAAATTAATAAATTGTAAGATTATTAAATAGCTTTACAGACTCTATTTTTTTTCATTAGTGAAGGTAATAGAGACAGAGAACACATTATTACTTAATTTTTAAAAGCCAAGTGAACAGAGAAAGGATATACCCAAATTAAATGCTTACAGCGCTGCTGCCCTCTCCTGGAATCAGTCTTCCAACCCCCTCCCCACATCTCAGAGACAATGGTGAACATGAAATATTATAACTAAATACTAAAACATTTTATAAGAGTTGGAAGCACTTCTATTGTTTTTTCTTTTATCAATTCAAAGGTCTACAAAGATACGGAATGATCAAGTCATATACAACCATCTCTTCAAATGCTCATTGCTTACTTGGAAGCATGTCTTGCCACCTACTTATCCAAAGGGCTAGAGATTATTTATTCTGAAACTCCTTAACCCTCCTCCTATCAGTTCAAAATATCTCAAGTTTTTTGACACAACCTCTCTTTGTTCCTTCTTGTGTCAGAGTAGGAAATGCCCCTAATCTTTTGTTTGTCTAACATTATCTTCCTTTCCCATCTCTTCTGAAGTTGCCCTCTCATCTATTACGATGCCTCTCTTCAGGAATATTAAAATATTGTGCCTGGCGCAGTGGCTCATGTCTGTAATCCTAGCACTTTGGGAGGCCAAGGTGGGTAGATCACTTGAGGCCAGGAGTTTGAGACCAGCCTGGCCAACATGGTGAAACCCCATCTCCACTAAAAATACAGAAAATCAGCTGGGTGTGGTGGCGGGCACCTATAATTCCGACTCCTCGGGAGGCTAAGGCAGGAGAATCGCTTGAACTTGGAGGCGGAGGTTGCAGTGAGCTGAGATCGCACCACTGCACTCCAGCCTGGGTTACAGAGCGGGACTCCGTCTCAAAAAAAATTTAAAAAATAAGTAAACAAACAAATAAATAAATAAAAATACAAATATAAAAAAAAATTAGCCAGGCGTGGTGGTGGGCACCTGGAATCACATCTACTTGGAAGGCTGAGGCAAGAGAATCGCCTGAACCCAGGAGGCAGAGATTGCAGGCTGAGATCACACCACTGCACTCCAGCCTGGACGACAGAGCGAGACTCCATCTCAAAAAAAAAAAAAAAAAAATCTAAAAATCTTGCTTTCTATTTCCTTGTTCCTTTTCATCTAGAAACATGGATAAATAGCCCCCAATGTTAAAATGTCATTTCCCCCATACAATTTCATCACCTACCATACCATTTCCATTCTTTCCATGGTTGGAGGCACTGAAGGGTATCTTTTATGGGGCTTTCGCCATCTCCCCCTGACGCTTCCTCTAACCCCAATTATTTACTTCTATATCCCAGACCCAGTGTCCTTCAAGCCTGTACAAACAAACATAATTCTAAGTAAAATCAGGCTGCTTGTTTTAAAGCCACAGCTCCCCCATCTGGGACTGCCACCCTTAAGCACCTTCCACACAGAATTCCGGACCCGCCCTACTACTCCTTAACCTCCAAATGTTAGCTACCTCGATTCCTTCACCTCCCCTTAGCAACTCCATGCACTGCAATTCAATTTTTTCTGCAATCACTCACTAGGACCTCTTGCAAGTTAAGAGAAACCTGGTCACTTAGATTTCTTAAGGCTCAAAGAATATTAAAAATTAAGCAAGGTCAAACAGTGTTACAAGAATTGTAACATGAAACAAAGCACTGCCTTTTAAAATACCCATGGAAATAAATACAATGTCTGGGGGCCTTGGTGGATGTGAGCCTAGGACAATGGCCCTCCTGCTAGTATCTCCAATGGTCCCTACTCTAAATACTGATTATCAGCACTTATTGGGAATAACAGAGTGATCAAGATCACGGGCCACAGCACCACCGCTTCCTGGCTATGTAAATTTGAGGAAATTATTTAACTTCTTTGTGATTCTGTTTCTCATTTGTAAAATAGGAAAATCACATACATACTCAGTAAGGTTCTTACATGATCGTGATTATAAATATAATCACAATGTCTGGCATATAAGAAGTCCTCACTATATATCAGCTACTATAATCATTATTTATATCTTCATCACCTGAGAGTTTATAAATGCATACTCCCAGGTCCTGCCCTAATCGTAGAGACCTATGGCAAAGAGTTCCCAAATCTACATTTTTGATAAGCTTCCTAGGTAATTCTTATCACACTAAAGACTGAGAACAACTAATCTATTTAATTTCTCTCTTAAGTTCTCTAACTGCCACATCAATGATCTCTTAAACATCGTCCTACTCATCATCTCCTGCCCCTCATGCCCCCTCTTCAGCTTTTACTCCAATTTTTCACTCTCAAAACTTCATTTGAACTTGAATTTTTAAACAGAGCCACAGATAAGAATTTGGAATGGGCAGCTGTATTTTTCTATAAATAAAGACAATACTACACTGAGCTCAAGATTAAAATTACCCTTCCCTATAAGATACGCTGCTCCTTTTTTGATCTCTAGCTCCATTACTGACACAACCTTTGCAACCACTCAGGCTACAAACCTTGGTCATTTGTGACTGTGTTTTCTTCCTAATTCTCTAGTTTTTCAAAATCTGTATTCTAAAATATCCTTTGGTTCTAACCCATCCTTTCCAATAACCACTGCCAAAGTTTAAGTCTCCCACCTGGAACATTTTAATAGCCCTTAATAATCTGTCGTCTCCAATGTCTTCCCTTTTCACACCATCCTTTATATTATAACCTGAATTATCTTCCTACCATGTAGACTGATTAATAAGTTCTCTCTGATTAAAAGGAAAAAGAATAGGACACAAGGCTTCAACAATTTCGCTCCTACAGAATTGCATCCACCCAGCTGTTCAGACTGCAGAGTGTTCTCTGACTGAAATACGCATGCCCATTTCTTTCGGCATTTGCTCATATTTATTTCTCCAGCCTGGAATGGGAATGTCTTTTTCCATATAACTCTACCATCTTCTAAACTCAATGTGTTATTTGACACCCAACTTAAGGTCACCTCCTCCATAATCCTGTACTATCTTGAAAGCCAAAATTAATCTTTCTCTACACACTGATGACCCTTGCCAGGATGTTGTTTACTTAGTTCTGAGTATAATTTTGATAATCAAAGCTATAAGAATAAATTAACCTTTACAAGAGATAATCAGGAAATAGAAAAATAAACTTTTTAGGGATAATTAGGAAAAGTAGGCTTATTCAGAGTAATAATGAATTATTTTCACACACATTTTCATTTATTCATATTGCTGTTCTAAAATATACACTTTTAAATGAAAATATGTTCAATAATACAAGTTGTTGGTTATGTTTTTAAACATGATTTTTTTGTGTGGCTATTCCCTTCTATATTAAAGATATCTAGAACTATGCAGCTACAATCTCTAAGGAACTTGCTTGAGTCTTTTCTGTTGTTCTATGTTGGGGCAAAATAATTTCAAGATTTTAGTTTGGCCATCTACTCAAGATTGGGCCAAATTAGTTGCAAATTCCAAGCCTGTTGTGTCCTTAAGCATTCCTTGTTCACAGATAAGGAGACACATATATTGTTTGCAAACTAATTGAATGTTACAGAGCTATGACACCTAGATTCAACAGGGAATGGTGTTAATTTCATGGAAAATTTGGATTCTAGTTCAGACAAAATAGTAAGTGCATTTAAAACCATCACCACTGAAAGAACTATTTAGTACCAATTTCTAAGACATGGCTAATCTTCTAGAAGGGGGCTGAGAGAGGTAACCTTGAAGTATCTATCAACTAGAGGTCTTGGTTAAGGGCCAAGACAGCACAAACCTTCTGGCCTAATCATTTTTGGATTATTTTCTTGGTGTTGCTAAGCGCTTTTATTAATTTTTGCCATTGTTGTTGTTTATATATTCATTAAGAAAGCTATCTGAGAATTACCTATACATTACCAGGGGTTCTTGGGTCCAGAAACTCTGAAGGTACTGAACAGACTAAGAGAGTGGGAAGAGCGTGAACTTAGATGCAAAAAATAAAAATAAAAAATAACCGCATTTTCATTTATTCCTTGCCAAAATTTACCAGTTCTACAATTGTGAATGTAGGCAACAAGTTACAGCTATTTGTAGTGGCTGTGATTTCACCGATGAGAAATTATAAAAACTTGCATATCATATTACAATTATTTCAGGTATCTTGAAATATATACTACTTTGAAATTATGGTAATTATTAGACACACAGCTGCATCTTATTATTCAGCTTATTGATAAAGAGGCATATATATTATGAAAATGTTCATGTGCTGATAATACTATTTCAATATAACTTGCTTTCTTTTAATCCTATGAATTTTATTTTACACATTTAAAAATATCATCACGAGAAGGAATCCACAGGTACTTCTCCTAATTGGTTAATGCCACTCAGTCAGTTGGCACTACTTGTGTGCAATAAGCACCTTGGAATTGTGTGGGTAGAAGGCCACCCTTCAACTTACTCTCGGATTTTTCCTGTGTAATGATTTCTTTGAAGATAATTTAAATATGAGGTTATGGGTTCTTGATCATTTTTATGCCATGGATCTTTTGTTGGTAAACATTCACCATCTACTGAGTGCTTATGCCCAATCATTATGATGATTTCTCACAATTTATGCAAGGTAAAGAATTATTATTTACATGTTGAAACAACTGACACTTGGAAAGGTTAAATTATTTGCCCAAAGTCACACACCTAGCTAGTGGCCAAGCCAGGATTCAACAGTGTAATCTCACTACCCTGGCTCTTCCGATACTCACAGCCTGTAAATAAACAGATGACAGAGCAAATGTCTACTGAATTATGAGGGGAAAAACACTGATATTTTAATGCTTTGAAAACAAACAAACTTCAGGAAAGAAAGAAAATACTGCTGGTGTGCTTTCTAACACCATAGTATATATTAAGTAATAATCAAGTAAATTCCCAAGATGTAACATAAAAGGAGTTTTCAACCAACTGTTGTTGCTGCCCTAATGAATTTCTAGAAATATAATAGGGGAAAAATAAGATACATTATGTTAACCTTTTATAGTAGGCTTATTCAAAGTAAATGGGGAAAAAAGTTAGTTGGGCATTTTAAAGTACTTAAGTAGCTTATAACTCTATCCTCTCATGAAGCCTGAGGTATCTGGACAATAGGTTGGAAATGAGTGAGGGGACATTCAGATGGCAGCAGCATCATTGACAGAACATCTCTCCACACCTTTGAGGCACTACACTGACAAATACTGACCTCAAGGACATTACAGGGAGCATTCATGTAGTGTTTGGAAGAAGCAAATAGGTTTTTCTCTCATTTTCCATTTTTGGAACATTCATGGAAATAAAACGACAAAATGCATGGGGATTCTCTCAGTGGAACATTGTAACGGGGACATTTCTATTATTTATAGAAAGCTGTTCAAGCACTCAGACCATATAAATGTTATATTTGTTGTTATATTCGTACTTATTAAAGAAATTGTGAAATCACTAATGTCAGTTACCTACAATCACAGACGTTAGATGGTCCAAATTATTTTGATACACTGCACCCTGTTATAAATTACACAGCACTAAAAAAATCAGCCATCAGATGCTACTTCATTGTGACTATTTGTGTTATATGAATATATACTACGGATCTCTAAAAATGTTTCATGATATTAATATTCATATTGATAAGGAAATCAACCATATATGGACTACCTACTAATATTATGCTAGAAATCTTATTTTTAATGTTATACGAAAGTATTCATATAAAATTAATTTAGCAAGTTTTAAGAATTTTACTTCCCTACACAATATACAATCTCAAATACTTTTTTTTGTTTTTAGCCATTTTACCCATTCTTAAGTGTGCCTTCCTCAGTGGTGTTTAGTATGTTTATACTGTGGGGGAACCATCATTGTATTTTCTTATTCTGAAGCCTGACTAAAAAATAAATTTTTGTTATATTTGAGACAAAAGCTACATCGGCCTCTAGAAATAAAACTCACACGTTAAAAAATGACCAAGGAAAATGCAATGCAGTTTACTATTTACTCTTTACATTATACTTTTATTTATAAATTATTTTGAAGAGCAAAGTTCATTTGGCTAATTTAAATCAAACAGATACTCTATTTTATTTTTTAAATAACTACAAGCATGGTAAATGGTTTAGAATCAGACGGTCATGTGAATGTTACTACGGAGAGTTAGCTTTACTCAAAAAGAAAGTCAACTAGATGATTTGTTTTAATATATCTCACATGGCCGAGATTGTGAATTACATCATATCAATACCACTGTTGAGAGCAACTCCCAACTAAAATGAGATGAGATACTGAACAGATGAAGTGCTGTTCAAAGTCAATGTAGCCCAGGCTTAGGGGACAGAAGAATTAATGAGAAAATGAGAATCTACCAGATGGTGCTGCAGTACTCCTCGCTGCACATCCGCCACCTCAAGCAGCTTCTATACATGCAAAGCCCCAGGGCCCCACCTGGTAGCAGCATAATTGCCCTAAATGTGCACTTATGTTTCATTACACCTTGGCCATTACTATGTGCACTGATTACAAGTATCAATCCCTTTCATTTTCATACACCTCTGCAGTTCCATAGCATTCAACTGTGAAAACTCAGCACTCTAGTCACTTCTAACACACGGCCCATGCTGATAAAACCGCAGAGGGTAAATTATTTGTCACTCTGCAGGGTGCCAATTCAGTTTGATAAGGATGACATCATGCCCATTTTGCCAATAACAATGGCACTAACAAGAACGTGTAATCAACAAACCTCAGTCCTCCGCTAGCCCTGGCAGGTGCAACTCTTTTTATGCTAAAAATAAGCCAACATTAGCTTCCAGCTCAAAACTATTTCTTTTATCACAATGCTAAGCAGAAGTTGGCTTCCATAAGGCACTGCAGCTGCTGCTGCCACGGCCGCTTCTGCAGATGCCTGCATTAATTGTATCAAGGACATACTGAAATAAGTGCTTATTCAGCACAATGGCTATTGGGGAGCAGCTGGAAGCACAAGGCAAACTGTCTTGAAGAGAATGTACCAACCCAGTGTGTAAATTACAATGATGAAGGACAAAGAGAGTCTAAGTTTAAGAGTCTATAACTGCAGAACAGCATGAAAATTTAGTGTTATCAATGGAGTCTGGATCAACTAATAAAGGAGCAGACCCTTTCAGATTTCACCAGAACTACTTTTAGAATGGGGGTGATATTTACTACCCTTTCTACATGGCAGAAATAGGAAAGTCACCATTAAAAATATCAACAGTGTTGATACTTCCCTTCTTATATGTACAAATTATAATTCTCCTCCTGTATGAGTGTATGTCTATGTGTGTCTCTGAACTAATTAACAACAATATAAGATTTATTATACAGAAGTAATACATAGCTCAAAAGAAAGGATCAATTTGCCTAGCTTTCTTCCCCATTCCCTAATACCTATTCATGCCACCTCTATACATCCATATAGATGTACTATATATGGATTACGTACTTTGGCCATTTCCCTCCCATTTCCTGACCTCTACATTAGTGGGCAAAAATGAATTAATGGTGATTAAAGGCGATTCCAGGTGACAGGTAATTATGAAGCTTTTGATAGTGCTAGTTTGGGTTAGGGATAGGGGAAATTATTCAACAAAGATACTACTGAAATAAGTGCATACCTGGAGAGGAATGATATGTAAAGTCAGAGAAATAGGTTAGGACCAGACCATGAAGTCCCACGATTCTGTGTCAGTCTTCACCATGGTTTCTGTGACAATACCCTCTCAGAAGGGGCTGAGAATGACCACACTCCTACATTGGTTCTGAAACTGGCCTGAAAACACACTGTGACTCCAATAATACAATACACCTAATCTGACAGTCTTCTGAGATCTGTTAGATTAGTGATGTCTGGGCTGCAAGTACAAAGCAGTTGAGTCATCTAAATTGAATAGGATACACTTCAAACATAAATCGTGTTTTATGAACATTCACAAAATGACCCATGCTGGTGTGAATCACACTTTTACACGTTAGAAAATGACCACAAATCAAAATAACTAAGTTATTTGACAAATGTTCAAATATTAACATAGTAGATCCTTATCGTCTATAAATCTCCAAATTCACAAAGGTCATACCATTAATAATTGTCTCCCCTTTCGGTGACATCTTCCACACAAATACAAAGATTTAGTAATTTACAACTAAAAAATTGTCAGAGGCTTACTCTATATTACACTGAGATATAAATGCTGAGATGTTAGCTAAGCTCCTTCATCAAATAAATGACTTGATCCTCCATTTGAGCCTAAGAGTACAAGCTATTCAAACACAAATTCAAGCCTCAGGAAATTCAAGTTGCTTCTCTCCACAGATTTCCACGGTATGAAGAAATAGTTAAAAACAGAATGGTTGGTCTTGAATGTTAAGGGTCTACTGTATAAGTCACTAATAAATGTCACGTACAGTTTGCTTTAATTTTACCTTAGTGCAAAAAGAATATTTTATATAAAAAGACAAGGATGGGTTTGTAGAAACATGTCCAAGCATGTTTAGGCAATAGTAACTGTACCTGTAATCTGCATTGGGAACCAATCCCTCATTGCTTCAGTAATAATTTCCATTTTTATGTAGCATTTCCTAGCAAAATTGTCTTGATGCTAAAATGGTGTTACTGTCACAGTCAAACCATTATGTAATCAGGAATCTCATAAAATAACAATTGATGGTATATCTTCATCCAAAGACACATGGGTGAATTTTTAAATTTCTAACCAATTTAATCACAATGGACACAATTCTAATGATTCTATCCACTAACCCACGGCCTTAAAATCTATAAAATAATATCTGTGTGAATATTTGAGGAGTTAGAAAAGATACATTTTAAAAAGAATAAGAATAAATTTCTGGTGTAAACCACAAAGCAAGATGGCTCTTATGCCCAAATGGGTCTTAATAATTTTTGTGTCTGAAACAGTTTTTTTTCTGAGTGTATTTGATATTTGACAGATATATTAGTTCTTGAGCATCGTTTATCATGTTTATTTTTAATAGGTTTCCCTTAGAACAGCTGCCTAAGACACTAATCTTTTCTTTTTTCTTGGGTCTTTTGTAAATATTTGAAATAGCTACTCATTAACAGTTGCACATTTATTCAGTCCTGTTGTACAGCTTGTGAACTGGCATTAGCTTTTACTTTATGTTTTCTATGTGTTGGCCAGACTAGAGAAACCCTGCTGTTTGGGTTCAATCTGTCAAGGTTCAAATTATCCTCCAACTGAGAGCTAATCAAGGGCGTCTGACCTGGTTTGCAAATAAACTAGAAACAAAAGTAGATTTATTTTTTCTTTCTTTGCAGCACTAGTTCTCAAAAAGTAAAGCAAAATAAGAGCAGATCACAAATACAATTGCCTAAAATTAAAAATGGGCACACAGCTACATTTACTCAGCACTTCTGAAGTACTCAGTTTCCAGCTATAAATCCATTTTTATAGAAATTGGTTTGCAAATAGGTTTCAAATTAAAATTCACAGTTCATTTAATGCAAGCCTGTGGTGTGAGGGGGACATAGATTTTAGGCAATCAAGTTACTGTGATGGGTACGCTGGAGACCTAAAGTATCTTCATGGATCCCAAGCCTCAAATTAATAGAAGTATATGTGGCAGAACTAACCTTTCTGCATCATTATCATTACTATATCCATTTTATGCACATTTCTAAAACATGAAATGCAGATTTTTCTTCTATTTTAAATATTTTCAATCTCAAAATTTGATAAGAACAGGTTTTTTTTTTTTTATAATTTCAGCATAGTTAGTTTTAAATGTACCTTACAGAACTACTTAGTGAATGTACTTAAATACAGTCTCGTTTACTAATACAAATAGTAAAACACTTTTCTCTTAGTATATTAAGGTTCCTAGAGACTAGAAGTTTTGCTTGGCTCTGATTTTCAGTGTTCTGTTTTATTTAACAGGTATTTAATCTTTTTGCAACAGCTATGGACAACGAAACTGAGGTCTGGGGAAATATTATCAGGGCCGCCATTCAAGAGCATTATGATTGCAGTTCCACTAAGGGCTTCTCTCAAAATGATCCCAACTGATAAAATGACCCCAGTTATCATAATAAACTAAAGTGCACTATAGCAACAAATGCATTTGCAATACCAACTATTTGAGCCCAGCATTTTTCCTGAGGAACAGCATGCTATAGTGCAAAGTGCAGAGGCCAATCAATCAGGAAATCTCAATTTTAATACTCTTCCTCAGACTCTAAGTGTAACCTCTCTGTGCTTCAGCAAAACAGAGATAACAAGCACCAGCAGCAATAATTCACAAGGTGAATATAAAGATGAAATGAAAAGCTAGATGTAAAAGTGCAAGCAAAATTATTTGATACACACTTCTTAGATAATTTTACTTATATAAGGATCATAAAACAGCATAATGCCTGAATTGTATTTATAATCACACCTGTGCTCATAGAAAACAATCATCATAAATAAGAAAAGAATAAAAATAAAGTAGGAGATAAAATCAGCCACGTGCTATTTTATGTTTATTGATGGTAGGATATAATAAATATCATGCAGCATGTACAATACATTTTTACTTATTTAGGGATGATAGTTTTGATTTTTGAAATCGATGTTTAAGAATACTTAGCAATAGAATGGTTGACTATATCACAAAATGTCAAGAAATAGCTGATACTCAATTTGAGAAATACCATTTTACCTAAAATACATTGGTCCAAGTTTCCATTTAGTTTGCTCTTTATTTATTCTGAACAAGCCAGCCATCATTAAGTAGCACTTTATTTTTTAGCAATTTTATATTTTATGAAGAGAAAAATATATTTGTTTCATAACCTGCTATCAGTCACAGTTAGAAATCACAAATTGCTTCTTCTAATGTTCCAGAATTCATAATAGAAAATGTAAAATGTAAACATCATTTCACGATCAGAAACCCTCCACTTAATAGGCACTTGACAAATGTTTGTTAAATAAACAAATAATAGTAATAACAATTAGGATTAACATGCACACTAACCTTGGCTAATGTGCTTGAAAAAAACTCAAAATTTGCTTGTATTAACTCAAAGTAAGCTATTTTAAATGTCACCATTTTAAGTCTAGAAACACAATAAAATGCAAAATGTCAGTTGATGTAGTAAAAACATTACAGATTTTCAAAATTCATAAGGAAAGTGATATTTTTCATGTGACTGCAATACTTATGAATTAATTTAGTTACAGATACATTATTGCTGAAAACATTCAAATGCTGGGCTAACACGGTAAGTGAAATTATTTTAAAATCTTTATTCAATTTATTCTCCAGTTAACATAGTGCCAAGTTTCTCCTAACCTCTCCTTCTTTTACTAAAACAAATTACATAAGTGAATTACATCTCCAAGTCAGTACGACTATAAATGATGATCAGACCACTGCATATAAGTTATTTCAAGTCTGAAAAAGCAGAGATGTAACCAGAGTGAACAAATATAAATGTAAAAACAATCCAATTTTCAAAGGAAATGTATTTTCTTTTTAAGTCCAGTTTTCTTCAACATTTTGTATATAAATGATTCCCTTCATTTCAAATATTACCTAGTTTGGCATTATTTGCTTACATATTACAGTATGGGTATACATTAATATTCATAAAAATATATAGTCTTAACTGTGCCCAATCCATATTATCCTCCTTAAATTACCTCACATCTGTGAACAATCCATTTTTCTCATTACCAATTATGGGTGCTAGCTGGGTATTCCTTTAAAATCAAGGATCCAGAGCCAGACACTTACAACACTCATTCTGAGAATGTTCGTTGCTTCCAATCAGTAAGGCAACGGATGAAGTTTCCATTTTACAGTTCTGAGAATCATAGAGGCATGCATGCATACATTCATTCATAAAAACATTTATTGAACATTAATAGTGATATAAAGATAAGTATGACCCAAGGGGTCTTTACTGAAGAGGAGGTAGAGGATATAAACATCTAAACAAATCACTTTGTTTAAATGTAGTCAGGGCTGTTGATGATGTATGAAGAAAAAATTACATGGTGATTGGAGAACCAATTATGTGGTACGGAATGAAGAGAGATGATAGCTGAAGAGAACTGAGACCAAAATACAAAGGGCCACAAGCATCTTGTCATCCTACAGGCCAATTCTACTAAGTGGGACCCATGTACCAGCAGTATCAGCATTACCTGGTAGCTTAAAAATGCAGACGCTCACGTCCCATACGGGACCTACCCAAACAAAATTTGCATGTTAACAAAATTCCCAGGCGATCTGTATGCACTTTATAAACATGCATATAGTTCAGTGTTTCTTTTTTTTTGGAAACGAAGTTTTGCTCTTGTTGCCCAGGCTGGAGTGCAATGGCGCAATCTCAGCTCACCGCAACCTCCACCTCCTGGGTTCAAGCGATTCTCCTGCCTCAGCCTCCTGAGTAGCTAGGATTACAGGCACCTGCCACCATGCTCAGCTACTTTTTGTATTTTTAGTAGAGATGGGGTTTCTCCATGTTGGTCAGGTTGGTCTCAAACTTCTGACCTCAGGTGATCCACCCACCTCAGCCTCCCAAAGTGCTGGGATTACAGGCATGAGCCACCTCACCTGGCCTCAGTGTTTCTTCTTAAATGAAGCCCAGGCATAGCTATGTGAGAGTATGTGGGTCTATGCACACACACATACACAAAAGTTGGAAAGAAGACAAGGCAGAAAGAATGCCAACAGTCATTTCTTAGGTGGTGACTTATTTTCTCCTGTTCCTCCTTTCTCCTTCTTGCTCTCTTGTTAATCATTAAGAACAGTAATAATAAGAATTCATTTATTAAGCATTTTCCAAGTATTGCGGACTTAGTATTTATCTTATTTTAATTTTCAGATATTTAGTAAGTATGCTTTATCCTTATTTTTACAACGGGAAAACTGAGGTTGGGTAAGAGTAAGTAACTTTCTTAAGGTCACAGAGCTAGAAACTATGGAAACAGAATTGAACATATTCTGTTTTTAATCAAAATGTCATAGTATCACAAGCTTAACTGAATCACTGCTCTTATTACTCCATGATATAAAGACTTACATGCTAGGCTATAAACTGTAAGCCACTTGGCCACTCACTGTGTGATTTTTAGCTTTCTCTGTGCTTAACAGTTCCTGGTGATATGCCAGTAATTGTTAAAACTATAATCCTGATATTACCACATATTGAGTTTCATGGAAAACATAGCTCAATTTATCTAACTAATCTTATGAGCTAAATGTAACAAAGGTATTATGATATTTTACTATTAAAATACATGTCAAAAAGTAACAAAATATGTCTTGCTGCATAACACATCATACAAAAAATTACTGGCTTAAAATAATTCTTCTGCAATCTGGGATAGGATCAGGTGGGCAGGTCATTTGATCAATGTGGTGCCTGGAACATTCAATATGACTTCTCCATTCACGTGTCTGGAGTCACAGCTGGGAAGCTAAAATTTCTGTGGGCTGGCTAAGCATCTGTCTACATAATACTGCCAATAAGGTAGACAGATCTCCTTGCAATGGTGGCTCAGGGCTCCAGCAACATCCCACAAGAACAAGCCCCAGCACACAAGTGCTTATCAAACCTCTGCCTGCATCATGCTTTCTAATGTACTTCTGGCCAAAGCAAGACACATGCGCAAGCCAGCTGTCATGGAAAAGTTCTGTCTACATAGAACATGAATCCTGGGAGGTACCAAGTAATAGTCTACCAAGGATTTTTGAAGTTTATCCACTTTTTATATAGAGAGAAGAAAACAGGAATTGTTGCTTTTCCAGATTTGTTAAATCTTAGATTATTTTAAAATATATTTATGAAATATAAAAGCAATAATGCAACATACAAAATCAACTAAAATTAAATATTTAAATAATTTTTATGCCTCTTTGCTCATGGCACACATGGCCTCTAAACCCTGAGTCAAGTCCAGCACTCCAAGTGGTAGATAACAGAACCCATTCAGTTAATCAGATGGGACCTTCTCTCATTTAATCTTCACATGCTTAGGTTTACGTATGCTTATGTTTATGGTTTCATATTCTGGCCCTGATTTCTGAATCAGATCTCTTTGTTTTAATGACATTCTGGGCTACCCTTCTGGTTTGGGACTTTGGGATCCACTGTGATTTCTGAGGTCTAATTATTCGACATACCAGGTGCACAAGTCCATGTGCAAATCCTCTATCAGGCCTAATTCATGAAACATGGCTACTACTCCTACCTCCACCATTGAAGCCTGTCACTTCACTACTGGCAAACATATTTAGGGAAAGTTCTTACCCTCCTAATAAGATGAGGATGTAGAGAACCATTTACATAATTTACATTTATGCTTTTCTCTAAAAAAAAATAAATAAAAAATAAAAAAGACCACACTAAGCAGAATGTTTCTAAACAGATCTAAATTCCATAGGATTCTATTAATTTTTAAATTATTTTTATTCATGTATTCATTCATCAAGATTTTTTTTTTTTTTTTTTTTTTTAGATGGAGTCTCGCTCTGTTGCCAGGCTGGAGAGCAGTGGTGAGATCTCAGCTCCCCACATCCTCCACCTCCCGGGTTCAAGCGATTCTCCTGCCTCAGCCTCCCAAGTAGCTGGGATGACAGGCGCACGCCACCACGCCCAGCTAATTTTTGTGTTTTTAGTAGAGAAGGGGTTTCACCATGTTGGCCACGGTGGTCTTGATCTCTTGACCTCATGATGTGCCCCACTTGGCCTCCCAAAGTGCTGGGATTACAGGCGTGAGTCACTGCGCCCAGCCCAGCAAGTACTTATTATGGGCCTACTCTATGCACTATGTCATGTCAAGCTCTAGGAATGCAATGATGAATAAAAAAGGTATTCTCACTTACTTCTCAGAACAGACAATAAATAAATGAATAGAAAGATAAATGAATACAAAGTACAGATTATGATAAATGCTTTGGCTAAGCGAAGTGGCTCATGCCTGTAATCCTAGCACTTTGGGAGGCTGAGGGAGGCGGATCACCTGAGGTCAGGAGTTTTAGACCAGCCTGGCCAACATGGTGAAACCTCGTCACTACTAAAAATACAAAAATTAGCCAGGCGTGGTGGCAGGCACCTGTAATCACAGCTACTTGGTAGGCTGAGACAGGAGAATAGCTTGAACCCGAGAGGCGGAGGTTGAAGTGAGCTGAGATCACACCACTGCACTCCAGCCTGGGCAACAAAGCCAGACTCCATCTCAAAAGAAAAGAAAAAATAATTATGATAAGTGCTTTGGAACAAATAAACAGAGTGATATGATAGAGAATAAGAGAAAAAATGTTCCCTTCAAAAAGGAGGTCAAAGAAGGGCCTTATGAGGAGGTAATATTTAAGTGGACACCTTAATGTGAAAAAGACAGCCATGCAAAGACCACAGGAAAAAACCACTCAAGGAAAAGGAAAGTGCTATATTCAAGGAACCAAGAAACAACAGTTGGATGATAGCAAGTTAGAGAAAATGCAACAGGATGAATTTGGAATGGAAAGTGCAGCCAGATCACATAGGATCTCATGGACCTTGACGAAAAGTTGAACTGTATTCCTCTTCAAAGGCAGAACACTTCTCCTGGCCCTACTCAAGTTCTTTCCCTTCTAAGAAGCCATGGCTTAATCTTCTAGCCCAAAACTTCTCTTTCTGTAAACTCTCATACTCACCATCATCTCTGAATTGTCTTTCCAAAAAGATGTTACCAATGCTATCACTGTTAGAGCTATTAGAGCTGAAGAAGCCACAGGGTAGTGGTGACAGACTGGCATTGGGTGACAGCAGCTTGGGGAGTCACCTCTTTGTAGGCTTCCTGTTCCTCGGCTGGAAATGCAAAGCCTTCCTCCTATTCTGCAGTTCTTGTACTTATTCATAGATTTGTAGTTAAGACCATAGAGTCAGGCAGGAAATGGAAGAGGGAAAGCCAGGTGGCTTCCAGATTTCTACTGAAGCAGATCTTCGTAACACCAATTTTTTCTTTTTTTTTTTTTAAGTTTTTTATTTTTTCTGAGACAGGATCTCACTTTGTCACCCAGGCTGGAGTGCAGTGAACATCAGAATATTAGGCTATCACATGATTAAAGAGAATCCATGAGCTTGAAAGTTAATCTACAAACAAATTTTAGTTTATCAAATGTTTGAAATAGTCAAATTTCTATTTCTATATCTTAGTCAAGTAACAAAAAGTGACTCGTTAAAAAATATACATATATGATTTAATTTTCGATACTAAAAAATGGATAATATGCGATTCTTTAAAAATAAATTTTATTTTATGTAGTCTAACTACAGTGATATGTACTTACGGAAAATACAGAAAATATTAAAGTAGCAAAAATGTTTAATATACTCTTTGTCCCCAAGAAAAGTAACATTTTGGCTTAATTTCTCGTTTTTATCTGTTTTTAATTCTTTTTTATTTTTATTTCCTTTTAAAACTAATTGTGATCATATAGTCCATATGATATTACAGCATTTTAAAAAATCAACATTATAAGACATTTTCTGGGTTATTATCAACTTTGTAAACATTATTACATGCAATTTTATAACACTCCATCAAATAAATGTATCAAAATGAAGCACTTTCCATACTGGAAGAACTGCAGATTTCTACTACAATTCAGATTTAGCACTTCTTCTCAAACAAAGAGAAACAAAGATATACCTTATCTCAAGGAAATAAAGTTATCTTCCAAAACTACACAAATTTACATATTATTCCTACATATCTATAAAAACAAATAAGCTAATGACTTCATTCATGCTGATAAAAAATGAAGAATTATTTTCACAATACAGGAGTATCACTTTTATTAAGACATGGATAACGAAGTTCAAGGTCCCTTTTTTCTTCTAATTATATACAGTGTGATATTTTGCTTTGAAAGGCTCAACTCAAATACCAAATACCCATACCAAAATACTGATATGTAAACAGAAAAAAAAAAAAAAGTCAAAAAAGAATAAAAAGAGCTAAATCCCAGAAAAAAATCTAGGCTAGTTATTCCCAAACTTATAGAGCTTTAAAAGTAAACATTCCCAGGCTTGTAAGCCTAGCTCAGTATCAGAATCTTTTGAGGTAGAGCCTGGAAATCTGTATTTTAAAATTCCCCCAGAAGAGGCTGGGCACAGTGGCTCATGCCTGTAATCCCAGCACTTTGGGAGGCCGATGTGGGCGGATCACGTGGGGTCAGGAATTCGAGACCAGCCTGGCCAACAGGGTAAAACCCCATCTCTACTAAAAATATACACATTAGCCAGTGTGGTGGCATGTGCCTGTAATCCCAGTTATTCGAGAAGCTGAGGCAGGAAAATCACTTGAACCCGGGAGGAAGAGGTCGCAGTGAGCCAAGATCGCGCCACTGCACTCCAGCCTGGGAGACAGGGCGAGATTTCATCTCAAAAAAGAACTTCCCCAAACAGAATGTGAAGAAAGGTCTGGTGTGAGAGGAATGGAGTTGGTCCCTATATCTATCACAGAGAGAAAAGTGGCCCAGATTTTTATTAGCTCACATAAATGGTACATTTCTTCCCCAATCCTCTTTAATACTTTGATCAAATGTCTTGGTATATGTAATCAAGCAAGTTCTCTAGACAAACGTTTCTAGAAGTGGTCTTTGTATCATCTGCCCCCCAAACATTTGGAATGGTTGTTTTGAAAAATGCAAATTCCTGGGCCTATGGCAAGGCTACTGAATTGGGAATGTGGCCAGATATTTGCATTTCAAACATATACCTCAATAATTGCCAGTGACCTCAATAACTGCCAGGTCCAGAGGTTATTCTCAAAAATGGAGGTGTTTAAAATCTACTTTTATAAATGATGACTATCTCATCATCGTTCCTCTTTCTTTTTTTTTTTTTTTTTTTTTTTGAGAGGGAGTCTGGCTCTGTTGCCCAGGCTGGAGTGCAGCGGCCGGATCTCAGCTCACTGCAAGCTCCGCCTCCCGGGTTTACGCCATTCTCCTGCCTCAGCCTCCCGAGTAGCTGGGACTACAGGTGCCCGCCACTTCGCCTGGCTAGTTTTTTGTATTTTTTTAGTAGAGACGGGGTTTCACCGTGTTAGCCAGGATGGTCTCGAACTCCTGACCTCGTGATCCGCCCGTCTCGGCCTCCCAAAGTGCTGGGATTACAGGCTTGAGCCACCGCGCCCGGCCGCTACCTCTTTCTTAACTAAAATTCAACAACTCAGAAAGATCTATGTGGAGTGTATGATCACATAATCATTCATTCCTTATCCATTCATTGTTTCATCAATTCTTTCTCATTCTTACCCGATTATATTGTCACAGGTTAAAAACTCTTACCACCCAGGGTTCACTCTTGTTCACACTACCAGAAATGATTTACTAAGAGGACATATTTTTAAAAGTCAGCAATCTAAATCAAACTTCTCTTTCTTATATTACAAATAACAAGAAATGTGTTGGAACTCACCAAGAGAAATAAAAAGCATGACTGAGAACAACAAATAAAAAGAAATATAGAAATTTATAACCTCTGCAGAAGAGCCAAGGCCCCAGTAACAAACATTTTTTCTTCCAGGCAGAAAATTTTGCTCGCCCTACCTGATATTGTGCAAGTATGTTTACTGCAGTTTAATATCCACACAAGCAGGAGAAGGAATTTAATAATTTTTCAACTGGAATGAATTGACAGCCAGTGTTAGAAAACTGCAGACTCTGCGGAATCAATAAAGGCTGCTGGCATCACAAAGTAGTACTTTTGCCCAGAAAACATCTCACAAAGGTCGGGTTTACAAACCACCAGGTAGCAGTATCACTTTCACATCTTTCCAAGGCTATTAAAATTCCATTAAACAATCTTCCAAAACCAACTTGCAGCCTTTAAAGTTCTCCAACATCATCCCAGAGACAGATCAGCCTCAGTTCAAATGGTAAAAGCAAACACTTGGTTAACTCTTGTTCCTGGTCACAAGAATCATTTGTAGAATTCTGTTTAGTAAAGGTATCAAAGCAAATATATATTACTTATAACTGTAAGTGTGGAACTAGGTGGACATACCCTTTTGGTAAAATGTTAGATACTCGTTAACTATCAGATGATTTCGCAAAGTCAGTTATTTCTCTGTTGTAAATCTTGGAAAGCCACCAACTCTAAATATCTGGTGTTATAAAATCAAGCCCATGTCATAAGACACAGCATTCAATTGTGCTGGAAGAGCAGCTGAAACTAAGCAATATCTCTTGCCCACTTAAAAAATATGGTTTTTCCATACTTTTTCATTATGGGTTTCAAGTCATACATGGAATTTCATCAGGCATAATCAATTCTAGATTAACCACTCATTCAACATTTATTGCGCACCTACTAAACCCATATATTCACACTGCCACATGTGCCTGACCCCAGTCCCCTCTTGGTTCAGTCTTCCCGTGTCCTAAAACACAGACGAAGAAATGGGAAACACGTGCTCCTGAGTGAGCAGCGTATCTCTCCACCTCTGAGCAGAGACGCATGGCTGTCACCAGACGCAGGCAAGAGTCTTCATTAAATACAGCAGTTTTCCTCCAAAGGGCATAAACTTCATTATTTGCTTATTTGATCTCAAAAGCAGGTGGATTTGCACTCAATCAAAGCAGAATATGGGCACCTCAGGATCTTGATAGAGAACACAGAAGTCTGTTGCCCTATTCAAACCAAACGTCTGGCTGAAAGAATTATGTTTATAGTGGAAAATGGGCAGGCTATTTGTTCCTTTAAATCAGTGGTCTCCACATATCACTTTCTGAATCAGCTAAAAAGTTTTTTAAAAGTATTCCCATAGATGTATACTTATTAATTATATTCATGTACTACTATACTAACAAATACAATATGAAACATACACACAAAAAAAGAAAAATTTAAAGAATGAGAAAACACAAATAAATACAAATTCTAATGTTTTCTTCCTGGACCTAGCTATACCACCTCACAAAATGACCTACGGTGTACAAACCCCTAAGCTATTAGCCTCTATAACAGGAGTCCTTTACAGCACCCAATGGCTGTGGAATCTGGAAGTGGACTGGATTATCAGTGAGTAGCATACTTTGTACTGTCTTAGCACCCAAGAAATCACTTCAGGGTGTTATGCTTTTCAAGACACGTGTGCAAGTTCTTCTTTTTTGAGACGGAGTCTCGCTCTGTTGCCCAGGCTGGAGTGCAGTGGTGCTGTCTTGGCTCCCTGCAACCTCCACCTCCCGGATTCAAGCGATTCTCCTGCCTCAGCCTCCCAAGTAGCTGGGATTACAGGTGTGCACCACCATGCCTAGCTATTTTTTGTATTTTTAGTAGAGATGGGTTTTCGTCACATTGGTGAGGCTGGTTTAGAACTCCCGACCCCAGGTGACCCACCCGCCTCGGCCTCCCAAAGTGCTGGGGATTACAGGCATGAGCCACACGCCCGGCCGGCACATCTGCAAGTTCTAACAAGAAACACCAAAATATGTAATTCTCAGAAACATAGTATGTGAGTGACTGTTAAAGGGACGCTGCTGGGATCTACTCTATCCCTCACCACTCCCTGCGTGAAAACTCTTTTGAACCTAATGCCAAGCTGGTATTACTTTTCTTCAAAGACAGTAAGTGTTCAAGAAGCTAAGAGTCAAAACTGTTGCTTGATTTGAAATACCACATGTGTGATTATGGCCAACTTTCCAGTGTTCCAATTTTCCACCAAGTTCCAAACTTTCTATTCTTATCTGTTTTCCCAGAATCTCATTATTTTAAATAACTTTTATACTTAACTGTATGTTTGTAAATTGTTTTATAGAGCACAAAAGAGTAAAAAGTAACTAAAACTCACCAATAGCAGTGAGGGATGACTGCACTATGATTTTCATAAGGATAGATTTAAAAAGGTATTTCCAGAAGCAGCAGATTTTCTGTACTTTGGATTATATATACTCTGAACTATGAAAACTCGGAATTATGAAAAAAATGTAACAACCTTGGGATCGCATCCTTGTTTCCCATGGCAAGGATAAGCTGTTTGCTCCATTATCAGCAAACCTCTCCTTCTGTCCTCCTCATTGGCAGAAGTAATCAACTATTGATTGTAATAATGCACTGTTATCATACCTTTTCTAAAGCATGTGCCTATTAGCAGAAATAAGAACTGCTTCTAATGAATGCTCAATAAATATTTGTTGAATGAATGGAAAAATAACAGCTACATAGTTCCAATAGTTACCTTAGTTAAAGAGTCACCATTTGGTTTATTTCTTTCGGAGACTTCGCCATCACAGAAGCCTCGGGATTCAGAACAGCAAGTAGATTTCATCCCGAATACCCAGCATAATCAATAGCAGTGGCTAACAAGAACTTAGTGAGAGGGATTCTGAGGAAGAAACCTGGTTGATTTGTAAGAATGACTTCTGTTATCCCAAATGTGGTGTCTGTTTTTGCATACTTCAATTTTCATTAGTCCAACAAGCTACTCTCTCTCTTAAACTAGGAGGGGATCCTTAAAGACAGGGACCATGTGGTTTTCATCCCAATTCCTACATATGCACAGTAAGTGCTCCATAAATGTCAGTCACCCTTTTGTGATGCCTTGGTTGATAATAGAAACAGCTGAGCCTTTTAACTTAAATAAGTACCTTTGGACTTTGAAACCATCCATTCACTATCTAGGGCGTATTAGCAAATTAACAACAATTGTGTTGCCCCTCCACCTTCCCTATTTGGCCATTATTTACTAATCAACCAGGGTTTCTCCTCAGAATCCTCACTAGAATTGAGAGCGACAGCTCATTTTACAGCTTCAACCAAAAAATTTTCTAGAATAGTGGTTCTTAATTGTAGTTCTCGCCTCTGACTATCACTGGAGTCACCTGTGTTTTAGAAAACGCAAAGCCCTCATCCATGGAAATTGTGATGCAATTGTTAAGGTTATGATGCAGACACATTTGGTTTTGGTTTTATAAGACTGCGAAGTGAGTTAAACAACCAGATTGAGAACACTAATCTAGTCTACATCTATATTAGTTCTTAAAGGCTAAATCCTTCTTTTATGGATTGACAATACGTATTAACATATTAGACAAAGAACCAGAAGTTCTGCCACGATGAATCTTGATTAATTTGTTTAAATTAACTTCCCCCAAAATTGACCATGAAACCCCTTCATCAATAACCCCTATCATACAGGGTTTTTTATTTATTTATTTATTTTTGAGACAAAGTCCCCTCTGTCGCCCAGGCTGGAGTGCAGTGGCACGATCTTGGCTCACTGCAACCTCCACCTTCTGGGTTCAAGTGATTCTTCTGCCTCAGCCTCCCAAGTAGCTGGGGTTACAGGCATGGGCCACCACGCCTAGCTAATTTTTGTATTTTTAGTAGAGAAAGGGTTTCATCCTGTTTGGCAGCCTGGTCTCGAACTCCTGAACTCAAGTGATCTGCCTGCCGAGACCCTATCAAAGTGCTGGGATTACAGGCATGAGCCACGACTGGCCTATCATACAGCTTTAATGGAGCACAGCCATATCCATTCATTTGCATATTTTCTGTGGCTGCTTTCATGCTACAAGGACAGAATAAAATAGTTGCAACAGAGACCTTATGGCTCACAAAGCCTAAAATATTTACTATTTGTCCTTGAAGGAAACCTTCACCACTCCTGGATTGCAGTGTTCAGCAATACCTTTAAAAATTAGAAACACTAATCTAAACCAGCAGATCCTGGCTGAATCCTCAAAGTTCTGAGGAAAGGCCTCATTAAACAGGGCCCCACTTCTGCTTCAACCACGGTGGTCTGCCTCTACCTTTTCAAGTTTCCTTTGTAAAAAGGGTTCCCTTTGTTGCTAAGAAAAGTTTAACCACCACTGACAGAAACTCAGAGACCTGAATAGGCAAAGGTCACATAAATTATACTCTGTTTTTGCCACTGAGAGTCTTAGCTAACAGTCCCTGAAGTCACAGCAATTAATCTTAGCTTATTTAAACTGAGTATCTGATAAACAGCTATTTAGGCACCGTGTTCACGATCAAGTCACGTTCATTATGTACATTACATTTATTTAGTTCTCCCAAAAAATGTCTTTTAAAGGTTACATTTTAATATTATATTTTTGGGTTTTGCAAGAATCAACAGAAGAAAAAGCTAGGT
Source organism: Colobus angolensis palliatus (assembly GCF_000951035.1). Taxonomy (NCBI): domain Eukaryota; kingdom Metazoa; phylum Chordata; class Mammalia; order Primates; family Cercopithecidae; genus Colobus; species Colobus angolensis. The sequence goes on along the minus strand of NW_012119598.1, from coordinate 21,896,422 downwards.
AGAGAATGTATCTTCAATTTCTATCTTTAATCAAAAACATTTCTACTATATCATTCAGTGTCTCCTAGGAAAGAATGCATGAAAATAATTCTTCGTGTTTAGTGCCTAGAAACATGTGGACTTCTCTTGGTAAAGTATATACTTTCTTTTACATACTCCTATCAGATTATATAAATCACTCTATTTCGCTATTCCTCTGAGGAGCCAGGACTCATCAGTTGTAAAATCATCTTCCCTCTTTCAGAACACAATACAGCATTTAACATGGCTCTTATTTCCATGGTCTTTTACATACAATCATTTAATGTAAGCTGCCTAAAATCCTTTTTGGAAGTTGATATGTAAATTGCATCATTAATCCTACAGATAACATGCATTTCTCAATTGAATACAGCACATATGAAAAGATAGAGGAATTAAAGAGACATTTAATTTAACTGCTATATAAACAGAATGCAATTATTGGCCCCGTTTTAATCTTGGGTAGAAATCAATGTATAATAATCATCATTACAGTCAAATGGTACTTGATTTAAAGTGTACAACTGAACAATTTTAAGCTTATACACAGAAAATCAAATATTGTTCATATTCTTTCCTATCTAAAAAAGTAGGAAGCAATGTACTACAGCTGCATTTCATAATTAACCTTATACATACTAGGTAGTATCTTTGCAAGTCTTGAAATACAGAATCCATTTTTTTAAATTCCAACAATAATATCAAAATCACTAGGCATCAAGAAATTTTCTTCCTGTTCTGAATATTTCATCCTAATTTATTTTACCTTTCCATAACCAGTTGATGCCACTTATCTTGCAGGGGCTTTTCAGATTTATGAGGGAGCCAAAAAGTAGTAACACACAAACGAGATCTAGAAAAGCACACGATAGCTATAAAAACAGCTCATCCATCATCTCTACATTTTGATTCCAGAGACAGCGCGGTGAAAGGTGTTGTTTCCACACCACTCACTCTGCACGTTTAAAAAGGTTTGCTCCATCACTTACACAACTGAAACTGATTGATTAGCTGCTAGGGAAAAATCAATACAAATATCCTAGAAAACACTAGCTTGTAAATTCATTCTGGCCCCAACAAAGTCCTGGTCACCACTTGACATGTTTGTCTGGATATCTAAAATGCAACCGTGTCAAACCCAGCAAACTCAGCCCCCAAACACTGTTAATCCTAGGAATTTTTAAAACCTCAATCTCATCAGAAGGGAGGAAGTGAGAAGGAATTTTTTGCAACGGTCTGTGAGAACAACGAGATGATACCCAGAAGTTACCTGGTAAATCTTAAACTCACATGCAGAAGTCACCTCAAAAATAAAACACACACTGAGAAGGTAAAAATAGTCAATTATGGAGGTTGAGAGAGAGAAAAATAAATGCCAGAAAACCAGTTAAACAGACGTAATTTATATAGAAAAGAAATTACATTTATATTTAAACATAGAAATATTTACTTTAGTGCTGTCCATTCAAAAGTTAACGAGCTCTCTCATTTTTTTTGGCAGCTGAATGCATAGTCAGCATATTTTTAGTATTGTGGGAAGCCATTTTATATTCAGAATGATTTTATGATTATTTCAGAATCTCTTCTAAATGTTTCCTTGCCTTTGGGTTAGCCTTTAGTCTCCTAATGCATTAGACTAACAAGAAATACATTTTTATGAATATAAAATGCTCATAATCACACCTGTAATCCCAGAACTTTGGGAGGCAAAGGTGGGCGGATCACCTGAGGCCAGGAGTTTGAGACCAGCCTGGGCAACATGGCAAAACCCTGTCTCTATCAAAAATAGAAAAATTAGCCAGGTGTGGTTGTGCACACCTGTAGTCCCAGCTACTTAGGAGGCTGAGGTGGTAGGATTGCTTGAGCCCAGGAGGAGGAGGCTGCAGTGAGCCGAGATCATGTCACCGCACTCCAGTGAGATCTCACCTCAAAAAAAAAAAAGTCTGATAAACATGCTATTCAGAATAAAAATTTGATCCTATTGTATATTGTATCATATGACTGGAAATTTGGGTTCCAATCCTCACTCCACAGTTGATTTAGAATTTAAAAAAATCAATTTGTAATTCTGACATACAGGAGCCATTAAAAAAATTAAAAGAAAGAAAATGTCACTTTAAGGATGGGAAATTTAACTCCCACCCACAGAGTAACTTTAAACCTAGTACTGCCTTTATTGGTGGCATATTTAGGTTTTTCATTATAGGGTAACTTTTCACAAAACCATGTTTGTTATTCATTATAAGACAGGCAATCTAATCATGGTAGAATGCAGAACTTAAGAGTTTCCGGTCTAAAGAATATTCCTATCACCTGAATGATTAAATAACTAAATGTACAAAAGTCATCGTAATAAGAAAATGAGTCATTTCTTCTATTATGTTTACTTTCATAATTATTATTTGCAATTTTAAAGTTCAAACTTAGGATTTCTATAACAGCATTAAAATCTCAATTTCTTTTGCAGAAAAAAGATAATGCTACTAAATGTCTTAAAAATATTAGCTTATAGATTGATACTACCTATTTTTGAAAGGGATTATAAGGCTACTCTTAGCATGAATTTGCACTTCTCAAATTTAGAAAATGAAAGGTAACTGTCATACTAGATATCTATCTACAGAGAAATTTTTCATAAAACATAATTTAGACTCAAAAGAAAATCTGTCATTTGATTTTAGTCATTAATGTTTTTGCTATGGATGTTACAACACTCTTACCCAAAATCAGACTTCTCTTCCTGACTTCGGATTTTAGTTTAAGTAATATTTCTTCTTCATAACATTGACATAGCCAATTACTTCATACATGTTATCTCAAATTCTTAAAACAAAAACATTAAATGTTATAGTGATGAGAAAGCCATAAGCTTAGAGAGGTGAGACACCGTGTTCACATCATGTGGCTGGCAAGCAACAGTGCAGTATTTCAAATCTAAACTGCTTATAGCAAAAAGCACCAAATACTTGAGGGCTTAAAATTTTTCTGGCTGGGCGCAGTGGCTCACACCCGTAATCCCAGCACTCTGGGAGGTCAAGGTGGCTTGAGACCAGGAGTTCGAGGACCAGCCTGGCCAATACAGGGAGACCCTGTCTCTCTAAAAAATTTAAAAATTAGCCAGACTTGGTAGTGTATGCCTATAGTCGCAACTACTGGGGAGGCTGAGGCAGGAGGATAGCTTGAGCCCAACAGTTTGAAGCTACAGTGAGCTCTGACTGTACCACAACACTCCAGCCTGGTTGATACAGTGTGAGACCCTGTTACCAAAAGAAAAATAAAAATAAAAATAAAAAAACAACTACATTTCCTGAACACACTGGGTTATCTCACAATTTAGCTCACCAGTTCAAAAACTAGTTTTTAGTTTCAATTCTAATACACAGATAATAACGTAACAGAAAAAACTCATGTTGCAAACATTCCATGGTTGGGAATAAAAAGATACTTATCTTACTGATGTTGGTAAGAGCAATCTTCTAATACTTTCTCTAAAAATAGCTACTACATTACTGCTAACCTCTGATATATTATTTGAATCACTCACCTTAACTAGTCCAACCCACTTGTATATGACAATGTTAACTAACTAAAGATCTACAGAAGCAATACACTGTAACTTGGTTGCTCAGAGGGCATCTCTAAAGATAAATCACAGAGCTAAGGTGGATATTGTTAGAAAAAGTCATAATCCGTTTATACAAACTATGTTTCTGAGGCAGGAGAATAGGGCCTGGAGGCAGGGAACCTAAGGCCAATTCACCCTGACTTCCCTAGAACTAAATAGGAAAAAAAAAAAAAAAACTTTCCAGCCTAAGTAAAAAAAGGACCAGAGGTTACTCCCTTTGCAAACCCCCATATTTTCTGCAGCACAGATGGGAAATTGAAAGTACCTCTGATTGTTGCTTTCTGCAACCAGTCAGATATTTGTATAAGCATGTAACTTTGTAAGTTCACTTCAGCTTTCCACAACCAATCAGATGTTTGCATAGGAGTGTGACCTTTGTAACTGCACGTCAGCCTCTGATTGGTTGTTTTCCACAACCAATCAGACTGACCGCGGGGCCACCATTTCATTTACATGGCGTGAACACCAAGTGGCCAATGGGAAACCTCTAGAGGGTAGCTGGATCCCAGAAGATTCTGTATCCGGGCCCCCTGAGCGCTGCTCAGACTCGCTCCCACACTGTGGAGCGTACTTTCATTCTCAATAAATCTCTGCTTTTGTTGCTTGATTCTTTCCTTGCTTTGTTTGTGCGTTTTGTCCAGTTGTTTGTTTAAAACGCAAAGAACCTGGACACCATCCACAGGTAATACTTCTGTCTTCTTTTTTTCACAAGTCATGTATAATTCATAAATGTGTCCATATAAAGCCACGAAGCAATCATATCCAAATGTTGGCGTAAGTTACAGGTGAGAATAGATGTAAGCAAGTGAAGAGGAGATTTTCACTTTCTACATGGTGATTTTACAGCTTTACATTTTTCAAATAAATTTTCAAGTAAAATAAAATAGACTTTTCAAAAAATTATATGCAGTTGCACTTAGAAATGCATGATGTTTAAAAAAAAAGTACTAATTTGCATGCCTTCTAAGTTGCAGTGTTTGGTAGACAGATGTTTAATATCCCCATTATCTGACAGATATATGAAAAAACAAACACTAATTAAGAATGCCAGCAAATATTTTTTCAAATAGATTTAGTTTCTGGGAAAATTTTTGCCCCTTTTAAACAATCCTTGGAAGTACTGGTTATGCTGTAGCAAAGACAACCACCCAGGCTTTTTCTTAGATTAGACAATAATCTGGCTCTAAAAGGAGAACACTAGCAAGAGTCAGTAAATTTCCTTTATTTCTCTCTCAATACTAGTTGAATGTGAAAGGAGGAGGGGACTGAGCTAAGAATATACAAGTGGAGAAAAACTGTTGGGAGGCATCAATAAATCAAGCAAGGGGATATTTTTCTCTATTAAAAGAAACATTCCAAATTCATGTTTCTAAAAGTTTTCCATAGACTAAACAAAAAAATGAATTTGGAACTCACACTTTCTGAGGCCCAGAGTAGGAAGTATTGAAATTAGCACTCCAAGTTACTTGCCAAAAAGAAAAGCACATTGCCAATAACTATTAACCTGCAAGATTATGAGACAATAGATTATCTCATGTTAGGAGTAAAAACACACCACTGTTACAGGCACATACTATAAACAAAGACAAAAAAGGAAGTTTATGGTTTGAGCAGTTATATGTCCACACAACTGTGACTCATGTTAAAGATAAGTCTTATTATATGCTGAGAGAGACCTAGATAATCACATTTCCCAGCAAGTGATGATTCAGAAGTAGTTGGCCCCCCCACACAAATCATTCTCATTAGGCCTCTCCCCCAGTACCACTCTTTACTGGTCTGACAGTTCTGTTAAAATAGTAGCCTCCTTTATTGGCTGATATGAAAACCTACCTTCTTCAAAGAAGTCTACAAACCCTAATTAGCTCCATTTTCTAAATGGTCCAAAAAAGTCAAAGAAAGAGATGAAAAATCTGAGTATTTCACTTGTCCACAAAAATCTTAACAGACATCAGAGGCTCATGGATTTCATTTTATCTTAATTTTGTCTTTTCCATGGAGTCTAGAGGTGGGTGATAAAGTTCAAAATACATCATTTACCTTAGAGTGGTAAGAAAATGGAAGCGTAGTAAAAGAAGAGTAATTAATGTAAAAATAAACTAAGTGATTAAATCTGGTCACATCTTTTATTAGTTAAGCTGATATATTTGTAAAACTCTTCATAAAACTAACGAAGTCGGTCTCTAAACTGAAGTATTACTTACAAGACTAACATAATTTACTAAGAAGACCAATTTCACATGTAATTCTAGAAACTCTTACCTTGAAAAGATTGTTTGGCTCTATCTACTAGTTCATCAATTGGATAACTGGCCAAATTTCCTCTGGCGTGTTTAGTTTTGCAGTAGGTACAAGCATTGAGACACCTGTTCAAATGATAACAATAAATAAGACTCAAATTTCTAAAGATAGTGTATACTTATTAACATGGGACTACCTCAAAACATATACAAAAGTGCTCTTTCAGAAACATTTGCATAGTTTATACAAGAGATTCAAAAACCAAGTATCTACCATGTCTCAGAGTTATTTTATCTCTACCAGGCACAAAAATTTGTAATTTTTGTGAGTAGTTGAAAAAAATTTCAACTGCTCAAGAATGGCTGTACAAATCACGTATTATCTAGAAGTGCACATATCTATGAGGAAGAAAGTTTAAAAATGCTTACAATGACTAATCAAAAGAAATTCAAGACCTACATTACTTTTCATAAACTACTGACATTACTTTGGCCAACATAACTACAAAGTTCTGGTATCCTCTATACATACTATATTATTCAGAAAGGACACATACTCTTTTAACTTTCAACTAATGATATAAGAATAAATAAGTAGATAATACAGCATTCTCATAAGAAAATACACTCTTAGAAATTTTTAGATAATCTTTTTTCACTCCTTGAAATCAGGAAAAAATATTAAAGCATGTTCAATGAACAGTTCTCTGAGACTACATTAATCAAAGTAAAAAAAGTAGAATGGCAATATTAGCTTTAAAAAATTAAAAAATTGGCATATTTCCCAATAGTATTTAGACATGATATAGAATTGTCTTTTTTAAAACTAAAATATTGATTCTACTGTTATAATATTAAAATATACCATAAACAAAATTATTACAAAATAAAAGACACAGTTACAAAATAAAAAATAGTTCTATATCAAAAAGATAAGGCCCAATAACGCTGAACCAGAGAGAAAGGAACATCTCTTCAGTGATTCGATTGCTATAATGAGTAGCAAGGCTTTAAAAAGACCGTCAGTACACAAATGTTTTAAAATTTCATACTGAGAAAAATAGTACTTTTAACAATTGAATTTGACCCATCTGTAATTTTATTAATATATGACTTTAAGATACATATGAATCACTGTACTCAGCAGTCAAATATGCAATGCTTAATTTCTGAGAATTTTCACATGGGATCCTTATGTAAAGTAACATACATTTTAAAATGTGTTTTACTATTTAACCGACCACATAATCTTGAACTGCTAACACTCTTTTCCTCCTAAGCAATTTACATTTTTAAAATAAACGCAAATTGTGGCCTCTCTTACAAATAGAGGTTCTAGTCTCCCAGTTGTTATATGTCTTCTCTTTACATTTTCTGCCCTTTCTATAACAAGGGGAAGGAGAAAACCATTCTATTGTCGTTTCCTCGGGAGAGTAACTCAATTTTGTTTAGCCCCTACTGCGCATCAGACATTGTTACCGATATTTTCTTTTCTTTTTTCCTTTTTCTGTTGTTTTGTTTTGTTTTTTTAATAGAAACAGGGTCTCGCTATGTTGCCCAGGTTGGTCTCGAACTCGTGGGTTCAAGTGACCCTCCTGTCTTGGCCTCCCAAAGTGCTGGGATTACAGGCGTGAGCCAACGAGCCTGTTACTGGATATTTTATACGCCTTTTCTCATTTAACCCTTTCAGAGTTGGGTTTCCCTATCTCCATCTTAGAGAAAAGAATCCACCTCAAAAACTCAGGTAAGTAGCTTGCTCAAGGCCATGTAACAGCTGAGATTCAAATCCAGGCCAGTGAGATTTCAAACTCCAAGATGTTTCCATACCAAGCTGCTCTCTCCCACAAGAACTGAGCGCCAAACATCTCAGCTGCACAAACATGCAAATAAAAAGACCTGCAAATCATCTGACATGAGATATAAACTAATATAGCATATACATTCAAATATATGGCCAGTACTTATCTTCCTGAAGCTAAATATGAAGCTATTTAATTAAAATATGTGTTTCTCTCCTTTATTCTTTGGAAATCTAAGGTCAGGCCTCTTGTCCATTCACTGTCCTAAACCTGTCACTTTCACCCTTGTTTACAAGTTCTGGTTTTCATCCTCCAGCTGGTACTGTGTGAAAATGTGTCACTTCGTCGGACTTGCCACATCATTTCAAATTCCATAGCTCAGGTTCTCAGGCTGTTTACTGGTACACTGGAAGATCAGGGTTCTCTGCTTTTTCCTCGAGTGTCTTCATGGCCCAGTCAATGCAGCAGGCCCTGTCATGAAACTGTGATTCCCACGTATGACTGGCATTCACCTAAGTTAAATCAGCATCCTTCCAGGGAACATGTCATCTCTCCTTCTAATACTACCTCATTTATTGTGATCCCTTTCCCTTATTTGTCCTATTACCAATGGAAAGCTCCATAAATTAAGTGAACAATCTTAATGGAAGTTATTGGTCGAGCATTCCTAATCTGAAAATCTGAAATCCTCCCAAATCTGAAACTTTTTGAGCAACCACATGACACAACAAGAAGAAAATTCCACACCTGACCTCATGTGACGGGTTGCAATCAAAATACAGTCAAAACTTTGCTTCATGCGCAAAATTATTTTTAAAATATTATGTAAATTCCCTTCTGGCTATGTGTATAAGGTGTACATGAAACATAAATGAATTCTGTGTTTGGACTTGGGTCTCATCCCCAGGATATCTATCTATCTATCTATCTATCTATCTATCTATCTATCTATCTGCAAATATTCCAAAATCTGAAAAAAAAAAAAAAAATTCAAAACGCTTCTGGTTCCACGCATTTCAGATAAGGGATAGTCAACCTGTGCTAATATTTCTGACTTTGGCTGTTTCTGAAAAGTAACTGTCTTAAGGAACAGTGAAGCAGGGTGAAAGGGCAGGGAAGAAAAAGAGAAAAGAAACTTATTTTAAAATTTATAACATAAATGAATTGATATATGTAAAATACTCAGAATGGTGTCTGTATCTAGTAGGCGATCAGTAAGTGTTGGCCACTGGTAGTTTAACGTGACTCTTATTAAACAATTCTGTAGGCCGGGCGCGGTGGCTCAAGCCTGTAATCTCAGCACTTTGGGAGGCCGAGACGGGCGGATCACGAGGTCAGGAAATCGAGACCATCCTGGCTAACACGGTGAAACCCCGTCTCTACTAAAAAATACAAAAACGAGCCGGGCGAGGTGGCGGGCGCCTGTAGTCCCAGCTACTCGGGAGGCTGAGGCCGGAGAATGGCGTAAACCCCGGGGGCGGAGCTTGCAGTGAGCTGAGATCAGGCCACTGCACTCCAGCCCGGGCAACAGAGCTAGACTCCATCTCAAAAAAAAAAAAAAAAAAAAAAAATTCTGTGAGGAAATAATTATGCATTATCATATCCCAGCTGTACTTAACTTTATGGAACAGATGCGTTGCTGACAGGTTAAAAGTCAACTGTGGAAACCAAATCACATTTTCCTACTGTCTCACTTAATAAAGATGGAAATGTATTCCCCGTGGAAAAACACTAATGAAACTGTACCAAAAAATTTAAATAAAACAAAGTGATATTCTGAAACATTTATAATACTTAAGCAAGTAAGAATATTACATGCAGAATTCAAAAAGCTCTGTGTTAAACTGTTGCCTTGAGGTTAATTATAGTTGCTGACATGATAATTTTTTGGTTTTTTGTTTGTTTGTTTTTGAGATGGAGTTTCGTTCCTGTTGCCCAGGTTGAAGTGCAATGTCGTGATCTCAGCTCACCGCAACCTCTGCCTCCTGGGTTCAAGCTATTCTCCTGCCTCAGGCTCCCTAGTAGCTGCGACTATAGGTACCCACCACCACACCTGGCTAATTTTGTATTTTTAGTAGAGACAGGGTTTCTCCACGTTCGTCAGGCTGGTCTTGAACTCCTCGCCTCAGGTGATCCACCCGCCTTGGCCTCCCAAAGTGCTGGGATTCCAGGCGTGAGCCACGACACCCAGCCAGTGATAGTTTTGAAGTTCCAAACTCTTTATTGTATAAGATGGGTTCATCCTTATCCACAGTTATCAAAATAATACCCTATATTATTTCAAGAAAGTAAAAATTTCTTAAGAGCACATGTTTTGGCTGCTTGTATGTTTATTTTTAATTTTTGTGGGTACATAGTAGGTGTATATATTTATAAGGTACAAGAGTACACTTCTTTAAACTTGCTATAACAGTACCAATGCCAGAAGAGAAAACCAAACACCGCATGTTCTCACTCATAGGTGGGAACTGAACAATGAGATCACTTGGACTCGGGAAGGGGAACATCACACACTGGGGCCTATCATGGGAAGGGGGGAGGGGGGAGGCATTGCATTGGGGAGTTATACCTGATATAAATGATGAATTGATGGGTGCTGATGAGTTGATGGGTGCAGCACACCAACATGGCACAAGTATACATATGTAACAAACCTGCACGTTATGCACATGTACCCTAGAACTTAAAGTACAATAATAAAAAAAATAAAAAAAAAAAAAAAAAAAAAAAAAAAAAGTACCAATGCAAGCATTAAATTTGCTATTGTCTTTTAAAAGCTTTAAAGAGAAGAGATTTGTTATAATACACAGAAAAAAAAATGCACTGTAAAATCAGAAAAGAAAGAATAAGCATTTTGATGCTATTTGGTTGAAAAACAGTTTTTCTAATCACCAAGAATTATGTCGACCAATCATTTCAACATAAGAAGCTTCCCATAAAATAAAGAAATTCACAATAGAAACCTTTAGAAGATAGTTTCAGTTATCTGTAAACAATTAAATAATTGTCTAGGAGAAAGAATACTGAGCCAGTTTCTTCAACTGTCAGAAAACAAAAGATCTTTGAAGGTTGACTGCAGAAAGCCAAAACCCAAATGAGATGGCTGTTGAACTACAAGGAAGATGCAAAATCCAAATAGGCCTAGACTGTCCTGATGGAAGGATAAAGCTAGCACACAATACCTACTAATCTTTGCACAGGTTGTTACATGGCCAGAGACCAAGAATGACTAAAACCCTCCAAAGCAGAGAGAGCTTAAGTATTTAATTTGGCAGTATAACCCAAGAGAGCTTTTTTATTATTTTTATTTTTTAAAAAAGGTTTTTTTGTAAAGACAGGGTGTCACTATGTTACCCAGACTGGTCCCAGGCTCAAGTTATCCTCCTGTCTCGGCCTCCCAAAGGGTTGGGATGACAGGCGTGAGCCATTGCACCCAGTTCACCCCTGAAGTCTTAAGAAACATCTATGGTAGCATGTTTTTAAATTACATAAACTGAACAAATGAAATAACAATGAGTTTTCTCAAATTAAAATACTTCAAAGGGTTTAAACACATAACGGTCAACTTAATATCCAAACCACATAAAGCAAGTGAAAACTAAAAGTTTGAACATACCTATTCTTTTTTTTGTAAAGAGCATCTTTAGATATTACAAATTCTGAAATAATTTAAAAATCAGAGTTACACTCTTAAAAAGTCACTCGTACTGGTATCTTTTTTTAATGGGGGGAAAAAAGGTGACTAATGTGACACAGTCTTCTGGTTTGCTCTGTCTCAGGTCAAAGATAACCTGAATATGCAAAAACCTTTTGGACTCAAGCACTAACACAACCTCCACTTTCCATTCCACTCGCATGATTTAATCATTATTTGTTTTTCATAAACTGATAGAGTATGATCTTTCTCAAAGCTTCAAATGTTACAAAATGGCCAGGAGTGGTGGCTCACGCTTGTAATCCGAGCACTTTGGGAGGCTGAGGCAGGAGGGCTGCTTGAGCTCAGGAATTCAAGACCAGCCTGAGCAACACAGTGAGACCTTGTCTCTACAAAAACAAAAAACAAATGTTACAAAATAATAAGCCCTCAATAAGAACTAAAACTTGGAAAAGTCACACTGTGGTCTAGCCACATTCTTCCAAACTGAAACACCATCAAGTGAAGAAAAAACAAAAACCCAAGAAACCAAAAGTTCACACAATGTAGACCGTGCCAGACTTGATTGTTAAATATGGCCTATTGTGAGCCCTCATCTTGGTTTAACCGTTTTTCCAGGAAAATTAATTTTTGATGTTTCAAATACAGGAGATACTCATACCAACAGAATCTGATAAGATCTTCAAATGATAATATGATACCTGTTTGTCAAGATCAAAATTCTCAACAAACAATGGAAAAATGACATACTTGAAAAATTAGCTGAATATACTTCCAAAACATTCTTTAAGCTTCCTGTGCCCAAAATTCCTCTTGACTAAAATGAATCCCTCCACTTCGGTGACTGACTCAATCTTCTCTCCTGTATCTTCAATTGTGAACTTTTGGAGTTAGTTTCCTCTGCATTACAATATATGTACTAAATCGAAACATAATTGCAGCTGTATTTTCTCTTACTCTAATCCCATCAGCTACATACTTTGCTCCAAAATGTTGTTATTTTTAACTCCAGCATATTTTAACTCTGTACGTTTGTTTGTCATTCACTTTACTTGAAAGAATTATACTTATCACCTCTCAATCCCTGTAAAAATCATCACAACCTTTAAAATAGTTTGGGGGGAGAAGTGGCCAATGATAGTAAAAGATAGCTGCCAAATCCTTGCCAGAAACTCAGTTATGCATTTTATATGAATTGTTTCATTTACCCTCACGGCAATCTTGATATAAGCATTATTATTCTTCCATAGAGGAAACTGAGGCTCAAAAAGATTAAGAAACTTGCTCAAAGTTATACAGCCAGCCAAGTCAAAGATCCTTCCAATCGCGTCTGAAGTTCCTTTATCAACCAATTGTACTCTATACTTCTCTTAAGAAACACTGACTTATTCTGTGTAAGAATACATGATTAGTTGTATGCTTATCTCAATATTCTTAAGGAACATGTATTATCTTCCTAATTTACTATCTGCTATAGCATTTAACACACTGACTTGTATACTATTCGAATAACAATAAATACATAGATCTCGTGGTGATTTCATAATGAACAGACCAGTTGACAAGCCAGTAAGACTTGGCTACACAGCTAGGAGGAGTACTAAGCAGAAAGGTCTCCAGTAAAATACAATGAAGCGGGGAAATGGAAGTCAGGAATGGCGAAGGTACACAGCAGTAATGCAGATCTTGCCAGACAAAGGATCAACAATCTTGTCTTAGAGGTCAGGAAGCTGGGAACAGGAAAGTAAAGCTTGGAGATGAGAGCTGTAAGACAAGGGACCCTACACAGGGTATAAACACACTACAATCTGTACACCATTCCAAGCAGACAATGCAAAAAGAGAAATAAAGGGCTTGAGAGTCTATTAAAGACCATCCATTTTCAATATTAACTATTTTTCCAATTTCTATCAGTAGTTTCTGATGCTGGGATGTCACAGAGCAACACACTTAAAATGCACACACACATAACTAAACATTAAATAGACTACCAATTTGTTATTTTGCCAAGAGAGGACCAAAAAAAGTTAAAATATCTTGTACTATCATTACTATTTTACAAAAAAATAGCATATTTTAAACAATAAAACAGGAGGAATGTCATAATGAAGTCTCACAAATGTAGCTTCATAAAAAACTCATTATATTTTCCTTATATTCATTTTATAAAAGGCCAGCAAAAAAATCCATCGAGTTCTACAGAAACTGTTGCTGTAGATGATTCTTTAACATCTTCCTAAGTTTTCCTTACATTTCTATAATGATCTTTAGAATTAAAGATGTACAGGGGGAAAAAAGCAAGAAAATGGCCTCTTTTAACTGGATATTGGTTTGAATCAGCTAATATGTCAATTGACATACAATATGCAGAATAAACATAATTAATAAGTAGCAGTGATCATTCCAGTTGGATTTTCTTTTTTGGGGGCGGTGGGGATGGAGTCTTGCTCTGTCGCCCAGGCTGGAGTGCAGTGGCGTGATCTGGGCTGACTGCAAGCTCCGCCTCCCGGGTTCACACCATTCTCCAGCCTCAGCCTCCTGAGTAGCTGGGACTACAGGCGCCCGCCATCACACCTGGCTAATTTTTTTGTATTTTTAGTAGAGATGGAGGGTTTCACTGTGTTAGCCAGGATGATCTCAATCTCCTGACCTCATGATCTGCCCACCTCAGCCTCCCAAAGTGCTGAGATTATAGGCGTGAGCCACCGTGCATGGCCTCTCCAGTTGGATTTTCAATGTGTTCTATTTGTAGCTAGTGGCTTACTCCCTGGGAGACAAAGTCCCGCACCCTTAATAGCAACAAGTATTTTCCAAATGTGTTTACTAAAATAGCATGGTGAAAGATAATGAAATTCTGTCAACCATAAAGTTGACAAAAATTTTCTTTTGTTCCACCTTCATTGTTATTTTTAGTTTTATAAAGCAATGACAGCAGACAAAAATTAAGGCTAAGATATTATCTATACCTTCCAAAGACAGCAGTGGAGACAGCTGTAATTGCCAAATAATGTTTGTGACATAGACACCTGGTTGGCCATCCAAGCTGAGGCTCGTACAAAGTGACACTGTGCTATAGATTTGAGCTAACTTACCAATGTCCAAGCTGAAAACGAAACAGGAACTATGAACACAACTACACATTCCTACCATAGGAGGAGATTTTATTTATATATGTATAAATTATACATAGAAATAGACATATAATTTATCCTTTAAGAATATGATTCTGCCATGTAAGACATATTCCTAACGTACCATAAAGTTTAAAAAGCAGTAACAAATACTCTTTTAAAATTATGTAATACAATCAAGTAGATGTAGACATATATATAAATCATACACATACAAGTATACACACACACACACACACACAAACACACACAATTTCTTCCCAGCTCCACCCCTAACTGTTCTCTCTGTCTGGTTTGTTTGGTTTTTGGGTTGTAGGTTGTCTTTTTTTTTTTTTCTTTTTAGGTACACATACCTGGCCCCCTTATCAGATTTACTGAATTAGAATTTGCAGGTATAGAAACAAGGCATATATATACTTATAAAAAGTATTATTATTATATGCTGAAGTGAAGCCAAATTTATGCTAGTATTAGAACTATTTATTTCTGCGGATTAATGGTTAACACTCGTCTGCTGTTAAACTAAGCAAAACTAAATCTGTACTTTCAAATATTCTAAAGGTCAACATATGGGAAAGTGATCCCCAGCAAAGACTTACCTAAGGGTTAATCTGAAGATGTGACTAAGCCACAGGCTAAATATACCAACCAAAAAACCTGAATAATGAACCATAAAATACACTCTAAAAGCAAAGGAGTATTAGTGAGCAAAGCTATTGTTTTTGTTCTCTCAGTGGTTGTGGAGGCTGACGCCTCCTGAGGTGAAATCTCACAGGAAACAGTGGTTAAGGCTAATTCTATAACATGTAACAGGTACCATATTTTGGCGCCTGGGATAAAAGGTATTATTCTAACGTGGGTCAAAACATCCTGTGAAAAGAAAAGAAAATCTTATATTTCAAGGGCATTGAAACTAGAAAGCTAAATTCAGATAAAACTTAAATTTCTAACCTGTGTGGGAAAAAACTTAAATTGTTTGGGTCAAATAATGGTGTGAGTAATTACATAAGAAAGAGAGATGAGGTGTTTTAAAGTGAAATGAAAAAGTAGTACCTAAGCATGTATGTAATTACTCACCATTTTAACTTCAACAAATCCTTCAAATTCGAGAGCTAACAATTTTAATTAACATTGTAATAATTTCAGTAAAATTCAACTGCCCATCTTTGACTTGGAGATTACTATCTAACGCAGGGCCAGGACAAAGTAGCATTTACCAGAGAGAGAGAATGAGGGAACTGGCAGGCCCTCAGCACACAGTCCACTGGCTGTCAAGGTGACCACCCAAATACTGGTGAGAAGAAAGCTTTCCCCCTCGGACCTCAGCTGCACAGCGGTTTAGTGTCTCTTCTCCTACATACACATTACACCTCTTTTCCTTGACTGATGGTAAGAATCCCTACAATTCAGTGAGAGATCTTTTCTTTCTTTATTGGAACAGGAGAAGGGAGTGATAAAAACTATCCCCATTAAATACAATATGTATTTAAAGGAATGTATATTCCTTTATAAAGAACTGTGCTGTTTTCAGAAACGGATGGAAAAGGGAAAAAATGCATCTCAATGGAGGAAATAGGTCAATTTAAGAATGTAAACACGAACACTAAAGAACAGTATTTCAGAGATGAGCAAGCAATATGCCAGCTGAGAACTTCCATCCCAAGAGGTGGTGACATTCATGGAGTATAACCCTAAAAAGCCAACCTACGACAGAGACGAAAGGGAATCATAAGAAAGCCCTGACGGCCGGGCGCGGTGGCTCAAGCCTGTAATCCCAGCACTTTGGGAGGCCGAGACGGGCGGATCACGAGGTCAGGAGATCGAGAGCATCCTGGCTAACACGGTGAAACCCCGTCTCTACTAAAAAAATACAAAAAAAAAACTAGCCGGGCGAGGTGGCGGGCGCCTGTAGTCCCAGCTACTCGGGAGGCTGAGGCAGGAGAATGGCGGGAACCCGGGAGGCGGAGCTTGCAGTGAGCTGAGATCCGGCCACTGCACTCCAGCCTGGGCGACAGAGGAAGACTCCGTCTCAAAAAAAAAAAAAGAAAGCCCTGGCTTCCCAGATTCTATTCTTTTCAACTGTAATGCCACTGAATTTGCTACAGAATAACTGCAACTTACACTGAATTTTTAAATATAACTAGCTTAGTGATAGTGCTGCTTTTTTAAAAAAGAAAATGTTTGTATAATATGCAAACATTATATTTTTGGTAATACAATGACTGGAACTCAGCAAATCAGATAGCCTTTGTAACATAATCATCAGTTTGATTTACTTCGATGCTTTTCTTTTCCCACTGCTAAATCTTAAGGTCATGTCAAAGTGAATGAAACAGTTACTCTACCAATTCACTATCAAAAGTGCAGGTGTGGGCTATTCAGAGGAGGTACACTCTTGCTTTCCTTTTTCATCTACATAGGAGGGAGTAAAAAGGAGGCCTGAGGGAGCAGAAACCCATGGGTACCTTTTACAACAGCCAGGAGAAGGAAGGAGAAGAGAAAGGGTAGTTGCTCATGTGAAGTACACAAAGCAGGGCTCCCTCATACACATCTCATTTTGATAAGCACAACCAGCAGATTCTTGGTGCCAGTAGTAGAAGCTCCATTTTTCAGATAAGAAAACTGAAGTTGAAAAGGGATTCCAGGCCAGGCGCAGTGACTCATGCCAATAATCCCAGGACTTTGGGAGACCGAGGCAGGCGGATCACTTGAGGTCAGTAGCAGCTGGGCCAACACAGCAAAACCCTGGCTCTACTAAAAATACAAAAAAAATTGCTGGGCCTGGTGGTGCATGCCTGTAATCCCAGCTACTGGAGAAGGTGAGACAGGAGAATCACTTGAATTCAGGAGGCAGAGGTTGCAGCAAACTGAGATCATGCCACTGCACTCCAGCCTGGGTGACAAGAATTAAACTCTACGTCAAAAAAAAGAAAAGAGACACAACACGACAAGACAAGACAAGACAAAGCAAAGCAAAGCAAAGGAATTCCAGTACGCAGGCTAATTAACTGCCAGATTTCACGTCTGCACCTACCTCTTCCTACTTCTAAGAAGACTCAAAAGGCTCCTTTTGTGGGGAAGGAGGTACCTGTTTATTGCTTAATATGTATTACTTTAATAAATAATTATTTTAATACTCAGGTTTATTGAGGTAAAACTGACACAAAATAAACTGTACATATTTAAAAAGTACAATTTGGTAAGTGTTGACATATGAATACATCTGTGAAACATCGCCACAATCATGATAATTAACATAGCCATTGTCCCTAAAGGTCTCCTTGTGTCTCACTGTCACCTCTCCCTCCAAACCCTCTATCCAAGTGCCCAGGAAATTATTGTTCTTTCTTTCACTATAAATTAGTATGCAGGATAAATTGGTTTTCAATAATTTTATATAAATGGAATCATAGAGTATGTACTCTTTTTGTCTGGCTTTTTTCATCCACACTACACAGTGTGTCAATAGCACATTGCATAGCACTACTCCACGGATTTGTGCTTTGCTAGCTGTTTCCTGTGAAGTTATGGCAGTATGGGATGACAGAGGGAGACAGCCTAGACAAGAGAGAATGGACTTGCCTTTTCTATTTTGCTTCCTGTCCTCATCCATAATGCCAATTTCTAACTCTGATGTGGGAGAAGGTAACATCAGAACTCTCACACAATAAGCTAATGCCTTACATTTCATGACTACTCTAAACATTATATTATAGTTGCTTCAACTAAAAGAACCTTAAATAGTAGAAAAATTAACAATGATGAAATGTGTTGCCTATTTCTTCTAGTCTAAAGATAAGCTTAGTCTGAAAGAAGAGAAGGAAGAAAATACATCATTGACACGAGAGACCCTCTTTGCCTTTATAACCCCCAGATGCTAAAAGTCTGGTAATGTGGACTCCAATAGGGTTAAAACAAAAATAAACCAACCAAACAAAAGGTCAAATCCCAGAAGCCAAACTTAGGTTCGTGAAAACAGAAGCTGGTATGTTAGAAATTCCATAGGAGATGAGATTGGAACCCAGAGGACATCTAACTCCCACCCCCACAGTTGTCCTTTCCCAAGCACAGCCAAGCATCCTCTTGCCTAACAAAGACAAAACAGTTCATTGTGAAAACGCAGCTGAGATGTTGCCTAAAGGTAAGGGACAAGCTGAGGCCAAAACAGGGTACTGGCCTTTCAATTAAGGTCCTGGAGTTTAGGTAGAGGCTTCCCGCTATAATAGAGAAATTCTCAAGTGCAGAAAGGATCACCAGGCAAGGTCTCTGGCTATTGTTACTGTAGATGGAACTGAGCATAACAAACAGACTAATATTCCACTTAGTCCACTGAAGGGAGCTGATTTTCCAAAGAAACCACAAAAACCTGCTGAAGGTCTATGTCAATGATTCTTAAGAGAATGCATCAGATGCTCTACGAGTTCTTATCAAAGCAAAGATCACTGGATTTCCTGTTCCCATTCAGAAAGTCTGTGGTGACACCCAAAAATTTGCCATTCAAATGATGCTATTGCTTCTGGTCCCCTGACCATGCTGAGAACCACTGTTTCAAGGCAACCTGAGATTTCTCCTACCCAACCTTGCATTAACTGAGAGAGAGAGAGAGAGCTGCTGGAAATGAATGGTCCTTCCCAAAAGCAGCCCCAGAGGTGGTATTAAAAAACAAGGAAAGGGGAGAGATTCTTAGAGCTAAAAATCACTTGCTATCAAATATGCTAAGAAATTAACTTCCTACCAAGTACAGGGAGTGTTCAGCATTCCTGGATTATGAAAGGATGACCAATATGTGTTGTTTTCTATTATTTTCCTTTTAAGATGAGACTTTTCATTGCAATCATCCTGTTCTTCCTCCAGTATTATGAATAGACATAGGTGAGTTACTTTTTAGTTACAGGTTGCAAGACCATAAAGAGCTACACTAGATCCCACAGTGAGGAGTATATACCACCCAGATACATAGTCTATGTATCACCTAAGATCATGGTCTTGGAATTGAATGAGACTTTGAGTATCCTTCTTCAGGGAAGTGCTGAGGATGTTTTGTTTAAGAGCAAGTTTTAGTTAAGAACATGTATAGGAAGAAGGATGTATATGAATGTTAGGGAGTAAAAGGTGTGAACTATAGTACATGTTGCTACCCAGGACTTATCCCTACTCCCTTTCCAAAAGAATACTGATTTTGTTCAGGAATCAACTCTTTTCTCATGCAGTCAGTAAAGCTCATGTAAAACCAATGCTAGAACCAGTTCTAGAATAGAGCATGGCTAATCAAAGGGAAATACCTTTTCATGTTCCAATAAATGCTTCAATAAATGTATTCCAATAAATACATCAGGAACTCAGACCTAAGCCAATCAGAATGTAGCATTCTCATGGAAAGTGGGATTCATTCAGGAATGTGCCTGAGATAAAATTCGTATCAATGAAATGTACTGGGCATTCTGGGGAAAATACTGCTTTGCTTTTAAAATAGTGACCTTTTCTTTTAGAGATTGAGACAAAATTGCACTTAGGACCATTTAATCCTCAGACTAAATGTCAGAGGAGATATAACCAAGAAAAACCACAGGAAAATGTGGTAAAGCCACTGGATTAAGGTACACTTCTTAACTTCAACTTATGCCATTATATGTCATTATCATTAAGTTATTTATGATATGCCATTGAAATTTATACATCTAAATAACAACTGTACCTACTAAAAGCAGTAAGAACTTCAAAGAACCAAATAAATGGTGTTTGCCAAAATAATTTTATATCCTCCTTAGTCTGAACAATTTCCTTTTTTTAGAGACAGGGTCTCTGTCACCCCGGCTGGAACACAGTGGCGTGATCACAGCCCAATGAACCCTCCAACTCTTGGGCTCAAGCTAACCTCCTGCTTCAGTCTCCCAAGTATCTGAGAATACAGGCTTGCACCACCACACCTGGCTAATTTATTTTCACGTTTATTTTTTTTAGTAGAGGCAGGGTCTCACTATGTTATACAGGCTAACAAATTGCTTTGTATTTGCAATCTTTCTAGGTGTCAACTTTGTGAAATGCTGTTCGTCGGATCATTTGAGATTTACAAGATACATAGATAGTCCCTGCCTTCAAATTAGAAAAGTGCAAAAGTAATTGCAATTTTTGCATTGTTGGAATCTGCCATTTGATATTGGAATACATTCTGACATAAATGTGGTCATGTTATAAATCATTTTAATGGGCATTTCTCACTTTATTTTTTTGCTAATGATTTATTACTTGCTGTTTGTTTTATGTTTATCTTACACTATGGAAACGATGTTAGACATAAAGTAAATTTGAGCAATCTTCTTATTTGAGTTCAAAATGGGTCTTAAAGCAGCAGAGACAACTCAGAACATCAACAACACATTTGGCCCAAGAACTGCTAATGAAACAGACAGTGCAGTGGTGGTTCAATAAGTTTTGCAAAGAAGAGGAGAGCCTTGAAGATGAGGAGTGTAGTGGCCGGCGATCAGAAGTTGACAATGACAGATTGAGAGCAATCATTGAAGCTCATCCTTTTACAACTACATGAGAAGATGCCAAAGAACTCAATGTCGACCATTCTCTGATTGTTTAGCATTTGAAGCAAACTGGAAAGGTGAAAAAGTTTGACAAGTGGGTGCCTCATGAGCTGACCAGAAATCAAAAAAATCGTTTGAAATGTCATCTTCTCTTATTCTATACAACAACAACAAACCATTTCTTGATCAGATTGTGATGTGTGATAAAAAGTGAATTGTATACAACAACTGATGATGAGCAGCTCAGTGTTTGGACTGAGGAGAAGCTGCAAAGCACTTCCCAAAGCCAAACTTGCACCAAAAAAAAGGTTATGGTCACTGTCTGGTGATTTGCTGCTGGTGTGATCCACTACAGCTTTCTGAATCCTGGTGAAACCACTACATCTGAGAAGTCTGCTCAGCAAATCAATGAGGTGCACTGAAAACTGCAAGGCCTGCAGCTGGCACTGGTCAGCAGAAACGGCCCAATTCTTCTCAATGACAATACTCAACCGTGCATCGCACAACCAATGCTTCAAAAGTTGAATGAATTGGGCTATGAAGTTGAGCCTCCTCCGCCACATTCACCTGACCTTTTGCCAACCAACTGCCATTTCTTTAAGTATCTTGACGACTGTTTGCAGTGAAATTGCTTCCACCACCAGCAGGATGCAGAAAATGTTTTCCAAGAGTTCATCAAATCCTGAAGCACAGATTTGTACACTACAGGAATAAACGCACTTACTTCTCGTTGGCAAAAATGTATTGATTGTAATGGTTCCTATTTTGATTAATAAAGGTATGTTTGAGCCTAGTTATAATGATTTAAAATTCATGGTCTGAAACCACAATTACTTGTACACCAACCTAATATTACAGGGTGGACATAATATGGAGACTATATAAAACTGATTATGCAGAGAATCTGTTAGGTTTCCAAATTCTGGGTTTTGCTAAGACTCAAGAATCATAAGAAAAAAAAATCAAAGTTGGAAAAAAAAATCTAAAAACATACATTTGTCTAGTTCAACCTTTTCATTTTGCATGTAAGAAATGAAGACCAAGTGATTCAGCTAATTAGATTGAAGAAGCAAAACCCACATTTTCTCAAATGCGGTTTGATAATTCCACACCAATAGTTCTCAACTATTTCTCCTGGACAAAGACAACACTGAGATATGCCCCAGTCCTGTGAACAGCAGTAATTCTTAATAGGAGAGGAGAGAAGGAGGGACAGGGTGGGGGCGGGAAAGGAGAGGTACAGGGACACAGGGGAGGGGAGAAGGGGTAAAGAAAAGGGAAGGAGGACCAGGAGGATGCAGTGGTAGAACATCACCCATGCTATCGGGGGAGATTATTTACTGTGGTCTTATTACTTTAGATGTTAGATGTAACCTACCACTAGCTTTTACTATATTTTTAAATTTGGTCCCAAAATATGTAATTCTAAAATTTATTTATTAAAAAATATCTTTCTGAAACATATCATACAAATTCTTTACCTGAGGAAACAGAGTATAGTCAATCATCTTGAATGGTATCTCATATTACTGTTCTCGACTTCATACAATCACTGTAAAGTGCTATAAAGATATAGGGCAAAACATATCATTGCATTTCTGTTTTTAATTTAGTTAATTTATTGGTTTGAAGAAAGGGAAAAGAGTCATATGTCTACTATCATTTATTTTGTTTTGATAGTTATTCTCAAGTGTAGGTTCATAAAAGGTTCAGCGATGATCATGTAACTGGTAGAAAATAACCCATGTTAAAGTAAATAACAGGCCAGGCATGGTGGCTCACATCTGTAATCCCAGCACTTTGGGAGGGCGAGGCAGGTGGGTCACTTGAGGCCGAGAGTTCAAGACCAGCCTGGACAACATGATGAAATCCCATCTCTACTAAAAATACAAAAATTAGCCAGCTGTTCTGGCACACGCCTCTAATCCTAGCTACTTAGGAGGCTGAGGCACAAGAATAGCCTGAACCCGGGAGGCGGAGGTTACAGTGAGCTGAATTGTGCCACCGCACTCCAGTCTGGGCAAGAGAGTGAGACTCCATCTCAAAAAATAATAATAATAAAAGTAAATAACAGCAAACCTACTGTAAAAATCATTTGCATAAATGAATTCAGTATCATATTCACATTGAGAATAGTTTATCAAAGTACCTGAAGAGTTTGTAGACCCACATCTCTTCCATTAATCTGAGAAATCAAAATTATTAACATTGGTCTACTTCTGTACTCACAGTACAGAAGGACATAAAACATTTGATGCTACTTTTTCTTTTGTCAACTCAATCTTTTGGAGAGCTTGAAAAATAATACAGTTTTTCAAGATTCCTGCACACAAGGTTTTACCTAATTCTGGAGTTACCTATTTTGTTTAACCCATATGACTAAGATGAAGGGTGGTGCTTTGCATTGCATCTACCCAAGAAAGTTTTTGTCATATGAGGAAGCAAGTAAATAGGCCTAATATAACTAATATCTGTAATACTTATTATATTGAGTATATAGGAATCAAAATGAATCTGTTAGAAACTAAATACTAGAACAGTAGATCACTCTGAGGTTTAATGAAATCTAAAGACTGATTCTCAAGAAAAATATAAACAACACAAAATTCCACAGACAGTGGGAATGTAAAATGGTGTGTAGCTGCTGAGAAAAACAGTGTGGCAGCTACTAAAACAAAATAAAAAGTGAATTACCAAATGATCTAGCCAACTCTGGTTAAATCCCTTAATTTCTAGTGAAATACACAAAAGAATTGAAACCAGAGACTTAAACAGATATTTCTATAGTAATGATCACAGCAAACATTATTCTCAATAGCCAAAATGTGGAAGCAAACCAATTGTCAATCAACAGATGTATGCATAAACAAATTGTACTCTTTAGGTACAATGGAATCTTATTCAGCCTTAAAAAATGAAATGTGACATGTTACACAATGGGTAAATCTTGAGAACATTATGCAAGGTAAAAACAGCCAGTCACAAAATGACAAATACTATACAATTCTATTTATATGTGGTACCTAGGGTAGTCAAGTTCATAGAGACACCTAGGGTAGTCAAGTTCATGGTGGGGCTGCAGGGAATGGGGAGTTATTGTTTAATGAGTACAGAGTTTTAGGTTGGGAAGAGGGAAAAGTTCTGGAGATGGACAGTGGTGATGGTTGTACAACAACATGAATGTACTTAATGCCACTTAACTATCCACTTAAAAATAGTTAAAAAGGCCAACTTTATGTAATGTTTAGTTTACAACAACAACAACAACAACAAAAGACTGGTTAATGCTAATGTATCATAAAAGTTTCAAGAGGAAAATAAAATTCTATGGACAATTCCAAGAGTTCACCAATTACCTAAAGATAATCAAGGAAACCCAAGTTATAAATACCTGTTAATTTTCAACATAAATATAATTAAACAGAGCCAAGCACAGTGGCTCATGTCTGTAATCTCAGCACTTTGGGAGGCTGAGGTGGGTGGATCACTTGAGGTGAGGAGACCAGCCTGGCCAACATGGCAAAACCCTGTATCTACTAAAAATACAAAAATCAGCCACTCATGGTGGTGCACACCTGTAGTCCCAGCTACCTGGGAGGCTGAGGCACAGGAATTGCTTGATCCCAGGAGGTGGAGGTTGCAGTAAGCCGAGATTGTGCCACTGGACACCAGCCTGGGTGACAGAGCAAGACTCTGTCTCAAAATAATAATAATAACAACAATGAAACAGGCATCATAGTACTATTTATAGAAATCAGTTTGTGTTATCCCTGTAATGATTGCCAGCTAAATCCCATGCCTAAATATAATAAAAGTTTATTAAAACAGCAGAAATTGTTCTCCCTACTCTGAAGTTATGTTTCCCACACTAAAATAGAGCAACAGTAATTCCACATTTGTTGTTTGTATTTCATCACTGTTTTCAGACAGAACAAGAGATCTGCTGCCTACACATCATTTCTCAGCATCAACACCCATTTTCTTATGCAATTTTAAATTCTGTTGGCAGGTTAAAGACATTTTTTCCAACCACAAACAAAAACTTCTTTTGATACTCTA
The DNA here is from genome assembly GCF_000951035.1 of Colobus angolensis palliatus. Classification (NCBI taxonomy): domain Eukaryota; kingdom Metazoa; phylum Chordata; class Mammalia; order Primates; family Cercopithecidae; genus Colobus; species Colobus angolensis. The sequence goes on along the minus strand of NW_012119598.1, from coordinate 21,871,359 downwards.
AGTGAATGTTCAAGGAAATGTTCCCAATTAAAAAAAAAGACTATTTAAAACAATAACATAGAAGTATATCAACAGTCTTAAGAAAATGTAAGTGGTAATTCAATGAAAACCTCAGTTCTTGATATAAGACATGTAGGACTTTATTCTACCTCACTGACAAATCACCTATCTTTATGTCTTCAATTTGGAACTTTGCAAATGTTAAACGAACACAGAAAGCCAGTATGCTAAAAAAGACAGACCCACATAACTTAGTCTTCCATGCCACTCCATAAACCTCTTTTTAATGTTTAAAACATCACTTTGTAATAGCCCTTGATAATGAAGTGTTTAGCTTCAATTGTTCGTCTCTTAAGAGTTATAGAAACTAGCTTTACTAGAAATTTTTAGCCTAAAAAACTTAAATCTTAGTACATACTTTTAATATCTCATAAGTAAAGGTTTCTTTGCTATTGTTAAAAAAATTGTAACACAAATAGAGACCATCATAAAGACAAACAATGACAGCTAAAAACATATACAGCATGTATAGGGCAGTGCCAGGTACTGTTATAAGCACTTTACATTTATTTAGCTAATCCTGAAAACTGCCCCACGTGGTAGGTACTACTATTCCTCATGTTACAGAGATGAAGCCATGAATGGAGAGGTAAAGTGATTTGCCAAATATCAAAAACATCATACAGCTGGTTAAGTGGTAGAGTCCAGACAGTCTGGCTCCAACATCTATGCTCTTAACCATTACACATACTACCTGTCATAACATATTGGGGAAATAAAGACAATTTTTATAATGCCGAACAAGCTCTTTAATAATAACATAATATAAAATATATCAGTTGTCTTTTTGATCACAGTATTGGTTTTGTTTGTTTTTAACTACAAGCCGCTGTGCTGGAAGAGTATAATTCGCAGAATTAGATGTACTAATGAAATTAAGATTTTTGGTAATGTCTATGACCAAGGAGAAAGTAAGTCACAAAGATTAATGGCCAATTGTCTTAAGTCTTTTGCTAATTTTGTGAACAATATACACGCATAAAAACAAAGCTAACAAGACTGGTAGTTTGCTCACCAAAAAAATAAATACAGAAGTCTATAAGGAAATGAAAAGTGCAGGTGATTAATCAGAATATTTATAAACAGATATACAGTTGAGATTTTCAACATATAAGCTTCAAGATGTTGAGGTATAGGTAAATTGTCCAAAAATAGTCAGAGGTTGGAGGAAGGACAGAGTTCATGATTAGTATGACTCACACGCATCTCACAGCAAAACACAAACCACCAGACGTTTATCTATTAAAAACAAAAGACACTGAGTCTGGCACCAGCCTACAAAGCAAGAAATACCACGTGCGAGTCAGACACTTGTGTGCCATTTAAAAATAAAGAAGGGAGACAGGCACATGACACATGATGACTTCTAAACTTGACCTTCTCTGAAGTACACAATTTCATTTATAACTTCCAAAACAATTCAAAACACCTGAAAATAGCAAGTTTCACAAGAAAAGCAAGCAAGAAAAACTAAAAAGATGCTTTAAAAGTCAGAATATAAAACTATTACAATAAGAAAGGTCTATATTTAGGGAGGAAAAAAACAAAAAGATTTTTGTGACACTGACTGTACTTTTAAATGGGCTCCCCTCCTCCCTGTATTAACACGAACCCAATGAAGCCAACCATTCTCTTGTTTAAGACACCTAGGTTTAGCCCATGAGAGTGGAAAACTGGCTTCTGCTTAGATAAACTGTTCCTCCAAACTCCAGTTTCCACTACGAAGGAGAAAAGCTGTACTTGGACTAAAGATTGCTACATCTATTTAAGCATGGTTCTGTTTGAAAAGGACATGATATAATCATATGTAGCAGAAACATTGATGGGACCAAATAGAGGTCATATTTGTGAGTAAAGAGAAAGTAGCTAATCTCCCAAATATGTAATGTAATAAAGTAATCCCCCCAAAATGATAGAATAAGAAATAGAATGGAGAGGAGATACAAATCCAACAAAGAAATGCCTTAATAAGACTACAGGAGTCTTGGGGACCTCTCTAAGTAGCATACCCATATTTAGAATCTGGCAATAATGTATTAACTTGCAACAAATAATCAACTTGGGTTAATATCAATAAAGTGACCATTTAAAATTCATTAATTACACTCATATTGTTAGCAACAATTTTTTAAAGTATTTACAGTAAATACAGCCTGTCACTCAGGGTATGCTTTGATGCCACAAGGACTAACAGGAAGAATCAAACCATACTTTAAAAGTTCATCAGAGTTGTTGTAAAAGCACAGTGTGCAACATAATGTTATTATTAATACTTAACAAATAAAGTACAAAAAACCCCACTAACTCTACAAAAGTTTCTAAACACTTACCTTCTACTTCTGTTTATATCTTATCTTTGACCCATAATAATCTTCCACAAGTCAGCGCAGTCCACATTCTGAGCAGAACTGATTTACAGCTCATCTGCCTATCTTCTCACTTCTAACCCCTAAGAACCCTGCAGTCTCAACAGAGCCCACTGTAAAAACCTCAGGGTTACTAAGGCAAATTCAAAATTATTATGTCACTTAAACCATACTTTCAACACACAATTACAGAGCATATAAAATATGTATGGGGAATATAAAAGTCATTAAACTGCAGAAAATGATCCAAAAAGGGAGAATGGAAAGGAACAAAGAAAAAGGAAAAAAGGAAGATCCAGAAGAGGAGCTACCTGGAATGTAAGGGGAAGAGTTAAAGATGGCAGAAGTAATCAATCATTTCAGATAATACCAAGCAGTTGGGATTTGGCTCATGCTCTCTCCAGCCTACTCATGAGAAGAAATGGTAGGAAAAAGCAGAAATATAAATAAAACTTTCACATGAACTACCAATTAACTACAGCTTATCTGCTATAAGAGCTAATATATCTTGCTTCTTTTTCCTAATTATCACAAACATGTCATTTTAACAGTCAATAATTTTTTAAACAGAAATAAGAAAATCATAGCACTTCTATACGGATAGCTCTAATAAAAATGTTATACTTGCATAAGCCTCTTAACAACAGACTGGAATATGGCCTCCATAATCCTGACTCCTGGAATTATGCCCTTATGGAATCCCTTCCCCCTAAGTGTAGGTAGGATCTGTAACTTGCTTCTAATCAGTTAAGTATGGTAAAAGTGATAGAGGTCACTTGGATCATTACATTATATAACATTATAACATCCATCTAGCTAGGAAACTCTCTCTTTTGCTGGCTTTGAAGAAGCTTCCATGTTGTAGGCTGCCCCATGCAGCAGGTCACATGGCAAGAAACTAAGGGTGGCCTTTGATTGACAGCCAACAAGAGACTGAGGCCCACAATCCAACAGCCTGTAAAGAACTAAATGCTCCCAACAACCATGTGAGCTTGGAAGAATCTACTTCCCCAGTCAAGCCTTCAGGTAAGACTCTAGTTCTTGCAGACACCTAGACTGCAGCCTGGCAGAGGACCCTACATTGTGCCCAAGCTCTTGACTCACAGACGATAATAAATGTGTGCTGTTTCAAGCAGCAATGTTTGCAGTGACACTGTTATATACCAATAGATAATTAATTCAGGGTCTTTAGACTTGTCAAGTCAGTCTACTTATATGATTACCTCTGGCTCAAAAGAACATGGTCCTCTTCAGAGGTTCAAGAGGCTTCATATTCTTTTAACTGCACTACAGACTAGACAGCCTAAAGCAGTAGTAAGAGTAGAAGCAGCAGTAGCAGCAAGACACGACATCTTTGGTTGTTGTATCCATGCTTGAATCCACTTGAAAGTAGACTCTAAGGGAATCCCAAAACTCATAATAAAAATAATCCATCTTGGCCAACCACAAAAATACCTTAACCTTTGTCCCATTTGCCCCATGAATACCCACCAGTGGGTTTGTGGCTGGAACATTTACCCTGAGATAACTTTGCACGAAATACTTTGCTTTTATTATTATTTTCACATCACTCTATTATCTCGACTTTGGAAGCAAAAGACATCATTCTATTTATGACATTCTGTTTTTAGTAGTGGTATTTCCATTTACAAAATGTAGTAATTCTCAATCGCTGAAAATGTCAAATCCTAGAAAACGCAGCATTCCTATGCATAATGTTAACATTGTTCTCAATTGTTCACTGAAGAGTTATTTGATGAATCCAATTTTTCTGAAATAGACGATTCTGATAATTCAGACAGTTCTGATGTTAGTTCTGTTTAGAAATAACTCCAGGAACATTTTTTATATTTTATTTTCACACTGAAAATCAGTCAGATTTGCTTCAGCCTCAGAGAGCATGTTTATATAAAATTAAATGAGCACTGGCAGCAAGCTGCACTTTTTTTTTCAAAACAGGAAAAGCAGTTTTCAAAATTATGAGTTGTTATCAGCAATTTGCTTTTTATTGTTTAGATGAGAAAATATTAAAATGCATCACACACAAACATTTATATCAATTCAATTTAATTCTATACTTACTGAAGATGCATTCTTTGCAGAACACTATGTCATCTGCTAGAATCTAATAGGTAGAATAATACGAATGCACAGGTAACTGTAAGGAAACATGACAAGAACCATAGGAATGGCCAAATCAAGGAAGGTAACAACCATAACTGGAACCAGAAAAGCCTTCATAAAGGAGAGAGCATTTTAGACAGGCCTGGAGTAAGAAAGCAGAATTTCACAAATGGATACCAAGGGTAGGGAAAGAAACAACACTCTCTCTTCAGAAAGGGACAGACATAAACTGTCATATATGTGTGTGTGAGAGAGATAGAGAGAGAAAGAAAACGAGAATGTGTATGTGTGAGAGTAGGAGTTATTAAGACAGAGTCTGGCTGGAGCAGCAAGTGAACACCAGGCTGAGAAGTTTGTATTTAATTTATCCAAGATTCACAGAAAAATTTTAAACATACTGAGTGTATTAGTACATTTTCACATGGCTATGAAGAACTGCCAGAGACTGGGTAATTTTTAAAGGAAGAGGTTTAATTGACTCACAGTTCAGCATGGCTGGGGAGGCTTGGAAACTTAAATCATGGTGGAAGGTGAAGGCAAAGCAAGGCACTCTCTTCAGAAGGTGGCAGGAAGGAGAAGTGCTGAGTGAAGGGGGAAAGAGCTCCATATAAAACCATCAGATCTCATGAGAAGTCACTCACTATCACGAGAACAACAAGGGGGAACCATCCCCATTATTCAGTTACCTCCACCTGGACTCTACCGTGACGCGTGGGGATTATGGTGATTAGGGGAATTACAATTCAAGATGAGATCTGGATGAGATTTGGGTGAGGACACAAAGCCTAACCCTATCACTGAGCCAAAGAAAACGATGCTCTTTGCCACTCTGACCTGGTGCTGTGATTCAAGAACTGTTATCTGGGAAGTATCACTAGGTCTGGACTTATGTTGTGGCATGTTATGATTATCGAGTATGGGAGTGAATGATGACCTAAAATATTCAGTGATACTTCAACTTGATTAATTGTAGGACTTTTAAATTCTGTCTTTTGATATTTTATAAATAAACTGATTTGGTGAAGATAAGTCTATATCGATTCATAACCAACTACTTTCCTGTTGTTCAATATTTGCTTTCATCAACATTACTTCATTATAATGTTGTCAAATGGCATTATGATCTATACTGCAAAATACATAATACCATATACTCAATATAATGCTCTCTATATCAGGGGCTGGCACATTTTTCCTGGAAAGAGCCAGACAGTAAACATTTCAGGTTCTGAGGACCATAGGCCTCTGTTACAACTATCCAACTCTATTGTCATAGAGCAAAAGTAGCCATAGACAATATGTAAACATAAGAGCATGGTTCTGTTGCAATTAAACTTTATTTACAAAAGCAGGCAATGGGCTATTTTGGCCCATGCGCCAGAGTTTGCTGACCTCTAATCTATACTTTCTGTTATTAATTTATTTTCCCATAAAAGAGTAAAATGCAGCCCTTTACTGCACATTGGCCTTATAATGATATATTAATGGTTTATTGAGGTTGTATTTTATGTCAGGTACCAAGTTACGTTTATTACCTCCAGTCTACTAGAATAACTTCCAGAAATGGACAAGAATGTCTAGAAGAAAATCCTGTTGGCTTGGTCTTCAAATTAAATCTCTTCTCACCTCCTCCATCAGCACTCAAGCCATACATTCAGCAAATACCTGCCAAGCACACACTCTGTGCCAGGCTCTGGTCAAAGCATCTGGGACACATTCCAGAGCAAAATAGAAAAATCCCTGCCCTTGAGCAGCTTAAGCTCTGGCAAGTGATAAAAGTCAATAAACAATAAACCTAATAGATAAGCAAATGATACCACACATTAAAGAGCGATAAGTGCTATGGAGGAAAGAAATACAGAAGAGTAACCAGACTTGGGCATGCCAGGGAAGGAAGGGAGTGGTAAGGTTATATAGTGTGACCAGATTGGACCCAGACAGCTGGCAGAAGAGTGTTCTGGACTACAAGCCTCCAGAGGAGGGGCTCACCCTAGGATGCGGGTTTCCACCATTTCTCACCTAGACTATCACAGGAGCAACCCATTCTCTCTCCTTCCATTCTGACTCCACAACAGGATATCCTCCACACAGCGGCCACACAAGACTGAAAACTCCATCAGGTCATGCCAATCCCCTGCTCATGACAATTCCCATTACATGACGAATAAAATGCAAAGTCTGCCCTGGTTCCTGATTGCATCCCAGTCTCATTTCCTACAGCTCTCCCTCTCAACACTCTACTCATTGTGGCTTCTTTGTTTTTCCACCCCAAGGCCTTTTGCTTCCCCAAGACACTCTTCTCTAGGCATCCTCCTGGCTCACTCCCCCACTTCCAGCATATCTCAGACCAAACATCACTATCTCAAAGGCCACCCCTAAAAGTTCTCTGTCCAAAATAGCTCTACATCTCCTGCTTTATTGTTCCTCATTACACTGTTCACTATCTGACATTTTAATCTAGTCTGCCGTTTACCTCTCTGTCTCCACCACTAGAATTGAAGCTCCATGAAGACAGGAACTTTATCCCTAGCACAATATCCCTCACACCTCAAACAATGCCTAGTACATAGCAGGCCCTCAATAAACATTTTTGAATAGATGAAGGAAAGTAGTACTATCTTATAAAAGAAGAATCAAGGCTTTCCCAAGGTCACACAGTGAAAGAGTAGCCCAGCCAGGACTTGAACTTAAGAATGTAGGACACTGGGGCCAACACTCCTCATCAACAACCTCTTGGGGCAAATCCTCATGGAACTGGAAATAGAGAAGTCATTCACTATGCACATGGACAGGGTAAATTGCATCACGAGCAAGTTAGCCTGGTGGATAAGAATGCCAACCTGGTATTTTACTAGCTTTTTGACCTTAAGCAAATAAATTACTTAACAGTTATTTGCCTCACCTATAAATTCAGAATAATATAAGTCCTTAACCTCACTGGGTGGGTAGGAAGAAGAAACAAGCTAATGTCTGTAAATTACTCAGAAAAGGCCTCCAACAGTATAGGTACTCATTAAGTGTTTATTATTATTAGAGCAGAATGGCTTCCAGGCATGAAAACTTGACTCCAACCAGACTGAATGTATGGACATAACCATAGGTGACTCTGATTGGAGTCAAAAGCCTACGCCCTCTTCCACTAGCACCTTGTGTGGGAGGAACTGTGGGTGACAACGCAGCCTACACACTTTGAGGCCTATGACCCTCCGCTTACTTTAGAGAATTCTGGGGAGCACCAAGAAGCAAGAACTCTTGGAGGGAATCTACTGGCCCCCATGGTAGGTTACACATGAGACTTCAGCCATGCAAAGGGGTTTCCTAAGCCCATAGGAGTTCTCGACAGAGAAAGCCTCTTCTATGTGGTGCTGCTACGGTTACTACGCAGCCTCCATATCTGTGCGAGGCATCACGGAAAGGGGCTGGCACTGCTATGTGAAGCTTCTAGCTGAAGGTGTGGCCCACAGTGTATTTTCTTAAATATTTAATAAAACTAATAAATAATAATAAATATTTAACAAAAATTTTTGACACTGTATTTACTGCTCTCTTCTGATCTCTATAATAAAAATCCATTTGTAAAGTAGAATACAAAGAAACTCATACACGTTTTAAAATATTTTCATACTTTACATTTATTTTGAAGTATAGAAAAGTGCCCCATTTGTTTAATGATCAAAGCTTTCAATATAGCACAAGATAAATGTGTGACATGATTTTCGGAATACTTCATGCCTAGATACTTGGTCATCTTAGGATAACATCTAGTTGGTTAATTTTATTCTGTCACTAAAGGTGTGATGTAAAGTTCAGAAATGCGTTTGATCATCAGAAAAACAGGAGACAGAGCTCTAAATGAATACAAGCAAAAACACATTCTGCCAATAAGAATATACTGCCACATCTTTTAAAAATGGAAAATCATCATATTCATAGAGGCCTGGAGTTAGAAGAAACCTTTAAGGCACCCTTAGCAGAGATTCTCAAAAAATACACTCTAATTATTTTTGCCTATCAAAGTAAGAGAGATGGTTGCATAAAACTCAGCTAAAAATGATTAGGACATCCCTGAAGACTGTCATCTTGGCCAAAACTATCCATTAATGCAGGTCAAAAAAAAATACTATAAATAAGCATTTAAGCTTGCAAAGCATGGGAAAATAAAGCAGCAGACATTAAATCAAAGTTTTGCAATTGTGTATGCTAACTACATGGAAGGGGAAAAAACCTAAAAATACCATGTGAAAATGGCACTCTCAGAAGTTGTTCTTTACAACCAGATCAACTGAGTACCTTGTGAAGTAAAATAACTCTAGTTCAACAAAATGATTGTTTTAAAGTGTAAATCAACCAAGCACTTGTATTATCCATGAACTAAAGAAATACACTCCTATGCCAGTTAATAACACACAGAGCTTTATAAAACATTCTGTACAACCTAAATTCTAAACATAATGCAATAATCAAAAGGTATGATAAGAGGGTGAACAATGAACCTCTCTCACGGCTCCCTAGGGTATTACATCTCACTGTGACTCCATGACAACAGAGACACTTAAAATATATATATATAATATATATTAGTGTATATATAGTTATTAAGTATCTATATATAGTTATACAAATATATTTATAATAATTTTATAAATTCTTAAATGTTTACTTAAGATTAATGTATCTGTTCTAACAAAACCTACTCTTTCCTTATGAATGATGCTTTGTAAATATTATGTTCCAACTGGGCAACTATAAAGCCACATTTCATTATTTTCAATGGTCATAATATAGAACTATATTTTTTAGGTCATAATATAGAACTATATTTTTTAAAGTAATTGATTTCAATTATAGGAGACAGACAAGCTACGTTAGTTTGATTTTAATAAGAATCTTAGCACTTTTCTTCATGACAAAACACTCAAAAGAGATAATTATTGATACTGGATTGCTATTTATAATACAATCTGATAATGCATAATAATTTGAGTTTATTGTTGTATTGTATGTGAGTTACAGAAGCAAAAATGTGAGTCATGTGACATTACTACTGTGGAAGAGTTTATAGAATTCAATCCAGAAATACACCTCAAGTGAAGAAATTGCTATGGCCCCTTCTTTAGGAACAGGAGGCTTCAGGCTACAATCATGCTAGTACAGCCTGTCATAATTATCATAAAGCATTCCTGGAGATCAAGCAGTTCTTTTTTCACAAACACCCTATGATAAGAGTTCTTTACTGACGTAAACCATAAAAACCCTAAGTAAATAATAGTATATCTTGGATCACACAGAGCTATTTAGACAAACGGTGTCTGTATGCTTGCCTGAGGTAGAAGACAACATATCACTATTGCTTCAAACAACAATAATTAGTCAACTCTTTTTAGAAAATTTTTTAAACACCTAAAATTCTCCACGTCATTTAATGTAATAACGTAAAAAAATTAGTAGCATAAAAACATGACATCTTCCTGCAGGTTGTCAACAGTCTGCCAGGGCCACCCTGCACATTGCATTCATAGCACATGATCTACTAAACTGACTGAATAATAGCCTCTAGGCTTTCATGTTCAAAGTGTTTCTTTTTTCCCAATAAGATTATTTAATTAGATAGAAACATAAAATCTACTTTCCCTGACCTTCTAACAAATAAAGAACTTTTATTAGCCTATAATTTACTATGAAGAGACACTGCATTAATAAGAATTTAAACAAAAGAAAATAAGAAAAATTCCACTTCAATTTTTTAAAATGGGTTGCCATATAGAAAACTTCATAAAGGATGTTCATACATATTTCCTATTTTTACACTGGAGCCTGCAAGTACATGAATTAACAAAAGAACTAGTGCTACAAGCAAAAATCTCAGGAAATTAAGGCCAGAGCTCTAGTTTCAATTATACCATTAACTAGTAATATGATTTTGTTTTCATTTTTCTAGTATTTAACATGAGTTTAATGCCTACCTTTCATAGCATTACAGGCGTTAAAGAAAAACAGCATATGCAACATAGCACAGTGCATAACACACAGTGTCCTCAAAGAATTTTGGGTGTTTTTCCAAAACCTGCCCTCCACAATCCTGTTTAGATTAGTTAAAACGCAAAGTGTTAAACACAGCCACAATAATACTTAATTCACCATTATTATACAGAATAGCTACTGACTCTTGAGATAACAAAAATAGAACTGGAGTGGTAAACATTTGTTCAACAAATGAGAAAAATGACTAAAGATATGTTGTAGTTTATGTAAGGACCAGGATGAGTACCAGGAAAAAGGGCCAGTAATGTCTTGTTATATACCACACCAAACAAAAACACTCATGTCACCATTTTTTTTTTCAGTTTTCTGATCCAATTAGATTAATTATTCAGTTTTTTATGATTCACAATTTGGGTCTGAAAAATATCACATCCATTCATTCTATTCACTTAGAGATATAATACAATTAAATTATGTTCAAGAACATTGTAAGAAAGAGCATTCTCAATTTTCTAAAATTAACCAGGATATAAGCTCTAAGAAAATTTAATGAGCTCTGATTTGCTTTCCTATGATGAAGCACTGTCAGGTTATGATGGAAATCTGTGTTTATGGGTAAACTGTAGGTATAACTAAATGCTAGCACATTACAATGCTGATACACTCTAGTACCAATTTTGCCTAGCAGAGGACGCTAAAATTCACTGATAGAAGTAAAAGTACAAAGAAAGCTTTGAAATCAACAGAAAGGAAAGTAACAATAGATTGCTGTATTGGGTTGAATAGTATCCCCGCAGAATTCACATCTGCCAGGAATTTGTGAATGTGACTTTATTTGAAAACGGGTCTTTGTCGACATAATTAGGTTAAGATGAAGTCAGATGAGAATAGGGTGAGATCCTAATCCAATGACTGTTGTCCTTAAAAAAACATAGGGGACATATTAAGGCCCTATGTCCAGATATCAGTATGGACATAGAGAATGGAGTCATGCTGCCGAAGCTAAAGATCACCAAGGATTGCTAGCAATGAGCAGAAGCTAGAAGCAGCAAGAAAGGATTCTCTCCAAAGCTTTGGAGAGAACATGGTACTGCCTACACCTTGATTTCGGGTTTCTGGCCTTTGGAACTGCCAGAGAATAAATTTCTGTTCTTTTAAACCACCCAGGTTGTGATATTTTATTATGACAGCCCTAGGAAATACAAGAATGTGCACAGAAAACTGATCTCAGTAGTGTTAAAATTAACATGCAATTATATGCATACCAACACACCAGAAGTTACCACACTGTTAACAATGGTTATCTCTGGGTGGTAGACTAGTTGATTTTTATCCAACTATTTGTGTTTTTTTCAAAATTTCTAAACCTTTTTTTAATGAACATGTTTACTTTCACAATCAGAACAAAATTCAATAAAGATGACTAATTTTTTTAAAGTGTAGTCAGTTAAACTAATCAGGAAGCAAAGCATAAAGTAAAAACCATGAAAGATTAGAAAGAGCAAAAAGCAGATAACCATCAAAAAAGAGAAAGTTTATTTTAAAAAAAAGGAGAAAGAGAGATTATACAAACTTCTGTAAGTGATTTTGAAAACCCAGTTAAACTGGATAATTTTGTAGAAAAATACAATTTACCAAAACTGATTCCAGAAAAGTCTAAGAAGTTTAATTAGCACAGGAGAAACAGAGAATCTAAAGCACTTCTTCTACTCAACCCTTTAAGACTAGATCATACGAGTACTATATAAACTACTAAAAACAGAGAAACAAACAAAGTATCTGATATTTCTCTTAGGAAACAAACATAATAATTCTGAAATCTGACAAAAAATTTTTCAAAAGCCTGCAACCATTCTCAAGAATACCAATGCAAAAGTGCTAAATGAAACTGGCAGAAGACTTTTGCTTCTAGCCAAAATAAAGTGACAGGGACTGGATTTACCTTCCTACATTAAAGAATTTTAAAATGTGACAAAACATATGGAAAACATGTTCAGATATTAGACAAATGGCAGTGCAAAACAATAATAACTGAGAGGAGGAAAATAAACAAGATGAGCTCATAGATTCTCCAACTTGCTGCCTGAACAGTTTCCAGATCCCAACATATAGATGGAGAACCCCAACAAAGCATGGCAGCCTTAGCAATGTAAAAAGAGTTCAGCTATCAACAACACTAAGTCAGTGAAAATTTGTAGGACAGAGTATGAAAGATGAGCAAGCTTTAAAGAACTCTGGAGAATGATAGAAAGGCTCCCTAGAATACTGACCAAACTGTACATGTACAGAAACTACAGGGGCCAGGGAAAGAAGGGCTGGAAAGAAACAGGCAAAACAATTCCTTCCTAGCCAGAGGAAAAAGATTTCTTAATACATAGGGCATTGAGCAGAGTCGGCAAAAGGCTTTTGACTTAATAGTGAAGGAAAATGAACTGTAAACTAAAAGCTGTTCTATAGCTGCATAACAACATCAAAAGCAATCTGAGAAAAAGGTCAGGCATGTTGGCTCACGCCTTTAATCCTGGCACTTTGGGAGGCAGATGCAGGCGGATCACCTGAAGCCAAGAGTTAGAGACCAGGCTGGCCAACATGGTGAAACTCCATCTTTACTAAAATTACAAAAGTTAGCTGGGTATGGTGGCAAGTGCCTATAGTCCCAGAATCGGATCACTAGAGGCATAAAAGTCATAAAGAATGAAGTAAAACTGCCTTTATTCACAGACAACATGACTATCAAAAAAATTCTAATAAATCTATAAAACAACTGCACATAGTAAGTTTAGGAAGGTGGTAGAATACAATGTTAACAAACAAAAATCAATTTTATTTTTATATAATATTAATAAACACTTGGAAACTAAAATTTCTTAAAATATCATTCATAATAACATGACAAAATATGAAATACTTAAGAGTAAATTTGACCAAAGATGTGCAAGGCCTATTAACAAAAACTACAAAACACTGTTGAATTTAAAGAAGACCTAAATGAAATAGAGATATATCATGCTCACGGATGAGAAAACTCAATATTGTAAAGATGTCAATTCTCCCCCAAGTGATCTATAAATTCAGTGTAATCCAAATGACAATAATAAAAGAGGCATTTTTTGTAAAAATTGAGAAAGTAATTCTAAAATATACAGAAATGTAAAGAATTTATAATATTATAACTAATTTTTTGAAAAAAGAATGAAGTTAGAAGACTTACATTATGATTTCAAGCAACACTGATCAACTCAGTGTGAAACTGATGTAAAGGGAGATATACAGAACAATGGCACAGAACAAAGTTCAGAAATAGACCCACATACATATGGTCAATTGAGTACGGACAAAGTTCTAAGACAGAGGGAAAGGATTATCTTTCAACAAATGGTATTGGAACAATTCCATATCCATATGTAAAAGAAAGCACCTCAACTCTTATTTCATACAACATGGAAAAATTAGCTGAAATCAAATAACAGACCTAAATATAAAACATTACAGAATTTCTAGGGCGAAAAAACAAACAGAAGAAAGGGTTAGTGGCCTTAGGTTGGATGTAAAACACAAAAAGTACAAATTACACTTGAAAATATCATAAACTGGACTGTATCAAAATATAAAACTGTTGATTTTTCAAAAAACAATGTTAAGTAAATGCAAACACAGGTAACCTAGTGAGAGAAAAATGTTTTCAACATACATCCAATAAAGAACTTGCATCCAGCATATAAAAGAAATCCTAGCACTAAATAGCATGCCAAACAAACCAAAATAAAGGACAAAAGATTTGAGCAGGCACTCAACCTAAAAATATACCTGAGGGCAGGCACCATGGCCCACGGCTGTGTAATCTAGCAATTTGAGAGGCCAAAGAGGGCAGATCACATGAGGCCAACAGTTTGAGACCAAGCTGGCCAATAAAGCAAGATTCTCTTGAGAGAGAAAGAGACAGAGACAGACAGACAGACAGAGAGAGAGAGAGAGAGAAAGGATGTTCAACATCATTAGTCATTAAAGAAATCCAAATTAAAATTGCACTGAAATGTAATAACTATATACTCACTACAATGACCAATACTGACAGACCATATTGGGTGTTGGTGCCAAGGTAAAGCAAATGGACCTCTCAAAAACTGCTAGTGTAAATATAAAATGGTACAACCAATTCAGCTACATCACACCCTAGAAAGATGAGAGCATATGTCCACAGAAAGATTCACAAATAAATTTTTTAAAAAATTGTATTTGTAAATCAGAAAACACAATCAAACCAGGTATCTATCAACAGGTAAATGAATAAACAAATTTTGGTGTAGCCCTACCATGAAATGCTACTCAGCAATAAAAAGAAATCAGTCATCATATATACAATGATACAAATGAATCTAACAATCTAGGCTGCTAGGCTATATTAAAGAAACCAGAAGAATAGGGGAACATACTGGATGGTTTTATTTATATAAAACTCTAGAAACTGCAAGCTAATCTATACTGACAGAAGGCAGATCAGTTCTCTGCAGATGGGGATGCAAAGAAGAATGAGTTATAAAAAAGCAGAAGAAAAATTTGGAAGTGATGAAAATGTTCATTATCATAATTATGGTGATGGTTTCATGGATGTATACATAAGTCAAACTCTTCAAATGATGCTCTAGAAAGACTACTGAGACCATGCCAAAATAATCCATTAATAAGAGCCAACCTGAAGGAGCCCCCACTAGACAATAAGCAATGGTTTGAAGCACATCAGAAGTGCTTTTCTAAAGAAAATCCCCCAAGTGCATAATGAATAATGATTAAAAATTAAAGCAAAAACAAACCAAAATACTTAACAATTACCTTTGCAGAATGTTGGAGAACCAATTCATTTTTTAGTATCTTAAATAAAATGGAAGCAATTAGGCATTCATCCTACCTTTTCTACAGAAACTATAATGCAGGGTAACCAAATTTAAAAAAAAAAAATTCTTTTCAGAGGAATTCCAACTAAAACATGAAGAAGCAATAAAATTAAAATATCAAAATTTTGCAATCCTTAATAAAATAATGGATCCAAGCCAGAGGTTGACAAACTATAGCCAGTTTGCCAAATCTGGCCTATACCCTGATTATGTATGACCAGGGAACTAAGGATGGCTTTTATATTTGTAAAGGGATATAAAAAGAAATAAAATTATTTGATAGATATTTATGTGGCTTGCAAAGCCTAAAATATTTATTATCTGACCCATTACAGAATATGTTTGTCTGTCCCTAATTGAGCCAACAGTCCAGCCTTTTTTTTACCACTAGGTAAAAAATTGAAAAAGTCTTATAAAGGCTGGATCAAGTTAACAATGCATAACCTACAGATTAGCAAAAGTAAGACAAGTAGACATGAGCCTCCTGTTATGATGTAATATGCAGTGTACATCACCAGCTATGACACATTCTTGCCAAAATGCTAAATTCTAATCAAGTGTCTAGATTTGATTTCCAGTTTACAACACAACCTGGGGATAAAGACACACATTAAATAACACCATGAGGATGCAATGAGCAAAATCCAGAATGTGAAAAACTACAGGACAAATGAAATGGTTTCCTTAAATAAACTGCAAAAAAAGAAGAAAAAAATGAAACAACAGATAAAAAGATATTTAAGACACAAGGTGAGTAATGGGTTAACATTCGCCAGGGCTGAGTCAGACTTCCCTGGGAATGACTTCAGTGTCCCTCTTCCCAACATTTATTTCCTTGGTAACAACAGAATTAAGATAAATGCAGAATGTTAAGTCGGTTTCATCTGCTGTATGGAATTGCCCCGGATGGAGAAAGCGAGGAAGTGGTACACAGGCCATGGGCCTACTTAACTAAAATGATGTAAAAAAAATTGTGAAAAATCAAGGCTGGGTCTTTGCTTGATAAGGCAGCATCCACACACCTTGGCACTTGTCCATGGCAGTCAAAATATTCTATTTAGATGAGAAAAGAGCTGCATATTAGGGTAACTGCTAGGTTTCCTGAGATGAAGATGTTGTACTTGCTATGTCTCCTGCTCATATTCCTCACATGAATCTAAATAAAAATAGTATTAAAGCCATTTCAGTCTTATGAGTCTGAAGGCCAAGTTGGACAAAGAACCAGAGCTATGGTGGTGCAGACCCAAAGCATTGCAGGGATCTTGTTTGGGTCCTAATTCAAAGCAACCAGTTGTAAAGACCGGGGGTAGGGTGGGTGAGAAAAGGAGAGGAAGAGGGCGAATGAACAAGAGCACCAACTGTGAAAGCTTGGAGACTAACTAGGTGTTTAATGATATTAAGGAAACCTAATTAATTTTATTTTAGGTGTGACAATGGTATTGGGTTGTTTTTCTTTCCAGAGAGAGGAGAGTGAACAAATACTTTTTTTTTCAGTAATATATAACATACACATAAACACACACCCATACATACACACACAATCTTTTTTTTAAAGACAGTGTCTCACTCTGTCAGCAAGGTTAGACTGCAGTAGAATGATCATAGCTCACTACAGCCTGGAACTCCCGGGCTCAAGCGATCCTCTCACCTCAGTCTCACAAGTAGCTAAGACCACAGGCAACAGGTGCATGACACCAGGACACCGTGTGTGTGTGTGTGTGTGTGTGTGTGTGTGCGTGTGTGTGTGTGTGTGTCAGAGAGAGCGAGAGACAGAGACAGACTCTCACTATGTTATCTAGGCTGGTCTCAAACACATAACTGGTATATTAACTAATTAAATGATACAACTCCTAGAATTTGCTTCAAAACAATTTAGTTGCGCTAGGGCAAGAGAAGGGGCAGGGGTGGTGGAAGACAGATAAAATAATTTGGACTGCCCATGAGTTGATAATTGTTGCAGCTAAGTAAGTACTTGAGGGTTCAATATACCATCTTTTCTTTCTGTACGTTTGAAATGTTCTACAATGTTTTAAAAGGATTAAAAATGTGGAAGAGCAGAGGGCAGAAAAATAGGATACAATTGAAGGATCACTATCAGTCTGCAGGGCTGTCCACCTAAAAGATTAGATGTGATTCAGCATCCTTAGAAATGTCTGCATCTGTCTTTAAATCAACTTGATGCTTCTTTTTCCATTTTGTATTTGTTAAAATTTGAATACTAAATATAGTGAATACTTTTGAATAATTTCTATTCATAAGATCTCAAAAGTAAAAATACCTGTAAGAAGTTACATATCTTAAAAGAGACAAAAATCAGCTAAGAATACAATAAAAAGTCAGGACACGCCAATCAATCTCTGACTTTCTCTTACTTGATATACTCTTCAAGAGCAACTCATCTGCAAATTCTTCCTTTCTACCTTTACTTATTCTTCAACTGTTAGCCTTCTATTTTGCTCATTTTATTCAATTCAATGGAACAAATATGTACTGAGTATTCACTAGAATGATGCATTCTGAGGAAAGCATATGAGAACAGAAAAAAAAGGAGAAAAGTATGTTGCCTCCTCAGAGGCCAAGCAGAAAGGGTTTCATCCCCAACTACTCCAGATCCAAAAATCATTCTGAGTATACTAAAATACCAATACATTAAATTATCTGCTCTCAGATGGCTATAAAAAATGGTATCTCTGCTCTCAGATGGCTACAAAAAATGATATCTCTGCTCTCAGATGGCTACAAAAAGTGATACCTAATCAGCCTGTTGTACTTCTAAATTTGATTTTAGAAAAAGGTACCCAAAAAAGTTAAAAATCATTAGTGATATGAAGTAGAACAAAATTCTTCAACATATTATTTTAAGAGGAAAAAGGCGTGGCCCCTGGGTGCTAGTAACTTAAAATACACACTGCATTAAGGAAGGAATGGCCCTGTGAGTGATGACTGGGGTTGGGAGCTGTAGCTGAAAATTCTTAATTAGGAAATACTGACCTTAGATGTCTGTTACAGTAAGTTGTTTTGGAAAGAGTCCTCAGGCAAAAAGATCACAGATTTTGTTATGCTTTCCACTGTAAACAAGTTTTTGCTTTCCCTCTGATAAAAACACTGTGGTTTCTGCAAGCAATATTAATGGAGCCAAAATGCATGTATGGTCTTTGCCTTCAAAAAAGATTTACTTCAAGTGTTATAGCTAAAAATTAAAGTTTGATGTAGTAAAAGAGAATTATGCCATATAGTCAAGAAGAGAATCTGAAACAGCTCCCTCAACACAAAATCAAAGACAGCAGTTACTTAGTGACCAGAGTCTATTTCAGGAGCCCAATGAAAAATCAGCCTTGTTTCAAAATAGAAAACACAGTAGAAAAATATACTTATTTTGTGAACAAAATAAGTATAATGTACAGGATACATTAAAATAGCATCCATATTTCCTATTACTATCTCATATTAATGATACATACATCCAATCCCAGCTTCTCTCCTGAAACCCAGAACCAAATTTTCAACAGTTGGTTTCAACCAACTGTTGAAAATCTCCCACAGGCATCTCAAAAACTGGTCCAAAATTTAACTAACTTATATTTGTCGCACTACCAAAATTCTTCTTCCCTCTGAACTCCTTGTCTGCAAGAACAGTGCTATAATGCTCCAGCCAGACACTGTAGGCATCATCTCTCCCTGTTTCCATCAGCCCCCTTTCCACATCCAATCAACTAACAAAGAGATGGCAAATTTTTTTCTTTAAAGAAACAAATAGTAAATATTTTCCATCACCAGACTTCCTAAGCCAAAAGTCAATGTCAAGATTATTATGTAGGTACTTACATAATAAGAGTGAAAACAATTACCATAAGCTTTTCATTGACAACATCCAAAATAAAATAATAAAAATAATAAATGCAATTTTTTGTAATACAACTCTCTTAAGGTCAGAAGAATAGATTTTTTCTTCTCTATGGGAGAATAATATTTAATTTGGGTTCAAAAGTAAAATGCCCTATCAACAAAATTAATTACATATGTTAATCTGTTAATATTGACATATGAAGAGATTTTACTTATTTCGTTTTTTAAAATGTCTTTCACACAGATAAGTAATGGCAAATACTGATAGCAATCTACAAAGGTGATTTCAATTGAGCAAATTCATCACTTGGAAGGTATTTACAGAATTCTATTCTTCATATTTACCTTTTAGCATGTAATTTACAATACAGATTAATCACTTCCAATGAAGATTAGGTGCGAGTTCCTCACTGCACCCTTAAATGGATTTTGAAGTACAGAAATTTACTTTGCTCTTTATTGAAGTCCAAAAAAAACTGTTGCTGTAGTTTGAGCTCAGAGTATTTACCTGCTGTATATTTGGAAGGGAATAAAGAGCTTGCTTCTTCATTTAACTTTTGATAGCACATGAAATGTAGAAAGCAGCCTGATACTACATATGACGTGAACATTCATTGCTATCAAAATGACTTAACAATAATATGTTTAACATATAAGTGCCATTTTGCTTTTAACTTTGGATTAATTTTATTAGGAAATACTATCAAGTCTCCCGTAAAACCTAATTTCCAAAGCCATTTAGTGCTCAGAAACAGTAGAGAAGGGCGGTTCTTTTCATTCAGAAAAATTTCAGGCCAGGTGCAGTGGCTCACACCTGTAGTCCCAGCACTTTGGAAGGCCAAGGTGGGCAGATCACAAGGTCAGGAGTTCGAGACCAGCCTGGCCAATATGGCAAAATCCCGTCTCTACTGAAAATGCAAAAATTAGCTGAGTGTGGTGGCGTGTGCCTGTAGTCCCAGCTACCCGGGAGGTGGAGGCAGGTGAATCACTTGAACCAGGAGGCAGCGCTTGCAGTGAGCCAAGATCATGCCACCGCACTCCAGCCTGGGGCAACACAGCAAGACTCCATCTCAAAAAAAAAAAAAAAATCATTTTTGCCCCTGACCTCAAAAATAAATAAATAAATAAATAACAGTAAAACTTTGCCATTACTAAACTGCCAAACTGCTGTGTGTGGTAGAGCAGGTCAAAATATTCAGCTTCAGTTTCTGACAATAATTCCCAGAACTGACAAAGGCTAAGTCTTCATGAGTAAATGAAATGAAGTTCACCAATGACACTATCAGTTCAGTACACGACAGATACAAATACTTTCATCAGTATCTACTGATGAATAATACAATGAATATATGCTTTAAACATTTTACATTTTCATAGATTTGTAAATCTAAGACTTATTCTGCTTCACACATATTTTTGCCATATCAGTTGTAACACATCTTAGCAGATTCCACTTCAGCTTGTACTAAGTAATGCTTTATTAATTTCCTTGTAAATATCCTCGCTTGTAGTTGTTCCACACAAGGTATTCAGATAAGCTAATTCTTCATTCACTTCAAACTCATCATTGCCTCCTCTAATAAACAACAATTGAACAGTACGAGAAAAATCTTTTGACTCACAACCACAGTGAGATACCATCTCAGACCAGTCAGAATGGCTATTACTAAAAAGTCTAAAAGTAACAGATACTGGTGAGATTGTGGAGAAAAGAGAACACTTAAACATGCTAGTGGGAATGTAAATCAGCTCACTCATTGTGGAAAGCAGTTGGGCAATTTCTCAAAGAACTTAAAACAGAACTACCATTCGACGCAGAAATCTCATTATTGCGCATATACCAAAAGGAATATAAATTGTTTTACCATAAAGAAACACGTATGTTCAGCACAGCACTATTCGCAATGGAAAAGACATGGACTCAATCCAAATGCCCATCAATGGTACACTGAATAAAGAAAATGTGGTACGTGGAATACTACACAGCCATAAAAAGAACAAGTTCATGTATGTCCTTTTCAGCAACATGGATGGAGCTGCAGGCCATTATCCTAAGCGAACTAACACAGAAACAGAAAACCAAATACCACAGGTTTTCACTAACAAGAGGGAGCTAAACATCAAGTACATATGGACACAAAGAAAGAAACAACAGATACTGGGGGCTACTTGAGGGTAGAGGATGTAACAAGCGTGAGGATCCAAAAACTACCTAACAGGTACTACACTTATTACCTGGGTGATGAAATAATCTGTACAGCAAAAACCTGTAACATGCAATTTACCTATATAAAAACTTGTACATATTACATATATTGCTGAACCTAAAAGTTGAAAATTAAAAAAAAAAGAAATAAGACCCCAAAAAACATTTGAAATCATTTGCCTTGTTTTTAAATTAAATATTGCTATATCTCCCCATATCCTCAACTCTTTGAGCAACTGCTCTCGCCATTAAATAGTCTTAAGTTTATTTTCTGTGCACATACTTCTTCAGTGGCTATAATCAAATATGATTTAATAAAATCACTACTGATAAATGGGTCTCCTTGCTTGGGTAACAAATATGCCAATCAGAAACTTATAGTGATTATAGTCTCATTTTCATTTTTTTATACTTACAAAAAAATTCTGCTGAGAATAGAATTTCCATTTTAAGTTGTCTAATTTTTTTCTGACTGTTGCCTTCCTGGGAATTGGGAATACTGTGATGAATGCTTAGTCTGCTAATGTTAAAGCATATTGTATTATTTTACCACAGCGATAGAGTTACCGCATAATAAACACAACGCTTTGCCATCTAATTTGATAACAAAGTAATCCTCACTCCACTGTGCCTTAAAAGTGAGATATTCAAAGTACACTTTTCTTCTGGCATGACGGGTACGCCCTGCTAATAAAAACTAAAGTAAAATAAAAACAGTGATATACTTCCACTCAAAACACTGTGGAATTAGTTGTAACTGCAATTTACAGTGTGCTGACCAGCAACACAAACAACGAAAGCTCCAGTTTCAGGGGTCCCTAGATAACACACATATTTGGCGATTCACTAGAAGGACTCACAGACTCAGGAGACAGCTGCATTAATGGTTATAGTTTATTACAGCAATTAGTAAGAGAAAAAGACACATCAGGTAAAATCTGGAGGAATCTATGCACAGGCTTCCTGTGCTTTGCCTCTCAGGAGAAGCCATACAGAACACACTGCCTCCAGCAGTGAAATGTAGTAACACACATACATGATCTTTCTACCTAGAGCAGCCCATTGGCAACTCAGAATCCCAGGTTTTAATTTTTCTTTCTGGCCGGGCGCGGTGGCTCAAGCCTGTAATCCCAGCACTTTGGGAGGCCGAGACGGGCGGATCACGAGGTAAGGAGATCAAGACCATCCTGGCTAACACGGTGAAACCCCGTCTCTTCTAAAAGAAATACAAAAAACTAGCCGAGCGAGGTAGCAGGCGCCTGTAGTCCCAGCTAATGTAGTCCCAGCTACTCGGGAGGCTGAGGCAGGAGAATGGCGTGAACCCGGGAGGCGGAGCTTGCAGTGAGCTGAGATCCGGCCACTGCACTCCAGCCTGGGCAACAGAGTGAGAGTCTGTCTTTAAAAAAAAAAAAAAAAAATTCTTTCTTTGTCTTTTAGATGCAGGGTCTCACTCTCTCACGCAGGCTGGAGTGAAGTGGCATGAGCAAAGCTCACTGCAACCTCAAACACCTGGGCTCAAACAACAGGACTTTTATTCTGAGCTGGTCACAGAGTTGTGATGACTAGTCACAACTATCAAAAGAGTAGACTACCAGAAGGAAAGCAGGCGTCTGTACTCCAGGCAGGTAAAATGCTTTTATCAGCTTAGGGAAAATTCTAGGAGTCAGGCTCCCAGATACTATTCAATGGTTAACCTCATCCCCATGGCCCCAGTCCCAAGCAGATCCTTCTAAGGATAGCAGCCCAGACCTGCTCTATTAACTCTTTCCTGTACCTCATAGATATTGTCTGCTGCAGCTGCACAATTCTGCCACTGCAGCATGAAACCAGTCAAAAACAATTTTGAAATGAGTGAATGTGGCTGTTTCCCAATAAAATTAAAAATCCATAAATAGTAATGGATATTGAAACTTAAATTTCATGTAATCTTCATGTATCACAAATTATTACGTTTCTTTTTCTTTTCCCCAGCTGTTTAAAAAATGTAAAAACTATTTTTAGATCACAAGCTGTTCTAACAAAAGCAACTGACTAGCTCTGGCCCACAGGCTGTAGTTTGTTAATCCTTGAATTAACCGATCACCTGTATTCTTAGTCCCCGTTATTCTTGCCTCTCTCATTCTATTTTCTCTCCCGAGTTCATACTGCCATTGTTTCTTTTCTGAATTTTTACAGCTAATTCACAACTGCTTCCGTATTTCATCATTGTATCTGTACACGTAACATCATAGCTGGCACAACAGTATGCACCCAATTAAGTCATTTTTACTGAATGACTTAATTCATTCAAGTTATTTTTCAAATTGGTACAGTCATTGTAAAATGTTATAGTGTAGTTGTATTCAAAGATTTAACAGAATACCATAAATGTCAATAGAAGAGAAAATAATTAAATATACAATATTGGAAAATTGTTGACCAATGATATAAATATCACATTTCATTTGCCTTTTCCCCAAACAGGATCAAAAATAATGAAAATTCATCGATCCTTGTTGAGTATCTTCCTGCACTGAAGGTAGAAGTGTTATATTATCCTGAGCACTTCCACCTACATTCTCGATCCCATATGCTCCGGAAACTTACTCTACCAAATAGTCTCACTTCTTATTTGGTCTCTCTCTTTTCCCAGTAGCTATTTCTTTTAAACATAAAATTATTTTCTATTTCTGCCATTCCTAAAACCACAAGAATAACATCAGCTCCTGATTCTCCCCAACCAGAGCCCCATCTCTACTCTTCCCACTGGCAACAAACTTCTTAAAAGATACTATCTTGCCCCTATGGCTCATCTCCTGTCCACTCTTCCGCCTACTTCAATCTGCATTTCGCCTAAACAACTCTCCAGGAATTGCTGTCAGGTTATCAATGAACACTTTAATATCAACTCCAATGGCTTCATTTTAGTTCTCAATTATTCTCCTCTCTGCATCTTCTGAGAATATATTATGGTAAAAACTGTACAAACGTGATTAACAACTCTTTCTTCAGAAGGATGGTGACACTTGACGTGGAAAAGGTGATATTTGACAAAGTTTTGAAAGATGACTATAGTTGGCTAAGCAGACAATAGCAGGCCTAGCAGAATTAATGGCATACACAAGGGCATTAACACATGTTACAGAATAGTATGTTGAGACAGGCAGGCTGGCATTGATGAATATTAGTTGTAACAGGGAAAGGAGAAAAAAGGCTGGAGGAAGCCACGGGACTCTTATATATCACCCTAAGGAGTTGGTAGTCTTCCTAATAACACTGTTCCTCTACCTTGTTTGCAAACTCTCTGGAACCCTATCACAAATGCATACCCACACACAAGCAAATATTATGTAAAAAAGTTTTCACCATTTCAATCCTATACACTTGAGAGATGGCAACAAATGTGGCTTCAGGGTATTTAATATAATTCCAGATTAAGTTTAGACATTCTGTCAGCTCCCTGTAGGTCAAGCCCATTACTGTCCCCAAATAATCCTGACATCTGTCAAGACAACATGTTAGGATGTCTCCTCTGCATTTTAAAAATGCATGTTCTTTCCTCTTAATTTCAGCAGTATTCTTCTGCTTCCTGCTATCCAATTAAAAAAACGATCCGCAGACACCCAGTAATCTAAGACATTTAAGATGTCTAAGCCCCACCCACCCACTGGCCTTCAGGGTCAGACTTCTTCACAATCATCTTTCTGTGCTCTGAGAAATGCATTGCATTTTTAAAACAAACATCAAAATTTTCTGCTGAACTACCTGTAAATACCTGTGACTCAAAGCATATTTAAATCAGTGTAAGGCCTGCTTTGTGGTACCCTCTTTGCAATCATCCAACTGGAAAGAATGCTTATGTTTAAGAACATATATATATTCTTATATATATATAAGAATGTATGTATATGTGTATGTATGTTTCACATATATATCTCCAAACTATACATATTTGCCTAATCAAACAATAGATACAAAGGTTGAGAATATTGTAGTAGGAATTATGTTTTCCTTTCTTTTTGAGATTATAGGGTAAGGACATGCATATACTTTCAGTATTTTAGAAAGTAATATGAAGAAAATTATTTGCTAAAGAAAAATAACTCATTCATATTATTATTATTTTTTTTTATTTTTATTTTTTTTGAGACAGAGTCTCCTGCCTCAACCTCCCGAGTAGCTGGGACTACAGGCCTGCACCAACATGCCCAGCTAATTTTTGTATTTTTAGTAGAGATAGGGTTTCACTATATTGGCCAGGATGGTCTCGATCTTTTCTTTTTTTTGAGACGGAGTCTCACTCTGTTGCCCAGGCTGGAGTGCAGTGGAGCGATCTCGGCTCACTGCAAGCTCTGCCTCCCAGGTTCATGGCATTCTCCTGCCTCAGCCTCCCGAGTAGCTGGGACTACAGGCACTCGCCACCATGCCCAGCTAATTTTTTATATTTTTAGTAGAGATGGGGTTTCACCACGTTAGCCAGAATGGTCTCGATCTCCTGACCTCGTGATCTGCCCACCTCGGCCTCCCAAACTGCTAGGATTACAGGCGTGAGCCGCCCCGCCCAGCCAATCTCGATCTCTTAACCTCGTGATCGCCTGCCTCGGCCTCCCAAAGTGCTGGGATTACAGGCGTTCGCCACCACCGCATCCAGCCCTCACTCATATTTTTTAAAGGTTAACAGCAAATATTGCATGTGGTTAAAAACATATATTTTAAGAAAATATTTTTTCAAGTTGTTGCATAACAGCACACTTAAAATTCTTAGCACATTTAAGAAGGATATTACACAATGGGCTAAAATAAAATATTATTTCCATCATTACAGGGAGAAAGGGAGGGGATTACAGGTTTGTTCTCAACAAAGAAAATGCAGACTATTTACCAATACATCCTTATAGATCAGGGGCGTTACTATATTTCCACTGCCAATATTATGTAAATACTATCTGGTCCACAGATTTTTTAAAAATAGAGATGGGAGTTACACAGGCATATGCATTTGTCAAAACTCAGCCATGTGCTCTTTAGATGTATATATTCCATGGTTTCAAAATTTTACTTAAAATCCTACGAATACTGATCTTTATAATGTCATGTCTCATGAAGTATTTAGAGGAAGTGTTCTGATGTCTGCAATTTGGTTTGAAACATGTTGAAAAAAATAAGTTGGACTGATGGATGAATAGAAATGGATGAAGAAAGATATGACATAGTAAGGACAGTAAAATGTGAATGACAGAATCTTCATGGTGGGTAGACAGGTGTGCACTGTAAAATTTTTTCAACATTTGAAATTTTTCATAATAAAATTTTGGGAAAAAATGTAAATAAGCCTGCTATGGTTTCATCTGCAGAGCCTTGTTAGCAAGCCTATGGTGGTGGACGAGGATAGAAATTTCTTTAGGGTAAAACCTAAGATGAAAAAATGATAACGGGCCAGGCACAGTGGCTCATGTCTGTAATCCTGGCACTTTGAGAGGCCAAGGTAGGAGGATCACTTGAGTTCAGGAGTCTGAGATCAGCCTGGGCAACATAATAAGGCCCTGTCTTGACAAAAATAAAAATAATTAGCCAGGTGTGATGGCATATGCCCACAGTCCCAGATACTTGGTAGGCTCAGGTAGGAGGATTGCTTGAGCCTGGCAAGTTAAGCCTGCAGTGAGCCTTGAAAGCACCATCATGCTCCAGCCTGGATGACAGAGCAAGACCTGTTTCCCAAAAAAAAAAAAAAAGAGCTGGTGGGGTGTGGTGGCTCATGCCTATAATCCCAGCACTTTTGGAGGCCAAGGCAGGAGGATCTCTTGAGCCCAGGAGTTCAAGACCAACCTGGGCAACATAGCAAGACCCATCTCTATAAAATTTTTTTTAAAAATTAGCCAGGCAAGGTGACACATGCCTGTTGTCCCAGCTACTTAGGAGACTGAGGTGGGAGGATTATTTGAGCATGGGAGGTCGAGGCTGCTGTGAGCCATGATCACGTCACTGCACTCCAACACAGGCAACAGAGCAGGACTCTAGCTCCCACCCTCCTCAAAAAAGAAGGATATCAAATTAGTTTAAAATTCCTAGTAAATATCAAAATAATTTTAAAAGCTGGGCATGAGAGTTTAGAAGTGTTTCATACATATATACGAAAACATCACCGTAATAGAGATAATGGGCATATATGTAACCCTACAAAGTTTCTTTATGTACCTTTACAATCCCTCCCTTCCCCACTCCCAGACCAACTTGCCTCAGGGATTCACTCATTTGCTTTCCTGAACTAGAGATTTGTTTGCATTTTCTACAGTTTAGTTGGAATAATGTAGTGTGTCATCAATTTGTCTGGGTTCTTTTACTCTGCATAATTGAGTTTCATCCATGCTTTCGCATGTACCCAGAGTTAGTTTCTTTATGTTGCTGGGGAATATTCTGTTGTACCCCTATCTCACACTGTGGGTTGTTTCCCGTTTTTGGCTATTACAAATAAAGCTGCTATGAGGATCTGCTTTAAAAAGAGAAAAGAAAATTGAAAAAAAGCAGCTGGGCATCCGTATGCTGGTCCAGCAGCTCCAGCAGGGCTCGGTGCTCTGAGATACTGTAGGGAATCCATGCTGTTGCTTTTCCATTGTATAGATTTTCATAGGTGGCCCTGCAAAGGGGGAATTTGCAGTTCTTCCAAATATATGGCTAAGATGATTAAATTAAATATGAGGCCCTGATTAAGGTTTCACAGTACCTACTAAGCTGCAAAAGGGTAAATCTAAACAAATCATCATGAGTACAAGGGACCAAGTACTTTTAGATTTGTACAGTTTTTACAGGCACAAGTTCCAAAGCAACAATTATTTCTTTCTCTACTCAAAAAGTAGCAAGACAAATTGCAAAGCTGGTGTATACACGTGCATAAAGGTAATGGGAGGATGCACACATCAGCTTACTGGTGAGCCAAATGATTTTCTTCTGTGGCATTTTTGTTCTAACCAGATTCCACCCTGGCCCAATCCTACCTCCAGTAGCAATAGAATACTTCTGAAAGTTGTCTTCTGATCAACAAATGAAGACTGGCAGGAATTGCCAAAACAAAAGAGTATTTCCTCTAATGGAAAATCATGAATTAAAATTTTTTATATAATGAGTCAAATCATGACATAATCCTGCTATATAACTGTCTTTTTAAAAATTCTTTATTTATTATTTTAGGGGTATACAGTAGGTGTGGTAACTGTCTTATTAATCGTCTCATATTACCCACAGGTAACATATTCCATTCGTTACTGAGGGTAAGTTCAGTGATACCTCATTTATTCTTAGCAACAGTTCAAAAGCTCAGTTCTAGGCCGGGCACGGTGGCTCATGCCTGTAATCCCAACACATTGGGAGGCTGAGGCGGGTGGATGACCTGAGGTCGGGAGTTCAAGACCAACCTGACCAACATGGAGAAACCTCGTCTCTACTAAAAATACAAAATTAGCCAGGTGTGGTGGTGCATGCCTGCAATCCTAGCTACTTGGGAGGCTGAGGCAGGAGAATCACTTGAATCCGGGAGCCAGAGGTTGCGGTGAGTCAAGTTTGTGCCATTGCACTCCAGTCTGGGCAACAAGAGCAAAACTCCATCTCAAAAAAAAAAAAACCTCAGTTCTTCTCAAATATTGGGCCCAGGCCCATTTACCTCTCAGTCCAAATGACTTTGTTTCCAATTTAAATGAGATGCAAACCTGTTAACACAATTTTCAATCTACCCTGGTTCTCTACCTAAATATTTCTTAATAAATATTATTTTCTTTGCAGAATAATTTTTTTAAAAACTGTCATAAATTTTGTTTTCTGGAAGGTGTACAGTTCTATGAATTTAGCCTATGTATTGGTATGTGTAACCATCACCAAAGAATACAGAAGAGTTCCGTTACCCCAGAACATTCCCTTGTGCTATCCCCTTACCCAAATACTCTCTGCCATCCTTACCTCCCAATTTCTAACCACTAAAAATCCTTGATCTCTTCTCTATCACCATAGTTTTTTCTTTTTGAAAATGTCACATAAATAAATAATATAGGGCAGGTGAGGTGGCTTACACCTGTAATCCCAGCACTTTCGGAGGCTGAGGTGGGAAGATCACTTGAGCCCAGGAGTTCAAGACCAGCCTGGGCAACACAGTGAAACCCCATCTCTACAAAAAAAAAAAAAAAAAAATAGCCAGGCGTGGTGGCACATGCCTGTAGTCCCAGCTACTCAGGGGACCAAGAAGATTGGGAAGATTGCTTGACCCTAGGAGATGGAGACTGCAGTGAACCGTGGTTGTGCCACTATACTCCAGCCTGGGTGATACAGCTAGACCCTGTCTCCAAGAAAAAATACAATACAATACAATACAATACAATACAATACAATACAGCAATCAATCACATATACAGCCTTTTAGTGACTGGCTTCTTTCACTTGGCAAAAGGCTTTTTACATCCATCCAAGATGTTGGGGATGTCAATCATTCATTCCTTTTTTGTTTGGCGGTATTCAAATAAGTGAATGCAACACAGATGATTTTTCCATTCATTCCCTGAAGGATACAGGAGTTGTTTTCAGCTTGGGCTAATTAGGAAGGAAGCTGCCATAAACATACATGCACAGGTTTTTGGGTGAACTTATGTTTTTATTTCTCATACCTAAAAGTAGGATGTTTGCCTTATGATAAGTATATGTTTAACTTTTTAGAGAAACTGCTAATCCATTCTCCAAATGGCTGTACCATTTAGCCTCTCCAACAATGTATGAGAGCTCTAATTGCTCTGCATCCTCTCCAGGACCTGGTACTATCAATATTTTTTATCTTACTTGATCTAATAGGTGAGTTATAGGATCCCTGATGTTAACGATGTCGAAAAACTTTACATGTGCTTAGTTTCCATTTGCATATCCTGTTTTGTGATGTCTCTGTTTAAGTATTTCACCCGTATTTTAATCCGGTTGTTTTCCTAGTGAGTTTTGAAAGTTCCTTATATATTCTGGATAGAAGTCCTACGCTGCGTATGTGATCTGCAAATATGTTCTCCCAGCCTGCAGATCGCTTTTTATTCTCTTAATTGTTTCATTCACAGAGGAAAAGTTGTTAATTTTGATTAGATCCATCTTTTGTCCTTTTATAGATCATGATTTTGGGTATCAGGTCTAAGAACTCTTTGCCTAACCATAAAAACAGAAACCTTCTCCTATGTTTTATTCTACAATTTTTAAAGTTTTACCTTTTATTTTTTATTTTCATAAATTGAATAAGAAAAAAGGTTTTACATTTTACATTTTGAACTTGGATCCCTTTTGGGTTAACTTTTGTATACATCCAACATTTGGGTCAAAATTTTGTTCTTTTTCCATATGGATACTCAATTGCTCCAGTACAATTTGATGAAAACACTGCTTTCTCCCTTGATTGAACTTTGCAACTTTGTCAAAATCAACTGCCCATATTTCAATGGGTCTGACATTACTGGACTTGTTAGTCTCCTTCCTGTGATTTAATGCATCTGTCCCTCCACCACTACCACACCTCTTGATTGCTACTTTATAATAAGTCTTAAAATAGGATGGTGTGATTCCTCCAACCTTATTCTTATTCAAAACTGTTTTAGATAACTCTACTTCCCTTGCCTTTCCATATAAAATTTAGCATCAGTTTCTCCACTTCTACAAGAAAAATCTTACTGGAATTTGTATTTAAATTACTTTAAATCTATATATCAATTTGAGAATTGTCATTTACTATACTGAATCTTCCAATTCCTGAACATTGCATGATTTATTTATTTAGATATTCTTTGATTTCTTCTGTTTTGTAAATTTCCACATACATATCCTATACAGAATTTGTTAGATTTTTATCTAAGCATTTTTCTTAGAGCTGCTGCATAACATAAATAATTTTTGTATTTCCCTTTCCAATTATACATTGCTGGTATACAGAAAGATGGTTTTTTTATGGATTTATGTTGTATCCTTGCTAAATTCACTAATGAGTTCTAGTTTTATTATGGACTCCTTGAGATTTTCTATGTAGACAGTCATGTCATCTGTGAACAGGCACAGTTGTCCTTCTGTATTTTCAAAAAACTGGGCCCTGATATATCTAACATTGACTCCTTTGGAAATAAGAACCTAGGCAGTTATGAACCTGACATGCCATGCCTAAATAGAGGGCTGACTCTCAAGGATCACTTACAGTGGCCTTACAAGGATCACTTACAAGGATCACTTACATGATCATTAAACATGCTCAGTCTACTAGTTCCAGTCTCTTTCCTTTGCGCTTGGGATTTGTGTTGCCACAGACCTAACAAGTCTAACATAGAAGTCACCCAAGCACTGGCTAGTTTGACATTCAGGTAGTATATGCTTTTCAAGAGAAAAAATAGCAACATGAGAAATCTATTATATACTTTGTGTTTGTTTCTTTTTAAAAAATAAACCAAATTTACTATAACCCATTCAGCATAATACCAACTTAGCAACAGCCCTTAGTAAAAACTAAGTCTATGTATTAAGAAAATGTGAAGTAAAAGAACAATTAAAATGAAGTCAGTCAACGATGGCGCTTCTTAGAAAAGTAAGCTTTAAGATGGTTATCTGGAATATCTGATGAAGTGAGTAAGTCAGCCTTTCTCAACCACTATTCCAAGAGAATTATGCAATTAAGAAAATAATATGAGTGACTGCTTTTTAATTCACTCAAGGATAGTATGCAGCTAATACCATTCTAGATGCTTAGGAGAAGGGTTAATTCACTATATAATGAATGCCTTAGGACATTCAATCACATATGTTCAGGCTTAATTCTCTCAAAAAACAAGAACTGAGAAAGGCTGGAATAGAGATTCAAGACTCAAGAAACAGCAGAAGAGACTTTAAAATGAAAACATACCATTAGCATTTAGAAACTGAGTCATAAAAACATTTTTATTGAGAGCTCCCATGAGCTAGTCACTATAAGGTACCAGAAATACAAACATACAAACCTATAGGAATTAAAGGAAGGTAAATGGTAGAACCAGAAATGTGGATGGGTAAGGTAAATAATGAGTGAATAAAAGAGGAAAACAAGGTGATATGAAGTCCAGAACTTTTCCAAAGATGCTCTCACACCAAAACAGAAGTCTCAATAGCCTCTTTATCCCATGTAATCAAATTCACTTGACAGATAATCTCACTGTTTTCCTCTGATCCACCAAACAGTACTGGTCACAGTGATACCAGTTTCTGGTATTTTGACCTATATATATATATTTCAATACAAGTTAACATCAAATATCATTTTTATGATGTCTTGCAGACCACAAACAAAATCTAATCTGCTTTCTAATCCTTTCACCAACCCCTAAAATCCTAAAGATGAAGGTGTATCACCCGTCAGAGTAACCTCTATTTGTCATGAACCTTACTCTCCTAAAAGTGAGTGCAATCTGTGGGCCACCAAACTTTCGGATGTTAGTCCTTGAGGCCTCAGTTTTATCATCTATGAAAAGATTTTAAATCTCTAAAATCCTTTCTAGTTCTAACAGTCTATGAATATGTGAATCTGCCAAAAAGATTTTTAATTATCTATGAATAGTTTTGTATTAAGAAAGCGTGTGGGCAGTAGGTATTTGGCCACGGGGCTACAAAGAAACTTATTAAATATTTTACAAAGTCTATCCCTAATTAAAAGTTATTCCCATTCCTTATAAAAAAAAAGGCCTCAGACCATTCTCATTAGCTGGCAAGAGATCTTAAGCAGGGTAGCCCATAAATAAATAGCTTAAATCAAACTATTGCTCATTGTGTGAACTGTCATGCTACTCTACTATCTATCCAAACACTTGGCAAGGCAGTGTTACAAAAGACAAATCCATATATTTACAGTAGATATATTAAAATTAAACTACTTCTTTCTCATCTACTATACCAAAAAAGAGGCTTTTAATAAAACACCATTCTTATATAAAAGTCAAAAGTTCAGGCTCAAAAGAAAAAGCAGATACAGAAAATGAAAAAATAGGAAGAAAACAAAAAGTACTTCAAAGAAGATTTTTAAAAAACTACAAGATAAGAGAACAGAAAACACAGACATTAAAAGATCAGTCAATTAAAAGTTGTCTAGGATCTACAGGTCTCTAAGTTTAGAAACCTTTAAGATATATATGTATAAGCAAAGCAGTATTGGGATAAACAAAAGAAACTAAGAAATTAGGCAAACCATACTGATGCTGTTTAAATAAGCATTTGTTAAGTACATCAGAAAATATTCATGCATGACTCTCAGTCACAGTTGGATTTTGAATTAGGGTCTTTTATATATTTTATATATATATATGTCTGTGTGTATGTGTGTGTTGTGTATAATATATATGTGTGTGTGTATATATATACACACACACATACACACATACACATATAAAAAAATATATAAAAGAATTAAATTTAAAATTTAAAAAAATCCCTGAAATGTCTACATTATTCTTTCTTCCATCATTCATCCTGGAATATCTACCATACAAATCAAAACTTAACGGAGTATTAAAGTATATTATATTCCAAATAGAATATTTGGATGACAAATCTCCAATAAAATTAAGAAAAATAATTATTTGATAAATAATCATTTGGTAAATAACTGACAAATAACTGCAAAATATTTAAGTGCAAGTTAATTCACTTACACAGAAGACTCTCATTATGCCAACCATCATGTTGCCATTATTAGGTATCAGGGAAACAACAGGAAAATTTGTCTTCAGCAGTAGCAGAATCTCAACCACACTCCATCCTTATGGGCATTTGACACCTCTTTTTCCAAGATGTGTGCAATGTGTCAACATCAATGCCACTACTGACACCTTGTCATTATTTTTGTTGCTTTGCCTCTTCCTTTGCATATAACTGAGAATTAAGGTAGGAAAATTTTAAAAATAAGCCCAATAGTAGAAATAAGAATGAGAAAGTTGAAGTAGACAGAAATGGGCTTTAACAATTGCAATTCATTTTGGAAGTGAAATTAGAGGCGTTAATTTTAGGAGTAAGTACAGAAATCTATACTCAAAGGATCCTGGGTTGCCTGAATTCCAGAGTGAGAACAATATGTGATGCTAGTGACAGAATTCTCAATAGTGGCAAACTACCAAAGAGTGTGCTGCTGGTTCACATGACACACATGTTGTACACTATTATTGTATGAGCCTATTTTCAGCTATATTTGAAACAAATCCAATACATTCTCCATATTTGTGGAAAACTTCTAGGTACACAACTTTAAGTCCTACACATATAAAACTACTATTACATTCCATGTAGACTAAAACAAAATTATTTCCCAGTTAACTAAACTACACTTGACTGTAAGGCTCCCAAGAGCAGTGATACATTACTAGGTCTTGTTTCTTTTATTGCACTTAGTACATTTTCAGATATATAGAGATGTTCTGCAAATGTCTGTTGAGTAAACGAGTGAATGAGTAGAGAATAAAACAAACCAATGAATAAAACAGACCACCAATCTTGATAGAGGATATCTTCCAGTTACAAGGGACTCCTGGTCCTAAATAAATAAATCCATCCTTGCATGTCTTGTTCTCATAAACTTATATAGATGTATGGGAGAAAAAAAATAACAGAGATGGGAGAAAGTGTGGGAGGAGAACAGATTAAAAATTCCATTTCAGAAAGTTTATGTTTTTTTGCAAGAGCCGTAACAGAACAGTACATAAAATATATTTCACAAGGGAGAAAGAACTTTGTAGACCTATATGATCTCACAATTAATACTTTAAGGTTAACCTAAAAAGAACCACAAAAATATACATTACAATTCACAAAGGTATACACATTGTTTAAAAATTGAAACCAGTATTTTTAAAAATGACCTTGTCTTAAACCCAGTTTTCTTAGTGGATTTACCAAAAAATGGACACTCCTCAGAGACTGTTTTATCAGATAAAGTAAATGAGGTCTTAACTACATGCACTATTGCCTTTTTAAAAAGCCAAACAAAACATTCTGCTTTGTCAGGGTTAGAAAAAAAATAAAACAACCAGTGCTACCAAGCTGAGATGCAGTAAAATAAAAGCAAAGTGGTTTCAAAAATAAATATGGGATATATATTATTCTTGTATTGGAAAAAACTGACAGGCCCTCATCCACAATCACATGTGTATTCAATTATACTTAATTAAAGTTGGGCTACACAAGTTTCAGGGTTTTTTTTTTTTCTCTCTCTCTCTCTTGATGGGGCTAGAAAACAAGTTTTCTTAAAGCAACAGAAAAGCTGACAGATGGTGTCTCTTTGGATACAATCCAATGATCTGCTCCTACTGTGCCCTTCCAAGTGCAACTCACTTTCATGCACCTTAGCTCCAGTAGAAGTGGGGAAAAAAAAAAGACAAGAAAGGAAGGTACAATGGTCATACATCTCTATATGATTTAGCAGTCCCCTCCTTTAAAATAATCATAATAGGAATTTCAAATTCCATTCCATTGGACAAAATGGATGCATCTTAGGAGTCATCTGACAATACAGATATACAGCAGGAATTCTCCTAGCCTACCTCCATTTGACAGACTCACTACATAAGGCCCACATTCCCCATTCTCTCTGTAAAACTCTGCTGCCTACAGCATGTTTCTCAGATTTAATAGGCTATCTTCTAGATGAGTCTCAAACTTTACTTCTAACTGGCTTTCCTTTCAATTAACTAAACAACTACAGTATAGACCCCGGAGCAGAAAATGGGGCTAGAGGCCACTGACGTTATGGTTTATTGAAAAAACTGGTCAGATGATGTGGTTCAAGTCATAATTCTGCCACTTACTAGCTCTGTGGCCTTAAGCAAATAGCAGTCTACTTAAGCCTGAGGTTTGCCTTCTTATAGTTGTCATAGTAATAAAGTTAACAATACTATATATTGAACAGATACTATGTGCCAAGCATAGTGCTGATTAAATCTATGACCTCTTTTCGTTCTCACAACACTATTATTATTATCATCATTTTATAAACGAGGAAATTGAAACCTATAGAGAGGCTGAATAACTTATGCCAATGATAGCAGCAGGAGGCAGACAAATGCCTAGGCAGAGTGTGTCAGGTCCCCAGTGAAACCCCACTTTCAAACCAAAGACAGTTTAAAGCCCGAAAGCCAAGCTACAAGTCAAACCCACGGACCAGATTGAGAACCTGTCCTCCCATTTGGCACACTTTCCTCTGATTGATCCCCACCCTCCACCAATTTTACTTTAACCTACCCTTTCCTTACTGGTTTTCTACACTATGGTGCCCACCTTTGAGTGGTGCCTTCATTTTAACCTTTTTTGCATACTCACAAACCAATCAGCATGCACTTCCCATTCTGAGTCCATAAAAAGTCCCAGACCCAGACACACAGAGCGAGAGAGAATCCACCCGACTACAGGGGTGGGGGACCACCCCCTGCATCCCCCGCCACTGAGAGCTGTTCCATCACTCAAGAAAATTCTTCTCTGCCTATCCTAACCCTTCTAATTGTCAGTGTAAGCTCCTTCTTCTTGGATGTGGGACAAGAGCTTGGGAACCACCGAATGCAGGTACAAGCTATAGTACAGGTGAACTGAGTGGGCAGGGTGCCTCCAGTGGTAGGCCCGGGGCTGAGTGAGGCCTGGGTCGGGGAGCATCATTGGCTGTGGAGGTCCCTGGTTGGCAAAGTGGCCCAGAAAAATCCAGCGTCATCAAGATCTGAGCCCAGGCATTCTCAAGCTACCTTTCTCTGACCATTCCCTTATTCAAAACACCACCACAGTGACTTATCATTCTCTGTACAAGACATGGTGTTTCACATACAATAACCACTGCTTATGGGTTTTATTTTGGTTCTCCCCACCCCACTACTGCTTAAATTGCCTTTAAACCCACCTATAAGATATTTCAAGACACAGCCTAAATATTACTTTCCATGTAAGCACTCTCCAACTCATCCAAACAATCCATCATACAATGTGAGCTTATAACTTAATTGTTTTGTGCTTGTTTTTTTTTCTGTTTTTTTTGTTTTTTCTTTTACTGCAAGCTCCGCCTCCCGGGTTGACGCCATTCTCCTGTCTCCGCCTCCCAAGTAGCTGGGATTACAGGCGCCCGCCACCTCGCCCGGCTAGTTTTTTGTATTTTTTAGTAGAGACAGGGTTTCACCGTGTTAGCCAGGATGGTCTAGATCTCCTGACCTCGTGATCCGCCCGCCTCAGCCTCCCAAAGTGCTGGGATTACAGGCTTGAGCCACCGCGCCCGGCCTGTTTTGTGCTTGTTTAACTCTGTTCTGTGGGATTCTCAAGGGCAGATACCACATGAACTCATCTTTTTATGTTCAACTACATTTGTTTAACAAATCAAAGTCCCGGCTGAGTGTGGTGGCTCACATCTGTAATCCCAGAGCTTTGGGAGGAAAAGGCAGGAGGATTGCCTGAAGCCAGGAGTTCAGGACCAACCTGGGCAACAAAACAAACTGAGATCCTGTCTCCACAAAAAAATTAAACAAAAAAACAAATCAATGTCCAGTTGCAGGGCTCTTTGGTCTTCTTAGAGAACAAACATATGAAATAAATAAAATTATTTTTAAAGATAACGAATATAATGAACTTTCTCAACTGTAAAAGCATCTCTAAATTGTTCTATCAATGCATATCCACTCCATGAACTAACCTGAAGAAAGTGTTGACCATTCTACTCAATTAACTTTAAACTAAGTTTGCTTTAATGATGTGCCTCAATTTGAGTACCTTTAAATTTTTGCTTTTTATCCAAATTCATTCTGCCTTCTTCAAATTAAATAGTTTTGTTAGAAATCTGATAAGCAAGAGGTACTTTTCAGAAAGGGCAAGAGAATCCTACAACATGCTAGAATTTGAAACGATTTTTTTAAATCAGTCATTTCTCTATGCTAGTAACTAAGAAAACTATATATATATATTCAATTCAAAGTTTATACAAAATAATGATTAAAAAGTTTACAAAATATAACATTAACTCCTAATATTGTCCAAGTTTTTTAACTGAGCCGCTCTCTTTAAAAGCATTCACTAAGCCAGCATTTGAAAGTTCTGCAACTTAAGAATAATTACTTTGCAGGTATGAGCCAATAGTGCCATCCACTGTTCCTATGAATGATCTTTCCCAAGTACAGTCTTACATTACACTAGAAATAAGCATTACTTTAAAATTTCATTTATACAATATTTTAGTGAAATAAGATATTTTGGGATTCCATTGAAGATATAAAAAAGACTGCAAATTTCAGGACAACTGGTTTGTGGATAAAAGAGTAAAAATGCAGTTCAGAATTGCCATAAATGCCTCAATTTCACACATTTAATTGTTTCATATAACTTTCACTTCATTCATAGTCCAAACTATCATATTCTTTTTTTCTACAAAACAATCATCTATAGTAAGAGAAGCAATTAGAACTATATTCCAGGTTAGCCAGAAAATTTTTTCTGCATTTAAGCATTTAAGAAACACTGCTGTCAACTGAAATACTTAACAAACATTTATGGAGTGAATACTGTGAAAAAGACACTGTGCTGAAAGCTACAGGAGTGACTAAGATGATTTTTTTTTTTTTTTTGTCAAACAAACAGGTGAAATAGGAAATTGAAGAACCAACGCTGAATAGCATAAAGTCGTAATCTCACATTCTGGTCCCAGCAAATTTCTTGCCTAAATAATAGAAAGAATAGAAAGAAATCAAGGGTAGAAGGGGTCTCAGAGAATGACGGTAGAGTAGAAGATACAGCAGCATCAAGATTTGAAAAAAAATATGTATTAATGTGCTAAGCTATACATTCAGTAGGTAGCACCATACCCATGCCAGAAAAGACATCATCTCTAAGATCTCATCTAATTTATTCAAGTCATGCTGCTAGAAAATACAGTGTCTATGACTCCAAACTCCAAGTGCAGAGCTCTTTCCAATGTATCATAGATTCTACTCCCTTCTCCAGAATAGGCTGGTGCCACATTCTAGGCTCATGACAAAGATTAAGGTCCCTGCTGCCCATAAAGCTTACAGAAGAACACGAATAATAACCACAGCTCTGTACTCATCTTAGGCTGTGCAGATAAAACAGTTATAATACCCAGATTTTAAGTTTCACGAGAGAGCCATGTTAGGAAAACTATAAATTTACTTTTGAAAGAATATAATGTAGCGAACATCATATAAATTGTGTGACTTGATGTAAGCTACAACTGTTAGGCACAGTCACACTCTGAGCTAGTATTTAATCAGAAAGGCCACCTTCCTGAGGAGATTGCTGTGTATGTTTAAGCTATCTTTTATCTTTAGTCAACACTAGAGGCTTTGCTAATTAGCATAGTAAATAATAAGTTTCCATTTTTGAAAGTACTAGTCAACTACTAATCACAAGTAGTTAATAGCATAAAAGACAGTCGAAATAGAGTCTCAGTTAAAGAAGGGACACTCGAGATAAGTAGATTGGCTAAAATATTTTCCAAAACAGAGTAAAGAATCTTGCAACACACACTTGCCTAAATCAGTGTTTCTCAAACTATATATAATGACAGAGCAGGATTTTTACTTCCAACCTCTTATAAACCAGTATCTGTGTAAAATACAGTGAAAATGAATTATAACTCACTGCTGTGACCTTAAACTGCCTTAAAAGTCTCTAAAATGCTTGCCCTCAATTTGTGTACTCATCACAGACCAGCAATCTGCAGTTAACTGGTCCACAGAACATACTTTGGTTAGCACTGGCCTAGACCATGAAAGATGTGATTCTGGCTTGTCCCTGCCCCACTCTCACTCTAGACACTAGGAAAGGAATTCTGGTTGCCTGAAGATGTATTATCTGTAGTGAGACACTACATTGCTTCATTTGGCTCAAGTGAACCTTTCTTACAAGATTTGATTTCACCACCCAAAAAGAGAGAGAACGAGGACTCCACCAACATTACAAGAACGGCTGGACTGTGCCAACTTGCTTAATAAATTCTTACTGGAGACTGTGGACTAGGACTTGTTTTCATTAGAACCTGACAGCAGAGCTGTCAGGTTATAATGAAATAATGAGTTTGAAATATCCATTCAAATATTTGTAGATAGCCTACGTATCCAGGACTGGAATAGAAACTGATAAATTCTGTACATTACAGACATAAAGTGTAAAAATCTGAGTTAGTTTTCCCAAAGCCAGAGTGTTGCAGGGGGAAAAAAATTACTTTTAAAAATGATAACAAATTCAAGAATATAATCTCAAAGAAAATTAGATTCCCCTTAAAGGTTCTCAGTTACCACCATATGTCTGACTGATGGCAAATAACAAGAAAGACAAGATAAATTTTAAAAGAGAAAGTATCAGTAAAATATCACAGGGTCAGACAGTATTTTCTAAGATGTGTTTAGCCGGAGGGAGGATTTCAAACCTTCGAGCTAAGGATAATCTGATAGGAGTATCTTAAAAATGATATAATTTATATAAGAACTGCGAAGCAGCATCTAACTCTTGGCTTTGGAAGAAAAAAAATTGCCAAGGGACTGTCAAAAAGGATGACTTTCACAGGGACAGAGAAGGTAAAATAAAGCACAGATGTCCTTTATGCCACAATTTACAATTTTTTACTTTTGTCCCCTACACTAGCCCCTATCCTGTCTCCATACTCTATTCCCACTGCTAGAAAAAATAAGGGAGTCACGGCCGGGTGTGGTGGCTCACCAGTAATCCCAGCACTTTGGGAGACCGAGGCGGGCGGATCACGAGGTCAGGAGATCGAGATCATCCTGGTTAACAGGGTGAAACCCTGTCTCCACTAAAAATACAAAAAATAAGCTGGGCGTAGTGGCGGGCGCCTGTAGTCCCAGCTACTCGGGAGGCTGAGGCAAGAGAATCGCTTGAACCCAGGAGGCGGAGCTTGCAGTGAGCCGAGATCGCGCCACTGCATTCCAGCCTGGGAGACAGAGCAAGACTCGTCTCAAAAAAAAAAAGAAAAAGAAAAGAAAAAATAAGGGAGTCACACAAATGGGAGACCAGACAAAAACTGAGCTTTTCAACCTTAGCTTATTTCTTCCATTCATGGACATGTTGACTCCCTACGATACTGACCATAACATTTGACTGACTTTTTAAAAAATTCTACATAAGTATCCACACATACCCTATCCTGCTGTCCCCATCCAAAATGCATACAATCTGAAATTTTCAACTTCTCACTTTGCTAAAGCAACTGATGTACTTTTATGTTTTGCTTTATTTTATTTAGAGATGAAGTCTCACTCTGTCGCCCAGGCTGGAGTGTAGTGGCATGATCTCAGCTCACTGTAACCTCCACTCCCTGGGTTCAAGCAATTCTCCTGCCTCAGCCTCCCGAGTAGCTGGGATTACAGGCATGCACCACCACACCCAGCTAATTTTTGTATTTTTAGAGGAGGCAGGGTTTCACCATGTTGGCCAGGCTGGTTTCAAACTACTGACCTCAGGTGATCCACCTGCCTCAGCCTCCCAAAGTGCTGGAATTACAGGTGTGATCCACCGTACCTAGCCATCCTTTTATATTTTAAGTTAGAAATGTAACAAGGCATAACAACTTTGCAAAGTCTAATGGTTATAATAGTAACTTCAGTAATTTACTAATACATATAATAAAAGTTGCTACAAATGGGACCCTTTTCCTAAATGAAAAATGAAAAATTTATGGAAAGTCAGATCTACATATTTAATCTGGAAGCAATAAAATTTTGAAAAGTGTTAGGATTTTACTGAGAAGGCTCATTTATCTACTGAAAAATAATTATGAGTATAATCATTTTAAAACATTTAAAAGTAAGTGAAAAAAAGCTGGGGGCAGAGTGGTAAATAACAAAATCAAAAAGGCCCTGCCCTCATGGAGTGTATATGCCAGTGAGGAGAGACAATTAAAATACAAATAAATGACCATTTACATATTTCAATGCCAATTAAAGTTACAGAGGAAAACAAGGCAACTAAAAAAAAGAGAAGGAATGTTAGAACGTTTGAGATTTTAAATAGGATCATCAGGAGTTGTGGGAAAGTATTACAATGCTTGAATGAAGGGGAAAGAAGAACTGAGGCAGGGGAAAGCAAACAGCCTTGCATTTACAATTTGGCTCAGGCTGGACAGACAGAATGAATATGTGAGGTACTCAGTCAAGTGACAACTATACTTCTCACTGTTAAATTCTGCTTAAATTACTAGTTTCTGAGCTTGATAAGTTTGGGTTTCTGAATCTTCAACGCTGAAGGCCAGATGCTGGTCCACCACAAATTCACCAAGTCACTGAATGCCACTCCATGGGGCTTTTTGGGAAAAAACAAATGACTTTGGTCAAC
The DNA here is from genome assembly GCF_000951035.1 of Colobus angolensis palliatus. Taxonomy (NCBI): domain Eukaryota; kingdom Metazoa; phylum Chordata; class Mammalia; order Primates; family Cercopithecidae; genus Colobus; species Colobus angolensis. Next base: position 21,828,571 of record NW_012119598.1, on the reverse strand, counting down.
CTTCTCTAGTCTTTGACAGCAGTGTGGAGGATAAACCAGAAACTGGTGAGACTACAGAAAAGAGGGCTGGGAAATGAAATCCATGTTTATTACCAAAAATGGAAATAATATTAAAGTTATAAAACCCTGCTGCAAATATAAGTGCAGTTTACATACAGGAAACATTTCAGAAGAAACTGCATTCGAGCACATTTTGTAATTTTTCTTTCCCAAGAAAATGTTTGGCTACTTTTCTTTGTCACATGTCCAAGAAAAAAAATTAAATTCATGAAATATACTAAATATTTTATGAGTAAGTTCGAGAGATGCTTACCCAGTATTGACAGAAATGATTTCTATCAGTGGATTCTTCCTAATCTTCGGCAAATCCAATCGTGCTCCCCCCAGCCGCCTTCCATTATCCTTTTTCTGACCCAGCAGTCTCACAGAGTGACCTTCAAACCAAGCACATAAATATACATTAGCAAGAGTCACACACTTCACTGTAACTTAATGCTTTCAACAAACGTGTTCATTTAACTTCTTTTTGGGAGCAGGGGAAACAACATAAAGAAGTGAAGCGTGATCTTTTAAACTTAAGAAATACTGTCAAAAGGGAAAACAGCAGCCGGGTGCAGTGGCTCACACCTGTAATCCCAGCACTTTGGGAGGCCAAGGTGGGTGGATCATCTGAGGTCAGGAGTTTGAGACCAGCCTGACCAACATGGTGAAACTCCATCTCTACTAAAAATACAAAAATTAGCCGGGTGTGGTGGCGGGTACCTGTAATCCCAGCTACTTGGGAGGCTGAGGCATGAGAATAGCTTGAGACCGGGAGGTGGAGTTTGCAGTGAGCCGAGATGGCACCACTGCACTCCAGCCTAGGTTACAGAGTGAGACTCCGTCTCAAAAAAACAAAACAAAACAAAACAAAAAACGGAAAAACAGCTGTATTCAAGGCCTATTTGCTTTGCTTATATTGGAACAGATGAGAAACAGAATACCCTCAAAATATCATTTCTACAGGTATAAATACTCTCTAGCATAGGCCAAATACGTACGTGCAGCAGGAAGGGTTGGCTTGGGCACTGGGCCTGCCTGCCACTACATCACAGAAAAAATGAGTAATAATAATAATAATAATACAAAAGCAATCCCAAGTAACTGCTCAAAGCAAACAACAAATCAAAGAAGTAAATAATCGAAAAGCTGAGATAAAATTGCACTTTAGGACTGGATTTTTTAAACAAACAAACATTCTAAACTTATTTTTACACAATGTCACAAAAGGAAATTAGATCACTACTAAGAGCCATTAAAATGTCTGTAATTTTTAAGTTTTGATATAATTTCACACTTGTAGAAAAAGTGGAAGAACACAAAATACAAAAAAATCCCATACTCTTCAGATTCAATTATTATTTTACCATATTTATTTGTCATTTGTTCTTTCTATATGGACATATTGTATTTTGGGTTTTTTTGTTTGTTTTTTTGGGGTTTTTTTTAGTTTAGTTTTGTTTGTTTTAAAAGACAGGGTCTCACTATATTGCCTAGGCTGATTTCAAACTCCTGGGCTTAAGTAGTCCTCCTGTCTCAGCCTCCCAAAGTGCTGGGATTACAGGCATGAGCCACTGCACCCGGCCTAGACCTATTATTTTTATAACTTTACTGAGGTACATCCTATAGCCTATAAAATTCACACACTATGAGAGTAAGAGTCAATGATTGTCAATACATTTGTAAAGTTTTGGTCAGGCGTGGTGGCTCACACCTGTAATCCTGGCACTTTGTGAGGCCAAGGCAGGCAGACCAGCCCAGCCAACATGGTGAAACCTCGTCTCTACTAAAAATACCAAAATTAGCTGGGTGTGGTGACATGCACCTGTAAGCCCAGCTACTCAAGAGAGTGGGGCAAGAGAATCACTTGAACTTGGGTGACAGAGGTTGCAATGAGCCAAGATCACGCCACTGCACTCCAGCCTGGGAGACAGAGTGAGACTCCGTCTCAAAGAAAAAAAGTTTTATAATCATCACAATAACTCAATTTTAGAAATATGATGTAAATGTTCTAAAATTGAATGGAACAACTGAATGGAATATCACCCCAAAATAAGAATTTTGGAGGGTGATGTAAATGTTCTAAAATTGAGCTTATTAGAGTCTATCTCTGTTCCCATACCAAATAGAGGGAATTTTGTTAATCCACTGACCAGCTGATTGACATTTGAATTGTTTCCAATTAACAGCTACCATAAAAATGCTTCTGTGAACATTCGCATGCAAGTTTTTATACGGACATATGTTCTATTTCCCTTGGATATATTCCTAGGAGTAGAACTGCTGGATCATGTGGTAAATTTATATTTAACATTTTAAGAAACAACAGCTTACGAAAGCAGTCATACCATTTTATATTCCCACCAGCAATGTATGAGGTTTTGAGTTTCTTCATATCCTTGCCAATACTTAGTACTACAACTTCTTTTGATAACAGCCATTCTAATGAGTGTGTAGTGGTATGTGACTGTGGTTTGAATATGCATTTCCATAGTGAGGAATGATGTTGAGTACCTTTTCATGTGATTATCAGCCAAATGCATTTCTTATTCAGTAGAATGTTATGATGATCAATTTTATATGTCAATTTGACTGTGCCACAGGGTACCCAGATATTTTGATATTATTCTGAATGTCTCTGTGAGTGTGTTTCTAGATAAGATACCATTTGAATTGGCAGACTAGGTAAAGCAAATTGCCTTCCCAGTGTGGATGAGCCTCATCCAATTAAATAAAGGTCTCAATTAAAAAAAAAAAAAAGGTTAAGAGTGAGCTCCTCCTGACTGACTGTATGAGCTAGAACACAGGTCCATTTCGGCCTTTAGACTCACACTGAAATATTGTCTCTTTTGGGTCTCAAGTGTGCCAGCCTGTGGACTGTAACTTAACACCATTGGCTCTCCAGTTTCTTAGGCCTTTGAACTCAGACTGGAATTACATACACAACAGCTCTCTGAGGTTTCCAGCTTGCTGAACGCAGATCTTGGAACTTCTCAAACTCCACAGTTGCATGTGCCAATTCCTTACACTACATCTCTTTCTATATATACACCCATTGGTCCCAACTAATACAAAAGTCTACTCCAGTATTTTGCCAGTATTTTAATTAGAGTATTTGTCTTACTGAGTTGTAAGAATTATTTACACATTATGGTTACAAGACCTTTATCAGATATATGATTTATAAATATTTTCTCTCAGTCTGTGGCTTATATTTTCACGTTCACGATGGTGTGTCTTGAAAAGTAAATGTTTTTTCCATTTAATGAAGTTCAATGTATCCAATTTTTTCTTTTATGGCTCATGCTTTTGGTGTCACATCTGAGAACTCTTTAGCTATATTAAGGGCACAGAGATTTATCATGTGTTTTCTTCTACATGTTTTATTGTTTCTGTCTTATATTTATGTCTAGAATTCACTTTGTTTATTTTTATGTACAGGGAAGGCCTAAGCTCTTTTTTTAATATGGATATTCAATTGTCCTGATGCTATTTCTTTTCCTTCTTCCTCTTTTGTGCTATTGGCACACATATTAACACATATAGTGGTATACAGTAGCACCACTTATCTGTGGCTTTGCTTTCTATGGATTCAGTTACCCATAGTACAGTATAAGAAGATATTTTGAGACAGGGAGAGAGAGACCCCACATTCACATAACTTTTATTACAGTGTATTGTAATAATTATTCTATTTTCTTACTATTGTTGTCAATCTCTTACTGTGCCTAGTTTGTGAATGAAACTTTATCATACGTATGGATGTAGGTATAGGAAAAAACACGGGACACACAGGGTTTGGTACTCTCCATAGTTTCAGGCATCCATTGGGGATCTTGGAATGTATCTCTCATGGTTAAGGGAAGACTCATGTAAAGCTAAAATATGGTGCTATAATTATTGTTTGTTACATAATTATATGTTTTTTTCCGTTTTGTTTTCTATGAGACAGGGTCTCACTCTGTCACCCAGGCCAGAGTGCAGTGGCACAATCATGGCTCACTGCAGCCTCGACTTCCTGGGCTCAAGCGATCCTTCCATCTCAGCCTCCTGAGGAGCTGAGACTACAGGTATGCACCACGACGTCCATTACTTTTTAAATTTTTTTAACAGAAATGAAGTCTTGCCATGTTGTCCAAGCTGGTCTCAAACTCCTGGGATTAGGTGATACTCCCACTTTGGCCTCCCAAAGTACTAAAATTAAAAGTTCGAGTCACTGCACCTGGCCTATGTATTTTTTTAATAATGAAAACGTGAAAAATATGTATACTCATATAAATACCATTTCTAGCATGTTTCACTGCTCTTTGGAATCCAAGTTATTATTCAGTGCCCCTTCTTTGCTGCCTGACAAACTTTCAATATTTCTTACAAAGTCCATTCCAGTTTCTGCTGCATGTGCAGAAGAAACAACTTCTGGTTAACTTAAGGTATGTAGAGAGTTTCACAAGCCTCATAGCGCTAGCTCAGCTCCCAGAATTCCCTGCTAAAACCCTGGCTAGTCCGTCTGTCCATTGCTTGCACCAAACAGGTCAGTAACTTCAGTCCAGTAGAGCTGCAAACCTTCCCTACTGCTTGCCATCAAAATCTCCACCGTATCTGACAGTTCTCCAAATCCACTGTGCTGTCTCAGGAGCAGCCAGGAAGCTGCTGGCTTTCATGGCCTGTTTTGCCCTAGTTGCAACCTTGCCCACTGAGCAGAGGAGGGAAAATGGAGCCGCCCCAGCATAAATACCAAGACTTAACACTGTTTTTATCCGAAGTTCAGTTTTTTCATGAATAAACACTTCTCAGTTTGTTGAATGCTTTTAGTTGATTTCCAGAGTACTGACATGATTTGCTTTCGACTGCTTGTGCAACTTTAGTATTGTTTTTGAGAGGAAGGTTTGTTGACCTCCTCATGCCATCATGACAGAAGCATATCAAATGCAACTTTTAAGAAGCAATCATTAAAATAACTTCAAATACATAATTAGTACAGCTCTAAGATTCTAAGTACTTACATACATATTTCATTGCCTGTCATTTAAGAAGAAAGCTTTATTGCTTAAATATCTCCGGTACAACTTTTTACAACCAAAAGTAATAAAACCATCAGTCATAGCCTTTTTGCACTACTCACCTTAATAAGAAACATTTAGTACTTGATTCGTTCTGAAAATTTATGCTCCAACATAGAAACAAGCTAAAGTCAAGCAAGCATTTGGCATGTTGGATTCCACAGATTTTCAAGATAAGTTAAATTCTCCAATCAAAAGCCCGGTTAATGAAGAGGTGTGCAAGACTGGCATGCTAACATAATAGTTCTCCAAGAGATGCCAAGAGTTCAATAACGACTATGCAAAGGCCATGCTATTTTCATACTTGCATGAGACAAATTTCATTATATCCTGCTGAGATTCCAGTAATATGCAGCCTGTACTAATAACATTTGATAAATTATTCATCTTCACTATCTACATGCAAATAAAGGAAAGTATCTCTGCCTGATGATATAATGAGTTATTTTCCAATCCAATGATTCATTAAAGAGCAGCAGACCTAACAACAGTCTGGTTTTTTGAAATTGAAAACTATAGCACACTAAAGACAAAGTAGGAAATAACATAACAGTCACTTGTTATATCTGGCCAAAGATGAAAGGAGGGAATTTCAACCATAAAACAATTCTTTGTTTAAAAATGGAGTAGCAGAACAAAACCTTTATTTGTAATACACCCTTTCATTTAGAAATCCTCTTTCAAACAGAACTGCTGTTTCAAATTAATTCCTTAAATCCATAAACCATATAGTAAATATAAATACTGTGAATCCTTACCTATTTTATGTGCAGTTATCAATACTGTTGCCATCTAAAACAAACTAAAACTTGCCAGAATAAAGAATAAAACTGAAAAAGCAAGTCTTTGGAAAGAAAAGGAGAGAGAACAAGGACTCAGGATCAGAGAAACATGCTGAAAGATTTGAGATGTGAAAGGTAAAAGGCAAATTTTTGGAGCGAATTTGTCCTGAAAATGAGCACACGCTATACTTACGAAAGGACCATGAGGCAAAGACCACAATTACACATTCACACATTCCTTCTTTATTTGATCCTTTCTCATTAGCCACCGAGGCCTAGCACTGTGACAGAAAAAGAATGGCTGCTCACTGAGCACTGGTTTATTTTGTGATGACTGTGAATCAGCCTTTTGGCTTGAATGAAGGGAAAGAGAAAAGAAAGAAGGCAAACCAGCATAGAAAAGAAAAAGGGGGTGAGTTTTTACATCGTTTCAATCCCAGGTAATAAGAAATTAAAGGAGGAAATATTAATAGGAACAGATGGGGAGATGACGCTCAGTGTGACAAGATCAACTGATAATGACATGAGGCCACCGAGGAGATGGTGATAAATATGTAAAGTGACTAAAAGAGATATGCAACTTTAATAAAAAGATGAGAAAGGAAGACTGGCATATATTTAGAATGAGACATACTCAAAAACGTTATATTTCTAAGATCTTTTATCTTTTCCATTTTAAATGTAAGTTCACATTTCACCTCCTCTAAATAATGGTCAAATATGTCTCGGTGGGTTTATTAACCGTCTTTAATAAACATCTCTCTGAGTTGTTACTTACAAGTGTCAGATACAATTCAATCCTGTTAAAACCAAATTCAATTTTAAGCCCTGAGGTTTTCAGCAGTTGTTCATAAATCAGCTACAAAATCTGATTCCATGCTGGTTTTTACATTTGATCTAATCCATTAAAGAATGTTACTAAACCATTTTACCAACTAAAATTATTATACGTTGTAAAAATTTGAACCAAAAAGCTAGCTTTTGATACAATTCACTGTTGTGTACACATTTCTGAATTCATAATAGTGAAATATTTATGAGAAGAGAAACCAAGGCATTGTATATTATTTGTACAGTAATTGCTACACTAGTTGAATCAATGTTCAAAGCTGTCTGTCGATCTTAAAGAACAAAAATGTTTTCTAAATCTCATGGTGCTACCTGCATTGAATGGTGTTAGAACTGAGGGAAAACATCCCACCCACGTATACTAGAAAGCCCAGCCTGTCGGCATATCAGGAAGCCAATCACAATGATCATTTACAAATAGAAAAGAACCAACTCCCCAAACATAAAGACATATATTAATTGAGTGATAGAAATATAACTAGCTATAAAATATATCTATTAACTAAATTATGCTCCTACATACAAACCAATCTTCTCTGCTTGGTTCTCATGTTCTAAAGTGGGTTGCACATACTAGCTTTAGAATATCATTCATATTACAGAAATACCAATGATCTGGCAACTTGGATGCCTATTGTTTATTTTTTCCCTTTATTTTTTTCTAAAGGCTCTGGCAACTTGGATGCCTATTGTTTATTTTTTCCCTTTATTTTTTTCTAAAGGCTCTATAAACAGCCTGACTTTTCGTCAATATTTCATTCACTCCATCTAATTTTAAAGGCCATTCACTGTTTTCTTAATATATGACCACCCACCTCCACTATCACCAGAGAGAAGTCACGCCAAGGCTTGTTGGTTTTATTGTTTATCTCTTGATGACTGGTCTCACCTTGCACAAATTTGGTTCTATTAAGTACACACAGAAAAGACTTGTCTGAACCCTTGCTCTGGGTCGGCCTGCTGGAAATATTCCTAGTGAAGCAATCCAACACGATGATGGGGACAGACAGCAGAAGGCTGGCAGAACATTCAAGCAAAAAAGTTTTTTAAAAAATGAATAAACGGGCCAGGTGCAGCAGCTCACACCTGTAATCCCAGCACTTTGGGAGGGTGAGGCAGGAGGATCATGAGGTCAGGAGAACGACACCATCCTGGCTAACAGGGTGAAATCCTGTCTCTACTAAACATACAAAAAATTAGCCAGGCGTGGTGGCGGGTACCTGTAGTTCCAGCTACTCGGGAGGCTGAGGCAGGAGAATGGTGTGAACCTAGGAGGTGGAGCTTGCAGTGAGCCAAGATCATGCCACTGCACTCCAGCCTGGGTGACAGAGCGAGACTCTGTTTTTAAAAAAAAAAAAAAAAAAAAAGTGTACTATACATATCAATTCTCACTAAAATTTGATCACATCAATTTGAATTTTATTTAAGAATATTAGATAAAAGTGCCCAATTTAATCTGTTTTTCTACAAAATGTTCATAGTTACCATTTAAAGTGTCCTTAATAGGCATTTTAACTACTCAATTACAAAGAACAACAAAAGTGCAGTCTAACTTTTTCTCTACTCCATTCAATATGTACCTCATATACAGGTACTTCTTAGAAGAAAAAAAGGTAGGTATTCATGCTAAAGTGTGACACTCCTTTGAAACACTTCATCTTAAAAGAAGGAAATAATATAAAACACAGAAATTGGGTTAAATGGAAGAAGCAGCTTTGTCACAAGTCTAGATTGGAAAACTTTACACAAAATGGTAGAATTAACTAAAAAACACAGAATCGTTACAACTCAAGCTCTAATTCTTTGCTACTGAGATTAAATAATTCCCTTTTTCAGCAAGTATGAAGAGTTTGTTAATGAGAGCAATGACACCTAGAAAAAGATATTAAAATGAGAAAAGAAGACACTATCCAAAAAGACAAAACTAAAAGTATAAATCAGAGTATACGTAAAGAGAGTCCACTGAGGTATTGATGTTACCAAGGTGCATTTCCAGAGTTTAACAAAGCATGAAGATTCCAACACCTTACCTGGTGGACTGGGGAGGACGCTAAGGTAAGATCACAGTACACAGTTTAAATCCCTAGAAATCTGAGAATTGTTTAATATCAAAACTCCTGTTTTAAAAAAAGTACCAACTCTATAATCTTAATGATATAAAATTTATTTATGGACAAGAATTACAGAAGAGAACATGGAAAGATGAAAACATTTATTGGAATGGAATGTTCTTAGGCAATTTTTTTATTCCATTTGCACATTATCAATGGTATAATAAATAATTAAGTTACATTAAACAAAGGATACGTATAACAAAGTAATCTGCATAAGCAAAATGTCCTTTTACTCTAATGGAGATACCTTCTGGGGAAATTACAGTAAGTATTTAATTTTATGTTTTAATTACTATATCTTTTGCAAGCAGATGTCTTTTATGACAGTGGGAATAGATTTACATGGTGTCAATTCATTTTTTCAGAATCCAAATCAAGTGTACATCAAAACAGTTAAAAGTCAAAGCAGTCCCATGTCAATAACTCAACGTTAATACTGACCCTTAGTAGAACTCCTTAGATCATTAGCTGTCTTGCTACAACAGACTCTCCTGAATTCTAAATTTATTAAATGGCTCCAAGCCTTTGATATTTACAGCAATAAAGCTATGAGCACTTCTGTTTCTGTATGTAAAGCATCTACAGCAACAATACAGAACATAATGATTTCTCATGCTCAAATCTGCATTCCCAAGGATACGGTAGCCAGTGATGAAAGCAAAGCAGACCTTACAAAAGACGGCACTCAAGCTGCTGGAAAATGAGAACAATAAAACGTACAAGACATAAGGAACTTGTAAGCCACAGTTAATTTTAAAATTGAAGCTCAGAGTCCTACTGAATTAGACCATTTTATGCATTGCTATAATACCTGAGGCTGCATAATTTATAAAGAAAAGAGGTTTAATTGGCTCACAATTCTGCAGGCTGTACCAGAAGCATGGTAACAGCAATCTGCTCAGCTTCTAGTGAGGCCTCAGGAAGCCTCCAATCATGGCAGAAGGCAAAGGGGGTGCCCACCTGTCGGGGAGAGTAGGAACAAGAAAAGATGCGAAGGGGAGAGATAACACACACTTGTAAACAACCACCTCACTAGAGAATCATGTGCCAGTACAGCACCAAGCCATTCGCGAGAGAACCGCCCCCATGACCCAAACACCTCCCACCAGGCTCCAGTTCCAACAGCAAGGATCACAATTCAAAATGAGATTTAGAAGGGACAAACATCCAAACGATGTTGCACTCACTTTCAATCACAAATGAAAATGTCAAGTCTCCTCCTGCTAATTCAACTCAAGCCACCATAAAGTGTGACAGAAGAGATGGGAAGCAGTAAAGGCTGGGGAATTTTCCCATCTATGTATTTTTAAAAATGCCTGTCTGACCTTGTTGACCTTCATTTCACCTCCTTGTTGACCTTCAGTTCCAATCAAGAACTGAATAATCTTGTACTGTGGGCAGCATAAAGACAATCTAAATGAGAGGAGGCCCCTGGAGCTCACTTTGCTTTCAATTCACTCTCTTAGTCCTCAACCCCTTGAGATAAGTGTTATCATTGCCTTTCTATAGAAATGGCAAGAGTGAAGTAAGTTTCAAAGAAAGAGGATGTACATTTCATGTTGTAAGTCACTGTATTAATATACATGCATAACTGAAACAAAAGTTCCATAATACCATAGATGAGCTTAGAAAACAAAGCAAGTATGAAATATTACTTTTTAATATTTAAATACAACATAAAAACCCCCAAAATACACCCCTTGCCAAAACAAAACAAAACAATCTTCTGTATCTTAAGTCACTACTTTCACTTCTGCCTTAAAGGGACTTAAGGTGTCGAAGAAGGCAGACTGCTGAACAAGTAAGAGGAAGGACGTGTCAGAGGTGATCTGACAGATGTTTCTAAGAGACACCACAACAAGGGAGTGGTCAACTCTCCGAGGGAAAATCAGGAAAGACTTCAGGGAGAGGTCACACTGAAGTCTGGGAGGCAGAGCAAGCAGGATACAAATTATATACGTGATTATATCTATTTCACAGTACCTTTTGCTAGAATTCCTGTTTTTGACTGATTTTCCCCTTCTTAAAACCAATCTAGTTAAAAGCCTATCACTTTAACTGGATTTCACTGAAAAGAGTTATTAAGACTTGGCAGGAAGGGGCCCCATGGTGAAAGACCATGTCTTCAAAAATGAAAATGCTCCTAAAAATAATTTATGAAGTAGAAATTATGTGGGCTTGAGATTCTTAGTTCTAGTCAAAAGTCTAATCAAACATTGTCTTAAAATTTAATTTTAAAAAATGACACTGTTGGGCATGGACTGTCAAAGACTGAAAGTCATGAACATTAAAATACCTCTGATTACAGCTGCAAAACTTATGAGAATACAAGATTTAAGGCATATCCTTAAAAAAGGCATATCCTTAAAAAAATCCCAGGGTTTTTTTTTTGTTTTTTTTTTTTTTACCTACCTATTTGACAGTAAAAATTCTATATATGAAGTATGTTTTATATTAAAACTTTCAAAACTTATTCTTACAACACACAAGCATTTTCTCTATAGAATCTTTTCATTTGTTTTTTATTGGTTGGCTTTTTTATCAGTTGCTTACAGTTAGGGAAATACGTTCACTCACTCATTTCCCAATTTAAGCACCTTTACAGCACAGTATGAATAAAACAGTCTACACAGAATTTTCTTTAAAAAAATTAAGCTATCTTTATGAACTCCTTACAAAAGAATGTTTTATGTTGGCACAAAATAAAACAGAAAAGAAAAAGAGTGAGAAAAGATCAAAAAGGAAACAAGACACATGAAGTAACAAAATATATAAGAGAGGATCTAAAGGGAACTGCAAAAAAAGTGAGCAGTGATCTTAAACAACAGGCATCAGAAAAGAAAATAATAGATGGGCCTCACTTTCTCATTTCTGTCTGTTCAATATCAACAGCTTCACAGAATAGAAAGGAGGTTATGTGCAACAAGGGGACTAGGTTTCAAATTATAGTACACTGCTGTCTGGCTGCATAATCAGTAATGCCAGGCTTCCCGTGGAGTAGAAATGAATTAATGTATATGAAAAGGGTAAGCCACAAAGAGCTAGATAGAAGTTAATTACAGTTACTACCATAATTAAACAACTGTACTCCTATCAAAACATACAGTGCTAATGACGTTTCTCAAAAGCAAGATGGTAAGGGAGTTTTCAAAACTTTCAAACACTAAGTTAAAGTCAGATCCCATTTCTTTTAAAAGCTCTGGAGGTCTAGGAAATAGGTCACAAATAATTGCATTGATAATGATGATCAAGGCCAAGCGTGGTGGCTCACACCTGTAATCCCAGCACTTTGGGACAAAGCGGAGGAGATCACGTGAGGCGAGGAGTGCGAGACCAACCTGGCCAACATGGTGAAGCTCCTTCTCTACTGAAAATACAAAAATTAGCCAAGTGTAGTGGTGCATGTCTATAATCCCAGCTATTTGGGAGGCTGAAGCACAAGAATCGCTTGAACCTGGGAGGTGGAGGCTGCAGTGAGCCAAGATCGCACCACTGCACTCCAGCCTAGGCAACAGAGCAAGACACCGTCTTAAAAAAGAAGAAAAAAAGATGACCACAAGTTTGTGAATGACATGTTAAATATACAAATTAAAGTAGATTGAAGGTCACTCCTATGAAATCACTCATGTGCACTGTGATGTACTTTCCTGGGTATAAGTTAGGGGAAGAAGGCATAGGTAATGAACCTGGAACTGCACACGGTCCTGGGTAAGTGTAAGCATGTGTGTTCAGGAACCATGGTAGAAAGCCAAGGTTGTTTTTCCACCTCAGGATACCTTTGAGTGATATGATTCTTACCTGTCTAGGACGGTGGCTAATCATGGCAATGAATCTAGGTGAGTGGCTGCAGGGCCGACTCCCCAGCTCCCAGTTTCCCCATAGTCTGGGTTAACCAGTCTGCCATCTCCCCTCTCAGGTCATGGGTCCTCTCAGCCACCATCCCTCTCCCAGGAAACATTCTTGAGAATCACTGTCGTAGGTAATGTTACCTACATTAAATTCCCTCTAATCACTTTTTCCCTCAGCAAACCAAGTTACCAAGAGTAAAACTACCTCTCTCGAAGTCCTGAAAATAAACATGCTCCTGGGTAGCTGCTTCAAAGAGGCACAATGTTTTTGAGCAACACTGGGAAGCACACTCCCTGTCACTGCCCAGAACTGCATCACAACTGAATGGAGTAAGGGCAAAAGAGTTCAAGAACTGGGCTTTCCTCAAGACCCTCTTCACTAGAAAATATAGAGGTATACCAAACAAAAATACATGGTACCTCTGCCACAAACGTCTTCAATTTCATTTTGTGAGAAGGCAGGCACAGGGAAAGAAAAAGTAAAATCTGGCATATAGAAATCAGGGTGTGAGATAAAGGCTAGTCACATTCTAATAACTTCTGCTACAGATCACTATCTAAAATGCCAAAAACTATTCTAAAGACAGACTCTGAAACTCAATTTTAAATTACAGACACATGCACTTCAAGAATTTCAGAGTAAAAGTGACCTTCCACGTGATACAATTTGCAACTCAGGAAACTGAGAACCAATGAGGTTGTATGGGCTGTTAAAGATGGCATTGTTAGTTGTACAAACAAGCATTTGCACACAGCTCTTCATAGTCTCAATCAAGGACTCTCACCTACCACAGCAGCACCCAACAGCACCCAACACATCAGCCGACTTTTCAGCGCAGCTTCAAGAAATGGTGCACTTTAATTTTCAGAAATACAATAAAGATTTAATGTTAGAAAGCATGGTTTATAAGGACATTTTAATTACTATTTCTTTATTACTCAATACAATGCATACTTTGTTATAAAATAGTAGTACTGAGATAAACTTCTTTAATATATCCAGATATCCAGAGGATATTCAGAGTTGATATCCTAATTGAAGATTCTCCAAGTGAGTTTTCTCTCCTTCAAATTAATAAGTGAAATTGGTATTTAGTCTCTCAGTCTCCAAAGTAATTGCTACATATCTGCTGTATACTTTGTAATGTGTTACAGAATGAACTTCTAAACAAAAAAATGTACAAATCACCAAATATTAGAAATAAATGTTCAAATCGATAAAACATTCTTGTAATAATCCTGTACCCATTATTATCAATATTAGGTTTTCTAAGAAAAGATCCATAACATCACTAAAGTTTATCCTACACCTAATTATTCCAATTATCAAATACAATTTTTCAAGAAAAAGAGAAAGTCAGATTTAAATTTCTTTTCTACCTACATCTGAGCCATCAGATTACTTTGTGGTGCCAGTTTTCACTTGACTGTGACATAATAAATTATTTCCCTAACAATAAAATCTTTGTTTTTTTAAAAAAAAATTGAAGATGATAATTTCTATGTCCTATCAAAGCTTTAGATACTGCATTTCTAACATGACCTGGTTTCTACTTTATATTTCTGTTTTTAGGGAAATCAGCTATAAAGTACTAAAGAAGAATTACCAATCCAATACAATTTACAATTACTGAGAATAATCAAAGCAAAACAGAAAATACCACAATTAACCTACAACTTTACTCCGCATTTGAAAAATGCAATGAAGTTTTTAGTATTTATTTTTTTCCTCTAACTTTACAGTCTCATCTATTCTCACTATATTTTACTAACCAAAAATAGTGCATTCTCTAATGAAGAATAAAATCTCTCCAGTCACGAAAGAAAGCACATGATATGTATGCAGTGTATAAAAGCAGTGTAGCAACTGTCAATTCTCTTAAAAGTCAGTTATAATAAGGGAAGAATATATGATGAAAAAAATGTTATTTTCACCTTTTCTTTTAAAGTATATTAAAACTCTTAAAATACCAACATTAAGTGAACATTTTGTACGGAAGCCTCAAAATATGATTAATTGATCTACTTGGTTTTTTTTTCTTTTTTTTAACTAAATGACTCCTACTGTAGTAAATAGTATAACATTCAGGTATAATGCAAATTCTGTCTGGGATTGACGCTTTATATTATTTATTTGTTAAGAACAATTAATATGGTTGAGAAACAAGAACTCTGGGAAACAGAAATTGCTGTATCTGAAAATATTATGTACCAGAAATAAAAATGATTAAAATACAGATATAAAAGCAAGGATGTTCAAACATATATTTGCTCATGTTAACAGTTTCACAAAAGTCTAAATGATAATACATTTTTAGAGATTGAACAATACTTGTAGTCTCACCTTCATGAAATCTGCCAAAACACTACCAGGATGCACAAGAGTTAATGTGTAAGTGTAATTTAAGAGTAGGCAAGTCCTCATTAATAGTTAAACAAGGAAAGATGGGGATACTATACTGGACAGGTCAGTGGAACTACCAGTGGAAGGGTCGGGTCATGGGAAGCCTGAGAGGTTCAAGCCTAAAGTAATTTCCTTTCCTTGCTTACGGCAATCAAATTTAGTAAACTACTGTAAGAGTGTACTATGTGAAAACTACAATATGATTAGCAACTTGAACTATTCAACACTATGCACCAGCTCACCCCACCAAAACCCCAGAATTCAGAATTCAAAAGTTAGAGAAATACCTAAGTCCTCATATCAATAAACTCCATTAATGATGAAAGGTGGTTTCAAATAATAATTTTAAAAATGCATCTTTGAGTAGAAAAGGAAATATAAGTGATAAATACACTAAAGCTGTATAATTAAATTTAAGATGAACAAAAAGCATATAAGACCATTCTGAAGCCATCATAAAGCAGCAGAATCCACTTGGGGGATTCATTTAGGCATTCATTTGTGTTCTAACAGCCTTAATGACTAAAAATATTTGATAAATGTAAAGTTACTTACCATCTTCATTTTTAAAAAGCCAGTGAACTTGAGCATCTCCAATGTTTAAAGAATACTTTTTCTAGAGCATCTATTACATATTTTGTAGTAGACAAACACTGCTGCTGCTTGGTATGCGTGAAGCTAAAAAGAGGACTGATAATTTGGCGAATACAGTTACAGAGTTACAGAAATACAGACAAGACAACACATGCTGGTTTCTCTTACAAAGTCCCTTCTGTTATTATTCCAAACCAAGGTATAGAATGAAGTAATGTAAAAAATCAACTAAAAATCTTATCATAGAATGTTTTTGTTTGGGGCCATAAATAAATTAGCCTACTCTTATTTTTAAGAAAATATTATGGTTCGAAAAATGCTAAGAGACAGAATGAATAACAAGGAGTTCATCCTAGAAATAATGTATGTAGATGTACAGAATACAAATAAGTAAAATTAGAATCCTTTTGTTAATGTGCAGAAACTAAAGAAGGAGATGTAAAGAAAAGAGGATAGCAAAGCAGATAAACTGACTACATTTAAGAATGTAACCACAGACTCTGCAATTGGAAATGCAAGTTACCAAACTGTAATCATACAGTAAAGTTAACTTTACTACATTCATAAACTTAAAACAAACAGGTTCATTGAAAAAAACTAAATAAAGTAATAAATCCCTGGCTCCTTTACTTACTAGAAGGTAGACGTTACCATATATTTACTTACACCAATGAGACTGGAAGAAAGTATTCTTAATATGTAAGGCAATCCACAAACTTTTTCCCACTACATTCAGACTACACTAACTGTGTCAGAGATTACATATAATGAGAGGATGCATACAAGTGTTCTTTCAAAGCATATATTAAAAATCAATAAAAATTAGTTTATTGAAATGCAACTATTGAAAAAGCAGATGTGCTTTTGTGGTCCAATATTCCCCATATATACCACGCTACATATCTAAGCTCAATCACTTACTCATTGAGTTTGGAAAACATCCTCAAGTAAGTCTGCATTGAGCTCTGTAAGGTGGTTATTCAATCACTCACACTGATCAAACCACACTTGATACAGTCCTGCTTCCCAGTCTCAACTTATGAACAGTTGATGCTCTAAATAAGTACCACATGCAAAAGTAAAAAACCTTACAGAGTGAAGATTAATAGCAATGTCTTAAATAAGAAAGCTGCTTGGTGACGTAGTCTGAGAATTTAGGTTAGTCCAGTGCAAGATGGCATCAATTACTGAGAAGTTAGGAAAAAACAAAATCAGTGAAACTTGCAAATTATATATCACATTGGGAAAACCCTAAATTACCACCACTTGAGGCATTTGGAAACTGACTGATGAAACACCAGCAAACATATTAATTACAATAGGGATCTCAACAGAGGTTGACTGGTGAAGAAGTAGGACTTAATGGTAAAAACATTTTTCTGATTTCAATAGGTAAAATTTATTTGCAATAATTTGTCATAAGATATCCAATTAGACTATCTTTCTACAAATATAAGATTATTTTTAATGATTTTTTTGTTTAGAAGATTTCACATGCTCTTGCTGGAAGAAATGCAGATTTATATTCCTTTCATAGATTTCATACAAAAAAAAGTTTTTAATGACCATATGAGCCAAGACTAAGGTATGTATGAATATTTTTAAGAGACAGAAATGAATGTGAATCCACTAGACACTGTATTTTTTTTCTTACATTCAGTTCCACACCTTATAAAATTATCAAAGTGATACAGGAAAAAATCCTAAATTCATTATAATTTCATATATCCTGAAGCCAAAACCACAAATGGAGTTTCCTTGTCGCTATTAACATGAAGATCCATTCAGAATAATTTAGCAAGAATTTCCCATTTTGATACAATCAAGACAGATAAATGAAAACAAGCTTTTATGGTTTTATGTTAATTACAATAGAGTTAAATGCTTTTATTGTCAATGTACCTTATTAGTTTTAAAATACTACTTGGTGTAACACAAGCAGCAATAAGAAGAATGCAAACAAGCTGTGACAGAGGCTGTATGTCTAAATCCACTTCAAAGATGAGATATGAAGAGAGTCCAACAGGGATCAAATGTGGAAACAAGAGGGTTATAGCAAAATCCTCTTGTCAGGCGGTATTCCATCTGGCCCTTCTGGGCAGAGCCTTGCTTCTCTACAGCTAACTTCTTATCAATCAGGGTACCAGCAAAGCAGATGGCTCACTGCATATCTAAGAAGATTTTCATAAAGGAATGATTTACTAAAATCTGGGCAGGGCTAGGAAAACCAACAGACAATGTGGTACTCTGAGGTTAGTAACAATGAGGTGCTGTTTCTATCCCAGAGGCAAGGAGGAGAAGAGCTGCACAAACCTGGAGAAAGAGATAAACAGGGACGGAGGAGAACTGTGACCTTGGGGTAAGGAAAGCAACCAATCCAAAACAGGCAGGGAGGGAGAGACGGGAGTGGATACTCTCAGCTCGCTCTCTCCTCACATCCTCCAATGAGCTGTGACCTTGGGGTAAGAAAGCAACCAACTCAAAACAGGCAGGGAGGGAGAGAGAGACGGGAGTGGATACTCTCAGCTCACTCTCTTGTCACATCCTCCAATTGGCTAAATCCAACTGGACATAAGATGGCAAGAATCTTACTGATTCATTCCATGCAGGTCAGGCTCCACGGACACAGATCAAGATGGAGAATGGATCTGGAAGGACAAACAGAAGATATCCACTTCTGTGGAGGACCATAAAGTAAATGTAAAGCACAGTGAAAATGTATATAAGAAACATCAAGCAGCACAGTTGGCTGGAGCAAAGGGTATAATGTATAGCATTCATGGACAAAAGACGTGAAAATGGTAGAAAGTCCCCAAATTAATTTGGTGAGTAAGAGGCACCAGTGAGAATATACATACAGGAAAGTAAAATAATCCCAGGTTAATGGTAGCAGGATATGCAGTCAGATTGAACGGAGAGTCACTGATGGCAAATATCAGTTAGATTATTCCAGCAGTTCTTACATTAAGGAGGAAATAAGAGGTAAGCATTAACACGAACTAACGCCCTAATATGTTCTGTGTACCTCAAAAGTCTTATCCATTTAATCCTGCCGATTTTAAGCTGAGAAAACTAAGCCTCAGAAAAATAACTTACTGAAAGACAACCAACAACTGGCTAACTGCTGTAAAAAACACATTATTTCAGTAACATATGCTGTCTGAATGAAGTACTGGCAGTAGAAATAAAAAGCAATGAACAGAAGTTGACTGATAAGCATAGTTCTCTATTAACTAAGAGATATCAAAAAAATCTTGTAACTCCTTCACAGCTCAGCTTCCTGATCTGCAAACTAAGGAAAGCTATCAAAATTATTCCTTCCATCTAAAAAAATTTCCTGTTACATTACAAAGACTTAATTATCAAACTTCCCATCCTCTAAACAAACCTGCCAATGAATATCCCCTTCAACTTCATCTTTGAGTCACTGTCATAGCTAAATGCAAACACAATCTCTCCAGTAAATCCACTCAAGTTCACACTCATCAGTAAGAAGCTATCCCTGATTAACTCAGCCTGGGAGTAACAGGTCTTGTATGATTTCCTATAGAAACTATATCTCTCCAAGCCATTTGGCAAACTCCTAAGCACACTGTTAACTACCATTAACTAAAATAGATCTTATTTTTTTAGAGTAGTTTTAGATTCAAAAAAAAAAACTCAGCAGAAGCACAGAGTTTTCATACACCACTGCTCCCACTCCACACACAGCCTCTCGAACTATCAACATCCCACACCAGAGTGGTACGTTTGTTACAATCAACGAACCTACACTGACACATCATTTTCACCAAGAGTCCACAGTTTACATTAGGGTTCACTCTTGATGTTGTTCATTCTAAGGATGTGAACAGAAGTATAATGACAATTGTCCACCATTACAGCATCATACAGAACAGAATTACCGTCATAAATATCTTCTATTTTCTGCCTACACATCCCTCCCTACTCTCTAATCACTGGCACCAACTGATCCTTTTACTCGTTCCATATTTCACCTTTTCCACAATGTCCGATTAGTTGGACTCATACAGTATGTAGCCTTACAGATTGATGTCTTTCACATCATAGTATGCAACTTAAAGTCCCTCTATGTCTTTTCATGGCTTTTTTGCTCATTTCTTGTAGTGTCAAATAATATTCCATTATCTGCATGTACCACAGTTTCTTTATTCACTTACTAAAGGGCCATTTTTTTGCTTCTAAGTTTTAGCAATTATGAATAAAGCTACTATAAATACTGTGTACAGGTTTTTGTATAGACATAAGTTTTCAACTCATTTGGATAAATATCAAGTAGCACATCTGTTGGATGTAAGACTGTGTTTAGTTTTAAGAAACTGCCAACTGTCTTTCAAAGTACCTGTACTACTTTGCATTACCATCAGCAATAAATGAGACTTCCTGTTGCTCCACATCCTTGCCAGAATTTGGTGTTGTCAGTGTTTTGGATTTTGACCACTGCACCAGGTATATAGTTTTAACATACCACTATATTGCATTGCTGTTTCAATTTGTAATTCACTAACAACAGACATATGATGCTGAACATCTTTTTATACACTAATTTGACATTTGCATATCTTCTTTGGTAAATTGTCTGTTCAAGTCTTTTGCCCATTTTTTAACTGGGTTGTTCCTTTTCTTATTATTGAGTTTTAAGAGGTCTTCATATATTTTGGATAATAGTCCTTTATCAGATGGGTATTTTGCAAATATTTTCTCCCACTCTGTGACTTATCTTCCCATCCTCGTGACAGTGTCTTTTATAAAGCAAAAAATTTTCAACTTAATGACATCCAACTTGGCAATTATTTCTTTTATAAATCATACTTTTGATGTTGTATCTAAAAAATCACGCCATACCAAGATCACCTAGATTTTCTCGTATGTTCTTCATCATCATTAATTTTTTACCTGGTACTTAAAGGATGAATAAGGCAACAATACCCTCAAGTATCTTAAATCACTGCTTAAGATGCTCAATCAAATAACCTTCAAGGTAGTGAATCTCAACTGAGAGAGAGCAGAGAAATAACAGTATCGTGTAAATCACAGTAGAACATACAGGCTTTGGAGCCAGACTGCCTGGATTCAAATCCCAATGCTGCCACTGACTAGCTATGTGCACTTATGTCTCAACTTTGTCCTCTGCAAAATAAGGAAAATATTTATGCCCACTTCACTTCACAGTACTATTATGAAGGTTAAACGACTTAACCCATGGGAAGTGTTTAACACAGTAGCTGTCACACTGTAAGTACACAATAAATGCTAGTACTTCTGGATTCTCCAAGATGGAGCTGAAGTAGTTTGTAAAAACATTCAAATTATCATTGCTATAAATTTTTAATCTGATACTTCATTTTATTTTGGAACTTCAAAAGAAGACTAAGGGCCAAGCGTGGCAGCTCATGCCTGTACTTCCTGCACTTTTGGAGGCCAAGATGGGTGGATTGTTTGAGCCCAGGAGTTTGAGACCAGCCTAAGCAACACGGCAAAATGTCATCTCTATTTATAAAATAAATAATTTTTTAAAATTTAAAAATAATAAAAAAGATTAAGGTATAGTCTCATTTTCATATTCTCATAATCTCATTTATTGGAAATTGATTGTGATAATCTCTGATAAAGCAATGGCTCAAAATTAATGAAGAGAAGCACGTGGAAAGTAGTAGACACCACCCAGAAGGAAAAGTGCAGCATTAAAATTTCCAGTTTGGCAGGTGGAGACTATCAGGTTTTTTAAAATATATAAATTTCTCATTTATAACAAAACAGTATTTAAGTGAGACTTTCAATTCACTTAATATTTCAGTATGATATTACTGGTTTTCATTTGTGCTAATCTAATATAGGAAAAAGCTTTAAAAAATGTAAAATTATACCACAGAGTAAAAGATGGTTTCACAGTGACTTCAGTAAGAATCTATGTCAGTGAGTGTTAGCTAACAAAATAACCAAAACTTAATTCTACTTTCTTTGCATAATTTTTAGTGTAACTATAAAAAATTACGCCTTGAAGAAGTATCAAAATTATTGCTGTTAAAAGTATTTATAAAACAATTAATTATGTGATATGAAAATGTACAAATAAAAAAATTCCTTATTATTTATTTATTTATTTCAAGACAGGGTCTCGCTCTGTCAACTGGGCTGGAATGCAGTGGTACAATCACTGATCACTGTACCCTCAACCTCTCAGGCTCAAGCAATCCTCCCACCTGAGTCCCCTGAGTAGATGGGTCTACATGAGCACCCCACCACACTCAGCTAATTTTTCTATTTTTTATAGAGATGAGGTTTCACCATGTTGCCCAAGCTGGTCTCGAACTCCTGGGCTCAAGCAATCTGACCACCCCAGTGTCCCAAAGTGCTGGGATTACAGGCATGAGCCACTGTGACCAGCCAATTTCTTTATCTTAAAATTGTTTAAATTCTTTCAATCTGAAATTCAAACTAAATTCATTTTACACAAAAATAAAATAACATTAAAAAAAAAAAACTATTACCTGATTCATTTATTCTTTAAAGTCAGGATGTCACTGTGTCGCTCAGGCTGGAGTGCAGTTACACAATTATAGCTCATTGCAGACTTGAACTCCTGGGCCCAAGTGATCCTCCTGCTTCAACCTCGTAAGTAGCTGGGACAACAGCTGTACACCACAGCATCCAGCTGACTTTCTCCCCCAGAGATCCCAGGATCTCACTCTCTTGCCCAGGCGAGTCGTAAACTCCTGGCCTCAGGAATCCTCCAGCCTCAGCCCCAGCCCCCATTGCTGGGGTTACAGGAGTGAGCCATTGCTCTTGGCCTGATTTGTTTATAAGCCAAACAAATACACAGTAGAGTGCCTGCCTCCAATATTAGATTGGCAAATTCATGAAGCCAAGGATAACATTTGTGATTTTATATCTAAAGTAATAACTTTTATAAAGATGCCTGGCAAGAGTTAACTGAGTGGTGTTTCTATCACGTAGTTCAGAAAATATATACATCTGTTTATCTCACTTTCAACGATTACCTTTAATTGTTTCCTCCACAACTTCTACCACACGGTCTATCTGTTGAACCTAGAAGAAAAAAAACAAACGATTAGACAAGTAATTTACACAGAGAAGCAAAATTTGTGTTTATCCTTATGGTTGAGTCAATATTACACATTTTCTAAGCACATCAATGCAGGTTTCCTTTAATGTATTTGGAGACATAAAATATATTTTATATTAATATTTTGCGTTACAATGAAGTATGAAATTATCACCCTCCTGTCCTCTAATGATAACTGAAGAAATCACATTGCATTTAAATAAACTGCCTGGAGTTGTTTTAGGATAGCCTATCGACACATACTCAACACATCCTGAGACAGAAACTTAAGTTTAATTAACACATGTCTTCTCACACAAGGCTTCAAGAAAAAAATGGCATAAAATAACAACCTACACAAAAAGAGCAGGCTAGTATTAAGGAGATCTGTCCCAGATTCTATCTTTATTATTTTAATACTAAAAAACCCTTTTAATGAATTTCTACAATGTGCTGGGTACTGTACTCAGGTCCATGAAATGCAAAGTTAAATAATACAGCTTCTGTTCTATACACCAGAGACTAAGGAAGATTTCCCATGGGAAAACAGAGGAAAGGTAATAAAATCAGACCAAGTGATCCAGGAACGCTTCCTAGAGAACCAAGGGTGACTCCTGGGGTTATGATTAAACAGGATTATGATTGGAGAAGCCCACTGAGAATGAGAAAGCACGGCTAGAGTTTAAAAGGAAAATGAAAAAAGAAAAGTAATATTATGATTCACAAAGCTAAAAAAAAGAATAAGTCAAAGTTGATTCTTCTTTAAAAGTCCTTAAATTACCATTGTTTTATTACAGAAGAAATATCACAAAAAAAGTCAAACAAAATAGAATATAACATGGAAGGCAGTTAAA
This sequence comes from Colobus angolensis palliatus, assembly GCF_000951035.1. Classification (NCBI taxonomy): domain Eukaryota; kingdom Metazoa; phylum Chordata; class Mammalia; order Primates; family Cercopithecidae; genus Colobus; species Colobus angolensis. Next base: position 21,804,940 of record NW_012119598.1, on the reverse strand, counting down.
GGAAATCATAACATCTTTCATCCTGTATTTCCACTCCTCAGATGAAACCACTAATAATAGTGTGATGAGCAGATACCATGAAATTTTCTGGCATCAAACATTTACATACAAGTCTATTCTATAGTTTTATCCTTTTTTTCACAAATGGTAGTGAGTGTGTGTGTGTGTGTGTGTGTGTGTGTATAAACAAATATATAAAATAGATATACAAAATAGACCAAGACCAGCTGGGGCAACACAGTGAGGTCCCGAGGTCTTTGGTGGGGGCTATACATATTTAGGAAATACACCTCTGCCTTGATGTTTTTTCTATATATTGTCAATCTATAGGTCTATTTCATTCCCTTTACTAGCTGCCTACTATCTCTCTGAATGGTTGCACCATGATGTGATGGATGCATCCATACCTCTATTGATGAAAGAATTTCTATTCTTTCATGATTATACAATGCTGCAAGGAACTCAACTGAGACAAGAGGAACCTGTTTTAAAAACTTTATTAAAAATGTAATGGCCGACTGGCCACAGTGGTCCATGCCTATAATTCCAGCACTTTGGGAGGCTTGGGTGGGGGGCAGATCACTTGAGGTCAGGAGTTCGAGACCAGCCTGGCCAACATGGTGAAACCCTATCTCTATTACAAAAATTAGCCAGGTGTAGTGGTGCATGCCTTACTCCCAGCTACTCAGGAGGCTGAGGCAGGAGAATAACTTGAACACGGGAAGTGGAAGTTGTAGTGAGCTGAGATCACGCCACTGCACTCAAGTCTGGGCAACACAGTGAGAAAAAAAATAAAAGAAGAAAGAAAAGACAAGAGAAGACAGACAGGACAGGACAGGACAGGAGAGGAGAGGAGAGGAGAGGAGAGGAGAGGAGAGGAGAGTTCTCTTAAAAATATTCCTTTGGTCTCAGTATCTTACAGAAAATGAGGAAAGGCTTGTGAGAGCAGACCTGAACTCCATTCTACCTCTGACCACTTAGCCCAACATGATGGCAGCAGCAACAATAATTACTGAGAAACTGCCAAAGGCATGTAAATCTCAGACAACATTAGGTTTTCAGCCCCCAACAAACCTACCTAACTGGAGATGTATCTACCAGGAAACAATGGAACCATTAGGCCCTGGTTTTATTATGACAGCCCAGTTGGCTTCCATAGAGAATGTGATTAAAGAAGCCAGCAGAAGAAAGATTTCAAAGAGGAGGAAGTGACCAACAGTGTCAAACACTACAGAGACATAAGTATACAGACTAAAATGAATATGTTTGATTTAACAATACAGGAATCAAACTTAGGGAAAGCAGTGAGTTCAGTAGTAATGAATTATACGTAAGAAAATAGAGTTAATTTGACTACTCTTAGTAAAAAGCTGGGTAGAAAGGGAAAGAGAAGAAAGACTCTTGATGGCTAGAGAATATTGAATATATTATGTTTTGGATTAGGTTAGTACAAGTAACTCTTTCTTTCTTTTTGCAGTTTGAGCGGAGAAAGGCAGTAGGCAAAGAAGTTGTAGACTGAAAAACAAGTGATGGAGCAATGATCTTCAGGAAGTAGAGATCAGGAAGTAGACCAAGCAAAATCTAAAACATGAATAGAGGATAAGTCAGAGTGAGAAAAGGGCCAAGTCTTTGTCTCCTGAAAGAAGAGGTTAGGGGTAAAGCATGGGAAAAGATGCTAGTACTCTTGTAGAGGTCAGGGAGGATCAAAGCAAATTTCCACCTGTTGCCCTCAATTTTTCTCATTGAAGTAAGCAGGAAGTTCATCTGCTAAGAGGTAGAAAGCATATCGTAAAATAATAACAGAATGAATGTTTACAAATACCTATTACAGACAACAAGAGACAGTGATGACTAGGAACATATAAAATTCACCAGACAGTATTGGGATACCAGTTGAAATCTGAGACCATGAATTTACAACAATAACTCCAAGTCCCAGCAGTTCTACAGTAGGAGCCAAACAGACAAACAGATTGACCCAAGGTTTGTTAATACCACCATTTATTCACTCATCAATTATTAACCATCTAAATTATACCAGGATGGTTGAAGACTGATGAAACAACACTAAGAGATTTGTGGAATGGACTAGAAAGAAAATGGAACAAGGAAAGTTGACTATGTATTTTAGATGAGAGGAAGTTTGGCAAATAGATTAGACAGGGAAAGAAGTACAGCCAGAAAAGAAGAAATGAAGTGGCTGGGTGTTGGAGAAAGAGAAAAATGAAAAAAAAAGGAAGGAGAAAAGAAAAAGGACAGAAAGTTATAACCAGAGTACAGACACAGGCATTTAGTATTTCTGAAGAATAGTAAGGTCCAATATCTGGCAATGGGAATAGGTTGCTGAAACAAGATGTAGGTGATGACCACTGGAACTGATGTATGATGAAGTGAGAGGTGACAACGTTGCCAAGACATTATATTGAGACACTCAGATTGCCAAAGATAAATCAGACATGAATAGGATAAGAAAGAGTTGGTCAAATTTCCTACTGGATGTGGGTGAATAACCAAGATATCAATTAAGGATAGAAGACAGACAATAAAATGAATAAAATATAAGATAATTCAATGATGAAACCAGAAAGAAAAATATTTTCCTATGCAGTCAAAAATATAAAAGCTCAAAAGCACTGCATCTATTCTTATAGCACATGGACTGAATAAGAAGCCATATTTCTAGGGAAAAGTCAGAACATGCAGAGGAAGCAATCTGTTAAAAAGTTGAGGGTAAGCTAAAACTATAAAACTCTTAGAAGAAAACACAGCCATAAATCTACATGAACCTTAGATTAGACACTGATTTCTTAGCTGTAACACCAAAGCACAAACAACAAAAACAACAAAAGAAAAAATAAATTGGATATCATCAAAATTCAAACCATTTCATACTTCAAAGGACAACATCAAGAAAGTAACATGACAACACAGAAGATGAGAGAAAACTTTTATAAATCACATATCTGGTAAGGAACTTATATCCAGAATTTATAAAGAACTTCTACAACTCAATAATAAAAAGACAACCCAATTAAAAATGGGAAAATAATCTGAACAGACACTTTTCCAAGCAAAATATACTTATGGCCAATAAACATATGAAAAGATGCTCACATCATTAGCCAACCAGGAAATGCAAATCAGAACCATAACAGAGGAATAGGGAGCTATTGCTTAATGGGTATAGAGTTTTAGTATGAGAAAATGAAAACATTCTAGAGATGGATAGTGGTGATGACACACAACACTATAAATGTACTCTGTGCCAGTTAAAAATGGTTACAGTGGTCAATTTTATTTTATGTATAGTTTACCAGTATTGGAAAAAAACACAATGAGATACTACTTCACACCCAGTAGGATGTCTATCATCAAAAAGACAGGCAGGCCAGGTGTAGTTGCTCACACCTGTAATCCCAGCACTTTGGGAGGCCAATATGAGAAGATCACTTTAAGGCCAGGAGTTTGAGCCCAGCTCGGGCAACACAGCGAGATCCTGTCCCTACAAAAACATTTTAAAAATTAGCTGGGCACAGTGGTGCTCATCTGTAGTCCCAACTACTTGAGAGGCTAAGGCGGAAAGACCGCTTGAGCCCAGGAATTCAAAATTACAGCTACCTATGATCACACCACGACACTCCAGGGTAGGTGACAGAGTGAGACCCTGTCTCTTAAAATACACACGCACACATACAGGTAATAACGCAGGTTGGTGAAAATGTGGAGAAATGGGAGCCTTCATACATTGCTGAGGGGAATGTAGTAAAATGATGTAGCACTTTGGAAAATAAGCTGCCTGTTCCTCAAATGATTAAACATAGAGTTACCATATAATCTAGCAATGTCAATCCTAGTTATAACTCCAAGAAAAATGAAAACATGTCCATGCAAAAACTTGTACACAAATGTTCATAATAGCATTATTCATAATAGGCAAAAATTGAGAACGCAAGTATCCACTGACTAGCGAACAGATTAACAACATGTGGCATACACATACAATGAAATACAGCAATGCATCACTAAGACAGAATATGCTCTGAGAAATGTGTTACTAGGCCATCGCTTCATTGTGTGAACTTCAGACCGTACTTACACAAACACAGATGGTACAGCCTGCTACTCAGCTAGGCTATATGGTACAGCCTACTGCTCCTAGGCGACAAACCTGTACAGCCTGCTACTGCACTGAATACTGCAGGCAGCTGCTACACAATGGTAAGAATCTAAACATATAAAAGGTACAGTAAAAATACTGTATTATAATCTAAAGAGACCACTGACTTATATACATCGTTGATTAAAGTTGTTATGCAGTGCCTGACCATATTGCTAATCCATAAAAGGGAATGAAGTATGGTTACATGCTATAAATGCAAAGTGAAACAAACCAGACAGAAAGGTCACAATAGGAAATGTCCAAAATAAGAAAATCTACAGAGATAATGTCGGTTAGTGATTGTCTTTGGATGGGCAGAGGGAGAATGAAAGGCAGTGCTAAGAAGTACCTGGGTTTTTTTTTTTTTTTTTTTTGAAAGGATGAAAATGTTCTAAATTGATTGTGGCAATGGTCATACAATTCTATGAATAAACTAAAATGCACTGAATTGTACACTTTAAAAGGGTGAATTGCATGGTGTATGAATTATATCTCAGTAAAGTTGTTATTACCAAAAAGAAAAAAAAAAGTTGAGAGTGGTCAAAGGTTCTAACGTAAAGGCCATGAAAGTCAAGGAAAACCCGAGGAAATGTTACAGATTAAAGGAGACTGAAGAGACCTGACCTGAATGCTACTATGAATCTGAGATTTTTCATTTCCTATAAAGGACAATATTGAAACAATTGGCAATAACGGAATAAAGCTAATACACTAGCTTATAGTATTATATTAATACTGATCATTGTACTATAGTGATTTAAGAGTGTGTCCTAGCTTTTGAAATATACGGGCATTTAGAAGTAAAGGGCACCATGTTTGCAACTCAGTTTCACAAGGATCGGGATGGGGGGAAAATGTGTACACATAAAGAGAATGAGAAAATGTGTTAAAATGTTAATATTTGGGGAATCTGGGTAAAGAGCATATAGGAACTCTACATTTTTACTCAGGAGCATTTCTGAGTGATAGTATGCCAAAATGAAAAGTCTAAGAGAGAGAGAGAGTGTGCGTCTGTGTGTGTGTACATGTGTGCATGCACATAGAAGAAACAAAGATGGCCCTGATGAAGATGGCGACTATGATGATCACATAGAATTTGCTTGAATGTATATAGCTGAAAATATATCCTCCAACTTAAAATAGTACTGATTACATTTGCTTTTAAGGCAGGAAATGGGATATTGCCAACACATGATAATTTAAATCACTGGATGGTGTGTAGGAACCCCAGGACCTTAAAAAGAAAGGTCTGCCAAAACCGTAAAATAAAAGATAAAAAATAAAAATTTGAGTACTTGATTACAAACAGAAGAGAAGTTTATTAAATGATTTAAAGAAAATATTATGTCCATTTTGGTTTCCAGTAAAGAAGACAATGGAGGAAGCAGTGGGGAAAAGGGAAAAAAGGGGAGACCAAGAGGAAAGGGAGAGAAGAGTCAGGGGAGAGGGAGTTACATGGAAGAGGAAGAAGTCAGGAGAAAAAAAAATGAAGGGTGGGAGGCACAGAAAGAAGAAAAAACAATCGAGAGCAAGAAAACAAACTCAAAATTCACATACAGTAATGAAGAATATATTGAACTCATTCTGGGAGAAAAGGAAAGTTGTTATTAATTAATACTATAAATTGAGGCCCTGAATACACAAGAGCTTATTCTCTAGCATGTAATTCAAATAAAATAAATAAAACAGTATCTTGTGTCCTTCAGGCACTTAGTTATAAATATACACACAAAAAAGACATGCAGTATGTTCTATTACTGACTCCATATGTTCTCAACAATAAAGAAAGGAGTTGGTGCATAAACAATTCATAAATAACATTAATGAGTCATTCTACTGCATAACTTTAAAAAGAAATCCACAAAAATATTTTATTCAGCTATTATCAGCTATTCCAAATTTATAACTAGACATGTATTGAAGAAACAAGCCTATACAATGGCATGCAAAGCAAATAAAAATGCTATTCTAAAGTATCCTAATCACTCAGAGCAGTACTGTCCACAGGACCTTCTGCAGTGATGGAAATGTTTATATGCTGTGCCATCCACTATGATAGTCACTAGCCACATGTGGTTATTACAGACTTGAAATGTGGCTACTGTTACTGAGGAACTTAATTCATATTTAAATAGTCAAATGTGGCTACTGCAGCCACACTGAAAAGTGCAGCTTTAGGGAATGGCTAAGGGAGCTACCCAGTTTACAGTAATTTGTTATGGCAGCCTTAGGAAACGAACATACATCTCAAACACAATTTTGCCAACTAGGCTAAAAAAAAAAAAAAAAAGTCCACTCATTTGAGACTGTCAGAGAACAAGCTGATATTACTCTGCAGCGGAAGGCTCTGCTTTAGTATGCACTTGAAGTAATTTTTTCCTGAAAAACCAGCAGCTAGATAAGTTAATGACTAGGAATAACACCGTGACAGCTAACATTTCTTGAACAATTACTCTGTTTCATGCTCTACACTGACACTTCAAGTGCATTATCACACTTAATCCTCAAATACTACTAGGCAGGAGGAGATAGTACTGTTATTTCTTCTTTTCTTTTCTTTCTTTCTTTCTTTTTTTTTTTTTTTTTTGAGACAGAGTCTCACTCTGTTGCTCAGGCTAGAGTGCAGTGGTGTAATCTCGGCTCACTGCAACCTCCACTCCCTGGGTTCAAGCAATTCTCCTGCCCCAGCCTCCCAAGTAGCTGGGATTACAGGCGCACGCCACCACACCAAGCTAATTTTTGTATTTTTAGCAGAGATGATAGGGTTTCACCACGTTGGCCAGGCTGATCTCAAACTCCTAACTTCAAGTGATCCGCCCACCTCAGCCTCCCAAAGTGCTAGGATTACAGGTGTGAGCCATCACGCCTGGCCGCTAGTACTGTTATTTCTGAGACTGAGAGAATTGAGGCACAAGATTATCAAGCTAGAGTTCTGCCAATGATTCCTAGTAGATCTTGTCCAGGAATGGCAGATAGGTGGTCCACTTGATGAATCTCCCTTTTCCTATGCACATGGAGGTTATTATTAAATGATCATAAAATGCCATTCAACTGAACCTGAACTTTCAAGAGACTCAGATAACAACTATTTTCCCCAAACTCTCCCCCACAAATCACCATTGGTATAAATACTTTCATTTTAAAAATATTTGTTAAACACTAACCATGAACTACAAAGTTCTAGTAACTGGGGACATAATAGTGAAAAATACAATGTCCCTACTTTGGGAGGGCAAGGCTGGAGAATCACTTGAGCCCAGGAGTTTGAGACCAGCCTGGAAAACTACAGACACCATCTTTACAAAAATGAAAAATTAGCCATGTGTGGTGGCATGTGCCTGTAGTCCCAGCTACTCAGGAGGCTGAGCTGGGAGGATCACTTGAGCCCAAAAAGTCAAGCCTGCAGTGTGACGTGATCACATCATTGCACTCCAGCCTGAGTGACAGGGTGAAATCCTGTCTTAAACAAACAAAAAATACAACATCCCTGCTTCATGGACCTTATATTCTAATTAAGGGAAAGAAACATGCAAATAATGGAAAACCTTCATTTGCTACAATGACAGACACTATGAAGAAATTAAAATCTGGGGCCAGGTGTGGTGGTTCATGCCTGTAATCACAGCACTTTGGGAGACTGAGGCAGGAAGACTGTTTGAGCCTAGGAGTTTGAACCCACACTGGGTAACACAGCGAGACCCCATATTTAAAAAAAAAAAAAAAGGAAAAGAAAAAGAAAATCTGAGATTAGTGGTAGGAGGCAGAGAGCACAAGTTTTCTACAGTAGTCCAGTTAAACTTACTGAATAGATAGCATTAATCCTGGGACCTGAACCATTGACAGAGGCATCAATGTGAACCTCCAGCAGAAGAGTAAGTACAAGGACTGAGAGGCTGAAATAACATAAATGGGTTGTGTGGTCAAAAGAAGACCAGCAATTAGGGACACGGTGGTAAGAGATGAGGTCACATAATGACGGTAGAAAGAGTATGTGAGACCTTGCAGTTCATGCTATGTGGTTTAGATTTTATTCTATTTGCAAATGAAAGCCATTGGAGGGTTAATAGAATAATATTAACAACACTGCTCAGGTTAATTATATTAAAAATGTGAAAAACTGCTCTTTGTCCGTATTTCTCTATTAGTTGGTATGACTCTTATTAAGCCTGCATGAATCTGGCTGGGGTTTCATTATCTCTTGATTTTATCCCAAGATGCCTCAAATCTTTTCAGGAGTAAAAGAAGTTAATATATTATAGATATAGATATAAAAACATACATGCAAAGAACTTTCTTATTAGCTGTCTTAATTTTGATTGTACTTAAATAAATAAAAAGACAATGTCATTTTCATTCCAATTAAAAAATATCACAACCAAAACTTTAAAACTACCTGAAAACTCCACTCATCTATAAAAGGAAAAAATGATATCAGGGTCCAGTTTTCCCAACACCATAAAGATACTATCCTTTCCCCAGTGTGTCTTCTTAGTGGGCTTGTTGAAAATTAGTTGAGTGCATATGCTTGGTATGCTTGGATTTATCTCTAGGCTCTCTGTTCTGTTCCCATTAGTCTACATGTCTGTTTTTATGCCAGTACCATACTGTTTTGATTACTATAGCTTTTTTTTTTTTTTTTTTTTTTTTTTTTTTTTTTTTTTTTAAAGAAACAGAGTCTTGCTCTCTTTCCCAAGCTGGAGCTGGAGTGCTGTGTCACAGTCACAGCAACAGCAACTCACCACAGCCTGGAACTCCTTGGCTCAAGCAACCCTCCTGCCTCAGCCTCCCAAGTAGCTGGAACTACAAGAGTATGCCATCATGCCAGGCTAATTGTTGTTGTTGTTGTTGTTGTTGCTATTGTTGTTATTATTATTATTATTTTAGAGACAAGGTTTCAGTATGTTGCCCAGGTTGATCTCAAATTCTCAGCCTCAAGAGATCCTCTCACTTCAGCCTCTTGAGTTGCTGCAATTACAGGCACAAACCACCACTAGCCACAATAACTTTATACTGTAATTTTAAATCATAAAGTGTGATGTCTCCAACTTTTTCTTTTTCAAGACTGTTTTGGCTAGTCAGAGTCTCCTGTGGTTCCATATAAATTTTAGAACTATTTTTCTATATTTGCAAATAATGTCATTGGAATTTTGATAGAAACTGCATTGAATCTGTATACTATACCATACACAAAAATCAGCTCCAAACAGGTTATAGGCCTAAATATAAGACCTGACACTGCAAAATTCCTGGGAGGAAACTCTCCCTCCTTAAACATAGGGAAAAAGATCTTTGACACTGGCCTTGGCACTGATTTTTTGGATATCACACCAAAAGCTCAGGCAACAAAAACCACAAATAAACAAATAGGACTACATCAGGCTAAAATGCTTCTGCACAGCAAGGGAAGCCATCAACTGAATGAAAAGGCAGCCTATGGATTGGGAGAAAATATTTGCAAACCATACACCTGATAAGGGATTCACATGCAAAATATACAAGGAATTCATACAACTCAATGGCAAAAAATTAAATAACCTTATTTAAAAATGGGCAAAGGACCTGAATAGACATTTTTCCAAAGGAAACATACAAATGGCCAATGAAAATGGATATAAAAAGCTGCTCAACATCACTAATCATTAGGGAAAGGAAAATCAAAACCACAATGAGCTATCACCTCATTGAGGATGGCCATGCCAAAGAGACAATAAATAACCAGTGTTAGCAAGAAACTAGAGAAGACAGAACCCTTATGCACTGTTGGTAGGAAAGTAAACTGGTACAACCATTATGGAAAACAGTATAAAGATGCCTCAAAGACTTAAAAATAGAACTACCCTATGATCCAGCAATTCTTACATATCCAAAAGAAATGAAATCCGCACTCTGTAGAGAGATCTGTGCTCTCAAGTCCAATGCAGCATTATACACAATAACCAAGACATGAAAACAACCTAAGTATCCATCAATGGATGAATGAATAAAATAACTGTGGTATATTTAAGTAATGGAATATTATTCAACATTTTTAAAAGGACATCCAGTCATTTGTGACAACATTAATGAACCTGGAGGACATTACGCTAAGTAAACTAAGCCAGACACAGGGAAAAAATACTGCATGATTTCAATTGTACATAAAATCTTTACTTAAAACAAGTCAAATACAGAGAAACAGAGAGTAGTGTGGGGATTGCCAGGGTGGGGAAGGGGAGAAAATGTGAAGTAGATCAAAGGGTACAAAGTTGCAGTTATTTAGGATAACTCTAGAGATCTAATTACATCATCAGGGCTATAGTTAATACTGTATACTGAAAATCTACTAAGAGTAGATATTAGGTGCTCTTACTACACACAAACATAAAAAGTAACTACAGAAGGAGATGGATAAGTTATTTTGTTTGACTCTAGTAATCATTTCACTATATATACATAAAAACATTGTACACCTTAAATATATACAATAAAAAAGGAAAGAAATGCCCTTCTTTCCATCTCCATTAAGAACTATACATATAAAGTCTTTGCCATCAAATGTATGTTCAGGTGTTTCCCCTTTACCATAACGAAGTTTGATTGAATAATCAGCATCTGACAAGTCAAAGTACAATATTAACTTCTCTATTAAGCCAAGTCCCTACCTTACATAGTAATGGGGAAGGGCCCAATTTCCAAATCCCTTACATGTGGGGAAGCTGACAGCAGTCACTAAGCTAGCTTAATGTGTTTCAACGCTGAGAAGACTTTTCTTGAAAGTGAGCCCGTGAGCAAGTTTGCTGTGTAACACAAAAGAGCAATTGATGCTATGTGTGATTTAACTTTAATACTCATTTCCCAGTATATTTTCATCTTTAATCTCTTCATTCAAAAGATTCTTCCCCAAAGGCAGAAATAGTCCTTTCAACGAAAGTTATGTGACAGCACATTCCTCATACCACTGAAGGCATATTTCACCTGAATGGTACCAGTGAGTGACTAATACTGAGTTAGAGATAAAAATTACTAATTGAAAGATGAGGCCAGGCTAAAAGGGTGCCAGTAAAATGAGAATCAGTACCAGGAACCTCTCTTCCTCCTAAACACAACTAAAATACCTATTAAACTTCCTGTAGGGGTGAGGGATAAAGGAGGCAAAAAACCCCTTCAGCAATAAAAACAAAATTCAACAGGCTAAGCTCAATCACACATAGAAACAGTGTTTGGGACATCAGAATACTCCTATTAAGTAACAGAACATACTACAAATTAAAAGATAATTTAAAAAGTGATACTAAAGTTAAACACAGAGTAATATAACTAAAACAAATACACATTAGAGATGTAAAATACCAATTAATAAACAATTTTATACATCAAGCTTGTCCAACCCACAGCCTCTGGGCCCCCTGTCGCCCAGGATGGCTTTGAATGTGGCCCAACACAAACTCGTAAACTTTCTTAAAACATTATTAGATTTTTTTTTGTTAGCTCATCAGCTATTGTTAGTGTTAGTGTATGCTAGGTGTGGCCTCAGACAATTCTTCTTCTTCCAGTGCAGCCCAGGGAAGCCAAAAGATAACTCCTATTATACATAATAGGCAGAATAATGATCTCCCAAAGACATCCAAGCCCTAATCCTTGAACCTGTGAATATGTTACTTTACATGACAAACACAACTTTCTGGATGTGATCAAGATTAGGGACCTGAGATAAGAGTAACATGGATTATCCAGGTGGGCCCAATGTAACCACATGAATGTCAAAAGAACCTGAGAACCTTTTCCACCTGTGGGCAGAGTGGGCGGAGGGCAACATAGGGAGAACCTGTCCCTATTTAATTTAAAAAAGAAAATAAAGATAAATAAATAAAAATAAACTACATTTGTGATACTCTGTTAGAGCAGCAAAGAAAACTAATATACTAACTAAGAAATCAACATGGGCTGGGCACAGTGGCTCATGCCTGTAATCCCAGCACTTTGAGAGGCTGAGTCAGGAGGATCCCTTGAGCCAAGGAGTTCAAGACAAGTCTAGGCAACACGGCAAAACCCTGTCTCTACAAGAAATTTAAAAATGAGCCCAGCATGGTGGCATGTGCTTATAGTTTCAGCTACCTGGGAGGCTGAGGTGGGAGGATCACTTGAGCCCAGAAGGTCAAGGCTACAATAAGCTATGAGTGCACCATCACACTCCATCCTCAGGGACAGAGTAAGACCTTGCCTTGAAAGAAAGAGAAGGAATGAAAGAAAAGAGAGGAGAAGGGAAAGGAAGGAAGGAGAGGGGAAGGAAGGAAGGAGAGGGGAAAGAAAGGAAGGTGAGGGGAGAGGAAGGAACACATAAACATATTATAGAGTGAGCATCATAAAAGGATAAAGGAAAAATGTTTAAACAAATGCTGCTCGAATAACTAGGAACAATAAGAAAAAATTAAAGTTAAATCCATATCTTATAATTTAATAGTCACTCAAAAAATATTTATTGAGCCAGACACTGTACTAGGCAAAGAAGGTAAATGTACAGTACATATAAATATGTAAAATAATAATAAAATCTCTGGCTCTACAGAGCCTATCAATAAGTGTCCATCACAGTAACATGCAAATGGATTGACAGTTGGATAAATCCTTTTTGTATTTTAAAAACAGGTGAGAGAGAGAGAGAGAAAACATTAGATACTTTATCAGACATGTTGCCTTGGAGAACATAGCTTTTAAGTGTTGAAATCACATTACAAATTACCCACCCACCCTCCAAAACTCCATGTTTCTAACTATATCAAAATTTTAAAACACAATAAAAAATGACAAATATGAGCCAGGAATCCCTCTTCTGTGTATATACCAAAAGGAGATGAAATCCCTACCTCATAAAGATATTTGTACTCCAGTATTCATTGCAGCATTATTCACAACACCCAGATTGAAAATAACCTAAGTGCCCTGTGGTGTATATATACAATGGAATATTATTCAGCCTTTAAAAAGGAGGAAATCCTGCCACTTCCAACAACATGGAAAGACATGGACGACATTACACTAAGTGAAATAAGCCAAACACAGAAAGAAACATAATGCATGATCTTACATATGTATGGGATCCTTTGAAAAAAAAAAAAAAGCTCAAATACACAGAAATAATTTTAAAAACAGTGGTTACCAGAGGCAAGGGAGGGAGAGCTGGAAATGGGTTAGGGATTGTGCTTAATAAGTAGATTTTGGCTGCTCTTGACACAAAAATAGTAACTCTGAGATGACTGACATATAAATCTGCTTCACTACATATGTGTCCCAAACATCATGTTACAAACTGCAAATATGTACGACAAAATTTATTTTTAAAAATATATATAAAAGAGATATAATGGTTGAATATGAGAGGGTGTTTTTTTTTTTAATGATCGCCTATAATCTCAGCATTCTGGGAAGCCAAGCCAGGAGGATCTGAGCCCAAGAGTTTGAGACGAGCCTGGGCGACAAAGTGAGATTTCATCTCTCTTTAAAATAAATTTTAAAAATTAAGAAAGAAAAAAAAGACGGACAAATATTTTCCCCACGTTAAAACAGGTTGATTTCTTACTACTGAGTTGGAGTCATTATATCTCCTGGACATAGGTCCTGTAGGAGATGTATATATTGCAAATATTTTTCTCAGTCATGGCATTTTTCTTTTCATTTCCTTAACAGTATCTTTTGAGGAGTGAAAGTGTTTATTGTGATGAAGTAAATTTTATCAATTTCTTTTCTTTCCTGGGTTGTGCTTTTTGTGCCCTAAGAAGTAGTTTCCTAACTCAAGATCACAAAAACAGGAGGAAAGATGATAAATGATTTGAATACCTTACCAAAGATACATAGATGGCAAAGAAGCACATGAAAATATGCTCAACATCATTAGTCAACAGAGAAAAGCAAATTAAAACTACAGTGAGACATCACTAACACACCTAGTAGAATTGTCAAAGTTTTTTAAAAATTGACAATACTAAGTACCGATGAAGATGTGAAGCAGCCGGGACTGGTGATAGAAATGCAAAATGGAATAGCCACTTTGGAAAACACTGGCAGCTTCTTAAAAGGCAAAAGAGATGCTTATCATATGACCTGGCAATCCCAGGTATTTATTTACCCCAGAAAAATAAATATATGTATCTACACAAAGACCTGTGGATGAATGTTTACGGAAGCTTTTCATAATAGCCTTTAGCTGAAAAGAACACACATATCCATCAACTGGTGAAGAGAGGAACTGTGGTCCACTAGCATAGTGAAATAATTCTAAGCACTAAAAAGTAACAACTACTGATAACTGAAACAACATAGATGAATACTGAAGGCACTGTGCTAAGGAAAAGAAAAAAGACACAAGTCATATATTCATTTATATGACATTCTCAAAAAGACAAAACTATAGGAACAGAGATCGCATCAATGGTTGCCAAGGACTGGGGGCATGTGAAAAGTAGGCATATTTGAATACGAGAGGCACAAGATAACTTTTAAGCACAATAGAAATTATGTGGTGACTGTCCAAATTCATCAAAAGTGAATTTAACTGTTAACTATACCTCAATAAATGTGACCTAAAATAAGAAAAGACTGATATCATGAACATACAAGAAAATAAAGGACAGATAATGAACAAAGGGCATGAAGAGACAATCAGTACATTATACTGCTTCTCGCCTTCACCTGTTCATGCTATCTTCCCCCTCTGACCCAACACAGTGTTTCACCCCGTCCTGTGGTTCACTGAGTGCAACCCCCTTCCTTCTCTCCACCCTCACTATTGTACTCATCACTCATCTGCACAACTCCACGCTACACTTCTTAACACTCCCCACTCCACTCACTCCTTTTCCTTTTCCCCTCCAGGCATCTCACACACAGATGCCTACTCTTATACTGTTGTTTCTAATTGAAAGTCCTTTTTCCTTTCTCCACTCATTAAGCCACTACTTAATATCAGAGGCCTATGTAAAGCATGGCTGCATCCTGTGTGTGCCCATAGCCCTTCTCCCTATACAGATTAATCACAAAGATTTGCACCTCTCATCAGATGTCATGGTCTTTAGGGAGAATATATGTTGTATTTAGCTCAGTATCTCCAGCAAATGGTTTAGTTCCAGGCACACAGTTGTGCTCAATGTTGATTCTACTATTAAGTAAATTAGTTAATTTTTCAAAAAATAGCAAATACAGAGCACTATGGTCCAGGTTCCATGCTAAGCACAGTTACATGTATTAATTGATTTTTTTCTTTTTTTTTTTTTTTGAAAGTAGAAACAGGGTTTTACCATGTTGGCCAGGCTGGTCTCAAACTCCTGACCTCAAGTGATCCACCCACCTCAGCCTCCCAAAGTGCTGGAATTACAGGCGTGAGCCACTGCGCCCAGCCATATTAATTGATTTAACCCTTAAAAAACTCAGAGTCAGGTTCTGTTATTATCACCACTTAACAGTAGAAGAAACTGAGGTACACAGAGGTTAAATAACTTGTACAAAGTCACACAGCTAAGAAATAGTGCAGCAGGGATATGAACCCATGCAATCTAGTTCCCAAATCTATGATATACTACACTTTAATCATTCAACAGGTGAAACATGTATGAATACAGGTGAGATAGATGACGCCA
Source organism: Colobus angolensis palliatus (assembly GCF_000951035.1). Lineage (NCBI taxonomy): Eukaryota > Metazoa > Chordata > Mammalia > Primates > Cercopithecidae > Colobus > Colobus angolensis. The sequence continues at coordinate 21,789,172 of NW_012119598.1, read as the reverse complement.
AAAAAAGTGAAACCAACAGGTCAAGGAAGGGAAAAACATAAATGGGTGTTTAAATTTACATGTCATTCTCTCACAATACTGCCTTTTAGACAACGGAAGGTCAAAAAATAGAACATGGCAAGAAGAAACGTTCAAAGTAGAGGCAAACAGGAGAAGGAGAGAGTTCCTCAAGCCTTGCCCTCAATACCGATCCCACTGTTACTGTGACACTGCTCCACTTTGTGAATTTGTTTACCTTTTGCAATGTGGTATACGATAGAAATATTCTCAAATGTAGCTTTTCAAATGCAGCTTTAACTGTACACATAATTTTCAAAATTAAAGTGCTCGCATCTGAAATAGTCAAAAGTCAATCCTGTTTCACTTTTCAAGATTACAGCAGCCTGCCTGAAAAGATGTTTAACCACTGCAAATCAACCTAGTAATAGTCCCTGAGATAAGTGGACACCTGTGTTAAACCACATTTCTGTTCAGCTCTCCAAAGAAAATGTTCACCTGCCTGCAAGGCTCACAGCTGGCACATGAGGAAGCCTTGTCATTTACAAATTTTCAATATCAAATTTTATATTCCATTGTGAATTCCATGTTTTAACATTTTACAACCTATCTATTAATTTGCAGTTTATTTAGAATCTCTAGAGCTATAATTAGTTATAATGATCAGTCCAATGAATTAACACCAAAACAAACTTCAAATGTGGTCCTTGTTATTAACACAGAAAAACTACACAAAGCACACAATTTCATAAACACACTTTCTAGTAATAGAGTGAGAGCCTAACTTCCTAATAAAGGCTGTTCCTGTTAATAATGGATACTGTAATAACAGATAAATAACACTACCTTAGGAAGAAGAACTCAGCAAATAAATATTGTTTCACTCACCTCTCCCTAACACAACTCACAACCAGCGGACACAAAGCGTATTTCCATCTGAGCCTTAAAGAGAAATTCCCAACTAATTGATCTCACTGTGGTCTAGGGACCCATCTGACTAGATTCTCTAGGAAGCTGGAGAAGTTCTGGACTCAAACCAGACGTCTCTCCCTAAGAACCAGAATGTAAGCTCAGTGAGGACAGGGATCTGGGACAATTTTATATACCGCTGCATTCCCAGCTCCTGCATAGCACTGTGCTTAGAACAGTACACCAAGCACATAGTAGACACTCAGTAAGTACCTGGTGAACCAAAGAAATAGTGTTATGGCAGGTCTAGGATTTGAAGCCAGGCTTTCTGATGCCTAAAGTCTACTACTCTTTTTTTACTGCAAATGTTAAGAGAACATCCTATTTTCTGGTTAATCTAGAAGAAACTTTCTGCCAACAAAGTAGCCTAAAAGAAAAACAGAAACATTCAAACAGGTATATTCACAAGATATGAAACTATCAACAGCTAACATAAACGACATAAACAAATAGTAGTAATAAAAATGGCCTTGCATGAAAACTCTAAGATAGATGATTAACCATAACTATTTGTTAAAAGAGAAAAGGAATTTTTAACTGTCAGGTGAAATGTTTCAAGATCCTGAAAAAAGACAAAAAGATCTTGATTCTACACTGGTCACCAATAAATATACATCATCTAGATATAAAATTTAAACTTCACTTCATGCTAAGAAAAAGGTTTTGGCTGAAACTTTTTATTCAAGATATTTATGTTTTCAAATCTGTTCTTTCTTCTCTTCCATTGTGAAGAAATTAGACAGGTTTGTGCACAGTTTTTGCCCCAAGATGGGAGAAGTATAGAGGTTACGACCACCAAAGCCAGTGCATCTGGACCCAGAGGATGACAAGCTTTATTTCTGGTTTCGATGTTTTGTTATTTTCTTTCCACGCACCATCACATGAATAACATTAATCACAACTAGGTGATTTCAGGGGAGAGTGGGACAGGTGATAATAAAAGGCCCAGAGGTCAAATAACTGCTTACCATGTATTCTCGCTACACAGCCTTACTCTGCTTACTCAAATAAATGCCCCATTCCTACAGGCTGATATTGATGGAAATTAGAATGTTATGATGGTAGTAATTTCTCTCTTTATTAAGATCTTCTTAAATGCGTATTCTATGAGCACTTTCAAACACGGGTAAGAACAATAAAAATCCTTTAACTCAGATATGCAATAAGTAGCTTGCTTACCCAATGATCCCCCACTCATGGAAGCTTTTGATTTTACTCACCTGGGTCAATAAAATTGACACATTCTTCCTGTACTGTAAGGTGACACAGATAAAGGCTAGCAGAAGGTAAAAGCAGAGAATGCAGTTACAGTTGTTCTTCCTTCCAACTCTATTAACATCCTCCCATCATAGAAAATTTGTAAAGGAATAACATTCTTTACTCAATCACACAATACAATTCTAAGCTTCCTGCTAAAAATCGTTTCCCAAGTCACTGAATTTAAACATCTATTCTTTTTGCACTTCAGAATTGTTTTCTCTTCGTATAAAATATAATTCATTTCTTTATTTCACTATAACTCACTATATTTCAGTAGGTTTCTAGTTTTATAGCAATTCTATAGAACAATTCTATTCAAAAGTAGGTCTCTCTAAAGATAAAATTTAGATAATTTTGTTTCCTAATTTGTAATTTGTTTTCAAAATTTTCATTTATGTGGATTTTCATATGTAAAAAGTCAGTGATGATAAATAAAATTCACATACCTGCCACAGAAAAAAACGCTCTAAAAATGATATTAACAAATAATAATCTTATACTTCAATAATACTTAAAGCTTGTAAAGATATAATTAAATTACACCTCTGAAATGTTAATGATAGTGTGATCCCACTTTCAGAAACTTTTTCAAATACACTAATTTTAAATTAAAAATTAAAAGACCAGTGAGAGCATTAATGTATTATGTATATTTCCTAAAAACTAGAAAATTCTTAAATCCAATAATTAAGAAATAGTTAGGTAAATTATGTTACATCCTTCAATAGAACACTAATGCCAGACTTAAAATGGTTACAAAGCTCATGAAATAATCTAGAGAAATAAAAATACAAAATAGTTTTGAGATTACAATTAAGTAAAAGATGCACAGGTTAAGTCTGAAGGAGGTAAGCAAAATTATAATTGCATTATGGCGACAGAAATATAGATTTTATTTCTATTCACTTTTCAAAATGTGTTCTTATTTCTCCAATTGTAAATGAACAAAATAAAATAAACCTAAAGACTACTAGTGGTAACAAAATGGGACTATGTGACAGAACAAAACAGCAAAAGAAACTCTCAACAGAGTAAACAACCTACAGAATGGCAGAAAAGGTTTGCAAACCATGCATCTGACAAAGGTCTAATATCCAGCATCTATAAGGAACGTAAACAAATTTACAAGAGAAAAACAAGCAGCCCTATTAAAAAGTAGGCAAAGGACATGAACAGACACTTTTCAAAAGACGACGTACTTGCGGCTAACAAGTGTATGAAAAAAAAGCTCAATGTCACTGATTGTTAGAGAAATGAAAATCAAAACCTCAGTGAGATACTACCTCATGCTAGTAAGAATGGCTATTATCAAAATGTCAAAAAATAACAGATGTTGGCAAGACTATAGAGAAAAGGGAACACTTACACACTTTTGGTGGGAGTGTAAATTAGTTCAACCATTATGGAAAGCAATGTGGCAACTCCTCAGAGAGCTAAAAGCAAAACTACCATGTGACCCAGCAATCTCATTACTGGGTATATACCCAGAGTAATATACATCATTCTACCATAAAAACAAATGCATGCAAATGTTCACTGCAGCACTATTCACAATAGTAAAGACATGGAATCAACCTGCAATGACACATCAGATAAAGAAAATGTGGTACATAATATACACTATGGAACACTATGCAGCCATTTAAAAAAAAAAAAAAGATAGCACGTCTTTTGTAGGACTATGGATGGAGCTGCAGGCCATTATCCTTAGCAAATTAACGCAGGAGCAGAAAACCAAATCCCATACTTTCTCACTTTTAAGTGGGAGCTATACGATGAGAACACATGGACACCTCGGGGGTAACACCACACACTGGGGGCTGTTGGAGGGTAGTGAGTGGAAAGAGGGAGAGGATCGGGAAAAATAACTAATGAGTACAAGACTTAGTACCTGGGTGACAAAATAATCTGTACAACAGTCACGTGTTTAACCTATATAACAAACCTGTGCATGTAACCCTGAACTTAAAATAGAAGTTGAAAGAAAAAGAATGTTAACCACAGAACAACAAAGGTGCCGATTAAATAGAAACACAGTGTTCATCTGCCAGTGTCACAGCTTTGTGTCAGCCCTGAAAATTGGACTGACACAAAGCTGTGACTTTGGCAAATAAACTCACATTAATAGCCCTGAGTGTCCTCCCTTACACTGTATCTGGAGAATCTCCTGCACATCCTAACATACACTTTTCCCTGCACACAATGGAGTTTTAAAAAATGTTGCCATAATGTATGCAGAGAAGAGGCTTTTGCCACATTAAAGAAAGTCTGCTGTTCCCTAACTTTATTCCTTGAGATGAAATCTAAGATCAACTCCAAGCTTTTACCACATTCCATCTCTAAAAAAGACTTCCAACTAGTTTCCTATTTCCCTACCATAGCAGGATTATGTTTACAGAGAAAGTTAGTCTGACATGAAAAGAGAACTTGGGACTCCCATATTCATTTCATTCCTTAAACCAAGAGAAATCAAAATGTAAACAGACAAATGGTGAAAACAAACTAAAGTTACCAAACATTCAGGTTCTGTTTGTTGAAAGTGAGAATGTTTGTTCGAAGATTATTAAATTTGCTAGCGGGGTAAGGACTTCACAGCAGAAAACAAGTTCATTACACTGAGAACATGATACAAGAACCTGTCAGTAGTGTATCAAATAAGGAAAAATCTATTATAAAGTTCAAAGCAGATGCCAATTAATCATGCAAACTTCTTCTATGAGCATATGATGTTTTTACAGTTTTTTAAAATTAACGTAGCCTTTTTAAACAAACAACATTGCTAAGTTTATCACCTACAGCTTCAGTAGAATGTTGGGAAGGAAAAAGCACCATCATTTGATCAACCAATATTGACTGAATATCAGCTACTTGAGGGCATTTTGCAAAAAGTAATTGGCTACAAAGAACAAGAGAGAGAGAAGACAGTAATCTCCTTACTTCACAGAGCTGACTGCCTCCCCCCAAAAAAGTACGTCAACAACAGAAATACAATGTGAAGATTTTTTTCAGGCAGTCAACAAACACTTACTGAGTGCCTAGTATGTGCCAGGTATCACAGGAAAGGCTAGAGAAACATGGTGAGAGTTTTAAAAAAAGATTGAAAAACTATTCTCACGAGGCTAACAATTTAAATAGACAGGTGGGCTTTATTCAAAGAATTATATGACAGGTAACTGCACAGTAAGCAAAGAGAAACTAGAGAAAAGAATTATGGAGGACTACACAAAGTGGGAAGAGAAAGCTTTACAGAAGGTCGTCATGTTGGAGCTGAGACTTATGGTGGTAGGTATAAGGGAGGTGGGGCATTTGAAAAAAGGCATTGATGTACTCGGGGGCGAAAAGCAAGTAGCTGAGTGAGGTGGAAAAACTGTAATGACCTGGAAAGCGATGGTAATAGATAGCCAAAGACTGGGTTATTAAAGGATGTAAATTCCACACTATGGCTTTTTATTGTGTTGCTCTTTCTTAATGAGAGAAACTAACACATGTTTTTATGCTAAGGTGAAAAAGTTACCCAGAAATGACAGTTTCAGGGACAATAAGGAAAATATGTTTAGGACAGCCATAAGTGTAACACAGCTTATAAATAACCTACAAATAGAAAATAAAATGTGGAGCTATTACAGGTGTTAATAATATAAGATTTTCTCTTTTTGCATCAGGTACAAGCTTACCCCAATGATACTCAGTCCCTTAAGGTAGTCCTGGCGAGGCTGGGCTTGAGGAACACATCCAGCCAGTACGATTTTCTTGTTCTCCTCTTGAGCTTTCCTAAAACATTGAAGAGAAAACACTGTGAATTCCTTTGCTCATGGGGATACTCTTGGAAACTGTTGTTAGTGCATATTAGTTCTCCAAATAATAATAGGCCTATCTCACATGAAACAGGATTTTCTTACAACTGGTTAAAGACCACATAATAAAACTTCTGTACAATATGTCTATTTATCATAGTATTAAAGAACACAACAGCAGTCCAACCTGATAATGCCATTCATTATCGTCTCATTACAAAACAAAAAAATTCATTATTTTTTATTTTATTCCCAAGGATATGAACCACTCTTGAAAACCGCATTTTCCAGACAGGGAAGCTAACACTTCAAGTAGGTTACCTATATTAAATGTTAATGAAAATACGCCTAAAACTTAATAGACTATTTCCTAGTCTTTTGACCAACATAAAAGTAAAATATACTTAAAGAAACTGAAACAGAGAAGAGTAAATAAAAGGCATAATGTCCTATGTGCTAGTAATTCGCACGTCTCCTCAGTCCTGCTCCCTAGAGACATGCTACAGTTGATTGCATATGCTTACGTCCAGACACCAGACTATCCCTCACATATGCAAGCATGTATGGGAAACAAGTTGGTGCTTTGTACATACAAACATATTTGAATGTTTGAGAAAGTATTTCTGGATTACAGAAAACTAGATGTGAAATCCACACTCAGTTGTGTAATTATTTCCTTAGTATAAATTCTAAGTAACTGGGTGGAGTGGTTCACATCTGTAATCCCAGCACTTTGGGAGGCTAAGGCAGAAGGATCACTTGAGCCCAGGAGTTTCAAACCAACCTGGGCACCATTGTGAGACCATGTCTCTACTAAAAATAAACAAATTAGCGATGCATGGTGGGGCACGCCTGTAGTCCCAGCTACTCTGGAGGCTGAGCCAGGAGGAGCACTGAAGCCCCAGGAGTTCAAGGTTGTGGTGAACACCACTGATGATGACAGCACCACTGTACTGTAGCCCGGGCAACAGAGCAAGACCGTGTTTCCAAAAAAAAAAAAAACAAACTAAGAAGTAGAAATGCTGGTTCAAAACTATACATATATGGCTTTTTTAAAGCCTTTCTTTACTCAAGAGAGTTCTAGCAATATGTTTGATGTGACATTATTCATTCGGGTATGTGTATACATAGCCAACATTTATTTTGTGCTAGAAGAACTTATATCCTTTCCTAGAAACTACTCAAATCCTTTGCCCATCTTAAAATTAAATTTTCAAGTCTTTAATTCTTTTGCATGTGTATGGGTTTTGGAGTGTGTTTTGATGCTTTGTTCACCTTTATTGCTGAGTCTTTGGGCACTGAGTATTATGTACCAAATTGGGTCGCTCCTCCCACCACTACAAGCAACCTCTAGGTTTCTGAAACCAACTGAGAAAGGTAAGGGTATTAGCAACCCAGTTTTGGTAGGTGTGACATTAAACTCTACTACTATAAAGTGAAAGGTCTCTAAGCCTGGCACACCTTTTTGTCTTTGTCAACTTTTTCAAGAGTACAAATTCAAAACTAGATGCCAACAAAAAATTGGGCTCTTTGTGATAAACAGCCACATCAAAATTTTCTGGGAAGTACAGAGAGAATGATTAAATAAATGAATAGAGTACAAAATACTATTTTAACAGCACCTGCATTTCATTTCAATAGCTTCTTAGAACACTTTGATATAATTTTCCTTCTTGGAATCCTGAAAAAGCTTGTTAACGAAATAAAAACAAATCTGACTTTGGTAGATTGCATAACACATCCAAGAGAATTATTGTCTGGCTTTGCACCTTGTTTTACTTTTTATCAGTACCAAGCACATCATTGCACATAAATACTTTTCTTGTATTAAATGTGAAATACCTTATCAAACAAAAAAAACTTTCCATTTTCATTAGCCATGTATACAAAGAAGTTAACATCAAGTTGCTTTAAGAACTTTCATTATAAATATATAGAATCGCTGCCAAACATCCAAGAGAGATGTTGAGACGACTAATAATTAAATCCAAATTTAAAAAGCTTACTTCCTATAATGCTATTCAATTACTTATTAAGCATCTCTAAGACATTATTACACTGAGTGTGTAAGAGAACACGGTAATGAAGAAGACAAGTGCCTTGCACTCAACGAGCTTATAGTTTACAATATTTGAAATATAAAAGAACATAAAAAACACAGCATCGAGTAAGGTGCCCTTGGTGACAGAGAGATGGATAGCTAACATACCACGAAGAGGAAAAGAATATGCAGAAAGGAAAACACAGGAAAAAGCCTCATGAAGAAATCTAGGAGGATTTTATTGGCAAGACAGGAGTAGGAAAAATGGAGATAGAGGCAGAGAAAGCTAAGGGCAGTTGTTACAGCATGAACAAAGACCAGGAGGAGGAAAGCATTTCATTATATTAATAGAAGTAATTTCTGTATATGGGAGAATGAGAGGCTTATATTGTAAAAAGAATCTTAAGAGACTAGAGAGTCTCTAATTTCGTGGGCCACATGGAAATCTCTTAAGTTTTGGTGGCAGAGTGGAACTCTGAGAACATAACACTGGTGACAGAGTGTAAAATGTCAATAGATTTGACATTGACATTCACCTTCTGTTTGCCCTAAATAGAAGGGGAAAAGAAGCCAGGAGGTGAGGAAATTAATTTAATACCCTAGGCAAAAGGATCAGAGAACCAGAAGGCATGTGGAAGATTTTTTAAAAGATGATGATGATTAAAGAAACGGAGATTAGTTCTCTTGCTAGAATATACTTGAAAAATACCAAAGGAGGAATCAAAGGTAATGCCAAAGTTTTAGTCTAAAGTAGGGGTCAGCAAACTTTTCTTATTTATTTATTTTTTTTTGAAACAGAGTTTTACTCTGTTGTCCAGGCTGGAGTGCAGTGGCGCGATCTCAGCTCACTGCAAGCTCCACCTCCTGGGTTCACACCATTCTCCTGCCTCAGCCTCCCGAGTAGCTGGGATTACAGGCACCCGCCACCACGCCAGCCAAATTTTTGTATTTTTAATAGAGACGGGGTTTCACTGTGTTAGCCAGGATGGTCTCGATCTCCTGACATCATGATCCGCCCGCCTCAGCTTCCCAAAGTGTTGGGATTACGGGCGTGAGTCACCACACCTAGTGGGGTCAGCAAACTTTTCTATAAAGGGCTCGAAAGTAAATACTTTCAGCTTTGCCAGTCATAAGGTCTCTGCTGCAACTTCTTAACTCTGCCACCTTAGTGCAAAAGCAGCCATAGACAATACTTACATAAATGGGCATCTAATATTAATAAAACTTTATTTACAAAAACAGGCAGCAGGCCATAGTTTGCTAATCCACAGCTTAAGAAAACAGAGAGAGAGAGAAAAAAAAAACAACAACAAAGAAACACTTGTTCCACTGGTTGTCAGAGCTGACTGAGTATTGGGATAGAAGGTAATAAATTCACAGAGGACACACTGAATCTGAGATTCTAGCAATGCCCATCAAATCTCTGAAATGCAAGTTGGCTGAATGAGAATAAATAAGGATAGATTTCAAAGTGATAGTTGATGACAGTGGATGCAGCAGTGTCAAAGTGTGAGAGAATCTAATTGAATATAAAACGTTACAGTTTTATGGAGGTGTACAAACGTTTCTATACGATCAAAAATAATAGTGTGAAAACAAAGAACCAATGATACTATGACAATAAGATCTGTGGTTAGCACTTACATAGCACTTAATCAGGGTAATAACCATTATGTAATTAGTTATGCAGAATACTTGAAAACAGTACAGCCAATATATAACAACTCAGGGATAATGCTCTCATGACATGAAACAGGTGAAGGCTTATTTTAAGGGAATAAGAACACCAAAAAGTTAAAAGAAAAATTGAGGTGCATGATGAAGTAATTCACACAATATAACCATTGACATGGCTAGGCTGTGTCCCCACCCAAATCTCATCTTGAACTGTAGTTCCCATAATATCCACATATTGTGGGAGGAATTTGGTGGGAGGTGCCTGAATCATGGGGGTCCTTTCCCCCATGCTATTCTCATGATAATAAGTTCTCATGAGATCTGATGGTTTATAAGGGGCTTCCTCATTTGCTCAGCTCTCATTCTGTCTCCTGCTCCCCTGTAAAGAGGTGCCTTCCGCCATGATCATAAGTTTCCTGAGGCTTCCCCAGCCATGCAGAACTGAGTCAATTAAACCTCTTTTCTTTATAAATTACCCAGTTTCAGGTATGTCTTTATTCGCAGTGTGAGAATGAACTGATAACACTCATGTAACAGACCTGCACATGAACCCACTGAATCTAAAATAAAAGTTGAAATTAGTTTTTAAAAAAAGGGAAGGCCGGGCGCAGTGGTTCACGCCTATAATCCCTGCACTTCGGGAGGCCAAGGCGGGTGGGTTGCCTAAGGTCAGGAGTTTGAGACCAGTTTGGCCAACATGATGAAACCCATCTCTACTAAAAGTACAAAAAAATTAGCCAGGCATGGTGGCATGCACCTGTAATCCCAGTCACTCGGGAGGCTGAGGCAGGGAATTGCTTGAACCAGGCAGGCAGAGGTTGCAGTGAGCCAAGATCGCACCACTGCACTCCATCTTGGGTGACAGACTGAGACTCCATTTCAAAAAAAAAAAGAGAAGAGGTGCAGCAGCTTGCCCCTTTAATCCCAGCTCTTTGGGAGGCCTAGGCAGGTGTACAGCTTGAGTCCAGGAAGGCGTCTGAGACCAGCCTGGGCAATGATGTGGAATTACATTGGCTTTGGGGAAAAAAAAAAAATTTCATTATTTCTTAAAATTTGGCTTTAAAATTCTAAGGCAGACCAGAACTATAATCCAAGCCAAAATCATAGCCGTCATGGAATATTAACGCTATACTTTACAAGTCACCAAATAAAGTAGCAAAGTTTCAATGCAAATTCACAGAGTATTTTTGTTCTCAACAGTCCCTTCTTATAGCTTGTTCTTTTTGTCTAGTTAGCTTTGTTCAGGTTAATAAAAGCCTTTAAACATTTTCCTTTAAAAATGTACCCATCACAGACATATTTTTAAAACCTTTTATCCTGCAAAATATGAATGGTGATAAGAATAATACCTTAAGAATATTTAAAATAGTATTAATTTCCATGTCTTCAGATAGTCTTGAAATGCTAATATAAAAACTGAATATAGCCTTCTCTCTTCCTCGGCGCTGCCTACGGAGGTGGTAGCCATATCCTCCTCGGCATCATGGCCGCCCTCAGACCCCTTGTGAAGCCCAAGATCGTCAAAAAAAGAACCAAGAAGTTTATCCGGCACCAGTCAGACC
>NW_012119598.1:21766704-21772600 GCF_000951035.1 Colobus angolensis palliatus | reverse complement strand
CCCTGCCTTGCCTTGCCTTTCCTTTTCTTTCTTTCTTTCTTTCTTTCTTTCCTTCCTTCCTTCCTTTCTGTTTCTTTCCTTTTTTTTTTTTTCAGGGTGTGGCTCCATCTCAGCTCACTGAAACCTCCACCTCCCAGGCTCAAGTGATCCTCCTGCCTCAGCCTCCCAAGGAGCTGGGACTACAGGCACACGCCACCATTACCCAAATACTTTTTGATTTTTGTTTTTTGTTTTTTAGACACAGGGTTTTGCCCAGCCTGGTCTCAAACTCCTAAGCTGAAGTGATCTGCCCATCTCGGCCTCCCAAAGTGCTGGGATTACAGGCATGAGCCACTGTGCCAGGCCAGTGTAATTTTCTTATTTAACCGTTTAATAGTCTGTCTCCAACCACCTCCTTCCTCCAGAGCATGAATGTCATAAAGATGGGGATTTTTGTGTATTTCAGTCCAAAAGGATGTTACCAGACTTAGAATATGCCTGGCACATTGTAGTAGCAAAAAGGAAACAGGTGAGAACTCAAAGTACAACCATGAGGAGTAGCTAATATGAATTATGGCATAGGCGCCTAAAGGAACCTTACAGTCATTTGAGAAGCAGGGTAGTAAAATGGTTAGCCCCCAGACTTAAGCCAGGCTGCCTGAGTTCCAACACTGGCTCTGCTATTTACTAACTACATAACTGTAGGGGAATTACTTATCCTATCTGTGCTTCAGCATCTTCACCTGTAATAGAAGTTCCTACCTCATGAGGTTGTCATGAGGGTTAAATGTTGTTAATATGTGAAAAGCACTTTAAAAGTGCTGCCATGCAGTAAGTACTTTATAAACAGAGAATTATAGAGATCTACAAGTGCTGACAAGGAAATGTGTCCACAGTATATGGTTACACGAAAGTAGCAAGTTATTGAACAGGACGTAACTATGTCCAATTTTCATAAAGAAGGTACAAGCATAGAAAATTGTAGATTTTGAAAGATACATGCGTAGAAAAGGTACACTGTGAAAGAAAATAGTCCAAATTGTAAATAATTACCTTTGCTGGATAAGACATTAAGAAAAAAAAGAAGAAACTCTCAAAGCCTGACACCAAAACAGAGCAAGAGGAAAGAGTTCCCCAGCAACAGTAGTAAGGCTGCATCCTGACAAGCTCCTTGGAAGGCATCATCCCAAGATTAAGACTAACTTAAGAGGACACAGATGCCATAAACAGTACTTCCCTACCTACCTGCCTAACTTGCTTTATGTAACCTCAAAGAGTTCTCCAACATTAGGGGAGTTTCTCTTGGATAGGAAGGTTGCCTGTTTGAATGGATTTTACCCAACTGGTCAATATTTTCTACAATATCCCTGATAAGTGGTCATGTGGCTTCTGCTTTATTTCATCAGATGCAGGGAGTTCATTACTTTAAAATTTCCATATCACAAATGCCATTATTATAAAACTTTAATTCATTATAGCTTTCACCTATTCATCCAAATTTGCCCTTTTAATCTCAAAAAACTGAACCACATCCCAAATCATTTTTCGTCAGAAAAAAAAAAACAAAGGAAAGAAAAGAAAAAAAAGTAATCATTCTAATGAAAATGTTTCCATGATATGCTTATCTTTCTTATTACATAGAATATAGCAAATCTAAGTGACTTTGTAGGTGACTGCCTCAGATAACCAGAGTACATGTAGAATTTCAAATTTTTAGAAGACATCAAAAGCTTTCCAGCCCCGTAATTTCGTTTTATAAAAGAGGAAACTGAGGATAAGAAAGATTAAATGGCTTGTCCAAGGTCAAAGTAAAGACAGGGTCATTACTGGATATCATCTATCACTGCCCTTTGCTTCAAAATAACAACACCCTAAGCTAGGGGTTACCAAGCTCCATCAAGCTGTGTGTTCCCATAATAAATAATCTCAGTAAGCCATACCTATTCATTCTTCTCTTTCTTTTGTAGGTGTCACCTATTACTTTGCAATATGTCAACTTATCTACTCAATCTACCAGCACCATTTCTTTTCTTTTTTTTTTTTTTTTTTTCTTTTTTGAGACAGAGTCTTGCTCTGATGCCCAGGTTGGAGTGCAGTGGCATGATCTCAGCTCACTGCAACCTCTGTCTCCCAGGTTCAATTGATTCTCCTGCCTCAGCCTCCTGAGTAGCTGGCACTACAGGCGTGGGCCACCACACACGGCTCATCTTTGTATTTTTAGTAGAGATGGGGCTTCACCATGTTGGCCAGCCTGGTCTTGAATTCCTGACCTCAAGTGATCCACTCACCTCAACCTCCCAAAGTGCTGGGATTACAGGCATGAGCCACCGTGCCCGGCCTGTACAAAATCTTAACATTCATAGAGTAATAAAAAATACATAAAGATGACAAAATATCATTCCCTTATTTCACAGATGAGAAGATTAAGATTTAAGAAGATGCAATGATTGAGGCCTAAATTCCCACAGTTTCTGTAGTTAGTGCTGGAGCCGGCACAAGCACCCAAGATCTCCAGGTTCCATGAATATCACATTTCAAAAACCCAATTGCTTTCAACAATCGGAACTCAGCTGTGTTTGCCAATCTGAACTAAGCAAGTTTCAATCCTTCATTTGCATAAATGGACCTGATTGGAAACCTGGGTGGGAACTTTTGTTACAAAACTCAAGCCTCTTCATTCTCTAGAACGCATCTTTGTTTTACACTAAAGGCTGCAAATTGTTCACTGGAATAAAATCTGTTTCCTCCAAATCCCTTTTTCAGAGAACTTTTGTTCACAAGCATTTCATGTTTTCATTCTACAATTTGTTCATGTATCACATGCCAGACACAAGGAAAAATAAAGATACAAAGATAGCCACTGATCTAAAGTTCACAGTTTAGAGCGAGAAGGAAGAAATATGCTTTAGAAGCCAACTTTTCGCGTAAAAGGGAAGAATGGAAGAACAGAGATGTGCAGGTGGCAAGAACAGCTGCAAGTAGCTGTGGGACAGTCATCATGCACCCTTATCAAGAGACCCAAGGCTATCAATGTAATGCAAGAAAAGTGGTTTTCCCTTCAAGCATGACTTCATCACCATGACTCCCACTGAGGTCCCTGAGGGACAAGGTCAGGGGCACTGGGGCAGCTGAGCAGCTGAGACTAGAGTCCTCCCAACCTACACTGCAACCTGTTACTGTGTTTCCATCTGCTTTACAAGGGCAACAAGGGTCTGTGAAAGATTAATTTGAAGGTTTTGTGGATTTTAAGGCGAAGAAATGAGGATACAGATATAGACTTCTGTGAAGACACTGAGGGTGTTTAAAAAGTTGGTTCATTATAGAAAGAGAAATTCAATGACACACACACACAAAGTTTAAAAAAGAAACTACAGGGGGAAACTGATGGGGGGAAAAGTAAACGATGGAAAAAAGTCAAAGGTGGTACCTGCAGAAATTAGAAAATGGTGACTGTGGTGCTTGCACAATGAGTAATGGATGAGAAGTACAGTAAAAATAAAATAAGCACCAGAGGGGCTTAACTAGCCTTATGGCTCCAAAGTGAACCAAGTGCAGACAATAGGAATGATTCCTTAGGCTTATAAGAAGATGCTTGTCAGCCAGATGCAGTGGCTCACACCTGTAATCCTAGCACTTTGGGAAGCAGAGGCGGATGCGCGTGGTCAGGAATTTGAGACCAGCTTGGCCAACACGACCAAACCCGATCTCTACTAAAAACACACACACACAAAAAAATTAGCCGGGTGTCATGGTGCACAGGTGCAATCCCAGCTACTCAGGAGGCTGAGGCAGGAAAATCGCTTGAACCTGGGAGGCAGAGGTTGCATTGAGCGAGATGGTGCCACTGCACTCCAGCCTGGGCGACAAAGCTAGACTCTGTCTCAAAAAAAAAAAAAAAGAAAAAAAGAAAAGAAAAGAAAGGAGAAGGAGATGGTTCTCATAGCCAGACAAGATGGTACACACCTGTAGTCCCAGCTACTCAAGAGGCTGAGGTACAGGGAGAGTTTGAGCCTAGAAGGTCGAGGTTGCAGTGAGCTTGGACTGTGCCACTACACTCCAGCCAGGGGAACAGAGCAAGACTCCATCTCAAAAAAAATTTTTTTAATTAAAAATTAATATTTTTAAAAAGAGAAAGAAGATGCTTCTGAATCCTACCAGGCTGGCTGCTACAGGTCATCCTCCCTGGAAATCTTTCCCCAGATGCCCTGGCAGCAAGGTAAGGGGAGAGATCCTTGTCATCCTGGGAGGCTGACTGCTGTTGGCTATGGTCTGATGGGGCTCCATGACAAACTGAATGGATGAGACTGGTTACTTATGAGTTCTGTGCCTGGGCCCATTTAACTCTAGGTAAACCTAAAAAATCAAATTCCTGAACCTGCCAAACTGAACCTTTCATACCCTGAAAATTACTTTCAACACCTATTTATGTCACCTGATAGACAGCTTGTCTCTATGACACACGTTTCCACTTCTCTGCAACTGAAACTACAATCCTTCAAGATAATGAAGCATATATACTACCTAGCTTCTCAGGCTAGTGACTTAAAAGCTGTATCTAAAGCACTAAAGGCCATAAGTTTTTTCTTTGATTTAAAAATTCAGTGTCAAGTCATTTGTGCAAGTTAATCCCAGTTAACAGCAAGTCCATCCTTTCAGTTCTTCCCGTAACTCTTAGAATTACTTTTCACTTCTCTCACACTCAATCCATCAGCAAATTCCACTCAGAAATATACCACATTTCAACATACCTCAGAAATATGTCCAGGTTTAAATCACTTATCACCACCCCCACAGCTACCACTGTGGTCTAAGCCAGTAACACTTTTTCCCTGCTGCCTTCCATCTTCATTCCCTTAGACTTTGGTCTCAACACAGCAGTGGTTGTTTTAAAACAGAAGCCAGAAAACATGGTACTCCTCTCCTCAAAATCGTTTCATATATCATCATCTCATAAGAACTAACAGTTCATAAGAATCGCCTACGAAGCTCTAACTACCTGGGCATTCCTCCCTTCTGTGTTCCTTCCCTTATCTTCTCCCACTCTTTCCTCATTCACTCTGTTCCAGCCACAGAGGCCTTCTGAGTGTTCCTGAAAAAAAGTCATGCATGCACTTGACATTAAGCCGTGGCACTTGCCGTTTCTCCACTGATACGTTCTTGGCCCAGATGTCCCAGAAAGTGGTTCACTTTCCTTCATCTGCCTCAACTTTGCTCATATCACCCCCTTACCTGCTTAAAACCCTTACACCCACAGCAACACCACTGGCTGCTTCCATGCTTTATTTCTTCTTTTTTTTTTTTTTTTAGACGGAGTCTTGCTTCTTAGCCCAGGCTGGAGTGCAGTGGTATGATCTCAGCTCACTGCAACCTCCGCCTCCCGGGTTCAAGCAATTATCCTGCCTCAGCCTCCCAAGTAGCTGGGATTACAGGCACGTTCCACCACACCCAGCTAATTTTTGTATTTTTAGTAGAGACAGGGTTTCACCGTGTTGACCAGGCTGGCCGAACTCCTGACATCAAGTGATCTGCCTGCCTCAGCCTCCCAAAGTGTTGGGATTACAGGCATGAGTCACCACGCCTGGCCTATTTCTTTTTCATAGTACTTCTCATCTGCTCCTCTACCATGTAATTTATTTTTCTTTCTTTCTTTCCTTCCTTCCTTCCCTTTCTTTCTCTCTTTTCTTTCTTTCTCTTCCTTTCTTCCTTTTTCTATTTTCGGGTCTGGCTCTATGTATCTTTCTTTCTCTTTCTTTCTTTTTTCAGGTCTGGCTCCTTTCTTTCTTTCTTCCTTTCTTTCTTTCTGGGTCTGGCTTCTTTCTTTTCCTTTCTCTTTCCTTCCTTTCCTTTCCTTTCCTTTCTCCTTTCCTTTCCTTTCTTTTCCTTTCTCTTTCTTTCCTTCCTTCTTTTCCTTTCCTTT
>NW_012119598.1:21748051-21762920 GCF_000951035.1 Colobus angolensis palliatus | reverse complement strand
GGCTAGTTTTTTTTGTATTTTTTAGTAGAGATGGGGTTTCACTGTGTTAGCCAGGATGGTCTCGATCTGCTGACCTCGTGATCCGCCCTAACTGCTATGTAATTAATCCATAAAAATTTCTGGAGTAAATGATGAAAATCAACAATTTCCTTTTATATATGATTTTTGAAATTCATTAATGAATATTTATTTTGTGCGTATCATGCATACAATATAAGCTTAGATGCCTGTCAGATACCAAGAGGAATTTTTGCTTCAAAGAATACACATGAAGTTGGAAAGACCACCCTCCACTGAAATATGCAAATTATACAGAAATATACATTAACACTTAAATAAAAGGCTTGAACATTATTTGTACATTAATAAACACAAATAAGTTCACAGACCAGTGACCACTAGACATTTTATGAAGGCACTCACCAGTAAAAACAAAAGCAAAGAACAGAAAAGCCCTCATGTACCCCAAATACATGCAGTTACATATAAATCATATGTATGCAGTACTACAGTACTATATTGCACACATTATAAAACATACTTTGAAATTAGTATCTTTTTAAGTGAAAAACAGCAAAAGAAAAATTAATGTTCTAAGTTCAAATACGACAGAACTCATTGCAGGTCCAAATATGGCCCTTACAAAGTCTGGTGTAATATTATCAGTCACCTCGAAACTCATTTACTCATGGAAGGGGACAAGAATATACCATCCAAAAATACGCCACTATAGCATAAGGACTATTTTGAGCTGAAAGCATTTAAGAAAAAGGAGACACAGAAAAAAAGCTCCCTGTCCTTCCCCATCTTACTAAAAACAGGACATAAAGTTCCGTTTGTAAAGGTGTCTCACTCCCCAGTATCAGCAAGAGAACTACTCTGAAGACAACTCTTGGCACCTGAAAAGACTCTAGTTTGCATTTTAAAAAACCTTACAAAGGACCCTTATTTACTGTATCCTTTTTAGTCCCTTTCCCACAACTTACCCCATCAAGAAGCCCCAAACCTTTTCTTCTTTGTCTAACAAGACTCTTCTCTATATTTCATTCCCTTTGTTAAGATGGTATAGAAGCCCCAAATTCTAACTGTGTCATTAAGTCACATTTATTTGTTAAATCCTGTATATCCATATGTAATTATATGTATTTTTTTATTCCTGTTAATCTGTCCTTTATCATTTTGATTCACAGTCCTCAGCTACTGAGTCTAAGAGGGTAGTGGAAGAGCTTTTTTTCCTCCTGTGACCTGCAAGATCCAAATGATGCCCCTTAATCAACTAAGACAAACCCTAAGGTTAAGGAAACAGTTACCTGTGGGTCAAGGGTACAGGGCCTGGCTGGCGTGGCATTTTTCTAAATTCCTACGGCTACAAGAATAACCACTCTCTTGTTTAACTCCTTAACAATAGGAGCTATCAGGCAAATTATCAGAACTGATTTACAACCCAGGCCGCTTGATTGGACAGATGATGGGCCTTATAAACATTCTTTTCTGATAAGCTACCAGAGACCAGAAACCAGTTTCAGCTAGCTTATAGAGGCTGCACAAAGTCTTTGTGTGCTATTGTTCACCTTTTGACATAAATAGTGAAATTCCACCTCATTTTAATGCTAAAACCCCACCACAAAGTGAATATGGGATATATGTTACATATATGTTTATTCATTATGCATGTATTCGGCTCCCCTCATAAATATGTATAGCTTTCCCCCCAAACCTGCTGAATATGTATAACTCCATTGTGTAATACAGAACTGGTAAGGCATAAAATACAGTCTGTCCTTTTCCTCTAAAGAGTGAGAGCACCTTCAGTCTATGCTTCAGACTTCCTCTTCTCAGCTTACATATCAGTATCACCAAAAAAAGTTGTCCTTTGTACTATTTAGCCATCTTGAGAGTCTTTGGGATGACACTTCCCTATACCATGAAATGTAAGGTTCAATGGTATTTTTGTGTTGTCAACAAAAAGAGTCAAACTCCAAAATATTTAAAGAAGTTTATTATGTGCTAAATGTGGCATGGCTTCAGGTACAGTCTCACGAGGTCCTGAGAACACCTGCCCAGGGTTGCTGGGTTACAGTTTGATTGTATATGTTTTAGGGAAATATAAGACATCAGTCAGTACATGTGAGGTATATATTGGATTGGTGCAGCAAAGTAGGATAATTGGAGAGCGGGGGGGGGGGGTGGTCACACAGGTCATAGATGGTTTCCAAGATTTTCTGATTGACAATTGGTCAAAAGAGTTATTATCTAAGACCTGGAATCAACAGAACTGTCTGGGGGGGTGTGGAGACCAAGGTTATTCTGTAGACAAGGTCTTACAGGTGGCCACCCTTAGAGACAAATAAATGGCAAATGTCTCCTATCCAGACCTTCAAAAGGTGATAGACTCTCAGAAGCAAATATTCCCCCCATAAAAGATGACTTTTGCAGGGCCATTTTAAGATATGGAAAAAAAAAAAAAAAGGTATTTTAGGGTAAAATATTTTGATTTTTCTTATCTGTCATGTGATATTATGCCAGAGTCAGGCTGAAAAGTAAGACATATTACATAGGGTTAAATAAAACCCATCTGATGAAATTTACAGAGTTTGTAGGGTGTGACTCCCTAGATCCCTGAGATAAGAATTTGGGCGGGCCGGGCGTGGTGGCTCAAGCCTGTAATCCCAGCACTTTGGGAGGCCGAGACGGGCGGATCACGAGGTCAGGAGATCGAGACCATCCTGGCTAACACGGTGAAACCCCGTCTCTACTAAAAAATACAAAAAACTAGCCGGGCGAGGTGGCGGGCGCCTGTAGTTCCAGCTACTCGGGAGGCTGAGGCAGGAGAATGGCGTAAACCCAGGAGGCGGAGCTTGCAGTGAGCTGAGATCTGGCCACTGCATCCCAGCCTGGGCGACAGAGCCAGACTCCGTCTCAAAAAAAAAAAAGAATTTGGGCAAGAGAGAAAAAGGGTTAGAGTTGAGTCCTCAGGGTAACATTTTTTTTTTTTTGAGACGGAGTTTCACTCTTGTTGCCCAGGCTGGAGCACAATGGCATGATCTCAGCTGACCGCAACTTTGGTCTCCCAGGTTCAAGCGATTCTCCTGCTTCAGCCTCCTGTGTAGCTGGGATTACAGGCATGTGCCAACACGCCTGACTAATTTTGTGTTTTTAGTAGAGACAGGGTTTCTCCATGTTGGTCAGGCTGGTCTTGAACTCCCGACCTCAGGTGATCCGCCTGCCTCAGCCTCCCACAATGCTGGGATTACAGGCATGAGCCACCGTGCCCAGCTAGTCCTCAGCGAAACTTTAAGAACCAAAGGAAAGTCAGTTGAGTGAAGCTTACGGAAGTCAGACCACTGCATATACGCCTCACTGCATTCAAAACTCACCTTGCACAGCATGCAGCATCTGAATCAATTATTTCCTTCTTCTTAAGCAAGGTAAAGTAAAGTGCTCCATTCTTAAAGGGATTAACAAAAGTAATCTCAAGTATATGTCATGTATTCTATATTCCTATTATGAAGAATATCCTCATAAAATGAAACAAAAAATCTGTAATTAGTTTGCCTCCCCTAAGATCAATATCCTGATACTCTACTCACAGCAACACTGTAGAAGTTAATATCTTTCAACAAGGGCAGAAAGAGAGAAAAGAAAAAAGCGGAGGCGGGGAGGAAACTCAAGAATATATCAGTATATCAGAACACCTTCATAAACTGACACTGAGAAGAGAAGCCCTGATCAGCTGTTACATTTATTGAATTCACCATCCAATTTGCACATCTCATTGTACTTTACCCTAATTATCACATTCACCAAGAATGACTAAAATTAAATGAGGACATGCATCTATATTTTGGGGTAGAGAAGAAAGAAATTTACAATTCAGGTTCCTACTAAAGATTTACTTAAAGGGATAAGGTTTATGAGATACTTATATATTCTAGCTTAGTGTTAAAAAGTCCTGAAGGGAAATGCACACCTGGGCTTATTTCTAGCTCCATCTACCTGAATGCTATGTGAGCTGTAGTACTAAGAGATCCCAATCTGGTTTCAGGTGGAAGACACAGCCAAACGAATTTGTTTGTTTGTTTGTTTGAGGCAGGGTCTCGCTCTGTCAGACAGGCTAGAATGCAGGGTCATGATCTTGGCTCATTGCAACCTCCGCCCCCCAGGCTCAGCCTCCCGAGTAGCTGGGACTATAGGCATGCACCTCCACTCTCAGCTTTTCTTTTTTTCTTTTTTAAGTAGAGATGGGGTTTCACCTTGTTGCCTACATTGGTCTGAATCTCCTAAACTCAAACCATCTGCCCCCCTTGGCCTCCCAAAGTGCTGGGATTACAGGTGTAAGCCATTGTACCTGGTCTCATATTAAGAATTGGCCATATACATGAACCCGGGAGGTGGAGCTTGCAGTGAGCTGAGATCTGGCCACTGCACTCCAGCCTGGGCAACAGAGCAAGACTCCGTCTCGGGAAAAAAAAAAAAAAAGAATTGGCCATATAATCTGAATTAAAATTAAAATTTGTTTTTAACTCATAAAGGGTTATCAAACAAAATTTTACAAAGTTTTTTTACATCTTTATCAAAGTCACTTTTCAAAAAGAAAAGGCATTAATGTAAAAACTACTCCATTGCAGAGAGTAACAAAAATGCCCTTTGTTATTCAAAATAATACAAAATTGGCTGGAGGTGATGGCTCACGCCTGTAATCCCAGCACTTTGGGAGGCCAAAGGGGGCAGATCACTTGAGGTCAGGAGTTCAAGACCAGCCTGGACAACATGGTGAAACACCATCTCTACCAAAAAATACAAAAAAAAAATTAGTCAGGCGTGGTGACACATGCCTGTACTCCCAGCTACTCGGGAGGCTGACGTGGGAAAATCACTTGAACCTGGTAGGTGGAGGTTACACTGAGCCAAGATCACACCACTGCACTCCAGCCTGAATGAGAGAGTAAGACCCTGTCTCAAGAACAACAGCAAAAAAAAGTGGCAAAGCAAGAGCCACTTGAGTCCTGGGAAAGATAAGAATCTGAAATCATGTCTCCTTAGCAAATTTACATAGTCACAAAATTCCCCACCCTCTGAATAGAGGCAAACGAAGAAATAAACTTCCTTCAAAGCTACCTCAACTGGGCTTCAGCAAGTTGTAATTCTGCATAATCAAAAAGTTCCACTAAAGGGGCAAGAGGCAGAGACTAACAGTATTTTAGGACACTTAAAAAAACTCATTTTTCTTTCTGTTCCCATAGAACTCCTATAAACACAGTGAACATTCCTAAAAACCATCAAACTTTCCGTAACAATGTGGCAAGCACCAACCCTACAAAATGACACAGTATAAGAAGAGCAAGTGATGCAGGATTTTTCTCAGCCCCTTCGCTGGACTCCCAGCAGGGGTGCCCCCTCTACTCAGCCACCACACTCAACACCTTGTGGAGGGAACACATGAGCAAGCAAGTGCGGGACCTGGCCAGCGGATCCAGACGCCAACACAGAAGCAAGCTCCGCGCGGGGCCCATGGCCAGACCAGGCATGTCGCCTCAAGGGGAACACAGCTGCACCCAGGTGAGGATGCCCATGACCCCGAAGCCCCAGAGGGGGTGACACAGTGCTCCTTTAGTTCTGCCATCCACAGGGAGCAGTGTATTAGCAGCTCAGTTGGCCCTTTAAGTGGCTTCCAGGTGAGGGTGCCCGCGACCCTGAAGCCCCAGAGCAGGTGTTACAGTGCTCCTTTAGTTCCACTGTCCATGGACAGCGGTGTGCTAACAGCTCAGTTGGCCCCTTGCCCCATCGCATGGGGCAGCTGCCCTCCACTGGAAAGGGCAAAGGGCTGGTGTGGCAGCCTTTCTGGGTACCCACAGTTGATGGGTCCCAACCTCTTGTCCAGCATCCAAGAAGAACGAGGTCACGTGGATAGTTGAAGGATGGTGAAGGCAGAGAATTTTACTGAACAATGAAAACAGCTCTCAGCAGAAAGAGGAGGTGGAGAGGGGACGGGAAGTGCAGGTTATCTTCCCTGAAGTCCGGCTCCTGCTCCCTCTCCCTTTCCCTCTCCCCCAACTGAGTCTGGGGTCTTTATAGGCACAGAAACAGGGCAGGGCAGGTCATAGGTAGTTCTGGAAAAGGCAGCATTCGATTGGTAAAAAGGCATTAATCAGAAAGAACCAACCAGAAGAGAGTGGGCAAACAGGAATAGAAGTTCTCACTTTGGGCTGCGGGTTTCAGGCTGTTTTTTTCGTTTTGGTTTTTGATGGTGAGGTTTCACCAGGGACTGGCCCCTGTCTGTCTAGAATTTCTCTGCCTCTTGCCTCTATTGCAAGGATTCTATGTATGCCCAGGGTAAGCAGCATTATGACAGGAAGCAGAATGGCTATGGTGGGAATACTAAACCCATTTTCTGGAATTCTGGGAAAAGGCTACATCTAAAAAGAAGATTGTGCTGAGGCTTCAGTGCTTTGAGCCCAATTGCAAATATAAGAGAAAGCTGGCTGTTAAGAGATGCAAGCATTTTGAACTGGGAGGAGAAAAGAAGAGAAAGAGCCAAATTAACTAGTTCTAAGCATCATCTTTTATGATGAAGACAATAAAATCTTGAGGGTACAGTCCGGGGGGAAAAAACCCCTCATTTTTAACATACTTTACTTGAATTAACGATTTCAGAATGTATTATGGTCTCCCAAATTATCCGTGTTGTTTTCACAGCAAATGAAAGCTGGCCTTCATAATTAAGATGGACAAATGATCATTTGAGTCCCCTGCCTTCATAGGAGTTGGCTTCCAGAGTAACCTGCAAGTAAGTTGAGGCCACAAGTATGGCTCTCAATATAAAAGTAGTTCTACATAAAGTAACAAAATTTGGCCAGGCATGGTGGCTCACACCTGTAATCCCGGCACTTTGGGAGGCAGAGGTGGGCAAATCACTTGAGGTCAGGAGTTCAAGACCAGCCTGGCCAACATGGTGAAATCCTGTCTCTACTAAAAATACAAAAATTAGCCAGGCCTGGTGGTGTATGCCTGTAATCCCAGCTATTCGGGAGGCTGAGGCAGGAGAATCACTTAAGCCCAGGAGGTGGAGGTTGCAGTGAGCCGAGACTGCGCCACTGCACTCCAACCTGGGCTACAGTGTGAGACTCTCTCTCAAAAAAACAAAAAAGAAGTAGAGAGTAAAGAAAGACAGATAACCGAGGCTGGGAAGGGTGACTGGGGAGAAGAAACGATGAAGAAAGGTGGGTTAAATGGTATGAACACAGAGTTAGAAGGGATAAATTCAATATTTGATAGCAGAGTAGGATGACTACAGTTAACAAACATGTGCTGTACGTGGGTGGTGGACACCCTAAACGCTCTGACTTCTTTATTATGCATTACACACATGTAACTACATTTCACATGTACCTCACACATTTGTACAAATTGTTTTTAAAGGAAAAGGTAGACAAACAAAAAATGCCTATATATGGGCCTGTAACCATTAGCATCGCAACCAGGAAAGCAGAACAGTGCCACCAAATGACTTAAAGCCACCACAGGGCCCAAAACCGCATCAAGACCAGTAGCTTCCCTACGCCATAAGGAAGCCAATCGCCTGAGGAAGGCAATCCTCAGAGAACCATGATCTTGTCACCTTTATTCAATCACCAAAATCCAGACTATGGAAAGGCTACAGGTAAAAAGGCCCAGGTTCTTCAACAGGTAAATTGTAAGGAATAGAAAGAAATGGAGGGGAGCCTGTAGATTAAGAAATATTTAAAATATGTACCAGGCTTTTTAAAATGAGCAAGATTTAACTTTATTATCTAAGGACAAGCAGGGGAAAAAGCCATAAGGAAACATAAAGAAGTGGGCATTATAAAAGCCAGGAGAGTGGTTACTTGTTGAGGTAGAGAGACATCTGTGGTTTTCAAGGGGAACATAAAAGGGTTTTCCAGAGTGTCTGGCAATGTTTCATTTCTTGAGCTGGTGGTAAGAGCTACAGGTTATCTGACTTAATTCGCTAAACTATACATTTCTGTGTGGTTTTTAAATTTTTTATTGTATTTTACAACAGAGGTTAAACATAAAATATTTTAATTAAAAATACTCTAAAATTAAATAACCTGAGATTTCCCAGCCCTCAAAAAGGAGAAGAGAAACAAAACTGTGGTAGCTGTCTCTAAAGTCTTTTCAACCTTCCTATGTATCTCAGAACCCACATGAAAGTGGTTTTAACCCATGGCATATAAATACGATGTCACAGTTATCTGGAAGAATTCCTATGTATACTTGTATTAGTGGAAACAAAATGGTATTTTGTCCTCTGACCATCCTTATCAGAAGTAACTAGGATGACACTAAAAAGACCAAATAATTCAAAATCATTATTAAAGAGTTTTCAAAGAGAGCACAACTCAAAGAACCTGTTTGTTTTCTATATTTTGTGGTAATAAGTTAAAACCATTGAGAAGACTGAGGCAAATTAAATGCACAAAAGGGACACAGAACTCATCTGCCTATCCCCCTCCTCTACTGTGTCTGGGTAACTTCACTGCTCTCTTTCTGAGAACATAACTGTAAACTTTAAAAGGCAGGATGGTTCAGGAAGGAAAACCCTACACACTGACTGTCCAGAGACCTCAACTTGAATCCAGACTCTGCCATGAACTGACAGAAAGACAAATCTTCTTCTCTGAGTCTTCATTTTCTCACATGTTAAATGAAAATGGTTTAAAAAGATGAACCCTATGGTTTCTTCCAGGACTAAAAATCTATTATTGTGATGGGAAATATTTGCCCCAGAAGTAGGATTAAGAAGAAATATCACAGCAGTAGATTACATCGTTAGACAGTTTTACTTTTCCAAATAGTAAGTTTTAATTATAAAAAAGTAAAAAAATTTTTGAACACTCTCCCAAAAGCTGCAATCTGCATTCAATTTTTATACCTTGCTAACAGAAGATGCTAATCTCTAGCAGATTTGAAAATTAGCAAACAAAAACATAAGAAAAAAAGTTCATTTTATTGTCTTAAATTCAAGCTTTTTCTACCAGCTTTCATATATCCATTTGTGAAAATGTGATAAGAGGGAAGCTTGTGGTTTTAAAAAGTTAGAAGAATAATAAACTATTTGAAAACAGACAATATATTCAGCTTCTTTTCTTTCACCCCCAGTTTGGAGAATACAAATTTGAACCCCATATATCAAAACCCTAAACAATACTCAAGTCACTATGCTAAGCCCCTAACAGAAGAAATAAAACAAGAAATGGATGCCTCTGCAAGATGAAAAACAAGAGTTTAAGGGGTGGTCCTAGGGAACTGCCAATGTCTTCTAGAGAATAACAAAATTACCACCATGACAATAGGATTTCTCTTTTTATACTGTTTAGGCTTTTCCAGAACAATTTACACATGCATCATAAGCTGCCTGATGAAGAACCCATGAGTGGGGAATTATTACTCCACAGACGAGGAAAATGTGGTTCAGAGAAATGAACTGGAAAATGGAATACAAGATTGAGAGATGAATTAACGTTGGCCTCTACTACTTACAGCTAAAAGGGGCACTTGGAGTCCTCAAAGAAAACAGAATAATGTATATAATCTCTACCTGCTGAAGGGTGGCACTTCACTTTACAACCTGAACAAAAAGAACATCTCAACTCAGTCGTCTGTGTTAGAGTGGCAGGCCACTAGGATTTCACAAGGCTGGGACAGTTCACTGTGCAAGGGATTATGCTCAACAACTCTCAAGACCTGGAGGCCGCAGAACAGCTGAATGAGCACACTGAACTAAATGAAACCATCCTTTCGCCTTCTCTACTGTGCCTGATGAAACATTAGAGAACCAGAAGAGGGAGAAGGCAAAAAACACAAGGTTTCTAGATTTCAAATTCCCCATACACAAAAAAGGTGGTGAGGGCTCCTGATTTATGCCATATGTGGCCAGGGAAACTCAACTCTCCCCGTTTAAATAAAATATATTTAGACATATATTGCTAACCACAATAACAACCACAAAGCTACAACTAAGCAAAGAATACATTTCTAAAGTAGCATTTTTAAAATAAAAAATTTATATTGCTCTAACAAGGCCTTCCCCATTAAGGGTCTCAGCAAATTACGTGGCTTCTGACTTCACTGAGAAAATAGAAACAAGAAGAAGGAACTACTGTTTCTTTACACCATCATATCTCTCAAACTACCTGTTCTGTATCAACATATTAGTTTTCCCACCTGTTACAACAGATCAGCTGTCTTCACTCCCAAGTAAGCCTGATGCTTCTGCTTGTGTGCTAGATCCTAGCCTTTCTGTCATACTCTGGTCCTGTAAATTATCCTTTTCCCTCCTACAAAGCTTTTCTCCTCTATAATGGATCAGACTCAATAGCATACATATATACACATATCTTGTATTAAAAATACAAAATACAAACTCTCCCTTGATTCTACGTCTTCCCAACCCCCGCCCAGCTCTAGCTCCATTTCTGCTTCCCTTTATAGCAAACGTCCCCTAAAACGCAGTAAGTACTCTATCTCACTTCCTTGGCTCTCATTCTGCTTAAAACCCACTCAGATCAGTCTTCTGTGTCCACCTCTCCACTGAACCTGCTCATCAGAACAACCATCAGTTCCCTATTGACAAATCTAGCAAGTCAATCTTCAGTCTTCATCTAACTCAGTTTCTCAGCAACACTTACACAGCTGATCACTCCTCCTTCTGGAAACGTGCTTCACTAAAACACTTGCCCTGACTTCTTCCACCTCTACTAATCAGTGCTCCTCAATCTCCTGAGCACACTCTTAGTCCCTGGTTCTCTCTTCTCTGCCTACCCACATTCCCTGGGTGATCTTCTGCAGTCCCATGGATTTATACACCATCTATAGTACAATGATTCCCAAATTTATATGCCAAAGTCCAGCCTCATACATATAACATATCATCTCAGGCATCTAGTAAATTCCTCAAATCAAGTATAAACCAACAAATTCTTCTTGATTTCTCATTCCCACACCCATCCCACCCCACACAAAACAAAAAGAAAAACTCCTCTTCTGTTCTTTCTCATCTCAGTTAAATGGTACCAACATATGCCCAATACTCAACCCAGACCTAGTCAAACCAAAACCAAATGAAATAAGCAGTTACCCCTGATTGCTCTCTTCTTTTCATTTGTGCAATCTACCTCCAAAGGCTACCTTCAAAACAGCATTCAAGTCCAAGCCCTTCTTCTCATCTCCATTGGCACCACACTCTGCCAAGCCACACCATCTCTTGCTGTACTGTCTGTACATCAGCATGACAATTTTAAAAAATGTCATTCCCCAGATCTTCACAAACTTTTGCTCTGTCACAGCATTCAAGTCTCTGTTCAAATATCACCTCTTTCAAAAGGTTTCCCTGACCATATTATATAAAATAGGCCCCATTTGACCTCATCACTCTCTTTTACTTTATGCCTGCATGTTTATCATGAAGCCTATCAAACCTGAAATCCTGTTTTTATTTTGAAAATATTTAGTTATTTCCTATCTCCCCACTCCCCACAAAGCTGAGAAACTCTCTTCATCACAGTGTGCACAAAACCAGAACAGTGCTTAGCTTACTGCAAGTGCCAAATAACTCTTTATCAAATGCCTGAGATTCTATCAAATCTTTTTCCCTTCAAATGTCATATCGCATGAGTACGCACTAGCTGTCTCTCACCTTCTCATTCGTCTTCTTACCTAAGTTGAGAAAAACTAAAATGACAAGTGAAATAGTAAAATGAATCCATATCAGAAAATAAATCCACAACAAAATGGCAAATTCTATAACAGATCCAATTTTTTCAATATGAAGTTTTCATTAATGCTTTTGTTTATTACTAAAGCAATACATGCAACCTAGAGGAAAAAAGTCAGGAAATACTGACTAGGAAAAATAAGAATATTTTAAATATACTTAGAGAATATCCTACATAGCTGTTATCAAAAAGACAAAAGATAACAATCACTGATGCCAGTGTGGTGGAAAGAGAACCTTAGTGCACTGTTGGAAGGAATGTAGATTGGTACAGCCATTATGGAAAACAGTATGGAGGTGCCCACAGAAATTAAAAACAGAACTACCATATGACCCAGCAATCTACCTTCTGGGCATATA
This sequence comes from Colobus angolensis palliatus, assembly GCF_000951035.1. Classification (NCBI taxonomy): domain Eukaryota; kingdom Metazoa; phylum Chordata; class Mammalia; order Primates; family Cercopithecidae; genus Colobus; species Colobus angolensis. Next base: position 21,750,805 of record NW_012119598.1, on the reverse strand, counting down.
CCCACAAAAGATGAAATCACCACTTCATAAAGATCTCTGCACTTCCATATTCACTGCAGCATTATTCACAATAGCCAAGAGATGGAAACAACTTAAGTGTCTATGGACAGACAAATGGATAAAGTAAATATGGTAAATATATACAACAGAATATTATTCAGTCTTTAAGAAGGACACGATCCTGCCACGGATGGGCCTGAAGGACATTAGGCTAAGCAAAATAAGCCAGACACAGAAAGAAAAATATTGCATAATTTCACTTAAATCTGGAAACTTTAAAAAAAAAAAACAACAAAAAGGGCAGGGGGTTGGCAAATAGAATACATAAAGGATAAAACAGTGATTCTGGTAGAAGGGAGAGAAAATAGGGAGATGTAGGTCAAAGGATACAAAGTAGCAAACACAACAGGATGAACAAGTTGAAAAATGCAATTATAACATAAGGACTATAGTTAATGTTGTATTATATTCAGAACTTTTGCTAAATGAGTAGATTATAACTGCTCTTGCTACAGGCAGGGAAAAATGAGAAATTGTAAGATGACTATGTTAATTTGTTCCATTATAATTTGTTTCATGTTAATTTGTTACACTACAATATTTTTACTATACATGTGTCTGATCACATATATCTTAGATTTATACAATAAAATTTATGTTTTAAAGAAAAGAAGGCTGCTAGGTCACAAAATAAAAACAGTTTAACAAATTCCTAACATGATGCAAAGTGATTTCCTCACCTTCAAAAGTATCCCTAATTCTTCAGAATTAGGGATATATATATACTCTATGTAGAGTTTATAAACTCTTATGAATGCCAAGCATTTTATTTTAATGTACGAGTTGAAAATATTAGTTAAGTTAAAATTCTAGACTGGAAAACATTAGTTAACATTCGGGAATAAAGCAGCAGCAAAAGTCTGCCAATTTTCATTTCACTGAAAGAAGAAAAAATGTCACCCATATCAGGTGAGTGGTTCATGCTAGGGAACAAGAATAGACAATAATACAGCTTGGACAACATTGGAACACCCAGTCTACAAATAATAAAAAATTTAGCCAGGCATCATGGTGGGTGCGCACCTGTAGTCTCAGCTACTTGGGAGGCTGAAGTGGGAGGATTACTTGAGCCTGGGAAATCAAGGCTGCAGTGAACTATGATTATACCACTGCACTCCAGTCTGGCACTCCAGTCTGGGTGACAGAGTGACACTCTGTCTCAAGAAAAAAAAAAGAACAGACAACAATATCATTAATATTAACAAAAGCATTGAATTTGGGACATCATTGATTATGACAAACACTTAATATGCAAAAAATTTAATAAAAATTATTTTAATATTAAAAATAAGAGACTAGCATAGCTCATAGTCTTATGCTATTATCTTCTGGATCAACCAAACATTATGAGAAATTTTTGTATCATAGCACTTTGTTTATATTTACTTTTTGCCCATAAGCTGGTGGTGATTTACCTTTCATGTTATGATAAAAAACATCTTTTATCCTGGTCGACATATCCTGTTTTTTCTTTATTTCTTAAGTCTATCTTGACAAAAGCACCTTTCATTTTTAAAAAGTATCATATGAAATCATTTTGCTTGCATTTATGTTTTCTTTTTTAAAGATAAGAAAGTTTGTTTAAAAGTCCAAATATGAGCACAGTTAGCAACACTGATGTGTTTTTAAGTAGTCTACTAACAGAGTGAATAAAGTATATGTCTCACATTTGATTTTTACACAAACCAAAACAAGTAGGTGGCTCTAATTTTCCATACACATTCATATTGTGGTAATTTGTGATAAGGTATTTAGAAACCTCTATAAATAAAGAATATGCCTGACTTCTATTTCAATTGTAAGTATTATATTTCCTGAGCTTAGGTTTTGCTTTGTTTTTAACATGAAAAAAGGAAAAATTTTAAAAGTCAAAATCAATTATAAAAGTCTTAATTTTCATTGTACAGTGTATAAATTCTAGTTCATCAAGTATCTCTTTATAAATGTGCTTCCATACCCTTTTTCTGGGTTACCTGAAATATCTGTTGGTTTGCCTTGCAATTATTCTCCATGAATATACTGGGCAGTGAATTATCCAAGTAATATGAAAAAAGAATATCAGTCTCCTAATATGATGTCCATGTCTTTGGAGAGTGGAGAGTAAGTATTAGGAACCAAGAATGATTCACATCATGTACTCGTGGGATGTGATATCATTTTTAAATAATTAAGATACAAGTATTATTTAAAGAGAAACAAAACATATAAAAATGGCAGTAGAGAGCAAAAAATGCAAACTCACTCCTGCATCATTAGAAGAAAAAAACCCTTGTTAGTGTAAGTGCTTTTCTAAATTAATTACTTTAATCACAATTTAAGAAATAGTTTTAAAGGATACAAATAAAGATGGCAGAATGTCAATTCCAGGTATATGCTTTGCATTAACATCAGAGGGTAAATTCTCTTACCTGTGCTTCTCGAAATAAAGTCATCCTAGTTTTTGTTCTAATAAACACTTCTCATTACAGGCATCAAGTAAGTAATGATTGCTTTTTACAGAAGAACTACACAATCACAAGTCCTTTGAATCTTAGAATCTTACAAAGATTAAAAGAGAGTGTTTCATACTGTAATATATGGAATTTTTAGTTATATAGGCCAGGCACGATGGCTCACACCTGTAATCCCAGCACTTGGGGAGGCCAAGGGGGGTGGACCACAGGGTCAGGAGTTCCGGACCAGCCTGGCCAACAT
>NW_012119598.1:21706645-21744276 GCF_000951035.1 Colobus angolensis palliatus | reverse complement strand
TGCATATATATTTAGGATAGTTAGCTCTTCCTGTTGAATTGATCCCTTTACCATTATGTAATGGCCTTCTTTGTCTCTTTTGATCTTTGATGGTTTAACGTCTGTTTTATCAGAGACTAGTATTGCAATCCCTGCTTTTTTTTGTTCTCCATTTGCTTGGTAGATTTTCCTCCATCCCTTTATTTTGAGCCTATGTATGTCTCCGCATGTGAGATGGGTCTCCTGAATACAGCAGACTAATGGGTCTTGACTCTTTATCCAGTTTGCCAGTCTGTGTCTTTTAATTGGAGCATTTAGTCCATTTACATTTAAGGTTAATATTGTTTGCATCTGCCAAGGTTTCTGCTGTTTTTTTTGTTGTTGTTTGGCTGTGCCCTGTCCCCAGAGGTGGAGTCTACAGAGACAGGCAGGTTTCCTTGAGCTGCTGTGAGCTCCACCCAGTTTGAGCTTCCCAGCAGCTTTATTTACCTACTTAAGCCTCAGCAATGGCGGGCACCCCTCCCCCAGCCTCGCTACTGCCTTGTGGTTAGATCGCAGACTGCTGTGTTAGCAATGAGGGAGGCTCCGTGGGAGTGGGACCCTCCCAGCAAGGTGTGGGATATATTCTCCTGGTGTGCCCATTTGCTTAAAGCACAGTATTGGGGTGGGAGTTACCCGAACAACAATCATTTTGAACGTTAGTTGTTACACATATAGATAATGGCGCTTACCTCTGATTAGGTATTTTTGTCTTTTCCTTTCTTACATTTTCTTTCCTTTTCATTTCACTTCTTTTTTTTCTAACACATCAAGCACACTGATTAGGTACTGAAGCCAACATTTGTCCTAAAACTTTTCTTAAAATAGTCCTGAAACACCATCATGGCTAAGTTTTGTGCTCTTATCAATACAGAAGAAGGGTGTGCTGCTCCATGACTAATTCCTGCCTGGTTTCCACCTATTCCTTAGGTGACAACTAAGATGTCATTTCCTCCAGAGAAATCTTTCCTGACCATTGCAACTTTGGATTCAGGTTTTCTCATACATGCTCCTGTAGCACCCTGTATACTGCCCCGAGCGCAGACTGCTGCATTCTTTTACTACTCTCTCTTGGTTTCTGTGCATCTCCTACTGGCCTCTATGCAAGATGATGAGCTCATCACTTTTGTTTGCCAACTCAGGTTCTCCTCCCAACACACCCCATTTGCTTCCTGGCAGAGATCCGATTTTGTTTGTTGTTTACCCTATGAGGGACTGTGTTCAGGAAAGAGCCTCCCCACCCCCAAATCCAAAGGTGGGTCAGTCATGGCATCTTCACTATCCTTGCTAGTGAACAGCTTTTATTCTAGCTAGTCTGAGTTTGAGACACAGTTTGAACCAATGGTGTGCACTACAGGTTTTGAGAATGGTTTTCTACCTACTAAAAAGAGATATATGGGAGGAATTCCTCTCTTTACTAGCTGTCATCACAACTGCATGTAATCTCTTAAACTATTGCTACTACAGCAATATCACCACTCAAACGAAGATAGCACAAACTAAGAATGGCAAAACCAAAAGTTTAAATACTCCTGTGTTGCAGAAGATATCATTAAGCCATGAAATTAACATAGAAATACCAGTCTCCAGACTTCCTGTTATATGAGGTAACACACTTATGATTCGTGTTACTTTTGGTTGTTTTCTGCAACATACAGGCCAAAGGTATCCAAACTTCCTTTCATCAAAATGTATTAATGTAAGTGGTGAAATACGACTCATTCCTGCGTCTGTTTGACTCCAGCATCCATATTATCATTTCACCATGCCACCAAGGTTTTTTCTAAACAAGATTCCAACTTGGTCTTCTGACTGTAAGTCCAAAACTCTTTTTACTGTATTACAGGTGATTAGGGAATCTATGCTTCTGCCTTTTATTTACACACGTAGTAGTCTAGCACTATTCCAAATGCCAGACATCATTAGAAGCTCATATTTGGCTAACGAGGTACTCGAAATATTGGGAAAATGTAATGTGTTTACACCTACAAAATACCTCCTTTCTAATGAATTAACATGTATATTTCAAAACAGAAATATCCTTTTCTACAATCACTGTATACACTGAGGACAAAACTGATATCTATCTCACAACTTTTATTTGCTTTTTACCTGTTCCTTCTTGCTCTAATAAACTTAATAACATATAATCTTAATTCTACTAAAAAGCCACACCTCTAGAGGAAAGACATGTGTCACCCAATTCCCAGGAAAGCAGTGGTTACAATCAATGAAGACAAATAGACATTTTTAGAAAATTGAAAAGGAAGCATTTTACAAAGAAATGAGGGCTTACCGAGGTTGAATGTTTTACTGGAAATCATGTCAATAGGTAGGACCAGAACCAGAAATTTGGATTCCAATTCCTGATTCAGTATTTTCTCCGTAATATCATAATGCTTCCAAATGCCTATTAAATATTTACTGAAAATACTTGGCCAAACAAAAATAATCCATTACTGCATGTTCAAGTAAATCAAAAACCTTTCAGTAAATTAAGGTAACAGATGCACACTACCTTTTATATTAACTCTATATTTTTTAAAGTAAGCTTCACTATGTCCTAGTTATCTCTTCCACTTTTCTAGTCCACAAATTTCATTTTATTTAAATAATTCAAACTCATAAATTGTTATCAGTTTAAACAGACTTAAAGGTAAGTCAGTTCTAACTGATTTTTACATACATTCATGCATCACTTAATGATGGAGATACATGCTAAGAAATGTGTCATTAGGCAATTTCATCACTGTGTGAATATCATAGAGTGTACATACACAAACCTAGATGGCACAGCCTACTGCACACCTAGACTATATAGTGTAGCCTATTGCTCCTAGGCTACCCATCTATACAGCATGTTACTGTACTAAACACTGTAGGAAACTGTAACACAAAGCTCAGTATTTGTGTTTCTAAACATATCTAGATATTTGTGTGGCTCTCAATGGCTGAAACATCATGGGACCATGGGACATATGATTGTAGCTACTTTCTACAAACAATGTTGCATGTAATATTTACTAAATTTAGGAAGACGGAACTTGTCATATTTTTTATTTAAATGCCACGATTTCCTTAATGAAGTAATTATCATAATGTTGACTTCACCCTGCATCCTCTTGGTTATGAACCTAATTACTTGGGGAAGTTTTAACTTGAAGCTCAGGAAATCAAGTCTTTAGAAATTTATTTGTAAAGGTTAATTTATATGGGATTTTTCTGTAAGTGTTGTAGTTGATTCCAACATCCATTTCACTCTCGATGATTACTCCAAGCTAACTGCTATAACTCCATTGCCTTTGCCAATATTTGGGAGAGAATAATCTGAAACCAATTTGGCCCAATAAAACATAAAGAAATTCTTGCTCAGGTCTTCAAGGAAAGAAAGGCCAGCCTGTTTCCCACTACATATAAACAAGGAAAATGTGGATCTAATTGCTGCCCCGTCCTCATTATCACAGAACACAACAGCTTGAAGGATAAAGCCAAGAAGGCAAAAGAAAGAAAAATATAAAAAGACCTAACCTAGGTCTCTTATGACAACAATGAGTTCAATTAACCCACTGTGAAGCCTTCTTATACTTCCTGTTGTGCAACATAATCCATGTCCTTATTGTTAAGAGAGTTTCAGGTGAGATTTCTATTAATGAAACCAACAAGCATCTTAACTGATAAAGTAGTAAAATCCAGTCTAGGGATGACGAGCACTAGAAAGGGAAGAGACTACAGGTTGAGGATCCCTTATCTGAAATGCTTGGAAGTGGAAGTGTTCAGACTTGAAATTTTTTTTGCATCCCTAATTGGAAAATCCAAAATTGGAAATGCTCCAATGAGTATTTCCTTTGAGCATCACATTGGTGCTCAAAATGTTTTGAATTTGAGAGCATTTTAGATTTTGGATTTTTGGATTAGAGATGCTGAATCTGTTAAAAAAAAAAAAACTTACAGTATTACAAATAAAATCTCTCAAAGGTACTTCGTTCTTCATTAGATGGTTCAAATACCAGCCAAGGTTCAGGGGTGTTCTGTAGAGCAAAGGAACTTCAAGACTCTCCCTAAATAATATCTAATTTGGGAAACTCTCAGAAAACTAAAGCATTTCTATTCATTTTTTTAAACAGCTGTTAGACACTCAGCACACTTCCAGGCTCTGGGGATACATTTGTGAAAAAAAAAAAAAACAGAACTCCTGCCCTTGGAGCTTACATTGCAATGGGAAGGTAATTGACAAATAAATAAATATCTTCCTCATGGATTTAGTTCTACTGTATAAAAATCATGAAGTAGAGAAGCATGTTCTATCATGACCAGTGTGTCTGAATATTATGATAAATCAGGGTAGATATAAAAAACTTAATTAAGACTTGGTAAACTCTTCACTCAAGTGAAAAAAGTCAAAAAGAAAAAACATAAGGACAAGAAGAAAAAGGCTGAAAAATAAAGAAATTGTAGAAAAGTCAAAGGGAAAGATACAGAAAGAACAAGACTACAAGATGCACACATACAAAAAACTAAAATAAAATAAAGAAATGGAGATTTAAATAGATCTGTTTCAATTCTGTCATATTAGAATCAGAGTGACTAGGACAGATGGGATGTTAAACCAATTAACAAGGTCTCGAACCTGAAATTGTCTAACACCTTTTTTAAAAACCCTATTTCAAACCAAAAGAAAAGACCAAAGTTCCCAGCCCACGTCATAGAGTCCCTCTAAACCACAAGTGAGTTGCCAAAACCCACCACACTGTAACACACATTCCAGGGTTGAGCTAAATCCAATCTGTCTCATAAGCTGGCCAGGCAGGCAAGAAACACCACATAGAAAAGGATAGAAATTCCTACACCCTTTTCTATGTCATATATAGTAAAGTAGGCCTTGCAAGGAGAGAGGAAACTTTCAATGAAAGAAAATTTCTAAAGTGATCAACACAAAAATTGAAAATTCGTGAAAAAAATTATCCAAAATTTCTTTCCATACTATTAAAGTCTCTGACAAGGTACCAACAAGCAAGTAAATTAAATGACTTCGGTTCCTTATTTTCTCTCAGAGGAAATTTAAGGAAATGTTAAGTAGCCACTGAATTGTTTAATAACATCAAGTAAAAAGGTAAAGTAAATAAGTTACCAGGATAAGTCACAAGCACTTGACTAAAGGGCTCACTCTTCTAGCACGCAGTGAAATTATTTTAGACAGAACAATACGTCATTGCAATTAAGTGCTTTTCCTACTCTTATACTACATATTAAAATGGTTTCAGAGTTTAGATCACAGGTCCATGGGTAATGCCACTGTGGGGATTCCTGACACTCGGTCTTAACATCGAGAAAATATAGAGGATGTTTAACTCAAAGCTCTTCTAAAACGTACATTTTTAAAGATTTTGGCAGGAAGCTTTAAGATTTCTTTAAGTATAAACATTTATTCAATTTACAAATATTTATTGAGTGCCTACTTTATATGAGGCACTACCAGCACAATTAATAAAATCTAAAAATAAGAATTACATTTATATACATGAGGAATAGTCAGTTATTCTTGATTATGGAGGGTGGCAAAAAATGGCTATGCCTTGTAAGTAAAATGACTACATATCCTTATCTACACCTTTCATCCTAGCTCTCTGTCACTGTCAAAAGTATCCCAGTTTAATCACTGAATTATATGGTTACCCCACCACAGTGGGTAAGCAGACAGGTGCTATATGGTAGCTAGTTACCATAATGCCAAATATTACCTAGATTTCTTTTTTATGTTGTAGATAAGAATAGGCTACCCTTAGATAAAATGTAAAGACTCAGATGTTATATCAACACGATAAAAGCATTCTGTGATTGCTGAATAATAACTTTTAAAAGGATTTGTTTTCTTACTTCAAACACCCAGTAGTCAAATATTTCATCATTCTGTGCTACTGGATTAATGGTTTGCAACTAACCCAGGCAGATCTCAACAGCCACGTGACCAAGGAAAGAACCAAAACACTGGGGCCACTTGCCAGACTGCCACAAGAACAAAGGCCTAGCAGGTGGCTATCCACTGCTCCAAATTAAATCATGCTGCACAGAACATTATCTCCATCATTGTATAATGTTGTTTTGTGTAATGTAACTCCTCATATCCAATTTTCAAAATTAAGACAAAATTGTTTTTAATGACAGACAAACCACAATAGGAAATAACAATGATCTAAATAACGTTGTTCAGGACTCAGTGAAAAGGGTCCCTCCCAGGTCCCAGAAGTAATCACCAAACCCCACCCACCTTCACCCCCAATATTTGTTCAATGAAGCAGTGCTGTATCTGGAACAAATCCCAAGGCCTAGTTAAACACCAGGTGGTACACTAGGGTGATTTTTTTTTTTTAAGTAACAGATGGCTCAAACTTTTCATCTTTATGACACACAGCACAGGACTTATGCAAGTTAAACTGTCTTCCAAGTACTTTATACAAGTAACACAATTACTCATGTGACTCATCACTTCACATCATAAAGAGAGCAGCAGGTGAAACAGATGCTGTACTCCTGGATTATTTATGACCTTGTATAACAGATATATAAATGATACACATAAATACAGATATACACAAGATATATTTAAGTGTAGTTACATATTTGATGGTATTCCATCTCCCTAGTTGTAAAATTAGAGGATTATTTTAAATGAGTATTTTGGTTTGAGTAAACAAAGGTAAAATGTTATAAATCTGAAACGGTAGTAAGGAGAGAGGTATGTCCAGTGCCATTAAAGTCTGGATTGCAGGATATTTTACTCAAAATGTACGAGTGGAAACTAGGCTAGTTGGATCAGTGTATGAGCATCTGATCATTACTTTTAAATTCACCAAAAGGTTGGGGGGAAGCCTAAAGTAAAGTAAAAGAAGTTAGACTGAGAGATTTTTACTTCCCCTTTTTCTATTTCCACCCACCACACAACCCTACAGCCAAGGTCCAGCCCCAAACAGGTTTGCCTCCCCACACCAGGCAAGGCTAGTGAGAGGCATAGGTATCTCTGGATACAGCAGCAGAAATTAAAGCAAAGGAATCTTCACGGGTAGCACCATAGGGTTTTCCATAGAGAGGACGTGCCTGTCCCAGTCTGCTGTGCCTGGCCTTCCCCACCTCTCCTACTGTCCTGTGAAGTGTGGACCAAAGGCATGGTCAAGGACAGCCATCATCATCACTTTGGCTTTCTGTGGCTGAAAATCATGAGCACAGGCACCCATGGAGACGGTCTGCTGCTGTCCTTGGAAGAGTGACTGTAACGTCAATAACTGCATCACCGGTGGACCTAACTCATAAAGCAACCCCGCTATGAACACATACTACCAGACCCACCACACAGGACAAGTGACACAGGCAGCAAACAGAAGAGTAATCCTAAACAGACTCGAGAAGGGCTGTGCTAGTGAAATATATACACCAAGGAAAGCTATAAGCTTTTCTGTAAAATTAGATCTGCTAAAAACTGTACTAGACTCCTCTAAAATCCATGAAATGTATACAGATTGCTGATACATTTTGCATTTGCCCGTGAAGTGAATACCCTATATATGGTTCTCCTGAGTAAAAATGTGTCCTGAATTCCACCAACTGTTTGCAAAAGAGCTTCTTAAGCCCAGTTGTTTATACATGGGAGTCCTTTCTGGTGAGATCTCTAATGTCTGAATGGTATACGTTTAATTTGTCTTGTCTTTACATGGTATTTAAATAATTATTACTAACTGCTGAGTGTCAAAAGCCTGTACTGTTCCACAAACTGTAGCTAAATAATAGTTGTGATTGATGCTGTTCTTTATAAAATATTTTGTGAACAAGCTTAATAACCTTATTATGCCAGAAACAAAATTTCATTTATTGATACTTGCTTTAAAATGGAAAGAATCATAGTGAAAATTGTGCTCAGTAATATTAAAAAAATTAAAATACCATAAATATTGTCATTTGTAAAATGAAAACAAAAGTCAGCTATTTTTAAATATCTATTTTTGCTAAAGCATATTACACAAATCCTACATTAATTAGCGTACACCTGAGGTCAGCTACCTAGCATGCCTTGCAATTATAAATACCATGATCAGTGTTTCTGCAATTACAGGAACTTGATCATTTTGTACAACACTTCCAGGAAAAATTAACACTTGGAAAAACGCTGACTTTTAAATTTACAACTATTAATTATCATCCTACTTCTATTCTCCCCTTTACCCAAGTACAATGAGAAATTATTGCAGGCTACTCACATTTTTAATTGAATGTGAATTGTTATTCTCATTTTAGTCAGGCTTTCTGACCCATTTATTCCAAACCTCATATTCTTTGTTGCAAATTAACCAGATGACCACCCTATAACGGTATTGGCACACCATAAATTCAACAATTTACACAGGCCTCAGGGCACTGGACTGTACCATCTAGAATTCCATTTTGAAAGAGTAAATCACAAAGAGATTCACAGAAGTGAGATTTAATTTGAGAAACAATGAGCAAATGAACTATTATTTCCTCACTTCTGGTCTAGGGACCTTTTCCATAGATTCTTGTTTTCTGGTTTTACACTGCCGTTACCTCATATAGAATTTAGCTTGGTCTCATGTGGCTTTGCCTCTGATATACATTCAAAGCTATTCATTAAGTAGAAAATAAACTCATCTCCTACCATTCTCCCTCTGGCACTTTCTATTCCAGCCACACTTGCCTCTCCTTGGTGTTTCTTGAACATACCAAGCACATTCCTCCCCCAGTGTGTTTTTATTGCTGTTTCCTCTGTCTAGAATGTTCTTTTCTCAAATATTCCCATTACTCATTACCTTATTTCATTCAGGTCCCTGCTAAAATCATTTAACCAGAGAAGTCTTCCTTGACGATGCTATACAAAATTACACCCCTGTTCTCTCTCAATGCCTTGCTTTCATTTTCTTCCTAACACTTGCTACCAGACTTACATGTTACCTTTCTCTAAGCTGCATGACAGCAGAAATTTTGCTTCCTTCACTGCTATTATCTATCCCCAGGTCTTAAAAAAGCACTTGGTGTAATTCGATAAAAAATTGAGTCAAGGAATGTTTATTTTTTTCTCTCCCTACCCATATAAGCTCATTAAGTATTTTGTTTTATTCAGTACTGAAATCCCAGAGCCTCAAACAGTACTTAATATCTGAAACAATCAATAATTGTGTTGAATCAAATCCACAACACAGGCCTGAGCTTTTCAAATGCTCTCAAAATTGAAAACAACAATAAAGACATAATTTTATTAGTGTTTAATCTGATCATTAAACAAAAATTCACTATTTCTCAAGTAACTAAAACTTTTAGCAGTTTTCAAAGTTTAAATTCACACCAAAATAGACTATATCCACACAATTGTGTATTAAAAATATTCCTGAAAATACAATGTGTAAAACTAATTATATAACATCGTGTTTTTACACTTGCTACAGTCTCCCCTCCAAAAAAAGTTACAGCCCCAAAACAAAAATTTTTTACTAATTTTTACTATTATATCATGTTTTTACTATTTATATTCTCATGTTTTCCTGTTAACTATTATAACCTTCCCTAGAAAAAAGCTGTAGTCATTGGCATACTAAAATTATAGCTCAATTGTACTCTAAGACATAACATTTTAACTTCATTCAAATGGAACAATAACTATAAAATATCTTCAAAATCATCAAATAGCCATATATATTTTTTCAATGAATCACAAATTCCCTTTGTGTTCAACAGCAAATACATTAGAGCACATAAAAGAGTTTTTTATTTTTTCCTTTTTCTTTTTTGGATATTAACCACCTACACAAAAGGTCAGCAAAATTTTTTATGTTAAGTGCCAGATAATAAATACTTTAGATTTTGTGAGCCATATAGTCTCTATCATAGCTACTCAATTCTACACTAATAGTGTGAATGCAGTCACAAACAGTACCTTAATTAACTAGTGCAACTCTGTTCCGATAAAACTTTATTTATAAAAACAGGCAACAGACTAAATTTGTCCTGAGGGCCACTGTTTACCAAGGCCCAGTTTACACTACTTCCTTTATAGTAACTTTATTTAACAAAGCCCAGAACAACCCAAGCTATGAGGAAGCTATGGGTCGAAAGTCAACTTACAATGGAGGTTTTGTTTTTAACTTTTACTATATTTGCAACACATATTCTAATGGAAACCATATTACAGTAAGTTGTGAGATTCTTAGACAAATGAAACTCAGCTCTTCAATTCTCTCTATATCCAATTAGAAGCAAAGAGAAATCGTATTTCTGCCACAGACCCTGGTGATACGCGAGTGTTGGGAAGGCAAGAGTGTGGTCCCTTTAAATGACACAGCAGCGGGGAAAGGAAGTGCTGGGTAGAGAAGGGCATGGCCCCTGGCTAGGGCTCCACCCCCACGGACCTAGGTGAGGACAGGCACTTCTGCCTTCACACCCAAATGTTACATTTCCCAAGACCACCCTGGCCCACCACACCCCATTGTGTGCCTATAAAAACCGCCGAGACCCTAGCAGGCAGACACACAAGTAGCTGGACATCATGAGGAACACATCGGCAAAGAAAACACAAGTGGCTGGATGTCGAGAGGACGTTGAGAGGAGCACACAACAGACACCAGCAGACCAGCGGGCCATCAACTGGCGGAACAACAAGGAGTTTGGCCTGAGCAGTTGGAAGGCCCGAATCCACAGGAAAACCATCTCCCTTCTGGCTCCCCGATCTGCTGAAAGCTACTTCCACTCAATTAAACCTTGAACTCATTCCCCAAGCCCAGGTGTGATCTGATTCTTCCGGTACACCAAGGCAAGAACCGGGGATACAGAAAGCCCTCTCTCCTTGTGACAAGGGAGAGGGTCTAATTCAGCTGGTTAACACAAGTCTATAGAGGGAAAAACTAAAAGAGCACCCTGTAACACATGCCCACTGGGGCTTCAGGAGCTGTAAGTGCCCACCCCTAGACGCTGCCGTGGGGTCAGAGCCCCACGACCTGCCCGTCTGTATGCTCCCCTAGAGGTTAGAGCAGTGGGACACTGAAGAAGCGAGCCACACACACATAACACACCCTGCGAGGGGGACAAGGGAACCTTTCCTGTTTCACTGAGTGCTAAGAGTTGAAACACCAAATAGCACAGGAGTAGGGAAGAAAAGAAGGAAGAAGAGGATCATTTCTTCTCCTTTTCTGAGAAAATTTAATCCCTGGCATCTTTCTGCTTCTTCCTGTCCATGCTAGAAAGGATCCCATTGCTGTCAGCCTCTCCCACCAAGGCATCACAGCAGGATCTGCCCTCTCAATCTGCCCAGAGCTTTAAAAATGTCTCCATTCCTTTTCTAATCAATCTCTTATCCTTCAAGAAAGCTGATTTCTACTAAAAACAAGAAGAAAAACTAGATGATTAAACTACACATACAAATGGGTAGATTAAAGGTGTAGTAAACATTCACAAAACGCCTACACACCAGGTACATAGGATATTTACCAAGGGTGGCTGGGGGAACATAACTCAAAGTTCTGGTGGGTATAATTTTCCTAACGGTGAAGGAGAAAATTGAGGTATTATGTAGAAAAAAAGGGGAAAACCTTAGAGGGAGTGGTAGGGGGCAGAGGACTTGGGCACAACCAGCCTAACTGTATGAAGGCTCCACAAGTGTCCTCCTGAAAACTGTCTTTTCCCTGCATGTCTCCACTTCTTAGGCACCTGTCCTCTACTTGAGGGCTCATTAACTCATGTATCTACAGGAAGGTAACAGACATGAAGGTACAACAGGGAATGATAAGGACTGGAGCAAATCAGAGAGTCTAAAAGTGAAGAGCTGCTGCTTGGTTCCAGCAATAGTGCAGTGCAGGCCCAGCATTGCTATTCATCGGTGTTTCCAAGAAAGCTAGAAACACTGATTTTTTTAAATGTGAAATTGGCAAATTTTTAAGACATTGAGCAAGTCAAAAAATAAATAAATAAATAAGAACAAAATTTCATGTGTAGGTGAGATTGAGCCCATAAGTCATCAGAACCCTGTCCTTTCTAAACTGTAGCTTTCCAGGGTCACAACATGGAAGCTGCTAGCCGGCTTCTTTATGAACCAGGAACAAATCTGGTGTCCTAAGGTGGAGAACTGTTTAATAGAACCTGAAGGTGATCAAATCTCATCAAAAATTTGTATTATTCTCTACAAAAACCTTGAAAAATATAATTCAGGTATTTCCAAGATATTAAATTAAAACTGCTTTCCTCTTCACAAAAGTCAGATATGCTCATAAGTCTAAAAATCAAAATGTTTTAGGAACAGATTACATAAAAAGTATAAAAAAAAAAAATTCAAAAACCTCCAGACCACCCTCCTCAGCTATAACCACAGTATACCATTTGGTGTTGAGTGATTTATTTCAGTCCAAATGTAAATTGATTTTAAAATGCATCTACACCAGTTCCATCTGGTCCTGAAGTCATACAAGAGGTGACTCAGTGGGCAGTTTTCTTTCTCAATATTCTGTATGTTACTCCCTGTTTGGCAAATATCTAGCCTCAATCAGTAGAATCTTTCTGTAGCAGAAGGTGAATTTCATACTATAAAACAAATCTGAGCTTGCCATGAAATTTAGGCTACTTAACTCAGGTCAGACCTGTCACAGGTCAGGCCTGCCAGCTGCTGTGCAACTTCTGTTTTAGTTTCTGCCCAGGCCTGTAATTATTTACAGTTTTGCACCTGTCAAAATCCTGAAACAATGACTTTCTTTGTTTCTGTAAGTTTATAGAGAGTTAAATGCACTCCTTTTCAAAATTGAACACTTAAGGCACACATGTTAGGGGAGTCACTATCATTCAGTCTAACTTTTTTTTTCTTCAGATGGAGTTTCACTCTTGCTGCCCAGGCTGGAGTGCAATGGCGCGATCTTGGCTCACCGCAACCTCCGGCTCCCAGGCTCAAGCGATTCCCTGCCTCAGCCTCCTGAGCAGCTGGGATTATAGGCATGTGCCACCATGCCTGGCTAATCAGTTTAACTTTTTAAAAAACAGAATAAAATAGAAACGAGGTGGAAAAAATAAGTTCAGTTTTGGTGGTTAGTAAGTAAAATACTAAAGTAATTATTCTCCATCTTCACGAACATAAGAATTACTTACGAGTTGTTAAAAAATATATATATATGCCTAATCCAAAAGCCGGACCTTCACAATCAGAATTTAGAAATGGGGAGGGATAGGCACATTTTTAATATGTGTTCTGAACAACATGTTTTCAAAAATAATCAACAACATAATAAACCAAAACACCATCATCTTAAAAGATTGATTAGTCACTACTGCTACAATTTAGTCAACAATTTGGGAGGCTATCTGTTAAATAACTCAGTAGACAGGTAAAATTAAAGTACTAAGTAAATCAAAAGAAGAAAGGTAAATAATGCTGTACGTGGTGCTGTGAGCTAAACTGACCACTCATTAAGAAATATTAATGGTCTTCTCACTACAGCTGATTCTGCCATACAGAGATTGAGAGCTCCAGCTTGACGAGCTTTTATTCTCCTAAGTTATGCAACTCTATCCAGAAGGTGCATATTTCTTTAAGAAATCGGCAGCCCTGAGTAAACAGGGTGCATCTGGTGAACACATGTCCATGAGCAGGTAAACACATGATTTCGGTAATTACTTCTAACACCATCTGTCAAGCAGGTAGTTCAAAACCTACTCAACAGGAAAGGCAGTTTGAAGTAATTTTTAAGCGAGTATACTTCTCATCTGCTTAATAAAAGTAAAGATCAAAATACAAACCTAGAAACCTGTCTGCCTCTGCCGTACATTTACCAAGGGCAGAGGCAGACAAGTTCATTCTTGTAACTAAAAAAGATGATAATCCTACACTGCTTAAGAAGCACATGAATCTGATAAATTATCCCCAAAAGAAATTTTCTTATGATTAGAATGGCAGTAATTTATTCATCACTAATCAATAACCAACAAGTCTGTCTCTGTAATACATTAAAGTGTGTCACCTGTCTGCAAAACCACTTCACCATTTATTAAGGGATAAACCACTCAGGTGACAAATGTTTTGAACTATTGCTCAGTATCCTCAACTGCACTTAGGAAAGCATAAATCCTAATGCAAAAGAACACAGGTAAAGAAAAATATATAGAAACAGAGGAAAAGAGGAAAAATACAATTAAGAATTTTCTGACTTAAAAAAATGGTTATACAAGAGACTTTTTAAAACTTATCATGGTAAATTCTGCCTTGATGTGTATCTATAAACCACTGACCTTTTCATTGGTCTGATTTGTATCATTTAAACAGAATAAATTCTACCAACTCTTAAAGACCCAAAGTGAGTCACTGACAGGAACACCAAGGACTGAATTCCCCCAGATAAATATAAATGATTATTTTAGATTCAGTTCCCTCATCTTATCTTTACCACAATTTTTTACCATGACAAGACTGACTATTTTCAATGTTACCTCCTTACTCTTCCCATCTCTCCATCGTGGTATTGAAATATTAAAAATAAAGTTGTTTAGTAAGTATCCTTACTTACTAAAGGATGAGAATGGCACTTCACCACTGTGGCCTTCCCCCAAAAGTCCATAACTCTCAACATGAGAAAATCATCAAACAAACCCAAACTGAGGGACATTTCTACAAAACAGCTGACCAGCCCAAAACTGCCAAGGATCAAAAACGAAGATAATCTGAGAAACTGTCACAGACTAGGGAAGACTAAGAAGACATAAGAAGACAGGAGATCCTGGAACAGAAAAAGGACTTAGGGGAAAACTCGTAAAATCTGAAAAAAAAGTGCATTGAGTTAATAGGAATGTACTGATGTTAATTTCTTGGTTGTGAGAAATGTAGCATAATAATGTAGGATGTTATTTAATAACAGTGAAAAACTAGGTAAGGGGTATGTAGGAATTCTCTATCTTTGCGACTTTTCTGTAAGTCAAAGATTATTCTAAACTCAAAAGGTTGTCTAAAATTTTGTTTAGTGGGTATTTTGAAAGTTCATTCAACCAAAATTCATTGACTAGCCACTATGTTACAGACAGACACAATGCAATGCACAGGAAATCTTACCCTAAGACAAATTCAAGGTGAAAACATTGGAACATCACAAAACTGACTAAAACCCACCATTGGTAGGAATATAATTAAAAGGATTTGATTATAAAACAAGGTGCCTCACTGATATAAAGCATATAAATTATCTCCTGTTACAATGTGTATAGTTACTTTAAAGTACTTGTGCATAAAGAGTGAGACACATGTAACTCAAACTTCAAATCTAGGGGCAATCAATTACTTCAGTCAAAATGACAAAGCCCAGGACACTCTCATCAGAAAACCACACCAAGACATAGCAATGATTAGTAGGCATCTTTGTGTAGCAGAATGGGGCCCGAGTCTTGTAGAAAAGTAGCTCACTCGCTTGAAACTTGTTTGGCAGAAACTAACCATTATTAATGACAAAATTTACCTATGCCATTTCATGACAGTCCCTACAGAAAGATTTTCTAATTTTGCATCCATGGGTGGTCTTCCAAAAATCCAACTGAAACTGTATGAAAACTTTTTATGAATGCGTTTCCTTTTGGTGGACAGGATGTATATAGCTTTTATCAGATTATTAAAATGGTCTGTGCCTCAAAATAATCAAGAACCAGAGTCCTGAAAAAATCAAATCCACCAACGATTTTTTTCTTAACTAAGTTTTTGCTTAGATTATACAAAGCATATTTCCCCAAAACAAATGTGGCCTTCTCTTTTGATCTAAATTATCACATCATCTTTCAAAAATAGATAAAATCTTAACTAGTAGGAGATACAATTCCTTGACATTTCAAACATCTCACCAAAAGCAGAAATCAAAACTTTTTAAGAAGCCATTATTTTCCAACAATGATGCTCTAGGCATTTTTTTTAATTTCAAACCATTTTACCTAGAAATACTAATGGTTTGCTCATCTCAATAAAGTTTGTTTTAAAAAATCAGTTTATTTCAGTCATGTTTCACAGGATCTTCACACCAGTTTTTGCACAACATCTTGTAGTTTCCAGTACATCTAGCCCTAGAGAAGAACAGCCAATTTTCTTCCTTTTGCATCTCTCTAATGATTTTTTTCATTTTGAATGAACCCTAGTACAAGGAAATATCATTCTATATAGTGACCAGCATTGCTCCTAAAGGTCAGATTATCATCTCAGTAGTCAAGTATGTGGTAAAGCAACATATAGGATTTTTTTTGTAATCTTTGTGAGTAAACATGGAAAATGCTAAAATTCATTACAAGTGAACATGATGAAAAATAACTACCAAACATGTCATACAAAACATTCTTCCACACATACTGTTTGCATCAAGTCCTAACTGGGGAAAGCTGGAAAAAATGAGCAGCAAACAGGGTCATAGGCCACTTGCAAAAAAAGATTTACTCAGCTTTGCTTCAAATACTATAGAATTATACATTGTGATTCTTATTCTATGATACTACCTTCCAATTTAACACAGCTTACAAAGAATTAATTTTAGTAATACCTGGTCAAATTTTAAATAATTTTTATGTTAAAATACTTTTTAAAAACTATTAAAAATACAAACAGTATTTTTTTGTTGTTTGTTTCTAATCCAAGCATAAATCCATGGACAGAGATAAAAAGAAATTCAAAACAGAAGTCTGTATTCTAGCTTTACACAATCAAAGGAAATTGTTTTTGCTAACTGTTAGATTAACTTCTAATTTTTTTTTAAAGGATGGATTTCATTTCCTTCACTATTTTCAGATGCTTTTAGCTACCTGATTTCTTCAAAAGTTCACAGTCTAACCCTAAAATCTCTGGAGTCCTGGAACCTAAGGAGTGACGAGGTAACACGAAATTCTATTTGGTAACTGCCACTGAGCAATATAAAAATATGGTGGGAAAGTTGATTTGGTTTTTAGACGACTTCTTAAAATCAGCCTTTATTAAAAGGACGAGGGCCTATATTTCTGGGGTCTCCCCATGTTTTCCTCTCCTATGCCTAGCAGGCCAATATGGAATGCCTTTGGGACAACAGCTAAGAGAAGAAATGCAAATTTAACTGGTAACTTAAGCCATGCATTCAAGAAATGTGGCAGTGGCTTTTACAAATCTATTTTTTAAATATCAGTGAAATATAAAGTCCACTGATATAAAGGAACCTAGAACGGTCAAATTCAGAGAGACAAAGTAGAATCATAGTTATCAGGGATTGGAAGAAAGGAGGAATGGGGAGTTACTGTTTCATGGGTATAGAGTTTTAGTCTGGATAATGAAAAAACTCAGCAGATGAATTATGGTAATGATCACATAACAATGTGAATATACTTACTGATACTGAACTATATGCTTAAATGATGATTAAATGGTACAAACTGATAAAATGTTAAATTTTATATTATGTATATTTTACTACAATTTAAAAAAAAATCAGTGAAAACCAGAATGGCTGCCTTCAACATTCTGCAGAATGGCTGACAATCCTGAGTGTATCTGCCTGGCCAGAGAAAAAAAGGAATAAAACAAAAGAATGATGGAAATAGCAGGACCAGATATGAAGAAACTAGGTAGTGCAAATGAATTACCAGATATGAACAAGCAGAAGCTCTCTAATAACGTATAAATATCACTTCTTCCTGTTATAACTTCATATCTGGAGAAAATGATGTGTATTTTTCTAAAAGATAAAATGATACGAGAAAATGATGTCCATCCAAAGCATCTAGATGGATCTCTAACCTAAGCAGTCCTACAGAATCTACACAATGGTTTCGATGGCGAGACCTTCCCCTGAGTGTAACAAAAACAGAGGCTACATATGGGAGACATCCAACAAATAATAAATTATCAGTGGCTGCTGGGCCAAAAGCCCTAGATATTTTTTAGGAAATAATTCTGCATACTCCCATCAGTGCCAAAGTTTGTTTAGAAGCATGAGAAAATCCAGTTCATGAGGCCATAGACAACTTGATTTTTTTTTCCCAGAAAAACAGTCTTAAAAGATGTATACTAGATCTACATCTTCCAGAATTGCTGGCTGGAAAAGCAGCAGCACTGCATTAAATAGGGACTGTCTCAGTCACTCTGTGTCACTATAAAGGAATAGCTGAAGGTGGGTAATTTATAAAGAAAAGAGGTTTATGTGCTTCATAGTTCTACAGGCTGTACAAGGCCCAGGGCACCAGAATCTGCATTCGGTGAGAACCTCAAGCTGCTTCCACTCATGGTGGAACAGGAAGGGGAGCCACTGTGTGCAGGGATCACATGGCAAGAGAGATTTGGGGGTACCAGGCTCTTTTTAACCACTAGCTCTCTCCAGAACCAAGACAGCAAGAACCCACTCATTACTGTAAGGACTGTAGGGAGCTATTGACCATGACCCAAACACCTCCATTCGGCCCCTCCTCCAACATTAGGAACCGAATTTCAACATGAAGTTTGGAGAATCAAATATTCAAACTATAGCAGGGACTTAAAAACATTTCCTACTTTTTCACTGAGGTGGAAAGCAGTGACAAAGGCCTTCATTCTGGTGTTTATGGTATACACGGGGTCATGCTATGTCTCATTACTTTCATGGGCTATTTGGTGAGAGAAATGGGGGGGGGAACTCCTTTAGCCCTGGCATTAATGCAACTACTGTTACCTGTGCTGAGTTGATGCCTCATAACAAGATTAATACAGACATGCACAATATGCAAGCTGTGGGAGTAGAACCTTCTCTATGCAACTCAAAAAAATGACATCCTGATGCACAGGTAGAGATTCCCATTCTTCTCCTTGTGTGGAACCAAAGGGGGTCTCCCTAGATCCAGAGTAAAACACTGACTCTAATGAAAGTAGCTGGCAGGGGCCAGGCACAGTGGCTCACGCCTGCAATCTCAGCACTTTGGGAGGTCAAGGAAGGAGGATTGCTTGAGCCCAGGAGTTTGAGATCCAGCCTGGGCAACATAGTGAAACCCTGTCTCTACAAAAAATGTTTGTTTGCTTGTTTATTTATCAAGACAGTTAAAAAACTCCACATAAACTTGGAGATTAAGTAACAAACTGAGAACACTTCTATACCAACCATCTATCTATATCTGTATTTATATAGATACACACACACACACACACGCACACACGCACAAAGTTAGCTGGGTGTGTTAGTGTGCGCCAGTGGTCCCAGCTCCTTGGGAGGCTGAGGTGGGAGGATCCCTTGAGCCTGGGAGATCGAGGCTGCAGTGAACCATGATCACGTCACTGCACTCCAGCTTGGGTGACATAGAAAGATCTCGCCTTGAAAAAAAAAAAAAAAAAGTAGTTGGCAAGTTTTCAAGAAGACCCATGCCAAGCATGACTCCTATCAGTTACTTGTTAATTAAACTAAGAACTTTTCTGGGTTAAGCAATCTCAAGGTCAAGTTTAACCAGCTCTTATGAAAGCTTTTAGTATTACTTCAGTCATTCTTATTAAGTGGGTAAGACATGACAAGGAAAGGCAAAAGTATTTGTGGTCTCAACTTTCAGAAAGCCGTAGGCGAGACAGTAAGGCTGCTACCGTGTGCAGTGCTAGGCACTGGCTAACATAAAGTGCATTAACTAAAAAGAACTAAATATAGGACATTTGCCCCTGAAAGAAACACATCTATCTAGAAATATACTTCTGTCATTTGTCCTGTTTTGGGGGAAGGGAGAAAGTAACTATTCTTCTTCCTCTTGATAAAATGCACACAAAAAGTTCAGACAACTGACAGTTCTGTAAGTTTGGTCTCAGAAGGATTTCAGAGACCTGGAATTGAATAAAAAGAATTATCTTATTTCAACTGGGCAAATTACCAGAAATAGTTACAAGTTTGAATAATGGTTAGTATTTCTGACCAAGCAGAAAATGCAATAAATACTTCTACACATTAAATATTTGAAAAGGAAACAAAGAAGGAAGAAAAGTGAGAGGCCTTCTTAGACTGTGAAGGACCACCTACCACAGACAGAGCTGAGCTCCTGTCCCTTACTCATGTGCAAGCCCCTACTCCCCAACTGTCTTTTTTTCTTTCTTTCTTTCTTTCTTTTTTTTGAGATAGAGTCTCGCTCTGTTGCCCAGGCTGGAGTACAGTGGCACGATCTCAGCTCACTGAAAGCTCTGCCTCCCGGGTTCACGCTATTCTCCTGCCTCAGCCTCCTGAGTAGCTGCGACTACAGGTGCCCGCCACCACGCCTGGCTAATTTTTTGTATTTTTAGTAGAGACTGGGTTTCGCCGTGTTAGCCAGGATGGTCTCGATCTCCTGACCCCGTGATCCACCTGCCTCAGCCTCCCAAAGTGCTGGGATTAAAGGCGTGAGTCACCGCGCCCGGCCCCAACTGTCTTTTAACTTTACTACATGACAACGCTCATTTTCTCCACATTGTGACCACTCAAAACACTGGCTTACCAAAATTTTCCAGTAGCTTAGGGTTTTTTTAATGTTCTGAGCTGCTAAAGAAAAATATTAAATGAAGCCTCAAAAGATAATATATCCCGGAAAAAAAGTACAAAACCGATAATTACTGTTAATTTCCATAGCTGATATTCCCCACCATCAAGCTTTCTACCATGATTTCACTTTGGTTTTTGTGATTTTGAACCACAAGAATCATAAAATTTCAGAGGTCTAGAAATAATTAACCCCCTCTGTGACCCAAAAGAAAATTCTGTGGAATCCCAAATCAAAAGCCCAGAACGGTTTCAAACATTACAGTCAAAGCATATAAAAATGAAGAAAACCAGAGATCATTACTATCATTTCATTAATTGATTAGTAGTAGGCAGAATTCACAAGATTTTATGACTATTGGAGCTCCCAACAGAAAGTTGATTAAAATAGTTATAAAACTCCACATTAACTTGTAGGTTAAGTAACAAACTGAGAACACTTCTATACAATCATCTCTAAATCTTTAGTTATTTTGACATGTTCAACTTCAGTTTAAAATCCTGGCAAAGAAACAGTGAGAATTGCCCTTGACTTTATGCCCTGCATATGTACTCTATTAAGCCTGATTTACTCAGAGGGGTGAAAAAAACACTCCAATTGGTGGATAGTAATCTTATGTAAATGTCAAAATGTCTTAGTATTCAGGGTAAGCAAAAGCTGCCATGCCTATACAACAAATCCTATAAGACAAAGTTCTACAAAATTTTTAAACTGCACACTGTGAAAACTTAAAAATTAAAAACTTTTGTGCATACCGCCAAATTTATATATATTTGCTTAAAAATTATACACATATTTTACTGTAGAAAAATTTGTTGTGTATATTATATAACATACACAAAATAAAAATGAAAAAGAATGGGAAATAAAAAAGAATGAGATAAAAATGAAGTTTTTAATATTTTCTTCTCACCCAACTCCAAATCTAGCCTAAGGATATGTACGTCCCACTATGGAGACAACTACAAGAAAAGACAAGAAAGCAGACTGAGGCGCATAATGAGCTTTCACAATGCTTTGGAGTCCTCTCTAAATTATGTAAGCATTGACAACTGAAAACCTTCTCCAACTCGGGAGAGCTGTTTTTAGCCCTTTCTCAATTATCTTCACCTCCCTGAGAGGATACACGGTAAGAGAGGAGGCAACAAGATGAAACAGCAAGCATGGAGACCTCTGGTTAATAAGAAAATAAGACCTCCTCTATTAAGGAAGTTTAATAAAACTACAGACTAAATTAAGTATACATATCCACTCTGCCAGTGATGACTTTCACCTAGCCAGGCACTCATGCTCGCCTTACCTCAGACCATTACTCGGCGTAAGCTCTATTATCAATCACCCTCTCCAACATCACCAAGCAGAAGGCAGGCTGGCCCCACCATGCCATCTGTACACACACCTGCTCTCAGCAACAGTGGCTGCTCAGGGTCTGCCAGCCTAGAGATGCCCAGGCCCAGAGGGCACCACTGTGAATTCATATTTTCCGCAGGAACTAGTCCAAAGATTTGGGAAGAAAAGCTGGAAAGAGCCAAAGGCAAGAGACAGGACAATGAATGGCAGTTTACAAATGGCAGCCACATCATCTCCGGCGGGGTGTTGGTGGGGTCGTGGTCATAAAGTGTTTACCTATTCATAGTCCCTAAGACCTTCAAAGTCATTATTGCCTATTAGCTGTGATAATACCTGCTTTTCTGAAAATCTACCAAAATAGTATTGTTGCATGCAGTACATGTTTCATTTTAAAAGTATATTCACCACCATATATGAGCAAAATAATTAGCATATCAGAATCTTAATTTTTGTTTTTCATTTTTACAGTAATACAGTCCTAAGCAGTCAGTAGTGGTACATAAGAATATTACTCAATGAACTCACATGACATCTGTAAAATCCACTCTCAAGATCTGAAAGTTATATTCATTTTTTATCAGTTTTTATGAACATGGTTAAGCAGTCTTAACTTCCACAGTTCCCTTATAGCAAATTCTTAATATACAAGAAACTCATATAAGTATACCTGAAAAACATGAAGTCTATAATAAAGACAATATAAATAGTAGGCCGGGCGCGGTGGCTCAAGCCTGTAATCCCAGCACTTTGGGAGGCCGAGACGGGCGGATCACGAGGTCAGGAGATCGAGACCATCCTGGCTAACACGGTGAAACCCCGTCTCTACTAAAAAATACAAAAACTTAGCCGGGCGAGGTGGCGGTCGCCTGTAGTCCCAGCTACTCGGGAGGCTGAGGCAGGAGAATGGCATGAACCCGGGAGGCGGAGTTTGCAGTGAGCTGAGATCCGGCCACAGCACTCCAGCCTGGGCAGCAGAGCGAGATTTTGTCTCAAAAATATATATATATATATATATATATAGTAAATAATCAAAAAAAATCTATTTTGTTTATAATCAAAGAATATATATTAAAACCATGAGCTATCATCCCAATCTCCATTAAATTAGCAAAACTAAAATTGGAAATACTAAAAGCACAAGAGGCAGGGGTGTGTCTCCCTCATTCTCACACACTGCTGGTAGTAAGGCCAATGCATATCTCTTTTCTAGAGAACAATGTTGCAAAATATGTCTGGAGTTCATAAAATGTTCATTCTGTGACCCAAAATTCCACCTTCATGAACTAGATCTACATTTTTCAAAATGCAATACCAAAAAAGAAGGTAAAGACTTATGCCCAAAGATGTTCATTTATTTGACAGTTATAATACATTCATACTAGTGAGAAAAAATTGGATAAAATCTAAGTACTCAGCCAAAAAATATATACAACTTATAGTATATCCATAAAATGAAATATTACATAGCCATTTAAAAAATTATATCATTTAGCCAGGCGTGGTGGCTCAAGCCTGTAATCCCAGCATTTTGGGAGCCCGAGATGGGCGGATCATGAGGTCAGGAGATCGAGACCATCCTGGCTAACATGGTGAAACCCCGTCTCTACTAAAAAAATACAAAAAGCTAGCCGGGCGAGGTGGCGGGCGCCTGTAGTCCCAGCTACCCGGAGGCTGAGTCAGGAGAATGGCGTAAACCCGGAAGGCGGAGCTTGCAGTGAGCTGAGATCCGGCCACTGCACTCCAGCCTGGGCGACAGAGCGAGACTCCGTCTCAAAAAAAAAAAAAATTATATCATTTAATACATATGTGTTTTTTAAAAAGTAGGATACAAAAATATGTACAATATAATTTCATCGATGTAAAAGAGAATCCAATACAGAAAAAAGATTGTAAAGTCATATGCCAGCATGTTAACTATGGTAACCATTACATAAGGAGATACAAGTGACTTTTAAATTGTATTTTCCAAATGTTCTACAATGTGAAAGTTATTTTTCATAATTGGGAGGAAAAATGATTTTAAAAGTTCATGGATTAACAAACAATGAAATTTCAAAAAGTTAGCTATTCTCTAATACTAAGACCTTATACAATAAAAACAGAATTTCTTATCATTCAATTCTGAATGATTCTGAAATGTTCTTTTTGGGGAGAGGGGTAAATGGCACCCATTCATTGCAATTAAATACCTCTCTATTTTTTTGGTCCATTTTTCCATAAAGAAAATTAAAGCACAGACACATGAAATTTCTTTGAAAATCATCATTACAACATAAACCTTTAATAAGTAACAACCAGCAATAACAAAAACACCATTTACCTCTAGGTGGAAATTATGTATAATACTCATGAAATGAACATTATAGTTTTGCCCCTAAAAATGATTGTGGGGACTTCAGGTTTTCAGTTCAGCATCTGAGAAGCTTGGAAGTTGCTATTCCATCCTACCAACAAGTAAAAAAACTAAACAAACTAACAAATCAACTCTTCTTAGATACATAAGAGAATTGAGGTCACCAGGCAAATCACTGCCCCTAATATTGGAGACCACAACAGGCAGATACCAAAAATCACAATTTGCCTGAGCAGAAAACCACAAACAAACCTCCATGGGAACAAGTGTTAGGGTAGGAAAATCTAAACTGTAATTTATGTATTGCTGGAGGCTCAGTGTGGACAACTTTTAGAGTAAAGTTAAAAACTCCAGGATGACTCAGTCACTGGGGCCCCATTCTTGTGTGAATTTTTACCTCCAGGAGCTTGACCTGGTTCTCATAGTGAATACTGGAGAAAAATCCCCTCATGCTTCCAGTAGGGGAAAGGTAAAAGAAACTATATGGAAACTCACCAGAGTACTCTGTTCTTAAAGTCTGCTCTCAGGAAAAACTAGTTAATTACAGCCTAACCTGCTGGGGTTTCACCGGAGCCTAAATGACCTGTGTGAAAACAAATGCCCAACTCCAGTCAAGTCTAGCCTTCTAGTCCCTCCTGAAGGGGAGAGGACTAAGAAGCACTTGTGAGGGTCACAGTAATCACAGGCTTACTAAAGGACTGAGACCTAATCAGTGGATTACAGAACACTACCCCTTCCCCCACACCTTACTACCACATCACTGAAGGCCTATTTATCCTGCTTCTCAGTACTCTGTGTCTGTATATCAAGAAAAAAGTACAAGTGTACTAAAAGCATCAAAGACAATTTGAAGAGACAGCAAGCATCAGAACCAGACTCGGATATGGTAGAATGCTGGAATTATCAGACAAGGAATTTAAAACAACAATGATTAACATGCTATGGGTGCCAATGGAAAAAATGGACAGCATGTAAGAAAAGAAGAGCGATGTAAGCAGACAAAAAGAAATTCTAAAACAGAACAAAAAACGAGAGAAATCAAAAACACTAACGTAAATGAAGAATGACTTAGACAAGCTTATTGGTAGACCAGACATGGCTGAGCAAAGACTCTATCTGAGCTTGAAGATATCACAATAGAAGTGTACACAACTGAAAAGCACAAAGAAAAAAGACTAAAAACAAAAACCAAAAAAAACTCTGAACAGCATATCCAAGAATAATAAGATGATTACAACAGGTGTAACATACATGTGACAGGAATACCAGAAGGGGAAGTAGAAGATAAAGGAACAGCAGAAATAAACAGAACAGTAATCACTGAAAATTTCCCTAACTGTATGCCACATACCAATCAAAAGATTCAGGAGACTGTGAATGCCAAGCAGGATAAAAACTAAGAAAACTATACCTATGCATGACATACTCAAACTACAGAAAGTCAAAGATAAAGATAAAAATCCTGAAAGAAGCCAGAGGTGGCGGTGGGGGCAGTGGAAATAACCCTTAGCTAGAGAGAAGCAAATGTAAGAATTACATTTGACTTCTGCTAGAAACCATGCAAGCAAGTGGTAAAGTAAAATAAAGTGTTGATAGAAAAAAAGAAAAAACAGCATAGAATTCTGTAACCAGCAAAATCTTCTTCAAAAGTGAAGGAAAAATACTTTCTCAAACAAACAAAAATTGAGAGATTTTGTTGCCCGTAGATCTACCTTGCACGAAATTTAAAAAAAAAAAAAATCCTTTACACAGGATAAAAATGATGTAGGTCAGAAATTTCAATCTAGCTAAAGAAGCAGGGCAAGGTGGTTCATGCCTGTAATCCTAGCACTATGGTAGGCAGAGGTAGACAGATCACTAGAGCCCAGGAGTTCAAGACCAGCCTGGGCAACATGGCAAAATCCCCTCTCTACCAAAAATATAAAAATTAGCTGCATGTGGTGGTGAGTGCCTACAGTCCCAGTTACTTAGGAAGATCACCCACGCCCAGGAGGTCAAGGCTGCAGTGAGCTGTGATCACACCATGCATTCCAGCCTGAGTGACAGAGTGAGATCCCACCTCAAAAAACAAAATAAAATAAAATATAAAAAACAAAGAAAAGAAAAAAAGATTGATAAAAGACTAAAAGTAAAATAATTTTTTTTAATGTTCTTATCCCTGATTGATCTAACAAATCACAAATTTCATAACCCAGAAGAAACGAACCAAATCTTGAAAAACAATCTACAAAACTCATTTAAGAAGAAAAAGACAATGTGAATAGGCCTATATCTATGAAATAAATTGAATCAATAATTAGCAACATTCTAAAACAGAAAGCACCAGGCCCAAATTGGTTCACTGGTGAATGTTATATTTTTTTAAATTATGCCAATTTTCCATAACTTTTTCAGAAATTAGAATCAAGAGGAAATACTTCCTAACTCATTCAGAGGTCAGCATTATCCTAATACCAAAACGACACAAAGACAACACAAGAAAACTACTGAACAATATTTACCATGAACATAGACATAAAATCATCCAAAAAAATTAGAAAATCAAATATAACAATGTACAAAAAGAATTATATACCATGACTAAGTGGGATTTACCTCTGATACGCAAGGCTGGTTCAACATTTGAAAATCAGTTAATGTAATTCATCACATCAACAGGCTAAAGAAGAAGAATCACATAATCATATCAATAGATGTTTCTGCATCTATTGATAGACACACTTGACAAAATCCAAAACCCATTCATGATAAAAGGTCTCAGTGAACTAGATATAGAGTAACTTCCTCGCCTAGATAAAAAATTACAAAAACCTATAGCTAACATCATACTTAATGGTGAGAAACTCAAAGCTTTCCCACTAAAATCAGAAACAAAGGCAAAAATGTCCCCTCACCGCTCCTTTTCAGTATCATACTGGATGTCATGGTTCAGTGGCCCCCAACCTTTTTGGCACCAGGGACCAGTTTCTGGGAAGATAATTTTTCCACAGACTGGGTGAGAGATGGTTTCAGGGTGATTCAAGTGCATTACATTTATTGTGCACTTTATTTCTATTATTACATTGTAATAGAGAATGAAATAATTACACAACTCAACATAATATAAAATCAGTGCATGCCCTCAGCTTGTTTTCTTGCAACTACAAGGTCCCATCTAGGGGTGATGGGAGACAGTGACAGATCATCAGGCAACCTGGATCCCCCATATGCACAGTTCCCAACAGGGTAGGCAACCTGGATCCCTCGCATGCACAGTTCCCAACAGGGTTCGTGCTCCTGTGAGAATCTAATGCTGCCGCTGATCTGACAGGAGGCAGAGCTCAGGTGGTAATGCAAGCAAGGGGGAGCGGCTGTAAACACAGATAAAGCTTCCTTAACTCACCCACCGCTCACCTCCTGCTGTGCAACCTGGTTCCTAACAGGCCAGGGACCAGTACCAGTTCATGGCCCACAGGTTGGGGACCCCTGTCCTAGTTAATACAAGACAAGAAAAAGAAATAGTAGGTATACTGATTGGGAAGGAAGAAACAAAACCGTCTTTGTTCGCAGATGAAATAACTGCGTAAAACACTCAAAAGTATTGGCAAAAAAAACCTTCTTAAAACAAGTTATTTTAGCAAGGTTTTAGGATACAAAATTAATATATAAGAGTCAACTGCTTTTCCAAATACCAGCAATGAACAAGAGAAATTTGAAATTTACAACAATATCATTTACATTAGCACCTCCCAAAATGAAGGGGTAATCCTAACAAAATAGGTACACAATCTATAGAAAATAAACTACAAGAGCCAGGCATGATGGCTCACGCTGTAATCCTAGAACTTTGGGAGACCAAGGCAAGAGGATCACTTGAACCCAAAAGTTCAAGAGCAGACTGAGCAATATAGGGAGACCCCATCTCTACAAAAACATCTTAAGAACTAGCAGGGTGTGACGGTGTGTGCCTGTGGTTCCACCAAAAATAAAATAAAAATAAAAAAAATAAAAACTAAAAAAGCTCTAATGAATGAAACCAAAGAACTAAATAAATGAAGAGATATCCCACGTTTAGGATAGGAAGTCTCAATATTGTAAAAATGTCAGTTCTTTCCAACTTGATCTATAGATTCAATGCAATCCCTATCAAAATCCCTGCAAGTTATTTTGTGGATATCAACAAAGCGATTAGAAAGTTTATATGACAAGGGCAAAGACCTACAATAGCCAACATAACATTGAAAGAGAAGAATAAAGTCAAAAGGATGACACCACTCAACTTTAAGGCTTTCTGCAAAGGAACAATAATCAAGACAATGTACTACTGATGAAAGAACAGACAAACAGATCAATGGAACAGAACAAAGAGGCCAGAAATAGACCCACAAAAATACAATCAACTGATCTTTGACAAAGGAGCAAAAGCAATATGATGGTACAAAGACTGTCTTTTCAAAAAATGTTGGTGGATCAACTGGACATCCACATGCTAAAAAAACAAATCTAAACACAGACCTTACATTCTTGACAAAAATTAGATCAAAATGGCTCAGACCTCAATGTAAAACACAAAACTATAGAACTCCTGGGAGATAACGCAGGAGAAAATCTAGACGCCTTTAGGTTTGACAATGACTTTTTAGATATTACACAAAAGGCATGCTCCATGAACACAAGAATCAATAAACTGGAGTTTATTAAAATTATAAAATTTTGCTCTGCAAAAGACATTGTCAAGAAAATAAAAAGCAATAAAGAAAATACTTGCAAAAGATATGTCTGATAAAGAACTATAATCCAAAATATACAAAGAAATATTAAAACTCAACAATAAGAAAACAATCTGATTAAAAAATAGGCTAAAGCCCTTGACAGACACCTCTCCAAAGAAGACATGCAAATGGTAAATAAGCATATAAAAATATGCTCCACATCACATGTCATCAGGAAAATGCATATTGAAGCAATGAGATACCACTACGCACCTCTTACAATGGCCAAATCCAGAACACTGCTAACACCAAATGTTGGCAAGGATGCGGAGCAACAGGAACTCTCATTCATTGTAGGTATAAATGCAAAATGATACAGTCACTTGGAAGACAGTTTGACAGAATCTGAACATACTCTGAAACTAAACATATCTTACCAAAAGATCTAGCGATTACCTTCCTTTTCCCCTCCCAGAAGAGCTGAAACCTTATGTCCATATAAAAACTGCACACAATGTTTATAGCAACTTTATTCATTTTTTGTTGGTTTGAGACAGAGACTCACTCTGTCACCAAGGCTGGAGTGCAGTGGCGTGATCTCGGCTCACTGCAACCTCCATCTCCTGGACTCAAGTGATTCTCATGCCTCAGCCTCCTAAGTAGCTGGGAATACAGGCATGTGCCACCACACCCAGCTAATTTTTGTATTTTTAGTAGACACGGGGTTTTGCCACGTTGGCCAGGCTGGTCTCAAACTCTTGACCTCAGGAGATCCACCCACCCTGGCTTCCAAAAGTACCGGGATTACAGGCATGACCACCACACCTGGCCTAAAGCAGCTTTATTCATAATTGCCAAAACCTAGAAACAACCAAGACGTCCTTCAGTAAGTGAATGGATAAACTGTGGTATATCCTGACAATGAAATATTATTCAGCACTAAAAAATGGGCTATCAAGACACGAAAAGATATAGAGGAAACTTCAGTGCATATTACTAAGTGAAAGGAACCCATCCAAAAAAGCTACAAATTCTATGACTCCCACTATCTGGTATCTGGGGAAATATAAAACAGTGGAGACAATCAAAACATCAGTGGTTGCTAAGAGTTTGGAATGAATAAGCAGGGCAAAGATTTTAAGGGCAGTGAAATTACTCTGTATGATACAATAATGGTGGATACATGTCATTATTCATTTGTCAAAATCCATAGAAAATACCATACGAAAAGTGAACTTTAATGTAAACTACATTCTCTGGGTGATAATGATGTATCAACGTAGGTTCATCAATTGTAACAAATGTACCATTCTAATGGGGGATACTGATAATGGGAGAGGCTGCAGATATGTAGGGGCGGGGGATACACAGGATATCTCTGTACCTTCCTCTTAATTTTGCTGTGAACCTAAACCTGCTCTAAAAAATAAAATCTATTTATAAAATCACTGTGAGAGAAATAAAAGAATCATTTTATTAATTCTGATTTTGAAGAGGATAAGACACTATCAATAAGCAATTTTCTGCTAATGAATCTCTCAGTATAAGTAAAGCCAGGACTTTTAAACCAAATGCTGAATTACTCTGGTACTCTAATGGTTCTATATTAACACAATAAAAATAAGGATAAGAAGGCCGGGTGCGGTGGCTCAAGCCTGTAATCCCAGCACTCTGGGAGACCGAGATGGGCGGATCACGAGGTCAGGAGATCAAGGCCATCCTGGCTAACACAGTGAAACCCTGTCTCTACTAAAAAATACAAAAAACTAGCCGGGCGAGGTGGCGAGCGCCTGTAGTCCCAGCTACTCGGGAGGCTGAGGCAGGAGAATGGCGTAAACCCGGGAGGCGGAGCTTGCAGTGAGCTGACATCCGGCCACTGCACTCCAGCCTGGGCGACAGGGCGAGACTCCGTCTCAAAAAATAAAAAATAAAAAAAAATAATAAGGATAAGAAATAAAATAGCTATATTCCAAAAACGTGGTTACTTTTTAACATCATCTGAATATTTAAGAAGATAAATAGGAGCAGGAATGACTCAGGTTTTAAAATGAACTGTGTAACTTCCTAGCTATATAAACATGGGGGCAAGATACTTAACTCCTCTAAATTTGCTTCCTAAATTCCAATGGGATTAAACTAGACAAAGTATATAAAAGTACCTAACACATTGCTCAGTAAAAGATAAGACAGGCACAGTGTGTGCACCTGTAGTTCCAGCTACTCAGAAGGCTGAGGCTGGAGGACTTCTTGAGCCCAGGAGTTGAAGGCTACAGTGTGCTATGCTTGCACCTGTGAAAGTCACCACACTCCTACCTAGGCAACATAGCAAGACCCTGTCTCAAAAAAAAAAAAAAAAAAAAAAAAAAAAAAAAAAAAAAAAAAAAAAAAAAAAAAAAAAATAAAAAAAAAGATTTAAATCAATTCAGTAAGCATCTGAGAGGTTATGTTACTAAGCACTAGTCATACTGAAATTAAAGAGCTCACAGTTTTCAGGAGGGAAAACACAAGCCAACTAAAACTTATAATGCAGTCTAATAGAATAACACATCTATGGTAAGTCTCAGATGCTTTAAAGGAATTCAAGCTGGGAAATCTAACTTAGGCTGTGATATGATTTGACTCTGTGTCCCCACCAAAATCTCATGTCAAATTGTAGTTCCCATTGTTGGAGGAGGGGCCTGGCAGGAGGTGTTCAAATCATGGGGGGCAGACATCCCCCTTGCTGTTCTCCTGATAGAGTTCTCACAAGATCTCACTGTTTAACAGTGTGTAGCAACTCCCACCTCCTCCTGCTCTGCCATGTGAAGATTATGCCTGCTTCCCCTTCAGCTTCTGCCCTCATTGTAAGTTTCCTGAGGCCTCCCCAGCCTTGCTTCCTGTAAGAGCTGTGGAACTGTGGGTCAATTAAACCTTGTTTCACCATAAATTACCCAGACCCGGGTATGTCTTTATAGCAGTGTGAGAACAGACTAATACAGGCTGGTGTTTAGGGAAGACTGCAAGAGGGAAGTGCTGTTAGATAATAAAAGATATTTGAATAAATGTCATCTAGGCAGAGAAGGAACGGCAGATCAGATAAGTACAGACTATTACAGCTAGAACCCGGGTTTCTTGAGGGAGATGGCCTGTGTTATTGTCTGAATGCTTGTGTCCCCCCAGATTTCATATGCTGAAATATAATCACCAATGTGGTATTAGGACACGGAGCCCCTGCGAGGTGATTAGGTCATGAGGGTGGGACACTCATGAATGAGATAGTGCCCTTATAAATGAGACCACATAAAGCTAACTGCCTTGCCCCTTCCACTGTGTGAGGATACAGCTATAACGTGCCATCTATGAACCATCAAGTGAGTTCTCACTAGACATCAAATCTGCTGGCGTCTTATTCTTGGAATTCCCAGCCTCCAGCACTGTAAGAAATACATTTCTGTTGTTTATAACCCACCCGCTCTATGGTATTTTGTACCAGCAGTTGAGCAAACTAAGACAGTCTGTAATGTCATGAGAAAGGAGGCAGGATCGATACTATCATGAGCTCCACCAGGCCTTTCATGCGCCCATCTCTCCCTCCTAGAGTGAACTGAAAATGGAGGAAAACTGGAACCCAGAAGACAAGCGCTTTCCTGCTGCCATCACTTTGCAATTCCCCTCCAAGACCATCTACTAACACTATAGCAGCTGATAAAGGACAGCTATTACAGAGTCTAGTTATGTCACCCAAGGCAAGGCAAACAAGGCTGGACTGGGCGCTAAGAATAAGTAAACTGATAACTGTCACGCTGTCTTTCCTATCAAATAATGAGATGAGAACTCTGCTTTTATACCTGCCCCCTAACACAATGTCTGGTACAAAGTAGTAATTCAATAAATTTGTGAAACATGCTAAAATGGAAAAAACACAAAATGTAGGCTCAGCCAAGACAGTGGTTGAAGCTAGCCTGGGCACAAGTGGGTGACAGTGCTAGGATAAAAACAAGCAACAGGAAAGAACCAGATTTCCCAAAGGTCAAGCACACATATGACTGTTACTGCCTAGAAACATTTTAGACTCCAGTTTACGCTTAGGAGTTGTTAGAATAACCTTCTACAACGTTCTTTATAGGGAATCACCTACAGAATGAGGCCATCTTTTAAAATAATTGTAAATGCATTCGCAACAGTGAAACAACTAGGATAAAGTGGGCCAACAGGGAAGAGGCTTAAGCTAAATATCTCCAAGTAACACAACAGATGAAACTGAAACTGGGTATCCTTCCCCAGCTGTTTTTTCATTGTTCACATATACTGATTATTCATTTAAGGCATTAAATGCCTTAGTATCTTTGGTGCCAATAAGTGTTATTTTCCTCTTCTCAAAGTCACATCCTGATGTCAGAAAACTTTGATGATAAAAACAAGCTGCCTCCTTATGGGCTAGCAAACAAGAAACAGGTTTAAGTTTTGCCCTGTTACAAATTCCTTGCCTTGCTGAACAGAAGCATCATTGTTAGATTATATTTTTCAATATTTCTTAAGACTCAAGGTATGACCCGAAAGTGCCCTATCGTGCCAGGTTTCTATATAAAGCTACATGCAGAAAGCAAAAGTTTTCCTTCAGTCAGAATGAAGCACTTTCAAGAGAATCACAGACAGAGACAGAGGGAGATAACATTCAGTATTAATAAAGTCTTGCTTATAGAAAGAACAATTCCAGACAAGTGACAATCTGTCCTAGTTTCAACCATCCTTAAAAAGGATCAGTCCTAGAATAGCAATGGTTTGAGAACCAAATGTAAGGAATCAAACATTGCTAACAGTGCTCTATTGTCAGGAAATTCTTCTTTAGTTTTCCTTCCTTTACTAACTATGTGTAAGAAATTTCAAATATAATGTCATAAGTTTAAAAACACCTATATAAAATTCTAAATAAAAATTATTTTAAAACTCAACAAAATTAGGCTGGGCATGGTGGCTCACGCCTGTAATCCGAGCACTTTCGGAGGCTGAAGCATGCAGATCACTTGAGCCCAGGAGTTCGAGACCAGCCTGGCGAACATGGCGAAACCCCATCTCTACTAAAAGCACAAAAATCAGCCAGGCATGGTGGTGGGCACCTGTAATCTCAGCTACTCAGGAGGCTCAGGCACAAGAAACACTTGACCTGGGAGGTGGAGGTTGTAGTAAGCTAAGATTACACCACTACACTCCAACCTGGGCTGTTGATCAAGAGCCTGTCTCAGAAAAAAATAAAAATTAAAAAAATTAAAAGTCAAAGAGAAAGTGATGGAATTAGAAAGCGAAAAAGAAAAAATAACATTGCTAAAACTAGAGTCCCAGCAAAAAAACTTTAAAAATAAATAAAAATAAATAGAAACAATATTTAACGAAACTTGAATCTGCATATTAAAAGGGTCAACCAGTACCTGGGAGAATTTACCTAGAAGTCAACTCCAAGACACATCCTAGTAAATTCTTAAGACTTCAAAAACAAAGAAAAAGTGTCCAAGGCCACTAGGCATAAAAGATAAAATAATGAATGAAAGCAAATAAATTCAACTGGCCTCAGAGTTGTCTAAAACAAAATATAATGCAACAATGGAAAAGCATTTTTTTAGAAATCAATAAGAAAGTACGAATAATGAACTTTAAAAACAACCAAGGTATCCTTCAAGTTCCAAGGCTATGTGAAGAGTTTTTAACACATAAGAATCCATAATCCCTTCTTGAAGAATCTAAATAAACAGGATGAGCTTCATGCAACCAAGAGGGGTCTGGGGAAATTTCAGCAAAAGGACTGATAATGAGCTCATTCCTACATAACTGTAGATCCAAAACTAAAATAAAGGGGGGAATATTAAATGTCAAAAGCCAAAAATTAATGTACAAATGCTATGCATTGTAGCAATGCACAAAAGTAGGAAAAAAGTAGAAGGTCAATGTACAAATGTTATAATAAATAGAAATAATGCAGAAAAATGTGTAGGGTGAGAAAATGAGAGAGTAAAATACATTCTTTGGTTTGCAAAAGTCAGGAATAAAAGGATACTCTTGAACACTGACAAAGCAGATGGTAAATGCTTAAACAGGCAATGGAAACTGGGTACAGTGGCTCATGCCTATAATCCCAACACTTTGGGAGGCCAGGGCAGGAGAAGGGTTGCTTGAGGCCAGGAGTTTGAGACTGACCTTGGCAACATAGTGAGACCCTGTCTTTACAATCAATCAATTAATCAATCAATCAATCTAGCCATGTGTGGTGACACACTCCCATAGTCATAGATACTAGGGAGGCTGAGGTGGGAAGATCCCATGAGCCCAGGAGTTTCAGGTTACAATGAACTACAACCATGCCTCATGACACTGCACTCCAGACTAGGTATGAGGAAGACCCTGTCTCAAAAACAAAAACAAAAACATAAGCAATGAAACTATAGGCATTTAGAAGTCATAAATAAAAGTTAACCACTCAAAATATGCAACTTCCTAAATAACACTTTATTAATTTAAACAAAAAAACACATGTCACAGAGAAACATAGTAAATAAAAAATAATATATATAATTTTAAAACATCACAACAGAGCAGAGACCAAACAATGTAGTCACATCAAACAGTAAGTCCTCACTTAATGCCATCAATAGGTTCTTGGAAACCACAAGTTTAAGTGAAACAACTGTAGTATAAAGAAACAATTTTACCATAGGTTAATTGATATGAGCAAGAGTTAAGTTCCTACAACACACATACAGTAATTCATTTCAGTTAAAACTGTGTTTCCAAGAATCTATTCAGGACATTAAGTGAAGACTTACTGTAAAGAAGCTTAACTCACCTATTAAAAGAAAAAGATTTTAAATGTGGTTCACAAAGCAAGACCCAATTCTATTCCATATACCAGAAACATGCCTAAAGCTAAATAACTCAGCATGATTAAAATTAAAAAGAGACAAAGGAGTAACATACAAAGAATAATTCAAGCCAAAATTGATTAAACATGAAAAGAAAAGCAGTTTTGTTTTTTCCATGCCCAGCCCAGGAAGAACACTTTAGAGACACAATTGACGAAAAAAATATAACATCTATAGATACCTATGCACCAAATAACATAAAACCAAGTTGAGGCTGCAAGAAGAAATGCACTAACAATAACAGACCTATACATTCTCCATACAAGACTCAAGCAATTACAGTAGAAAGAAGACTTAAATAGAGTCAATAAACAAAAACAAAAAAAACAGATCTTATGTATCTAGATTCAGTGTTACTTCCTAACAACAGAAGAGAATACACCTTCTTTTCAAGCAGCCATTGAACATTCACAAAATGATAAATCACAAATAAAGTACATCAGGAAGCTCTTTAAAGCAGAAAAATTAAAAATAACTCTGATCACATTGCAATAAAATTAGGAATAAAAAAATTAAGCAGCTTTTGGATGAAAGGAGAAATAAAAACCTAAATTAGAAGATTTCTAAAAACTAGTGCTACTGAGCACACTATGCATCAGCATCTCTAGGATTTAAAACAGTAAAGAGAGAAAAATTCATATTACTAAAAACTTAGCAGCAAAAGTGCAAGAATAAAAGATAAATTAAAGACTTAGCACAATTAAAGGCCATGCACGGGGGCTCGCACCTGTAATCCCAGCACTTTGGGAGGCCAAGGTGGGCGGATCAACTGATGTCAGGAGTTTGCGACCAGCCTGGCCAACATGGGGAAACTCCGTCTCTACTAAAAATACAAAAATTACCCAGGTGTGGCGTGTGCCTGTAATCCCAGCTACTAGGGAGGCTGACGCAGGAGAATCGCTTGAATCTGGGAGGTGGAGGTAGCAGTGAGGCAAGATTGCGCCATTGCACTCCAGCCTGGGTGACAAGAATAAAACTCTATCTCAAAAAAAATAAAGACTTCGTTGAAAAATGAAAAAAGCGAAGTAAACAAACAAAACAAAACAAATTTAGCCAGGCATGATGGCTCACGCCTGTAATCCCAGCACTTTGGGAGGCTGAGGCAGGTGGATCACCTGAGGCCGGGAGTTCAAGACCACCCAGGTCAACATGGTGAAACCCCATCTCTACTAAAAATACAAAAATTAGCCAGGCGTGGTGGTCTGCGCCTGTAATCCCAGCTACTCAGGAGGCTGAGGCAGGTCAATTGCTTGAACCTGGGAGGCAGAGGTTGCAGTGAGCCAAAATCATGCCACTGTACTCCAGCTTGGGCGACAGAGCAAGACTCCATCTCACACACACACACAAAATTATCAATAAAAAACAAGGCATAAATAATCATAAAAACAGAAGAAATTGTTTTAAAGTCATAAGAGGTCACTTTTGCAGACTTCTATGCAAACATAAGTCATGTGTAACTTAATGATGGAGATTCCTTCCAAGAAATACGTCATTAGGCAATTTCATCATTCCTCAAGTGTACTTACACAAACCTAGATGGTATAACCTACTATATACCTAGGCCCTTATATATTGCAGACAATTGCTCCTAGGCTACAAACCCAGACAGGATGTTACTACACTAGATGCTGTGGACAACTGTAACACAATAGTAAGTATTTGTGTATCCAAACATAAAAAAGGTGCGATAAAAATACAGCATAAAAGACTTTTTATTTTATTTTATTTTATTTTATTCTGAGACAGAGTCTCGCTCTGTCCCCCAGGCTAGAGTGCAGTGGCGCAATCTCCGCTCACTGCAAGCTCCGCTTCCTGGGTTCGCGCCATTCTCCTGCCTCAGCCTCCCGAGTAGCTGGGACAGCA
>NW_012119598.1:21700778-21705890 GCF_000951035.1 Colobus angolensis palliatus | reverse complement strand
TCTCGATCTCCTGACCTTGTGATCCGCCCGTCTCGGCCTCCCAAAGTGCTGGGATTACAGGCTTGAGCCACCGCGCCCGGCCGAACATTTTTCTTAAGAATGAAGACACAAACACACACGTTAGCCTCGGTCTGCACAGGGTGGGGATCATCACTATCCCTGTCTTCCACCTCCACATCTTGCTCTACTAGAAGACCTTCAGGGGCAATAACACACTTGGAGCTGTGATTTCCTGTGGTAACAATGACTTCCTCTGGAATCCCTCCTGAAGGACCTGCCTGAGGCTGTTTTACAGTTAACTTTCTTTTTTTTAAATCAGTAGAAACAGTTCATTCTAAAATAATAATAAAAGTTTAGCATATTAAGTGCATAAACCAGTAAAATAGTCATTTATTATCATCATCAAGTATTATATATGTACACGGCTGTACGTGCTATACTTTTATACAACTGGCAGCACAGTAGGTTTGTTTATACCAGCATCACCAGAAACACTTGAGTAATGCCTTATGTGACAACATTACAATTGATATGATATAACCAGGTGATAAAAATTTTTCAGCTCCATTATAATCTTATGAAACCACCATCACATATGCAGTCCATCACGGACTGAAAATGCAAAGCATGACTGTAAATTTAAAACCAAGATGATATGGATAATTTCATACAGAAATACAGATTGCCAAAACTGCCCCAATTAGAGACAGAAAGCTTAAACAGACCAATTTCTAAAGAACATATACAGAAATTTATATAGGAACCATCCCACAAAAAAAGCAAACGGACCAGATGTGTTCTCAGGGAAATTCTAAGTCTTCAAAAACCAGATACTTCCAATTATCTGTAAATTGTTCCAGAGTGCTGAAAATGAATAAAAATGTTCTAATTCTTTATATGAAGCAAGTATAACACTGATGCCCAAAGTAGAAAAAGACAGTTCAAAAAAATATAACTACAGACAAATATCACAAATGGACCTCAATGATAATATTTTATTGAGTATTTTTTGCCAAGAATACAACACATTTTTTAAAAAATGTACCATATGAAATTTACTCCAGAAACACAAGGTAAATTCAATATCAGAAAATCTACTAACACTCTATGTCATATTAATAGATCTAAGAGGAAAAATAATCATTCCATCAATCTTCTGAAATCCTTTCAACAAAACTCCCCACCCACACCTGATAAAACTCTAAGAGAAGTCCTAATCAGAGCAATTAGGCAATAGTAAGAAATAAAGAGAAACCAAATTGGAAAGGAGGAAGTCGAACTGTCCGTGTTTGCAGATGACATGATCTTATATTTAGAAAAACCTAAAGACCCCACCAAGAAACTGTTAAAATTGATAAACAAATTCAGTAAAGTTGTAGGAGACAAAATCAACATATAAAAATCGGTGCTTTTCTATAAACCAATTGAAAATAATCTAATTAAAAAATCAAGAAAGAGTAACATTTATAACAGCTACAAAAATATAAAATACCTAGGAATAAACTTAAGCAAAGAGATGAAAGATCTCTACAATGAAAGCTATAAAACTCTGATGAAAGACACACACACACACACACACAAAGGAAAAATACTGCATGCTCGTGGATTGGAATAATTAATGTTCTTTAAAATGATCTACAGATTCAAGGTAATCCCTATCAAAATACCAATGACATTCCTCAAAGAAATAAAAAAAAAAAAACGTAAAATTTGTATAGAACCACAAAAGGCCCAAGTAGCCAAAGTAATCCTCAGCAAAAAGAATAAAGCTAAGGGCATCATGCTACCTGACTTCAAAATATACTACAAAACTATAGTAACAAAAACAGACGTAAACCAATGAAACAGAATAAAGAACCCAGAAATAAAACCATTCAGTTATAGCCAACTGATTTCAACAAAGTTGCCAAGAACATACATTGGAGAAAGGGGAGTTTCTTCAATAAATGGTGCTGGGAAAACAAGGTATCTACATTCAGAAGAATGAAACTAGAGTCCCATCTTTCACCATATAAAAATCAATTCAAAATGGGTTAAAAATGTAGATGTAAAAACAGAAACTATGAAAATACTAGAAGAAAACACAGGGGAAATGTCTCAGACATTAGTCTGGGCAAAGATTTCTTGGGTAAGATCTCAAAAGGACTGGCAACAAAAGCAAGAATAGACAAATGAGATTACACCAAACTAGAAGGCTTCTGCACAGAAAAGGAAATAATCAAGAGAGTAAAGCGACAACCTACAGAATTCAACGAGAAATTAAAATCCAGAATATATAAGGAACTGAAACAAACTGGTCAGGCACAGTGGCTCATGCCCACAGCAGTTTGGGAGGCCGAGGTGGGCAGATCACTTGAGGTCAGGAGTTTGAGACCAGCATGGCCAACACGATGAAACCCTGTCTCTACTAAAAATACAAAAATAAGCTGGGCATAGCGGCGCACACCTGTAATCCCAGCTACTCGAGAAGCTGAGGCAGGAGAATCACTTGAACTCGGGAATCAGAGGTTCCAGTGAGCCAAGATTGTGCCACTGCACTCCCGCCTGGGCAACAGAGTGAGACTCCGTCTCAAAAATACAACTGGGTGTTGGGGCGGGGGGCGCTCAAACAATTCAACAGCAAAAAAAAAAAAAATCTGATTAAAATATGGGCAAATGAATAGACACTCCTGAAAAGAAGACATACAAGTGGCCAACAGGTATATAAAAAAAGTTCAACCTCACCAGTTATCAGGGAACTATAAATCAAAGCCACAATGAGATATCATCTCATCCCAGTTAAAATAGCTATCATAAAAAAAGATTTTAAAAAAAGATGTCGGTGCAGATGCAGAGAAAGGGAAATTCTTCCACACTGTTGGTGGAATGTAAAATAGTACAGACAGTATAGAAGATAAAAAAAAAAAAAAAACTAAAAATAGAAATATGATATGGTACAGCAATTCCACTCTGGGGTCCATATTCCAAGGAAAGGAAATCAGATGTTGAAGTATTATCTGTACTCCCATGTTCACTGCAGCATTGTTTTCTATAACCAAGATATGGAATTAACTGAAGTATTCATCAACAAATAAATGGATTTTTAAACTGTGGTATATATTCACAAAGGAAACTTATTCAGTCACTTAAAAAATGAAATCCTGTCATTTGTGGCAACATGGATGAGTATGGAGAACATTATGTTAAGTGAAATAATCCAGGTACAGAAAGACAAATGCTACATCTTCTCACTCATGTGTGAGAGCTAAATAAGTTGATCTAATGGAAGAAGAGTAGAATCATGGTTATCAGAGGCTAGGAAGAAGCAGGGGAAAAGAAGATAGAAAGGGGCTGTAGAGTTAGACAGGAGGAGTAAGTTCTAGTGTTCTGGAGGAATAAGTTCTAGTGTTCTACAGCACAGTAGGGTGACCACAGCTAACACTA
The DNA here is from genome assembly GCF_000951035.1 of Colobus angolensis palliatus. Taxonomy (NCBI): domain Eukaryota; kingdom Metazoa; phylum Chordata; class Mammalia; order Primates; family Cercopithecidae; genus Colobus; species Colobus angolensis. The sequence goes on along the minus strand of NW_012119598.1, from coordinate 21,702,467 downwards.
ATCTATTGTATGTTTAAAAATAGCTAGTGGAGAGGATTTTTTTTAATATTCCTAACACAAAGAAATGATGTTTGAGGTGATGAATATACTAATTACCCTGATTTGATCATTACACACTGTATGCATGTACTAAAATATCTATATGTACTCCATAAATATGTATGGATATTGTGTATCCATTTTTAAAAAAGAAAAACCTCTAAGAAAATAGAAATGCATGGATAGTTTCTTAACATGACAAAATAGATGTAGTGCAAAAGCCGGTATCTTACTTAATGGGAAATGTACTAAAGTCAATTCCACTAAGACAAGGAACAAGGCAAGATTATCCACTATCTCCACTACTGCCTAACACTGTAATTAGACAAAAGACAAACTGGACAAAAGAAACTGCTATTAGACAAAAGAAATAACAGAACAAGAATTTGAAAATGAAGAAAACTCTTATTTCCAGATGAAATGAGAGTACCATAGAAAATTCTAGGAAAACATGAATGATAAAAATTAACTCAAACTATAAAAAGTTCAGTAAGACAATATAAAATGAACATATAGAAATAATAGCCTTTATATAAACAAGCAATAACCAGTTAGAAATCAAAATGAGAGAGAAAACCTCTATGAAAGGCAGAAAAGAAAAAACATTTACAAAGGCAACAAAGAACATAAAACATAACAGAATAACTATAAGAAGACATCTGTATCCATCGTGCATTAGTCTGTTTTCACGCTGCTGATAAAGACATACCCAAGACTGGGCAATTTAAAAAAGAAAGAAGTTTATTGGACTTACAGTTCCATGTGGCTGGAGAGACCTCACAATCATGGTGGAAGGTAAGGAGTAAGTCACACCTTAAATGGATGGCGGCACGAAAAAAGAGAGCTTGTGTAGGGCAACTTCCGTTTTTTAAAACCATCAGATCTCATGAGACCCATGCACTATCATAAGAACAGCAGGGGAAAGACCCACCCCATGACTCAATCATCTCCCATTGGGTTCCTCCCGCAACACATGGGAATTATGGGAGTTACACAATCAGATTTGGGTGGGGACACAGAGCCAGGCCATATCACATGTGTTCTGTATCCATGGATTCAACCAACCGTAGATCAAAAATACTCAGGGGAAAAAACTGTGTCCATACTAAACATGTACAGATATTTTTTTAATTTTCATTATTCCCTAAACAATACACTAAAACAAGTATTATCTAGCATTTATACTATTAGGGATTACAAGTAATTCAGAGATGATTTAAAGTATACAGGAGAATATGCATAGGTTACGTGCAAGTACTACACCATTTAATATCAGGCACTTTGAGCAATGTCAGATTTTGGTATCTTCGGGGAATCCTGGAACCAATCCCCCACAGATCTGGAATGACATCTGTATATCCAAAGTCTACACTGGGAAAACATTAAGACACTGCTAAAGACACAAAAGTAGAGCTGAATAAATGTAAAGCCATCGTCTATTCTTACACAGAAGGACTTGACCCCATAAAACTCTCAGTTCTCCCTAAATTAATTTATTAAAAATTAATTTCCAGCCAGGTGCCTGTAATTCCAGCACTCTGGGAGGCCAAAGCAGGTGGATCACTTGAGGTCAGGAGTTCAAGACCAGCCTTGCCAACATGGTGAAACCCCATCTCCACTAAAAACACAAAAATTAGCTGGGCATGGTAG
>NW_012119598.1:21664169-21700018 GCF_000951035.1 Colobus angolensis palliatus | reverse complement strand
AGAAAGAAAGAAAGAAAGAAAGAAAGAAAGAAAGAAAGAAAGAAAGAAAGAAAGAAAGAGAGAGAGAGAGAAAGGACTAGCCCTAGCAGATATCAAATTATAATATAAATAAAACTACCTTTATAAACAGGGTAGATGGAATACAAATAAACAGAACTGTGGAGCAGAACAGAAAGCCCAAAATAGACCTATGTAAATTTGGAAATTCGATATGACAAAATGGCTTCCCAAAACACTGGTGTAAAGACTAAATTTTTAGTAAAGAGTGCTAGTACAAGCACCAGGTGTGGTGGTGTGTGTCTAGAGTCCCAGCTACTAGGGAGGCAAAGGCAGGAGAATCACATTGGTCCATGATCTCAAGGCTGTAATAAGCCATTATTGCACCTGTGAACAGCCACTGCAATCCAGCTTGAGCAATGTAACAAGACCCCATCACTAAAAAAATGTTTAGAGATTTAAAAAAAAAAAAAAAGAGCACTAGAACATTTCTAGAGATAAAAAGAGCTCTAGAACAATTAGGTTACACAAAGGAAAAAGGAGACTCATACTTCACACCATAGATAAGAATAAACTCCAAAAGGACTGGAGACATAAATGTCACTATGTAAGTGACAAGTACTAGAAAAAAAGTAAACGTCTCTTTAGCCTCATTTTACAGAAAGGTGATAACTTAGCCATGACTCAAAATCCAAAAGAACTTGAAAAAGATTCATAAATTTAATGGCAAAAGAATAAAATATTCTGTATAACAAAGTAAAAGGACAGCTGACAAAAGGGGAGAATATGCCTGTGACATATGTCACAGACCAATATAAAAACTGACACAAATTGAAAGACAATAGATAAACAATAAGAGACATGAATGACTGACAAAAGTATATCTAAATGGCCGAACTATAAAAGATGGTCAAACCCACTCACAATTACAGAAATGAAAAATGAAAACCCTGAAATACCATTTCTTCCCTATTGAATGGTGAAAATTATAAAGAATGACAACAATAAAATTCCATTTGAGGGGCTGCAGGGAAATATGCAATTTTCACACTTGGTGGTAAGGATATAAAGTGTTACAACCCTTTTGGAGGGTAACTAGGCAATATCTATAATTGTACCTACCTTTCAATCCAGCAGTCTGGACTCTAGAAATTCATCGTAAAGATATACCTCCAATAATATAAAAATCCATAAGCAAAAGTTCACTCACTGCCACACAGTTTGGAATTGCAAAATATCGGACAACCTCAACACCCACACATGGTAAAGTAGTTGAATAAACCACTATACACTCACTCCATGGAATACTATGCAGCCATAAATGACGAAGATCTCTATCAACCGATGCAGAGTTCCCAGGTTACATTACAAAAAGTAAAATAATATCTATAGTATGCTATCATTTAAGTAAAAATCGAGAGGAAATTTTAAAATTTCCATGGATTTCATACAGAGAATTCTGTATATTTATTCTATGACATTATGACCTACAGAATAAATAACCATGAGTCTACACTGACATAAATAATTGAATAAATAAACGGGGAATAAGAGACCACTCTTCCTTACAGTGAAATTCCAATTAACAAATGTAGAAGGCATGATCAAAATACAAAAATCACCACTGACTTCTGCCTGTTTATACAAAAAATAAATAAATGGAAGGAGAAGTCAGAAGCTAATGGGAGACAGATGGGCTCAAGATGGAAAGGATGGAGTAACGGGGATGGCAAAAAGGACGAGTGGGCAGTGATCATTCTCTGAGTAAACGATTTAATATCGTTCTTACTTTGAGGGCCATGCTCATATTTCACAAACTCAAAAAATTAAAACCATCCAGGAAGTGGGGAGAATCCACAATGGAATACAAGTGGTAACAAATTAATCTAATTGTATTACAAATCAATAACAGAATTTGATTTGAGTGGCAAAGTAAAGAATTAACTCAAGTAAATGTGACAAAAAGGACTAAACATAAATATTATATTTGTGTTAGCAAAATTTATTTTTCACAGAGATAGGTTAGTAATTTTGAAACCACTGTATATGATTAATAGGATTGAACAAATAATGTAAATATATTGTAGACTATGAGACTTTCTGTTTTTCCCTGTTAAAGAGCAGAGTTAACGTATAAGAAAAGGGAGATGCTAGAATGAAATCCTATGCAGTTGAAGTAGAATCAAAGGGAATAGTCTGACCTTGTGTTTTTTTAATACATATACAAATGAGTAGAAATAGTTATAGAGTTTGTATAAATATATACATTTCCTAAGTCTTAGTAGATATAAATCTACTAAGAGTGCCTGGAAGCAATGACATCCTAGTAGCAATGAGCATATCTAGTGCCCGGATTGTGGTTTCTTCACACCATTCACCAATGAAAGGAACCAGGGCTTCTAGAAGAAATGATTCAAACCAGGACTTGAGGCAAGGAAAGTACAAGATAAGCCTGAACTATTTTATGGTGCCAGGAAATAAGGAAGTGCTCAAAACAGAAGCATATTAAAAGGATACAGGAGCACTGGGTAACAGTGTGAATGGAGTTAATACTGCTGAACTCTGCACTTAAAAATTGTTAAGATGGGCAGAGGGAAAGTCAAACCTTGTACTATTCTCATTAGTGTGAGCTGAGTTCCATAGCTTGTCAATGAAATCCTCACTCAATAAGAAAACAAACAAAAAAAAAAAAAAAAAAGGAGCCAACCTGAAGACACTTCCATTAGCCAAGTCCAGAACAATATGGGTGATAATGATAGTTATGGATTATGCCTCAAAAAATAAAGAACCATGAAGCTACACTGATATAAATAATTGAATATGGCCAGGTATGGTGGCTCATGCCTGTAATCCCAGCACTTTGGGAGGCCGAGACAGGTGGATCGTGAGGTCAGGAGATCGAGACCATGCAAAAAATTAGCCGGGAGTGGTGGCGGGTGCCTGTAGTCCCAGCTGCTCGGGAGGCTGAGGCAGGAGAATGGCGTGAACCCGGGAGGCAGAGCTTGCAGTGAGCTGAGATGGCACCACTGCACTCCAGCCTGGGCGACAGAGCGAGACTCCATCTCAAAAAAAATAATAATAATAAATAAATAAATAATTGAATACATAAATAGAGAAAAGAGACTCATTCTGCAGCTCTTCTTTACACTCAAAAATTCAAATTAATAAGTGGAGAAGACATGATGGAAACAGAAAAATCACCACTTGATAATACAATTGTATTTATTGTTACAGGTAAGAATAACCAAGGGATGCCAAAATTATAATGGTGAGAGCATGATGAGAAATAGGATATGTGCACAGTACCAAAGAATCCCAAAATATCTATTAATTCCACCAGAGAAGACAGTAACTTTACAGTGGAGAAAACTGACAGCTACCACGTTAAATAAAGTTTACACCTGGTTACTAGATGTTAAGATACAGAGGTATATCAACATCCTGAATCTTCTTGGTATGACACACTGGTATTTATCAATCTCAAGTACAATATCCACCACTCCTATATTCTTGATAAAATGCATAGCATCTGAATCTAACCATGAGGAAATATCAAGCAAATGCAAACTGAGCAATGTTCTATAACACAACTGACAACTATTCTTAAACAGTGTCAAGGTCATAAAAGAAGAAGAAAAAATGAGGATCTGTCCCAGATTGGAGGTGACAGTGAATGACAACTAAATGCAATGGAGAATCCTAAATTGGATCCTGAACAAGAAAAAAGACAAAAAGGGAATTAAGTCTGTATCAATATTAATTCTCTGGTTTGATCACTGCATTATGGCTATGTAAAATATTTAAACATTAAAGGAAGCTGGGTGAAAGGTCCATGGGAAGTCTTTGCACTATTTTTGTAACTTTTCAGTAATTATGTCATTATTTCAAGATGCAAGGTAAAAACTGTTTACATACTCTACATAGTCAACAACTAAAGTTTCCAGTCAAAACATGTTTATAAGCTGGTGCAGCAGCACATGCCTGTAATCCCAGCTACTCAGGAGGCTGAGGCAGGAAGATGGCTTTAACCTAGGATTTCAAGGCTGCAGTATGCTATGGCTGAACCTGTAAATAAACACTGCACTCCAGTCTGGACAACATAGCGAGACTCCATCTTCAAAAATATAAATAAACACTTTAAAAATTATTTTAAGCAGTATTTATAATGTCAGTTACTACCAAAAAAATCAAGAGGTGACTGGTGAATAAAATTTCATGCACATAAACTGGAACACTAAAAAACCATAAATAAGAGAACAAATATTTTATGAATCTATCAAGAATGAGGAATCTTTTTATATATCCATATGGAATTATTCCAGGATCCACAACTGGAGGAAGGAAGGGAGGCAGCGAGGGAAGACAGAGAGAGAGAGGGAAAAATACAAAGGAAGAAGAGAGAAGAAGCAAAAGAGAGACAAAGGAGAAAGGGAGAAAGATATTTACATAGTCACTTGTACATACTATGGTAAAGGGCATAAGGTGGCTAACATCAGAGCTGTAATTAAGTTTCCATTGCACACCCTTTTGTTTTAAAATTTTAGCCATGAAAATCACATACACCAAAAAAGTAAAATAATATGGTAAAATATTAGCATTTGTCGAATCTGGGTAATGAGTATACGAAAACTCAGTGTACTATTTTTACAATTTTGCTATTAGTCTAAAATGATTAAAAATTTGCCCCAAAAACTACATAGAGGAAAGAAATTGTTCCTCTACACAGGGTGTTCAAAACCCAGGCAGCCCCCTTATGAAAGTAACTTTGTAACTTCACTGAAGACCCAGCCATCACATTGAACATGGCAGAAGAGAAAAAAAAAAGGAAAAAATACAAAGTACTTAGTGCCTAGGGTCTTTGATAATATCTTTGAGCAACTGAATTTAAAAAGTCGGAGCTGCCCTTCCTCAAGATTTCTTGTTACCTCAGATAGCAAAGTTTGCTTATTGTTGAGGGAAGGGGATGTAAAATAAGATGCAGAGACCCAAGATGGGTAGAGACTTGAAAAAGACCCAGGATTTTAAAAACTGAAGTACATTCGTACCCATTCAGGTATCACTGTCAACAAAGAAGCATTACCACACTTCCCTCACTGTATTATAATTATCTGGCTAAGACTCTGCCCTTTTTGCTAATCTGTCATCTCCTAAGAGCAGTGACTGCATCATTAATCTTTGAATTGCCAAAGCCTGTAACACGTAGTAGGCATTCAAGAAATATTTGTCAAATTAATGAACACTGACTCTCTTTAATATATCACATAAAAATGGCAGGCCAGATGTGGTGCAAACATCATTTACTTTGGAAAATCCTTAAGACTGCCATTCAGGACAAGTATATTTATTTCAAGGGCAGTGAAAACTGAATCAAATGCAATGGATATTTGCTGCCAAATGGAAGAGACATACCACACATATTTAACACAGTGGCCAGAGAACATAAACATTTGTTTTAGATAAAAGTTCCAAATCTATTATAGTAAAGAATGTTCAGTTAGTTAATGTCTGAAATGTGTCTCTTTTGACCAGCCCTGAAATGGAAAGATGAGGCAAATGGTACATGCTATTCCAGTGGTAAGATGATGCTAGAAGAGCTGAGTATTAACTAAAGAACTAGTTAAATCTTTAAACAGTGGCAAACAGAATCCAGACACTTCAAAAATGTCATCAGAGCATGCTTTCATGTATTTTGAAACAGTTCAATAAAAGGCAATGTCATCATAATCACTAATAAGTAAAAAAAAAAAAGGATTCTTTGGAATGCAGGGGCAGATCAGTCCTCAAGTTGCTTCTCAGCTGGGCAAATCTATGTAAGCAGATTCCAGGATCAGCTGCCGTACAATGTATTAATATGTGCCCATAAAGAAGAATCCCTAAGATGGCATAAGATGTGTTATAACACTTTTTGTATTATAAATAATTATGCAATAAATAACTGTATGTTCCTAACCTAGCAAACAGGTATTTAATGTCTGTAGGAGAGGGTCATAAAACACAGGATTGCTAAATCAAGGGGAAGATATATTTTTAATTTTTATACCTATCAAAAAACAACTTCCACAGAAGATTATAGCAATTCAAACTTCTACCAGAAATGTACCAGAGTAAACAACAGCTCCCCATAGTCTCAGGAGCACTGGGCCTACTGGGGAAAAAAATAAATAAATCTAGTGGGCAAAAACCAATATCTCACTTAGTCTGTATTTCCCTGGGCACTGGTAAGAATTAAAATCTTTCCATTTTTATTTGCACATCCTCTTCCATAAATTGCCTGTTTACGCCCTCTGGATATTTTCTAACTATGTTGTCTAATGTAAGGAGCTCTTTAATAGTATTTATTTAAACTTATAAACATAATGTCATATATACCTTCACATCCATATTCTCCTGTTTTTCTTTTATCTTGTTTTGTGTGCTTCAGGCCACACAGAAATTTTAATCGGTAAGTGGTTAAATCCAGATCTTTTTGGATATAATACTAACTGGAGGGTGCAACTGCCATTAAGTGGGCAGATGTCAGAGTTGCTAGATGTCTTCCGCTACACAGATCTATGCTGTACAGAGAATTCCATATGACCTGCGTGAGTTCTGAAAGCCCCACTTAACATGCCTATATGTAAAAAATATATGTATAATATCTCCTTAGAACCTATCTCCATTTTACATATAGTAGCTCCTGGAATAACCTTGTTTCATTCAACCGTTTCTTTATAACATTGCTGAGAGGAAAAAAAAAAAAAAACTCATCTCTCTACACATCATTTCAATTAAAGTTATAGTTTCCAAGAACTTATCATTGACATTAAGTGAGGACTTATTGTATTTCTTGTACAGTTTCAGGAATCCAACCGCTGTGAAAATGGAAGGAAGAACACACTTTGTTTTATTAAGTCCTTTGCAAGAGTCACCATCCATTCTGGAAAGACATGCATCACTAGATCACCAATGCTGTTCCTGGCATTTAAGCTGTTAAGGCTACATACATATCAGCTGCATTCATTACTCTCACTGTCACTGTAATTCTGTATACAGGCCATTTCGTTAGGTCTTCTAGTATATTTGTGCCTAAGCATTTGTATTTTGAAATATGTATTATATTAACAATTTTTTCCTTATATTAATTATATTCAGACCACTATGCTAATTGATTTGTTAATTATGTGTGTGCATAGATTATATTATTCACATTTTCACTTCAGTATAATAAAGGATATGTTGCAAAACACTTTTTATATAAGAGGATTACTGGGTCTGATAAGTTTTAAAGACACTGCCCCCAGGTCTATGGGAGAGCTAAGACTCTCCAGATTCTAGGTACTGGATTCTGCTCTCCATCAGCATAAGGAACATAGATAAGATCACTCCCCCAACTCCATCTATACAGCACAACTTCTGCCCAAGACCCAGCATCTCAGTTGCATACATGCTCCCCTCTAACACCAGGTACAAAGGCTCTCACAGTTGTTCAAAGTTATTTAGGCAGTGTGACAATGAGGGGATCGAAAATACATACTCAGGCCACCATTTGCCCTGGATCACTCTGAGTTTTAAATTCTAATTATGCTGTATACCCCTCAAGCCACCCATTACTGATTACCAAGTTGGTATATTGCAAATTTCTTGATATACAAGTATCTGAAATGACAAGTAAGAAAAAGCTTGCAGCCTAGATAAAAGATAACTGTTTTTAAATTTCTTAAATTTGCTCAATTAATACATTCTAGTTCTATTCTCTACTTTTTAAAATTACCTTTTAAAAAATTTACTTGATCAATGACATCGAATCCTTTGTTATTAAATTAAAATAGTAAAAACATCAAAACAGTTCATCAATGTTTCAACCATGGATGACTGAAATACTACAAAATATGTTGACTCAAACCATTTTCTCATTTGAAGTAAAACAAGTCTTTTCCTTCAGTAACTATCATAAAATATTGACAGGTACTTAAGGAAAGCACCAAATTAAACTTTTTAGTTTTGCCATAAACTTGCTTATCTGATTCCTCTTGTAATGGAAAGAAAATTTATGAGCTGGAAAGCAAATTGTTGGTTGGCACAAAGGATGAGCTGTTGACTTCTAAAACATATTGTTAAAGCGATCCTTGACATCCATTTTAATTTGTATTTTTCCCAAAACAGTTTCTATCACGTGATTCTGTCAGTTTCTTTCTTAATGTATCTACATTGAGCATGCGAGCACACACACACACACACAAAGAAACAGTAAAGAATGGGTCAGCAGAACCTAGTTATATCTGGGTAGTTCCGACAGTTTCTGTGTACAGAAACATAAAAAAGACACTACTGCAGAATGTGTATGTTGTATCCTGGAATGAGAATTTGACAGCCTTAACTTCCCTCTGATAATATCCAATGGCACCAACCTACAAAAAATCTCCAGCAAGTTTTGTAAGACTCTTCCCATTGGCTAGATTTTCACTTGTTACATCAAATTCTCCATTTTGTTTTCAAGTGAAATCTAAAACATTAAATTTCCATCTTAGTGAGAGGTGGTATTTTTCAGCTGTACCTAAAGTTTTTTAGAATTAAACAAAATATCATTTTCTAAATATCTAATTATAAAATGAATTTAACTGTCATTCAACCTGTTTTCCAATTGGTTAAGACCCTCTATGGTAATCATTATAAACTCCACTTTTGTTTTATGTCTAAATTAAAGTATCTAGGTTTTAAACCAGGCTTATTATTATTATATCACAGAAATGAATCTCAGAACAATGAAAAACATATTTTCCTTATAGATTCCATTTCAAATATGGTCACTGCAGGTCTTAAGAGCAGAAAATATGTGCAAGTCCCATTTTAAAAAAAATATGTGTGTCCAACAACTAAGCCATGAACTCCCAGCCTCTCTTATAAATAGAGGTAGTCCCGTGATATGACTCCACACAATGAGATGCAAGCATGGGTTTTGAGTGGGACTTCCTATAAAGCTCCTTTAAAGAAGGGACAGACTCAGCTGGCACATCCAGTTTGGTACTTCCACCTTTTTTGTGGGGGAAAGGGCATGTGATGGCCGGAGAGCAATAACCATTTGATACCAACAGGGAAAGACCTTTAAAACAACCAGCTTCACTCCTCACACCCGTAAATTGGTAAACCAAAGCCAGCAACTTCCTAACTGTGGACTTTGCAATATGTACGAAAAACAAATCCCCTAAGTCATGTAAGCCTCTGCTTTTTAGGTTTTCCATGACATGCAGATGACCTCAAGTTCCAAGTCCTAAAATCTAATAAGAAAGAGACATAGAAAAAGTTCCATGAAAATCCAGAGGAAGACATGAGATCTGACAGATGCAGAAGGTGGACGGGATGGGAAAGATAAACATACAAAGGAAGCATACATATGAGTTGGTTCATTCATTTGTTCAACTATTACTGTCAATCACTGTATAAGATGCTGGGATACAGATAAAAGATACAGTGGCTGCCCCTAAGGAACTCTGAAAATGGGTGCAGACAGATAAAAAAAAGACAGTGTTACTAATATGGGACAGCCACACACAGTGGTACTGCACTGTGTCTATGCACTCTTTCTAATACCCACAGAAGTGCCATCCTTTCGTCAAAGGTACAGTAGTGACCAGCCTCAGCCTTAGAGCTACAAAAACAGTAAAATATGTAAACACAGGGTACTTTGAGTAAGATTTAGATCCACAGCTGTTAGGTAAAAGTAAGTTGCATATTACCTGCCACTCCTATCCAATTGTCCAGGATCATAGCAATCTATCCCTTAATATAGTCTACAATCTAAATAACTTCATTAATGTGGCCCAGAGAATGACACCTAAGTGTAACCATAAATAAGAAATAAAAAGGGTTAATATTTAATACTTTGGTAGTCCTATGGGTGTAAAGAAAATGTGGTTTTTATTTCACTTATTATCAGTTATTAAACAATACTACTAACTAAAAATTACGAAAGATTATGTTTGTCACTCTTAGAGCAAACAATAAGGGAAGAAAAAAACAAGAGTCTTTTTTTCTCTGCTGTTATATAAACACACACACCAAGAATAAGTAGAATGTCTTTCAAACCAAAACAATAAGAAATCACTCTTGGCTGAAAGAACAGACTTAGATCATGTTGATTTCTTCTTTAATCCTACTAAAGCAAGTTTTTGCATGCTTTCTGGAGCCTCCACCTACAGAGTTGTTAGGACAACAGCCAACACATATATTAATTACGTAAGTATTTCAATGCTATCAGCCAGCTGTTGCCAGCACATAATACACTGCCCTCTTTCACTCACTCTCTTGCTTAAAATGGCAAAAACAAAGCAACTGTTGATGTAACATTAATCATAAAATATGCAAAATACTATTCTTCAAAAAGATTTTGGATATCTTGAAACTCAGTTTTGCATTTTAAAATGGCCTACCACCACTGAACTGCTTTTTCTGTTGCTGATTTGCAAATTAAGTTACTAATCTTTTAACTGTAAGTTTACAGTTTCATTTTGTCGGGTTTTTTTCTATATATATATATATAAAAACCAGGAACTAAACACTAAAATAGACTTTCTTTTGTATTTCCAATAAAATTGCTCACTGGCATACATCACATGACAATATTCTGTCTTTCCTCTCACTCATCTCCATGTTTTTCCAGAGTTAGAAGATAACTTGAAGCCTCTAACAGGAAATGGTCAGAAGTTGCTCTAAACACACATAACTCTCACCCCCTACTTTACAAAAAACTCTTCACCTATGTTTCTAGAAAGCTTGCTCCTCAAATACCATTGTCAGCTCCAAACAAGCTCATGGGGAAAAAATTACAAAATCCTAGCAACAACAGGAAATAGACTAAACAAAACTGTGACATAAGACTTGAATAAAATGAATTCACATATGATAGATAATAAGGCCTAATCCATGAACAAGAATTTATTTAGAGAAACTTGGCCTTCATCAAATCTTTCAATTCAATTCAATGAATAAATAACTCAATGCTGGTCATCAGGCACTGTTCTAGAGACCAACGATACCTCAGTCAATAACAGAGACAACATCACTGTCCTTTTAGATCTTTTTCACTCATCTTACAAAATCCTCTATCAAGCTAACCTTTCCAACACTACTACTTCTTACCCAACAACAACCAGTTGATTTTTTTTTTTGTTTTCAATTTTGGTGGTATATCTGGTGTATCTTGCTCACTCTCAAATCTGGACAATTTGATACTCAAATGTAAGACAAGTGTTCTGATATTAATGCAGTTACATTACTTATACAACTTATAACGCACTTAACTTAAATATATTAACGATGACGTGATGCAATGACAGCAGAATGATACTAAACCTTTTCCCAAAAAGAGGAAAAATCAGTTCAACCTAATTATATAAACATGTATTGAGTAATTATAATTGTGTGCCAAACTCAAGGCCAAACACTAACCAGGTTTTTATCCACCTTTCCTACTCTCTCACTCAAGACGGGATGCTTTAACTAATCTAATGGTCACAGTGCTAAAGGTGGCCTGGAGCTCATTCAGGATAGTGAGGAGCACAAGATCCCGCCAGCATGACCAGGTGACTACTCCAAGAAGGGAGTATTCTTACTCCTTTTACTACTTGCCTCAGAAATACAATATTAGAAATTAGAAATTAGGAAGTTAGAATGTTCTTTCCCCTTTTTACAAATACACAGCCTGTATCTGTCAAGGGACTCACTACAACCTTGGGAGAACATTCTCACAACCGTTGACAAATGGTCTTTGTCTATTAATGGTATCTGTTTCCCAGGACAAGGAAAATCATTACATAGTAGAGTCAGAAGGTCAAAGGCTTTATAAAAAGAATTTTTCTGAGGTCAATATCCTAATCTCAAAACTCACAATCTAGTAGCAAGCCAAATATGTAAACAAATAATAAAATGTACTATGCAACAATAGATGTTAATATGAGATAAAGAACTAGCATGGAACAGACCTCGGAGCTAAGAGGTGAGGTGAGGCTTAGAAGGGAGATGACCCCACAGGTGTTATCTCTGACATGAGTTCCAAAGATCAACTATTTAGCAAGGTGGGATTAATGTGGGATGGGTGGAGGTTGAGGGCACGCATTTGGGGAAAAGGGAGAGGATAGTCCAAGGAAGGGAAGAACATATGTAAATACATTATGTGCTTGGGAAATTTTCTAATGTCGGGGAGGAAGTAAAATTCTATAACCCAGTGGCAAGAAATGAGGTAGGAGAGGGAGGCATTGAACAAATTTTTTTAAAACCCCTTGTTACACTAAGAAATGATGTGCAATTCCTGATGACCACAATCAAAGAAGATGGGCACTACTAATGGAAATGCCAGCTGGAGAAAAGGTGAGGTAGATAAGAAGGAGGCCCTGACATGATGATTTGAGGCATCCATGGTCAAGGGCATCCAAATGGCGAAGTCAAGGAAGCAGTGGGATATACAAGGCTGGAACCTGTAAGGAGACATAAAGATCAAAGACAAAGATCTGGGAAAAATCAGCATACAGACAATATCTAAACAGTGGAAGCAGATGAGAAATGGTAGGAAAATGTAAATCCATATTAAGTATAGCACTGTTGGGAGAAAAAAAAATCTTATTAGATAATATCTAACCAATAATACTAATTAATTCGAACAGTCTAATATATTGAACTAACTTTCAATGTAAAAGGATACTTTTGGAGGGCAAGGATAGCTGAAAAAATGAGATTGTGACTGGGAAAAGCACACAATGATTCACTGAATCTGGCACTGACATTTTAAATAAGACGATGAAACTGATTCGAACTATAGTTATTTCATATAATTAGAAGAGTTAAAATTAAAATATCTAAGTTTAACAAAAAATCAACAAACTATAGTATTATTTAAAGTATAACTCAAATAACTTGCATTATCTAATTTATTTCTCACAAAAGGCCAAACCAAAACCCTGTGATTTTTACCTCCTAATGCCAAATTTTTTTAATTAAAAATTAATTTTGGAAGTCAGGCAAGGTGGCTCATGCCTGTAATCCCCAACACTTTGGGAGGCCAAGACAGGAGGATCACTTGATTGAGGTCAGGAGTTCAAGAGCACCTGAGCAACATAGCAAGACTTCATCTCTACTAAAAACAATAATAATAATAATAACAGATTGGCTAGGTGTGGTGGCGTGTGCCTGTAGTCCCAGCTACTCAGGAGGCTGAGGTGGTAGAATTGCTTTGGCCCGGGAGGATGAGGCTACATACAGTAAGCCATGATCATGCTACTGCACTCCAGCCTGGGCAACAGAACGAGATCCGGTCTCAAAAAATAAATAAAAGTGACTTTTAGAAGTTTAGTTAACAACAACAACAAAAAAAATTACTAGTGAATGTGGTTAACAAGAGAACTGGAAAGGGGTTTTTTTTTTAATTCTTTTAAACTGGATAATTACTAACTGAAAGGGCAACCACTTCTCTGTTCTTATGAAGTCAGCTTTCTTGAAAGCAATTTACTTTACAAGTTCAAGTTGAAATAATATTCTACTACCTCCCGCAACTTCAATTTTTGATGAAAAAGAACTCAAAAAATAAATCTACATAAAACAAAGAATATTTTCATAATAGGAATGACAATCCAATAATTTATGTTTTGCTCAACAGAATAGCATGTAAGGAGCTTTCCTATAGTGAAAAGATGTTATACAAAGTAGGTATCCTCTGTCTCAAACACACATTTTTTGTCTTTATCCAGTTCTGCTTTTATTTTCAATTATTGTTTCAAGTAATTACACTCAGATACCTAAGCCATCCCTTCAACATTACCATTTATTTCTACAGGCAAAGGCAGTTAAAACAAGTGACTCCTGTCTATCCACTATCAGTATGGCTAAACCACAGTGCCCATTTGGGTTAATAATGCACAAGGTCAAATAGAGGTTGACAGTCCATGATCAAAGCAAGCTGGCTATTCTTTCCATCATTTATATAGGACACACAAGATGTGTTTATTTTCACCAGCCTCTGAATGACCTCCTGTAGGTGGCATGGAAAAGATCCCACACTTTTATAAAGCATTAACCAAAGGAGTTTTCTGATGTGATATTATCATTAAGAGCAAATTTTATTTTTTGAAACTTTTGATCTTTTTCATTTACTCAAGAACCCCCCAAGTTAAAAGCTATATTGTCTAAATCAAAATGGTCTAATGGATAAAACAAAGCCAGGGCAACTGACAAATGCTCAAGAGGAAATAGTGTGCATCCAGTAGACTGCCACCATAACACAGGGGGCTTACTAGTGATTCTTTCTAAATTAGGAAGGGCAACAACATTTTAGATTTCTAAAGTGAAAAGGCAACCAATAAGTCACTCTTATCTCTATTTCTGCTACTTAAAATTCTTACTCTTTTATCAATCTGAATATCAATAATACAAACACTGTAAAACCTTGAAAAAAGTAAAGCCCCAAAACAAACGACAAAATAATTCAGTCCCTAACTGTCATGTCACAAATTCACAATTTCTGGATCTTAATCAATGAGACTGTATTAATCACATGAAAGACAGTAAATCCCTTAGAGTCATCTTTCTTTATTCCTGTCAAAACAAGGTGATCTTTTGTGTGGTGGCTCAAGAGAAACAAAATGATGTGATGCATAATTTAAAACAACTATTTAACACCAAGAAGTACTGAAGGAAAACCAAAGCAGATGATGGAAAGATGATGACACACAGGAATGAGTAGCAAAGTGAAGCAATCATTGGTAAAGAGCCCAGGTTAGAAAAAGACAGGTCCCACCCCACTGCCGTAAATCTTTACATTTGGGTATAAAGGATTGGGAGCAACAGAAGGAGAAGCAACATCTTATCAGGCAGTCTTTGAATCTACGCTTTACCTCACTCTCATGGAAAACTAAAGTGCATGCAAGAGATAGCAAAGGGAAAGGATGGAGCTGGAGGATGAGAAAAGGCACATGTGTAGCAAAGCTTAACATTTAACAATGTTACACTACCCATCTTTGTTGTTTTCTGTTAGGCAATGGTGACCACAACTGGGAAAATCTCTAAATAAAGCAAAATGCTTGACAAGAGTAATCCATCAGGGAAAGATTTCATATGTATATATGTCACCTCAATCTGATGTTTTCCCAATGTTAATTGTTATTGTACCTCTTACAGGATTGTATTTATTATGGAAAGAAATCAAACATTAGTTTAAGTGTTATCTTAATAAGAATTAGTTGTGATAATCAAAAGTCTTCAGGGCCATTAAAAATACTTAATCATATATAATATATTTTTAAATTTTCTTTCAATCAAGCAGAATAGTACATTAAAGTAACCTGTGCTTGCTACCACTAGCTTTGTAGTGTTTAAATGGTAAACTTTTCTTGTGTCATTTCTACTTAATAATTCAAACAGTATATCATTACTTTGAACCATATTCATAACACATATCTAACAAAACCCATTGACACAAGTTATATTTGAGTTTTTAAACTTTTAGAAACACTCTAGAACTATGTCCATTAATTACATTATAAAGTTGATAATCACAGAAACTATATTCTCTGGGTTCAGTACATACAGGATATCAGTAGCACTAGAGTATCTTTGTATCTTGTTTACCTTTCTATAGAGAAAAAATACATAATTTGGGACAATCACAGGCTTCTCATTTAAAAAAACAAAAAGCATTCTCTGAAAATGAATAGCATCTGGTGAATAACATTCTCTGCCTTAGTTTAATTCATCCTTCTTCTGCTCCTAAATGTGACCCTAATTCCCCTCTTCCATCCTCCCTTCCCTTACCTCTTGCCATCACTCAGGTAAGAACTCCTCTGCTCCTTCCACCATTTTGAATTAAAGATGCCATCACATTCAACTATCAACTCTATGCAAACAATATTAAATCTATTTCTAGTGTTGACCTCTTTGATATCTGCCTCAATTCTGCAACCACTTACTTGACATCTTTATCTAGGAAGCACAGTAATAAAATGGTTAAATGCACAGACTCTAGTCAGACTGCCTCGGTTAAAATCCCTCCTCTACCATTTATGAACTGAACAGCCTTAGAGACCTTCATCTGTAAAACAGATGCTGCTTCACCTATAAAACAGGAATATAAATGGAATCTACAACTCATTGATAGGCTGCAAGAATTAAGCTAGATAATATCTAATTCATCTAAAGCACTTAGAACACTGCCTGTCACATGGAAGACACTCAATAAAGTTCAAGTATATTCATCATCTTATTAAAATATTTATCTGTAACTTCAAATACAGCATGTTCAAAACCAAAACATGTCATCTCTTAATAACTCCCTTCCTAGAATTCCTCACTTCTTTCTAGCCAGAGTCCGTACAGCCATCTCAGACAATATGGAATGTGCAAAGCAGTGGTACCCCCAACATTTTTGGCACCAGGAACCGGCTTCATGGAAGGCAATTTTTCCACAGACCAGGGGTGGGAGGTATGGTTTCGGGGTGAAACTGTTCCACCTTGGGTCATCAAGCATTAGATTCTCATAAGGAGTGCACAACTTAGATCCCTCACATGCACAGTTCACAATAGGGTTTGTGCGCCTGTAAGAATCGAATGCTGCTGCTGATCTAATAGGAGACAGAGCTCAGGCAGTAATGCTTGCTCGCCTACCACTCACTTCCTGCTGTGCAGCTGGTTCCTAACAGGCCACAGACGAGTACAGGTCCACAGCCCAGGGGTTGGAGACCCCTGATATAAAGAATTCTTCCTTCTCAAGGCAATGTATTCCTTCCAATTCTGAACACCTCCACTCTTAGATGAGATCCTCTGTACCTGGACTATAACCACTCTGTCCTCACTGGACTCGTGATCTATACTCTTCCTTACACACAATCATCCTTCACACTGCTACTACAATTAACTCCCTGACCAAGGCAGCAAACACAGAAAATGAAAAAGTTTTTAATTTTACCATTTACAGTAGTGTAAAAATATAAAGTACATACTGTGCAGGCAAAAGAAGAAAGAGTAAGTTTATTTTGTTAATGGCACTGGAATAATTCAATATCTGCATTGGGAGAAAAAAGTCTAAAAGATGCACAAGAGCTATAGAAAGAAAAGAATCAATCCTTAAAAATCAGGATAGAACTGAGTTGGATAACTCAAAATTGTGAAGATTCATTTCTCCCCAAAATCATCTAAAGATTAAATGTAATCGCAAACGCACAACAGTATTCCTTGTTGAACTTAAAAACGGATACACTCTTAAAGAAGAACAGAAAGGTACTAGCACTATCAGATAGGTAGCCTTGATATAACTCTATACTACTTCTGACTGTATAGAACAAGAACCAGAATAAAGAAATATATCAAAGGAATGTAACAGAGGACCAAGAGCAGACTCAAACATCTATGGATGCTCAACATATGAGAGGGTGAGTAATGCACAGATAAAAGGAGAAAGAACAGAACTTAAAATAAATAAATAAATGATACTGAAAACAATTGGTTATCTACAGAGAAAAACATAAAATAAAATTGGACCCCTTCTGGTACCATAACAAAAAATAATAACAATCAACTCCAGATGAATCATAGACCTAAATGTAAAAGGTAAAAACCATGAAACTTTTAAACGAAAATATAGGAGAATATCTTAATAGCTTCAGAGTAAGAAAAGACTTCTTAAACAATAAGAACACAGACCAAAAAGAATGGATTAATAAATTTTAAACTAGATTTTATCTTCACCAAAAGATACCACAAAAGAAAATGAAAAGATAAGCCACAATTGGGAGAAGATATTGCAACATGTATAATATCCAAGGATTAGGATCTGTAAGACACATAATATATGGCCACAAATAAATGATTAAAATGGAAAAAAAAAAAAAACAGAAAAATAGACAAATGACCTGAGAAGCCATTTTGCAAAAAAAGTAAAATCTAAATAGCCAATAGATCTATTTTAAAAAGCTCAACCTCATTAATGATCATAGAAATGCAACTAAGGCCGGGCACGGTGGGTCACGCCTGTAATCCCAGCACTTTCGGAGGCCGAGGCGGGTGGATCACTTGAGGCCGGAAGTTCGAGACCAGTCTGGCCAACACGGTGAAACCGCATCTCTACGACAAATATAAAAAATTGCCTAGATGTGGTGGCTCACACCTGTAATCCCAGCACTTTGGGAGGCCAAGGCAGGCGGATCACAAGGTCAGGAGATTGAGATCATCCTGGTCAACATGGTGAAACTCTATCTCCAATAAAAACAGAAAAATTAGCCAGGCGTGGTGGTGCCAGCTAGTAGTAATGCCAGCTACTCAAGAGGCTGAGGCAGGAGAATCACTTGAACCCAGGAGTCAGAGGTTGTAGTGAGCCAAGATTGCGCCACTGCACTTAAGCCTGGTGACAGAGTGAGACTCTCTCTCAAAAAAAAAAAAAAAAAAAAATTAGCAGGGCATGGTGGCACATGCCTGTGATCCCAGGTACCCAGGAGGCTGAGACAGGAGAATCCTTTGAACACGAGAGGCAGAGCTTGCAGTGAGCGGAGATCCTGCCACTGCACTCTAGCCTGGGCGACAGAGTGAGAGCCTGTCTCAAGAAAAAAAAAAGAAATGCAAATTAAAACCAAAACAAAATACTATCATCACCAACAGACTTGCAAAAACTTAAGTCTCGCCATATCAAGTACTGGCAAAAATGGAAACCAACAAATACACACATCCATTACTGGTGAGAATGCACACTACTACATCCATTTGTGAAAAGAAAATGGCGTTACCTAATAAAGTATGAATGTACACAGATATGTTACCCAGTAATTCAACTCCCAGGTTCATATTATAGAATAATTCTTACACATGTGCACCAGAAAACATGTTTAAGATATTCACAGCAGGAATGTTCATGAAAGCAAAAACATTGGGAAAAATTCAAGACTCTATTAGTAATAAAATGAATAAACTGAAGCAAATTCTATGAATGACCAGAGTTATTTACACCCATTAACATGAATAAATCTCAAAGCGTAATGCTGAGAAAAAGATGTAAATCTCACAAGAACACAAACGGTATAAGTTCAACAGATAAAAGTTCAAAATAGAGCTAAACAAGACAACACACTGCTTAGAGACATACTTAATAGATGATACATTAATAAAAGTAAGAAAATGACTCACAAGTCAAGATAAAGGTTACTTCTTGGGAGTTATGATTGAAAACATGGCAGTTTCTACATTCTTGACAATGTTATATTTCTTACACTGGGTGGCAGATGTTTAAGTGCTTATTATTACTTAAACTGTATGTGTTTTATAAACGCTATTATATGTTTAATATATTTCACAATAAAACCAATAAAGGGGAAAATGAATGAGTATAAGAATGAAATTAAGAAGAGAAGAATTTTTTAAAGCCTGGCTGGGAAGGCAAGAAAAAATGTAGGACAATAGCTAACAGGGGTACAGGGGGCTGATTAGACCCAGGTATGTTTAAATACCAGTGAAAAGGTTCCAGGGGAGTTGGAGAGGTTGGAAATATGGAATGAGAAAATAATTTCTAAAATAAAGTTTCTAAGAAGATGCATGGGGATAAGATTCAGAGAAAATGTGAAAAAAGGATACTTCTTCCACGTTAGCTTGAAGGAACAAAGCAAGAAGCAAGGACTTAATATACCCACCTCCCTTCAACAAACTGCAATTCTACTGAAAACCAGGTACTGTAGCACTTAGAACAGTGCTAATGGGCAAGGAAAAGAGGCAAGGACCATGTCAGGCAACTTCACAAAGCATGCACCGATTCCCCGAGAGGAACACATAGTTAATACTTAACAAATCCTCAAAAATCACCTATTAGCTAACTTCACAAACACTGAAATCACTTATTAGAAAAGTTCCCATTAAAGTATCATTCTGAAGGAGATGGACACACAAAAAAGTCTTCAAAAAGCCATCCTTTTGAAACTATTCCAAACAACTGAAAAGAAGAGACTTCTTCCTGATTCATTTTATGAGGCCAGCATCATCCTGATACCCAAACCTGGCAGAGATACAACAAAAAAAGAAAATTTCAGGTCAATATCCACGATGAACATCAATGCAAAACTCCTCAATAAAATACTGGCAACCCAAACCCAGCAGCACATAAAAAAGCTCATCCACCATGATCAAGAGGGCTTCATCCCCGGATGCAAGGCTGGTTCAATATACGCAAATCCATAAATACGACTCATCACACAAACAGAACTAAAGACAAAAACCACAAGATTTTCTCAATAGATGCAGAAAAGGTCTTCAATAAAATTCAACATCCCTTCATGTTAAAAACTCTCAATAAGTATTGATGGAACAGACCTCAAAATAATAAGGGCCATTTATGACAAACTCACAGCCAATATCATACTGAATGGGCAAAAGTTGGAAGTATTCCCCTTAAAAACGGGCACAAAACAAGGATGCCCTCTCTCACCACTCCTATTCAACATAGTATTGGAAGTTCTGGCCAGGGCAATCAGGCAAAAGAAAAAAATAAAGCATATTTAAACAGAAAGAGAGGAAGTCAAACTGTCTCTGTTTGCACATGACATGATCCTATTTCTAGAAAACCCCATCGTCTCAGCCCAAAAACTCCTTAACCTAATAAGTAACTTCAGCAAACTCTCAGGATACAAAACCAATGTGCAAAAATCACAAGCATTCCTATACACCAAGAATAGACAAACTGCCAGCCAAATCATGAATGAACTCCCATTTACAATTGCCACAAAAAGAATAAAATACCTAGGAAAACAGCTAACAAGGGAAGTGAAGGACCTCTTTGAGGAGAACTACAAACCACTGCTCAAGGAAAAAAGAGAGGAAACAAACAAATGGTAAAACATTCCATGCTCATGGATAGGAAGAATCAATATCATGAAAATGGCCATACTGCCCAAAGTAATTTACAGATCCAATACTATTCCCATTAAACTACCATTGACATTCTTTATAGAATTAGAAAAAAAAAAAAAAAAACTCCTTTAAAATTCATATGGAACCAAAAAAGAGCCCGTATAGCCAAGACAATCCTAAGCAAAAAGAACAAAAGTGTAGGCATCAGGCTACCCAACTTCAAACTGTACTACAAGGTTACAGTAACCAAAGCTTCGTAGGACTGGTGTAAAAACAGACACATAGACCAAGGAAACAGAATAGAGAACTCAGAAATAAGACCGCGCATCTACAACCATCTCATCTTCAACAAACCTGACAAAAACAAGTGATGGGTGGAGGATTCCCTACTTGATAAATGGTGCTGGGAAAACTGGCTAGCCATATGCAGAAAATTGAAATTGGGCTCTTTCCTTACACCTTATACAAAAATTAACTCAAGATGGATTAAAGACTTAAATGTAAAGCCCAAAACTTCAAAAACCCTAGAAGAAAAGCTAGGCAATACCATTCAGGACATAGGCACAGGCAAAGATTTCATGATGAAAACATCAAAAGCAATTTCAACAAAAGCAAAATTTGACAAATGGAATCTAATTAAACTAAAGAGCTTCTGCACAGCAAAAGAAACTATCATCAGAGTGAACAGACAACCTATAGAATGGGAGAAATTTTTTACAATCTATCCACATGACAAAGGTGTAATATCCAGAATCTATGAAGAATTTACACAGATTTATAAGAAAAAAAACAAACAACCCCATCAAAAAGTGGGCTAAGCACATGGACCCTTTTCAAAAGACATTTATGCAGCCAAAAAACATATAAAAAAAAATCATCACTAATTATTAGAGAAATGCAAGCCAAAACCATCTCACACCAGTTGGAATGGCAATTATTAAAAGTCAACAGACAACAGATGCTGGAGAGGCTGTGGAGAAATAAGAACACTTTTACACTGTTGGTGGGAATGTAAATTAATTAAACCATTGTGTAAGACAGTGTGGCGATTTCTCAAAGACCTAGAACCAGAAATGCCATTTGATGCAGCAATCCCATTACTGGGTATATCCCCAAAGGAATATAAATCATTCTAGTAAAAAGATACATGCACACATACGCTCACTGCAGCACTATTCACAATAGCAAAGACATGGAATCAACCCAAATGCCCATCAAGGACAGACTGGTGAAGAAATTGTGGTGCATATACACATGGAATACTATGCAGCCATAAAAAGAAATGAGATCGGCCGGGCGGGGTGGCTCACGCCCGTAATCCCAGCACTTTGGGAGGCCGAGGCTGGTAGATCACGAGGTCAGGAGATTGAGACCGTCCTGGCTAACACGGTGAAACCTCGTCTCTACTAAAAATACAAAAAATTAGGCGGGCATGGTGGCGGGTGCCTGTACTCCCAGCTACTCGGGAGGCCGAGACAGGAGAATGGCATGAATCTGGGAGGTGGAGCTTTCAGTGAGCCGAGATCGCACCACTGCACTCCAGTCTGGGTGACAGAGCGAGACTCCGTCTCAAATAAATAAATAAATAAATAAAATAAAATAAAAAAGAAATGAGATCATGTCCTTTGTAAGGACACAGATGGAGCTGGAAGCCGTCATCCCTCACCAAACTAACACAGGAACAGAAAACCAAACACTGCATGTTCTCACTTGTAAGGGGGAGCTGAACAATGAGAACACATGGACACAGGGAGGGGAACAACACACAGTTGGGCTTGGCAGAGGGCAGGGGGAGGGAGAGCATCAGGATAAATAGCTAATGCATATAGGGCTTAATACCTAGGCGATCGGTTGATAGGTGCAGCAAACCACCATGGCACATGTTTGCCTATGTAACACACTTGCACATCCTGTACATGTAACCAGAACTTAAATTAAATTTAATTTAAAAATAAAAAATAAAAAAGTATCATTCTTTATCAAATTCAAAACACTATAATCTTAAAAGTCCAACTCATGCTTTTTTAATATAAACTAAATATCTATTTTGACATTTTTAAAAAGCTAAACTTCTGGTATCAATTCTTACTTTGATTATACAAAATAGGAAAAAAATCAATTTCTACTTACTTAATTGAGTTTCTAAAGTGGTCTTCAGCTGGGTTTTTTACAGTGCAACTGTTCAGGAGCCATAAATCTGCATCGGATGCATTTTCTATTTAAAAAAATGAACACAAAAACCAAGTAAGTAGCACATTTAATCATTCAAAAATATCCAATGGCACTGGGATTGCTGTGGTAGGGGAGAAAAAAACAGTGGAGTTAAATGAACAGGCAATTACAACACAGTAGAAAATTGCTACAACATGGAAATATTTGTGAACAATAAATATAAAAATGTATAATATATATCTTTTCACTTAAAATGTAATGATGATAAGCATTCTCTTCCTTTATTTTCAATGCTTGACAGTACTATTTAACAATTTACATAAACTGAAGTGGAACTTGCCCTAATCTTACCTCTGAGTATCAAATTAATTTCACCTTTGTGGATTATGTGTTAAGCTTTTTCAGGCACAGAGCACACACTGAATATTCTTCAGGCTTAAGAAATTCTTAAAAACATAACTTGTCTGCCTTAAAAATTAATGATTTACCTCAAAGTGGACCTTTTATTCCTATCACCATTTTGATTAAATATTGTTATATACTATAATAAACTCACTCAGCAATGCAACAAATAATCCAAAATCATCATGTTTATTACATGAATTTTTAAATACCTAAAGTTGCTACTATTCCACCTGCCTCTTGCATACTTCAGTTGCCTGAAAGGATCTTATACATTAAAACAGGATTACCATAAAGAAAGGAAAACCAAAATTGAAAACTGCAGCACCTTCAACAGTATCTGTATAAGAACAGAAGCTAAGATCAAATGACATGAAGAACTAAGAGAACATACAGATGTCTAAGTGTAGATTCTCCACCTAGGAAGGAAGATTCAAATAACAGCACTAGGTGGGAGGACTGATAAGCACATCAGAGTTTCTGGTAACTCGGCACACACACAAAAAAATTATCCCAGTATTTTATTATAAATATGGCAAAAAAGTTTGTTTGTTTTTTTTTTTGAGACAGAGTCTCGCTCTGTCACCCAGGCTGGAGTGCAGTGGCATGATCTCTGCTCACTGCAACTTCTGCCTCCTGGGTTCAAGCAATTCTCTGCCTCACCCTCCTGAGTAGCTGGGATTACAGGCGCCCGCCACTATGCCCGGCTAAAAAAAAAAAATCTTGAAACAATGAAAGGCATGGAAACTCCTTATATTATTTATCATCTGAATACTATGATCCTTGCTAACTTATCTCATTTCTTGTACTCATTTCTTCTACCTCCAGACCATAGTCTAATTTCCCACCCAGCAATCACAGTGCCGTATATAAAACACAAATCAATTATGTCACTTCCCTACTCAACTCAGAAAAGATTATTCACCTACCTCCTGTTAGTAACCTCCAAATTATTCCCAGTGCCACCTGAGTGATATTCCTCTACTATCAATCCGATCCTAGTACTCTTTCTTCTCTGAACTCCCATAACAGACTGTGTGTAGACAATTCCTGTACACTGAAAATCATTCATTTTTTTGGTCTGTCTTTATTACTACTTAAGAGATACTGAATACAACATTTTTATCTGCTGCTCCTTGAACGTTCAAATCCCAACAGAGTGATGGGCACAGAGTAGACATTCAGACTGTCATAGAGCACTAAACAATATGCAGGTAGGTAAAGGGTGAGGGGAGGATGACAGACGGGCAATGTGTGGAATCACATGCATATGGCGCTTCTCCAATCTCCTAACCTTGGAAGTCCATATTGATCTTTAGAAATAAGCTTCAAGAAATAAGCTTCCTTGTTGTATTTAACGAAGATTTAGGACTGAGACTCACATCTTACTTGTAACTATATCCCCAGCACTTATTACAGTGCCTGCTACATGGGAGACACTCCTTAAATAGTTACTGAATGAATGCTGAATTTCAAATGATAAAGCAATACTCTAAGAACTGTATTATGCAGATAAGAAAATGTCACAGATGTCTGGAGCTAACGATAAAAAAAATCTAGCAATTGTTAGTTTATTTCAAAACAAATACATAAGGGCTGGGTGCGGGTGCTCAAGCCTGTAATCCTGGCACTTTGGGAGGCCGAGGCAGGTGGATCACCTGAGGTCAGGAGTTCGAGACCAGCCTGGCCAACATGATGAAACCCTGTCTCTACTAAAAATACAAAAAATTAGTCTGGCATGGGGGCAGGCACCTGTAATCCCAGCTACTCAGGAGGCTGAGGCAGGAGAATCTCTTGAACTCAGGAGGTGGAAGTTGCAGTGAGCCGAGATTGTGCCACTGCACTCCAGCCTAGGCAACAAGAGCAAAACTCTGTCTCAGAATAAATAAATAATCCCAATGACAGAACTATCTGTACCAGATGCCAGCTTTGTATCCCGGCACATTCTTTTACCCAGTCATTTTCAAGTCATTAGACAACTCTTACCATAGGACCTCTTAAGGAGAAGTATGGCAATGATTAAATAATGCAAATTATTGTACTTTGGAATTTTGCCAATGTTGGCTTTCAAAATAAAGGGAAAACATGTGCTGCATAACGACATTTCAGTCAACAATGGACTACATATATGACAGTTGATACACAAGATTATAGTGGAGCTTAAAAATTCCTATCACTTACTATTTACTATAGAACATTTTTCATCACGATTTTAATGTACTCCTTCTACTTATTAAAAAAAAAAAAAAAAAAGTTGGCCGGGTACAGTGCCTCACACCTGTAATCCCAGCACTTTGGGAGGCCGAGGTGGGTGGATCACGAGGTCAGGAGTTTGAGACCAGTCTGACCAAGATGGTGAAATCCCATCTCTACTAAAAATACAAAAATTAGCCGGGTGCGGTGGCGGGCACCTGTAATCCCAGCTACTCGGGAGGCTGAGGCAGAAGCATCGCTTGAACCCGGGGGACAGAGGTTGCAGTGATCCAAGATTGCACCACTGCACTCCAGACTGGGTGACACAGTGAGACTCTGCCTCACAAAAAAAAAAAAAAAAAAAATTAACTAAAATAACCTCAGGAAGGTCCTCCAGGAGGCAGGTATTCCAGAAGAAGGAAAGGCATTGTTATCATAGGAGATGACAGCTCCATGCACATTATTGCCCCTGAAGATCTTCCAGTGGGACAAGATGTGCTGGTGGAAGACAGTGATATTGATGATCCCGACCCTTTGTAGGCCTAGGCTCATGTGTGTGTTTGTGTCTTAGCTTTTAACAAAAAGCACTGAAACAGTAAAAATAAATAAATAAATTAGTAAAATGTATTTTTATTTATTTATTTATTTGAGATGGAGTCTCGCTCTGTCGCCAGGCTAGAGTACAGTGGCACAGTCTCGGCTCACTGCAACCTCCGCCACCTGGACCCAAGTGATTCTCCTGCCTCAGCCTCCCAAGTAGCTGGGACCACAGGCGCCCGCCACCACGCCCTGCTAATTTTTTGTATTTTTAGTACAGATGGGGTTTCACCATGTTGGCCAGGATGGTCTCAATCTCTTGACCTTGTGATCCACCCGCTTCAGCCTCCCAAAGTGCTGGGATTACAGGCGTGAGCCACCACGCCTGGTCATAAGTAAATAAAATTTAATTCTAAAAGCTTAAACAATAAGGAAATATTCTTGTTCAGCTGACAAAATGCTTGTGTTTTAAGTGTTATTACAAGAGTGTGAAAACATTTTCAAAAATTAAAAGGTTTATGAAGTAAAAACATTACAGTAAGTTAAGGTTAATTTATTATTATGAAAGAAAAATAGTTTGCATAAATTTAGTGTAGCCTAAGTGTACAGTGTTTATGAAGTCTACAGTAGGGTGCAGGGTATGTCCTAGGCCTTCACATTCACTCACCACCCACTCACTGACTCACCCAGAGCAACTTCCAGTCCTGCAAGCTCCATTCACAGTAAGTGTCTTAGACAGGTGCACCATTTTAAAGTTTTCATACCATATTTTTACTGTATGGTAAAATGTACCTTAAGGGTGTACTCTTAAGGGTAAAATGTACCCTTAAGGTACATCCTAATACAAAAATTAGCCGGTCATGGTGGCAGGCGCCTATAGTCCCAGCTACTCAGGAGGGTGAGGCAGGAGAACTGCTTGATCCCAGAAGGCAGAGGTTGCAGTGAATGGAGATCGCACCATTGCACTCCAACCTGGGCGACACAGCAAGATTCTATCTCAAAAAAAGAAGGGAAAAAAAGAGAGAATAATTAATTATGTCAAATGCTAAGAATTCAAGACAGATATCTGTATAAATGTTAATAATGTTAACAAAAAGATAATGCTCTATACTTTTCCTTTCCCAATTGAGAGTATTTGCTAGCTCTGAGCCAACCCACAGTCACCCAGCAGAGGCCTTATTTATGAAGTAACAGAGAAAACAAACTCACTAAAAAGAAAAGTGAGAAGGAAAACTGTCTATGGCTATTTGCCAAAAAATAATGATGATTCCACGTGGCTTACCCCCTTATGAACACATTTCTGGGCTTCTAAGATGCCACCAACTATAACAAACACTATCAACTTTGTAAAAACTCTTACAGAGGGGCAGAAGTTACGTGCAAGTTCTTATCAATTTTAAGATACATCCCAATTTCATACATTAATTTGGATAAGTGGAGGTAGAATAAATAATAAATGTACAAACACACTACCACTTTTAGATGATTTGGTTATCAGAGCAAATATCTGCTAAGAGGTTAACACCTTCTGATCTTGCCTTAGAACATTCATGCCAGGTCCTCCAGTGCCTTAGAAGGAGAAGCAAGATTAGAGAAGAGCACTGAGGGAAGAAAGGGCCAGGCAGATAGGCAAGAATGGACCAGGGAAGGGAAAGGTAGGAGGAAGGCACCAACTTAAGAGAGTGCCCAAAAAAGAACTCCACCTACTTTGAGATTTGAGTGTTAGAACCCCGCAGAGTGCTGGTAACCTCTGACGTGCAGCTGAAAACCATCTGCACATGAGCCAAATACTGCCAATGCCAAAGTTGGGATATCAGATCTATCTTTGGAAGGCTGCAAACTTCAGGTTAGCCAGATGGAATCTAGATTTCAATATGTTATTATTCACAGTCTGTTGCTGTCGTTGTTGTTGTTGTTGTTTGAGACAAAGTCTCACTGTGTCGCCCAGGCTAGAGGGCAGTGGCATACAGTCTTTCTTGATTACAAACAGTACTGCAAAGAGTAGCATTGTACACACATCATTTTTATGTTTCCCAGATTACTTCTGGAATCAAGTCCAAAAAGGTGGGTATGTGGGGTCAGAGGATAAATTCTCATGAAATTCCATTACATACTGTAAAATTCTTCTCCACAAAGGTGTGCCACTTTGCACTCCCATGAGCAAGGCATGTGAGTGCCCTTTACCTGCAGCCTTGACCCTAGAGTTGGCTAGCAAACCTTTGGACTTCTGCCAACCTGGTGAAAAACAACAGTGAGGGTGTAACATGCATTTTTCTTATTATGAGTGAGCTGGGCATCTTTTCACGTATAAGGGCCCCTCGTAGTTTTATTTTTCTTCTTCTTCTTTCTGGTTTTCATCTTTCCATCTGCAAATATTTTTTGCCCATTTTTCTATGAGGCTAATAGTCATTTTCATCTCATATTTTAACTTACTCATACACATACACCACAGAGGGTATCAATTCTATCTATATCTATAATAGAAGTCACAGTATTTTTTCTAGGATATCAATTCTATCCATATCTATAATAGAAGTTCACAATATTTTCTATTTTGTCATTTTACTTTTTTACAGTTTCTTCAAACTTTTTTATTTCTAAAATATCAAATGTGTCACCCTTTTCTGTTATTGCTGATGAATTTTGAGTCATTATTAGAACATTTCCTCTATTCTCAAATTACCAAGTAATTCACCCATGTTTTCTTCTAATACACATATGGTTTTGCATTTATATCTCAGATCTGTTAGGAATTTATCCTGATATACATTGATCTCGCATAATTTTAAAATGCAAAACGAAATGAGATCCTATATTCTCATATCAAAATAGAAAATATTAAGAAGTGCAACACTACCCAGTGCAAGCAAAAGAATGGGAAAACTGGCAACCTATCCCTCTGCTGATGGTAGGCTATGCTGATGAAACTCTTTGGAATGCTAGGTAGAAAAAACTATCAAACATATATGTGCATGTCAGAATTTCTCCTACATATGCTTGTAGGATACTTACATCACAAACCCATACGCATGTGTACACACACACACACACACACACAAACATATATAAATAAGTAATTCTCATTGAAGATTATAGACAAGGCAAAAAACATAAAAAGCCTACTTATCCATTATAAGGAGACTGCTTAAATAAATTATGGGACTGCAGCTGAAATATCATGCCTGTTTAGAAAGCAACATACATCTCTAAGTGCCAGTTTGTAATAATCTCTGTGATATTATCAGGTGAAACAAAGCAAGGTATAGAAGAATATGGCTAGAATCTACCTTGTGTTTTACAAAGGAAAAAGAAAAAAGCGAAATTCTGTTCTAAGCAAAGAAAATGTATAGGAGAATATATGAAAACTGGTTTGGCCTTGAAAGTAAGCTAAAGCTTTGTTCGGTGGGCTCCAATATTGTATTCATGTGCATCTTTTATATTCTTTCTCTCTTTTTTTTTAAACTTGCATGAATACTACTTTTATAATTTTTTAATGCTTAATCCTGAGAAGGGACACATGAATATTTAACTTATATCTATCTGTACTGTTTGAATTGTTAAAAGCATGCATTGCCCTTTTTTCCCTTAAAAAACTTATCAAGCCTTTTTAAATGTTTTTAAGTTTCCCTTTCCATACAGCTTGGAATCAATAGCTTCCTTTTATTTTAAGGTGAGAACATAAACTATTTTCCTGCTGTGATCCATCAGAAAAAGTGACCTGATATACATTTTCCGAAGGACTTTTCCCTTGCCTGCTAAAAGCTTTTGGACTCACTGAACCAAGAAAATAATAGTTACCAACAAGAGAAATAAACTATTGTTTTAATCGAAACAGTTTTACTTTCCCAACTGTTTCTTTATATACAGAAAAATTATTTTTAAATCCAGGGTAATAAAAATCTGATTAGTAATAACGATAATAGCTAACATTATTGAGTATATATTATATATCCAGCAATAAACTTGGCCTATCACATTCATTTTTTCATGTAATCCTCCCATGTTGACCTTCATTTTTATTCCAGTTTTATAGAGGAGGAATCTAAGGTCTAGAAAAGAAAAGTAACTTGCCTAGAATCATACAGTGAGAGTGGGCAGGGATTACAAACCCAGACAAACTGACTGCAGAGACTGTGAATTTAAGGAAATTATAATGGCTCATTAGTAGCTCTTCACCTATTGATCAAAAAACAATGTAGACAATATCTAAAAACTAAAATAAGTAATATTACATGGCCTTGCAGTTGTCTCATGATATTTCTAAGACTAATAATCGGGCTTCAAAAGCAGCCCTTCCGCTATTTTCAAAATGTCTAAGATCTTGAACATGTCATATCTTGGCCTCTGGTAATGAGCGGGAGACATGGAAGCAAAGGGAGATTAATAATGAATGCAGGATTATTACCTAAAGCACAGGCAGACTCTCAGAACCACCAATCTACCCTTCCTCCTGCAGGCCTCTGCATAATGGTGGCATTATAGAAAAGACAGCATGGTTCACATCAACATTACTCAAGACAACAAACATTTATCTTACACAACTGTTCCATTTGAAAATCAACCCAAGAAATAACACAAAACAATAAAAGGAGTCTATTCATGGATTTAAGTAAGGAGGGTATGGAGGTTGATACAAATGAAAATTCAGTAAGAACAAAACAAAGAGAGAAAAGAGTTTGATTGTCTTGAACCCAAAAGCACTTTTTGAGAGTTTCTTTACCACAGAACTCTGGAAGACAAGTCAAGTCCAAACATTTAAAGTGTGCAGTATGTTTACCCATACCCAGAGGGTTTATTTGCATAATACAAACCATTGAGTGCCCACTAAAAACCGAGACTGGAGTACGCTTTAATAACAGAATTCGAAAGCACCCTTAACGTACAACTTGAAAAATAACTTCTTAAAAGCAATGAAAATTGTCGGGCACGGTGGCTCATGCCTGTAATCCTAGCACTCTGGGAGGCCGAGGCGGGCGGATCACAAGGTCAGGAGTTCAAGACCAGCCTGACCAACAGGATGAAACCCCGTCTCTACTAAAAATACAAAAATTAGCTGGGCGTGGTGGTGCACACCTGTAATCCCGCTACTCGGGAGGCTGAAGCACAACAATTACTTGAACACAGGAGGCAGAGGTTGCAGTGAGCCGAGATCATGCCACGGCACTCCAGCCTGAGCGGCAGAGCAAGACTCCAACTCAAAAAAAAAGAAAAAGAAAACAAAATAAAAATTCTGGTCAACAGATTAATTTTTTTCTTTACAGTTTATTTATTTTTCTTTATTTGGACTTACACAATGCTCACCATGTTTTCAAAATCTGTTTTCTAAAAGCCATGAAAGTGATTCATGATAAAGTATTCTCCTTTAGCCAGCTAGGGTTGGAGAACTGGGAGAACGAGCAGAAAAAGGGAGAAAAAGTGGGGAAAAGGAGGAAAGAGTAGAGGAGAAATGAAAGGAAGACACTGACAAAGAGTACCTATGCTCCCATTCTGAAATTCTCAAGAGTATGAACCAGTCCTTTGTATAGTGGTAGTGTCTGTAGAGTGAGTCTCCGACTAAAGGAAATAGAAGCTACTAGAAAGAAGCAGGTATTCTCAGAGATTACTTATATAATGAGTTTGTTCTCTTCAAATAGTCCTGCTGAGTGCTTCATAGAAATAAGATGAGGAAACCAAAGGTCAGCTTGAAGTCTGTTCGTTATATGAAAGACAATTTTTTTCTTTTAAATGAAAAATTATAGCTGGCAAAGCTCTACCACTAACTATTGAAAATTAATTATACTATTACCCCATGACTAAGTAGGCCTGGTCATAGTCGAAATCAGGTACAAGACAGACGTTGTAGTTACCATGTAGAAAACAACATTATTAATATTCCCTGTCCTCATTCCAAATTAAATTGCTCTATTGATTTTGACATATAATTATTTCAGAAGTTACTGCATCTAGAGAATCCCTAGGCTGGGCACGGTGGATGGCTCATGCCTATAATCTAGCACTTTGGGAGGCCAAGGCAGGCAGATCATGACATCAGGAGATCGAGACCATCAAGACCAACATGGTGAAACCCCATCTCTACTGAAAATACAAAAATCAGCTGGGCGTGGTGGCGCATGCTTGTAATCCCAGCTACTTGGGAGAAGAATTGCTTGAACCAGGGAGTCGGAGGTTGCAGTGAGCTGGGATGGTGCCACTGCACTCCAGCCTGGTGACAGAACGAGACTCTGTCTCAAAAAAAAAAAGGAAAAAAAAGATCTCTAATAAGATATATATTTCTGTATGTTAAAAAAAGTTTTATAAACCAAGAGCCTATATAAACACCAAATGGACTTTACAGGGCCCTTCAGGATCCAGCCACCATGACTCAACCCAAAACCACTGCTCACTAGACCCATCTTGCTAGCAATGTTACAGCCACAGTGTGCTGTTAGGCCTAAGGGCCTAACACACAAAACTCAAAAACTTAAAAGACCAAAGCTAATAGAAAAAAAGGGCAACAAACATGAACTGAGAGTTCATGAAAAAATGAAACACACATGGTTCTTGAACAAAGAGATGTTCAACTTCATTCTTAATAAATGAAAACTAAAACTGTACTAAGTTTTTTTTTTTTAAATACTATTTTTCACTTACTAGACTGTCAAAAATCCAAAAGTTTGATAGCACACTATACCGATGTAACTGAGAAAACAGGTACTCTTCATGCTTTGCTGGTGGGCATAGAAACCAGATCGCCACTAAAGGAGGTAATATGACAGATTCTATTGAAATGGCAGGTGCACATTCTCAGACCCAGCAGATCCCCTTTTAAGAAGTTAGCCTACTATAAACATAAAGGTATTATTTGTAATAGTAAAAAATGACTGGTTACAAATATTTTAGCACCTTCAGAATAAAGACTCCAATAAACAAATGAATAACCTCTAAGTTCCAGTGTAGAAAGATCTCCAGGTCATATCATGCAGAGAAAAAAACAAGACAATAAAAATTAATAAAGTAGGCTACACCTAGGGATAAGAAGGAGAAAATCTAGAATACATAATCACATTTGCTAGTATTTGCATAAAATTTTTTTGGATGTATACCAGAAACACACAGCAGTGGCTATATGATGGGGCTGGGAGAAAGGAGTAAAAAAGAGTCAATGGGAAACGAGGAAAACTTTTCCTTGTATGACTTCTATTTTCATTTAGAAACTATTCTAAAAATTAAATATGTTTACAGTAAAAGGCAATCATAAAAACTGTAGCTTTTCTTAATACATCTTTCTGCTATCTCCTCATTTCTTTTTTTTTGTTGTTGAGACAGAGTTTCGCTCTGTTGCCCAGGCTGGAGTGCAGCGACACAATCTTGGCTCACTGCAATCTCTGCTTCCCGGGTTCAAGTGATTCTCCTGCCTCAGCCTCCCAAGTAGCTGGTACTACAGGCACCCGCCACCATGCCTGGCTAATTTTCATATTTTTAGTTGAGGAGGGGTTTCACCATGTTGGCCAGGCTGGTCTTGAACTCCTGACCTCAGGTGATCCTCCCGCCTCGGCCTCCTAGAGTGCTCAGATTACAGGCGTGAGTCACTGTTCCTTCCTCATTTGTTTACACCCCCTTCATTATCAAACATCTCGAAAAAACTCTCTCTATGCCCCAGCTATACTCTGTCACCTCACGTTCAGTCATCTACCACTTCATTTTGGTGAAGACCCTCAACTACCCACCATGTCCCTAAAACTGCTTTTATCAAGGTAACTGACACCACAAACATTTGGCAGAATGCACAAAGCAGTGAAATGGTCCTTTCTTCTTTTTTGTTTGTTTTTGTTTTTGTATTTTTGAGATGGAGTCTCACTCTGTCACCCAGGCTGGAGTGCAGTGATATGATCTCCGCTCACTGCAACATTCACTTCCTGGGTTCAAGCAATTCTCCAGCCTCAGCCTCCCGAGTAGCTGGGATTATAGGCATGCACTACCATACCTCACTGATTTTTGTATTTTTAGAGACAGGGTTTCACCATGTTGGCCAGGCTGGTCTCGAACTCCTGACCTCAGATAACCCACCCACGTCAGCCTCCCAAAGTGCTGGGATTACAGGCATGAGCCACTGTGCCCTGCCAACAATCCTTTCTTCATGTTATCAACAGCATCACTCTCTCTGGCCTTTCTACTTTATCCATCTCCCTCCCCCATCCCACCTCTCAGGGTTCAATCCAAAACCACTGCTCACCAAGCCCATCTTGCAAGCAATGTTACAATTTCAGTGGACCTAGATTTGGATTCCCTTCTCTCCTATTTACTAGATGATCCCATCTGTCCCTCCCAGGGTTTGAAATATTACCATTTGGCTGAGATGATAGCCAAATTTATACTCCTAGTTCACACACAAATCTGAGCTCACTATCCAACTCACCTAAGAACATCTCCACTAGAATGCATCACAGAAATACTAAACTTGACACAAATAATTTCAAATTTTCACCGTGTATTCATCAGGTTCTAGTTAGGAAAAAAGAAACCACTCTAAGCATTAAAACAGATAAAAATTAACAGAGAAATGTGGTTACAAGGGCAATAGAAGATCCAAGACCACAAACAGGGAATGAGAAGGAACCCCAAAATGAACAACAGCAGTGATGGGGCTCAGAGCACACTACCCCAAAATATACCACCTCAACACAGTGAGTATTTTAAACTAAAGAGATCTGAAAAATAGCAGAAGCAGGAAAGTCTCTCTGACCTTGTCCCTCTTGTCTCCCCTGAAACAAGCCATAAAACCTAGAAGAAAATTTCTGACCTTCCCCTGAAACAGGTTATAAGACCCTCATTTGAGGCATGCCCTCCCTATACCCAGAGGAAAGGAACATCCTTATCTCTGAAGATGAGGGGACACAGAAGAATCTGGCAAAATCAGGCCCTACTACATTTCCCCCAGTTTACTATCATTAGATCACACTCTTTTACCCTACCATATTTCTCCACGGCTCTCTACTCTTCTTCAAACCTACTATAAAAAATACTAAAGCTTAACTGTTTCTTTGGGTCTTCATTTCCTTGTGACAGTTCCCATGGCACATAAAACTGAAATAAATTTGAATGTTTTTCTTCTGTTAATCCGTCTTTGGCAATTTGATTTTCAGACCCAGCCAGAGACCCTAAGAGGATGGAGGAAAATCTTTCCTCACTTTTCCCAGCAGGAAGCTACTACCAGCCTAAGGGCTGGGGAGACCCACTAGAAGAGGGGGTACAGGTTGAGTATCCCTAATCCAAAACTCTGAATCTAAAATGCTCCAAAATCTGAAACTTTTTGAGTAACCACAGGATGCTCAAAGGAAATTCAACATTTTGGATCTTCGGATTAGGGATGCTCAACCAGTAAGTGTATAATGGAAATATTCCAAAATCTGGAAAAGAAATCCAAAAATCAAAAACACTTCTGGTCCTAAGCATTTGAATAAAAAAATACTCAACCTGTATTATAAGAGCCCAATAGTTGGTATTATTTGACAGGAGGTAGAATAGCAGGAGTTGCCCTTTGGGACCAGGGACTACAACGGAAGGAAGGAACTCCCTGATAGCTAAAGCCACAGGAATGAAACTGCCACTTCCTGGGATACCACCAGGAGTAAAAAGTGGGGGAGAAAAGAAGCCAGGCGCGGTGGCTCACGCCTGTAATCCCAGTACTTTGGGAGGCCGAGGCGGGTGGATCACGAGGTCAGGAGATC
>NW_012119598.1:21661301-21663207 GCF_000951035.1 Colobus angolensis palliatus | reverse complement strand
GTTTCCACTAAGGCAACTCAGGGAACTAGCAACAAACTAAAGGAAAGCAAGAGTTTGTTTTAATAGTCATGGATAATCTGTACATATGCATAATTGAAAACTGGGTCAATAAGATACACACTATTTGCAGTTAGTTGAACACTTTGATGAAAGAGAAAATAAGTCGTTATTGAGAATTTACTACACATAAAAAAAAGTTGTTCAAAAAATACAATTGTATTCATAAATTTGTATGTCCCAAAAAAACTTCCTTATTCAAATATTTGAAAAGTGATACACTGAAAATAGTCCTATTTAGTAAAGGAGCAGGCCCTAACCAAGAGAAAACCACTCACTAGCAAACTGCCAAAACATCTGGTTTCCATTTAGATTATACACAACTCTTAGCTGTCTGGCACAAATCAGTAACACAAGTCATCTGCTCCAAATGGGTACATTTCCAGGATCAGCACCAATTCTAGAGTATAGGATTTGTTGTTGTTGTTGTTGTTGTTTTGTTTGAGACAGAGTCTAGCTCTGTCGCCTAGGCTGGAGTGCAGTGGCACGATCTTGGCTCACTGCAAGCTCCACCTCCCGAGTTCACGCCATTCTCCTGCCTCAGCCTCCTGAGTAGCTGGGACTACAGGCACCCACTACCATGCCAGGCTAATTTTTTTGTATTTTTAGTAGAGATGGGGTTTCACCATGTCAGCCAGGATGGACTCGATCTCCTGACCTCGTGATCCACCCACCTCAGCCTCCCAAAGTGCTGGGATTACAGGCGTGAGCCACCATACCCAGCCTAGAGTATAGGATTTTAAAGAGACATCTTAAAAGAGATCTTTAGATTATCTGCAGAATATTATCTCCAATGTAAGAACCACTTTTAGATTTTGACCTAGCAAATTTACTTGGTCAAAACAACTACCAATTTCATAATTAAAAAGAAAATACTATCACAACTCAATAATAAAAAGACAAATAATCCAATTTAAAAATGGGCAAGAGATCTGAATAGACATTTCCCCAAAGAAATATAAATAGCCAATAATCACATGAAAAGAGGCTCAACATCAGTAGCCATCAGGGAAATACAAATTAAAACCACAATGAGATACCACTTCACATCTACTAGGATGGCTATACTTTTTTTAAAGGTATTAAGTGTTGGCAAGAATGTGAACTGGAGCCCTCATACACTCCTAATCAAAATGTAAAATGGTTTGGCTGCTTTGAAAAATAATCTGGCACTTCCTCAAATTGCTAAACAGAGAGTTAACGTATAATCTAGCAATTCCTCTCCTAAGTATATATACCAGAAAAATGAAAACGTGTTCACATGAAAACTTATACATCAATGTTTATAGCAGCATTATTCCTAATAGCCAAAAAGCAGAAACAACCCAATGCTCATCAAGTGATAAATGGATAAATAAAATGTGGTATATTTATGCAATGTAATATTATTCAGCAATAAAAAGAAATGAAGTGCTGATACACATGACGTAAGTGAATCTTGAAAACATTATGTAAGTGAAAGAGGTCAGGCACAAAAGAACATATGTTGTCTGATTCTACCTCAGTGATATGTCCAGAAGAGACAAATCCATAGCACAGAAAGTAGACTGGAGATTGCCTGTGGCTGGGAGGGACAGGAAGACTGAGGAGGCTCAGCTAAAGGATGTGGAGTGTCTTTGTGTGGTACTGAAAATGTTTTAAATTCACTCTGTGAAAACTGTATATTTCAAATGAGTGAATTTCATGACATAGGAATTATTATCTCAATAAAGCTGTTAAAAAACAAAAACAAGGCCAGGCACGGTGGCTCACGCCTGTAATCCCAGCACTTTGGAAGGCCAAGGCAGGTGGATCACGAGGTCAGGAGTTCGAGACCGTCCTGGCTAACACGGTGAAACCCTGTCTCTAC
>NW_012119598.1:21645683-21660866 GCF_000951035.1 Colobus angolensis palliatus | reverse complement strand
TATATCCTGGCAATGATTCAAAAATGAATAGTCCCTCGATGAACTAAGCAATCTTTAAGTCTTCAGAGCCAAACTCAGGAGATAGAAGAGACTATGCTATTATTATTGGAGACTGATTAATAAAAGAATAAGTACATGAACGAACAAACAAGCAAGACCAAGAAAGTAGAAAGGTAACTTAATGAGCAGGTATCATGACCAAGGTAGGAGAAAAACAGACCAGTTTGTCAGCCATCAAAAATTAACACTAAACAAACACTCTCAGCAGAAGCTGGGGTTAAGCTCTGACAGAGAGTCTGGTATTTCTTGGAGGGGACCTTCTTGTTCTAACAGAAACAAGGATAGCAACCTTTCATTCTATGAAGCAAAGATGGTCTCCAACTTATAATGGTTTGATTTACAATTTTTCAACCTTACAATGGTGCAAAAGTGATATACATTCAGTAGAGCCCATGTGTCAAATTTTGAATTTTGATCTTTTCTCGGGCTAGTGATACGCCCTACAATGCTCTCTGGAGCTGCTGGGCAATGAACCACTGCTCCCAGTCAGCCACGCGATCAAGAAGGCAAACAACTAATTATCTACAGTGGACTGTTTTGCCAGATGATTTTGCCCACTTGTAGGCTAAGTGTCCAAGCACACTTAAGAGAGGGTAGGCTAAGCTATGATGTTCAGTAGATTGGGTGTATTATGTACATTTCCAACATACATATTTTCACTTTGCCAGGATGTAATCCCATCCAAAGTCAAGGGGCATCCGTGTTACACACCAATTTTTAAAATGCACTTACTAAAATATCATTAAAATGTTATTTAACAGATGTGATGAATGAATACATATAGGATAATTATAGACATGCAAAAGAAAAAACAAAAGAAAATACACCAAAATGTTAACAGTTACTATATTTAGATACTGGAATTCATGCTATACAGAACAGGTCTTTTCAGTTTCTAGATGCTTCTAGGCATGAGTCTGGGCCTAACAAGGTAGGTCCTCTTCCCCAAGCCTGAACACTACCATCTAGAGGTTTTTACAGATCTCTGGAGACATGTTCTATAACAATTGACTGCCTCATCTGGAAAGGCTGACTCAGAGAACTGACTTAGGCTCCATGGTCTGTTTCATCCAATATTCAACAGAGGACCAGTCTGGGACCTGGCAAGGTTCTAACATTCGCCTTGAAGAAGGCTATTTTAAGAGTTCCAAGATTAGATTTAAAGGGCCAGAAATACATCATTAATTATGGGGAAATAGAGGCTCAAGTGGGGAAGAGACAGTTGCAAAAATAAAAGAACTTACTGACTGACTAGACATGGGAGATGGTAGAGGGAAGGGTTAAACGTTTCCAACCTACAAGGCTAATACAAAGAGTGACACCAGGAACATAAATGGAAGCTCTAGGGAGGAGCAGGTCAGGGGAGAAGAGTATAACTTCAGCATTAGACATGTTGACTTTGAGATCCCCATCCAGTGATATATGCAAGCAGAACTGTGCAACAAGCAATTGTAGATGCATGAAAGAATTCATGTTAAGGCCAATGATGCTGATGTCACCAAAGATGACAGACAACAGGCACTGGGGTGGGGAGGACAGTTGTAAGCCAGAGGTAAAAATCATCTAGAAGGTGTCAGTATGTCACAGAGGCATAACAGGTGGGCAGAACTTCAGAAGAGGAGTGTTTGCCTGGTTGAGTAATAGTGACAGCACAATGGACTTAAAGTAGCAGCAAAAAACAAAACTATGCCAACCTCTTATCTGCCTTATGAATCAGAGGGAATTTGCCTACAAATCACAATGCAATTAAAATGCTTGACTTAATTTCCTATACATTTCAATTTTGACTAGGTAATAAATTAGAACTAAATAACCACATTTGCATAGCATTTTCCCACTTGCAAAGCGTTTTCAAATACATTATCTCATCTGAGCTCTCCAACAACCCCATGACGTAAGTATTTATAACCCCCATCTTATGGATGAGGAAACAGAAATAGAAAGAGATGCTGTGACTTGCAAAGAGGTGTCTTAAGCTGGAAACCAGGAGGCAGAGCCAGGATGGATCTTTGGCTCTACAGGCTGAACTGAAGCAAGTTGAGTCTATACTAGCTATTTGCCACCTGACATTAGGTACTGTGATATGGGATGTTTTCACTCCCATATTCAGGGATTATTTCTTTCAAAATATCCAAAACAATCAGGCTTTGCACATTTATTCAACAGTTTATAGTCACCTGGTTTTTTCTAAGAAAAATACATTTTACATTTTAAATGTTATAAATTATCTCTAACTACTCTTCACGCAAAGGTAGAAAAAAAAGAGGTGAAAAAGCAAACAACAGGGGGCTGATTAAGAATATCAAGAGGGACTGCAGTTCCTTTTACCTCCCTACCCTTCTAGACAAATTCAGCATAAAGACAATAGGTAGGACTGATAAAAGCAGGCAGTTGAGCTGGGGGAAGGCAGAGGGCAGCAGCAGCCTTAGGAAACATGATCAGAGTCCATCCAAGGGGAAGAGGGGTGTCAGGGCACACACAGGATGAGAAAGGCCTCTGTATGGGAGGGTGACTCAATATGGGCTATCAATGCCAGAGACACAAGGTGGGCTGGGCTGACCACAAAGAGGGGCAGTTTGGCATGAGGTATCAAAGTCTGAGCAGGGACCCAGCACGGTGGCTCACGCCCGTAATTCCAGCACTTTGGGAGGCTGAGGCAGGTGAATCACTTGAGGTTAGGAGTTTGAGACCAGCATGGCCAACATGGTGAAACTCGACTTAAAAATACAAATCTCTACCTAAAAATACAAAAATTAGCCAGGTGTGGTAGTGGGCACCTATAGTCCCAGCTACTAAGGAGACTGAGAGAAGAGAATGGCTTGAACCCAGGAGGCAGAGCTTGCAGTGAGCCAAGATCATGCCACTGCACTCCAGCCTGGCAACAGGGCAAGACTCCATCTCAAAAAAAAAAAAAAAAAAAAAAAGTACGAGCAGGATGAGAGCACCCACCAAGACAGGCAGCCCAGCACAGGGTCTCAGAACCCAAGAAGAACATGGGGCATCTCTGCAGGGGGCAACCAGCGTGTCAGAGCTGGGGCACAATGGGATGGGCGTCTATATGAGAAGGCAGCCTGGCCTGGGGTGTCAAAGACCAGGAAGTGAAAAGGGCATCCATACTGGGCAGGAGAGCAGAAATGGAGTGAGGGAGGTATCCTGTCCAGGCAGGAGGATGGCCTGTGCAGGTTCAGAAGAGCCTCTCTACTGGGTGTTAGAACCAGAAAGGGTGAAAAGGGAATTCCTATAGAGGGACAGCAGGGTGTAGAGCACAGGAATTCAAGAGGGGTGAAAGTTTGAAGGGGA
Source organism: Colobus angolensis palliatus (assembly GCF_000951035.1). Taxonomy (NCBI): domain Eukaryota; kingdom Metazoa; phylum Chordata; class Mammalia; order Primates; family Cercopithecidae; genus Colobus; species Colobus angolensis. Next base: position 21,657,506 of record NW_012119598.1, on the reverse strand, counting down.
AGAAGACATTTACATAGCCTCAAAGAACCTCCTCACAAAATACATTTAACTGCAAAGAGGAAAAAAATAATCTTACACTGGAGAAACCTGGCAGACACTACCTTAATCAACTGATCAAAGTTAACATCACCAATGATAGGACATATCAAAGTCAGGTGTCATTTGATAAGATGCACTGAGAGAGAAAAAAAGCATCACTTCTGAAGATCTTCCTGCCAAAGATGTATAACTTGAACCTACTCATGAGAAAACATCAGAGAAAGCCAAATCAAGGGACAATCACTCAAGTAACTGGCCTGTACTCTTCAAAAATGTCAAAGATATAAAGGCAAGTAAAGAGAGAGAAACCAGTCCAGATTAAAGAAATCTTAAAGAGACATTTCAAAGGGAATCCTTTCTTTTGCCATAAAGGACGTTAAGGGAATAAGATGAATGAAGTCTGAGGAATAGGTGGTAGTAATGCCTAAATGTTAATTCCCTGTTCTGATGGCTTTGCTGTAGTTGTGTAGGAGAATAACTTTATAGGAAACACACAAAAAAGTATTTGGGGATGATGGGGCATCAAGTAAACAGCTCACTATCAAATGGTTCAGAAGGCAAAACACAAAAAGAGTTTTGTACTATTCTTACAAATTTCCGTACTTTTTTTCTTCTTTTGTGTTTTATTTTGAAATGAAGACTAAAGCAGCAGGCTGCTCTGCAATATAAGAATATATAGCTGTCACTGGAAAATTGCAAGAGCATGGATGGTACTATAAAACATACAACATGACTCTTGAATCACACGAAGTACTTTTTTTTCCCTGATAGTAAAATAAGGGTTAGTTTTATGGGAACAATATCAGTAGCAGGACTAACAAAGATACTGACAAAGTATGCTTTTTAAAAATGTTTATGTTAAAGGAGCATTTATTTTAAAAGCCAAAATAAGAAAGAACAGTCACATGTAATTATGTTAATAAATCTTCCCCTAAATAGAGAAATACATGAAGCTGATTCAGGGCCAAGTAATGTCTTGGGTGCCTTAAGTATTGTATGTCTGAGATAACATTCAGATTTTATCATTCTAGTTCACATATTACTCTATTTCCAGCTAAAAAAGAATAATGCAGTCTCCCTTCATAGTATCTTTAATATCTACAAAGTATCCAACACCCATTCATGATAAAAACACTCAAAAAAACTAGAACTAGGCAAGATTTACCTCAAACACATAAAGAGCATCTACCAAAAAATCCTAGAGGTAACATCACACTTGCTCATTAAAAGACAAATTCTTTCTCCCTAAGAATAGGAACAAGGTAGGGATGTCCACCCTTACCACTCATACTCAACACAGTACAAGAAATCATAGCCAGTAAAACGAAGCAAGAAAAGGAAATAAAATGCATATAGATTAAAAAGGAAGAAATAAAACTGTCTCTTTTCACACATGAGTGTCTATCTAGAAAATCCCAAGGAATTTACAAAAAAAATTAAAAACTAGAATAAAGTGACTTCTGCAAGGCCACAGAATATAAGATTGGCAAACAAAAATCATGACCTTTGTATACTAACAACAAATGAAACAAAATTTAAAAGGCAAATGCCATTCCAATTATACTTCTTTGCTCCAAAGAAAATGAAATATTTAGGTATACAGCTAACAAAATATACACAGGATCTACATGCTGAAAATTATAAAATTGTGTTAAAAAAAATTAAAGTCTCTCCAAATTATCAGAGGAACTTACCAAATTCACGGATTGGAAGACTCAGCATAGTAAAGATATCAACTTTTCTCAAACTGATCTGTAACTTTAGCGTAATTCCTATCAAAAGTCCTAGCAAGGTTCTTGGTAGGCATCAACAAACTTATTCTAAAATTTATATGGAAAGGGGAAGTCCTTAAAATAGCCAAAACAATTCGGAAAAGAATTATGTGGAAAGAATTGGTCTACCTGACGTATTATATAGCCACACCAATCAATACTGTGTGGTCAGGTGTAACCAAGGGAGATCCTCCTAGAGATCATAAATAAGTACAGCAGATTGTTTACAGAATTTTGCCCACTGCCAGAATAGGAAATCTTCAATATTCACATCCTACAGAGTATGGTATATTTGTGGACCAATGACTATTTTGAGTTTCTAATTCTCCCCTTTTCTAAGGGAAAAGATTTATTTGAGTTATCTCATTCCTTTATCTAATAGTTTTTGATGTGCTAGAAGTATATATTTGTCTTCTTAGCTCTAGGTCACCAGATGACAACAAGCTACAACCAGACCTGATGGAGAAAACTATGTATCAAGCAGACATTCTGGACTTTGAAGTAGATGCAGTTATGTATAACAACATCTCCCTGAGAGAGATGGTGATTGAATTCTCTATAAAATGTATTCATAAGAAAGATAAATTCAGATATTGGCTAGCCAAAGAGGTAAATTTTGCAGCAAACCCAGAATGTATTTCCAAACTCCTTCTCCCTTCCCCATCCACATTAGAGGCTAGAAAAGCTAACTCCCTTTCACAGCCTTCCTTCCAGATGGAGGTGGCCATGTGAAACAGTCTGGCCATAAAACCTTCACAGCTTCCAGGGAGGCTTTTGGTTTCCTGGTAAAACAGAGATGCTGTTGTTGATCCATGCCCTTTCCTGGTGCTTCAAACAGAAAGGTGATGCCTACAGCAGGAGCAGCCATTCTTGCAACAAGGAAGGAAAGGCCAAGAAAACTACAGAACAATAGCCCTGCCACTACAGAGTGGCTAAGTCAATGTTGGCAGATATCTACCCTCAAAATGTAAAAACAAATCCTCATTACTTTAAGTCACTATTGACTGGGTGTTCTGTTACATACAACGAAAAGTATCTCTATATCATCTAGTAATAAGTTTTAAAATATTAATGGTGACTTACTATTACACTAATACTACTAACAACAAATAATTAACATTTCTAGAGCCTTTTAGTACTTTCATAACATATATTTATGATATTACATGTTATATATTCCCACGTATTACTTCACTTAGCCTCTCTGGATCTCATTTCCTTTCTCTCATTCAACATGCATTTTTGAGCGCCTATATGTGCTGGGAAAACAGAGGAGGATCAAAGTTTTAGTGAAGGTCTCTGCTTCCATCTAGCCAACTTTCTAACAGGAAGCTTATTTGCAAAATGAGACAGATGAGGGATGATGTCTCTTAACACCAGTATTTATGAATCAATGAAGGTAAGTTCTGCATACAACAGACGCATTGGAAAAAAAGAAGCTATAAAGGAAGAGGGCTTCTGAACAATGACACTAACTCTAACTCAGTGAATCAAGAAAGAAAAAAAGTAACAAAAGTGAAGTTAGAAGTAAAATAATTACAAAAGAAGTAGGGGAAAGTAAACTTATTCATATTTGTGGGCCCCTCCACTACCCACCCAAAGTAACTCGAGAGAAGAAAATATAGATCCTAGTTAGAATTTAATGGCTGGGAATGGGGAGATAACAAGAAAGGCAGATCTTGCAGACATCATTATTGTTTTAAGCCTAAGCTAGTAAGAAAGAGTAATAAGTTAAAATTGGTCAAAGGGGTGCAGAGTTTCCCAATTACAATTTCGTAGAATCTGACCTTTTTTTTTACGTAACAGTCTACATTTTCTTCTAAGATGATATTCTATAATCTTTACTACAGCAAAATCTGTTTTATGTTGAGCTCTACCCAGAAGCAATTCATTGACTGTCAATGCCTTAATTCCACCTAACCCAACAGGAAAAATAAATCTAAATATTACAAATCACGGAAGAGGATTAAAGTACACAAAACGCATTTGAGCCAAATACTCTTAATGCTTATTAAACTATCCTGTATAAAATATGTTGGCTTTTTATATACTACCTGCATAGCTTGACTCATCAGAAAGCACTGATTTTCAGGGATTTGTCGTAAGTTCAAGAGATATTCAGAACTTTCAATTAATTCAGTGAATTCCACATACTACCCAGGCGATAACTATGAGCTGTGCAAGACTAACATACACCATTGAAATTCCTCTTCGACTAACCAACGCCAAAAATGCAAAACGGATGCATATTGACTAAACTATTTGACTTCACCAATACATTCTTCTCTAGCGGCTTTTTTATATTTGATAGATAAGAGCACCCAGGTAAAAAAATTTAAGAGTTTCATAATATATTCAAAAGAAGCTTGCTGAAATGAAATAGAATATGTAAGAACAGAGTTACAAAAACAGATACCAGTCTCATCTACGGAATACTCCTAGAGAGAGCTATACCTTCTCCAATAGAGTAATTTTTCCTGGAAATTAACTTTCTGTAATATCTTAATCCAGAATGCTTCAGAGTTTTATCTTACTGCAACCAGAGCAAAGACAAATATTGTCTTTTTGAATTACATGTGCTAGGTATTCTGGGAAATCACATTATGACTCAGAAAACAGATTAAGAGAGGAGGTGAGTATATTTCCTAAACCACAATCATATGACCTGTGCCAAAAAGCATAAAAGACTTAGAGACAGAATTATGTTTCATTATTACCAAGAGGATATTTCCATTCTATAGCCTACCCTAATTCCAGTTGTTGATGTGAATATAGTAAACTCAAACAAACAGAAATTTGGCCTCTATATACACTGCAGGCATTTGTTGCTATACAAAATTAAATACAGAAGCTTATGTAAAAAATTGAGTAGCATGCCATCTTCATGGAATTTGAAATGCTTCTCAGTGTTCATGTCTCAGTTTTTTTTTTCCCACTATTCTCATCCATTGTAAAAATGGGTGGTTTTAAATTAATTCTACCATCAGATCTAATGAGTCACATGAGTTTGTGGGGGTCTTGGTGGTAGCAAGTTGTTAAGAACATTAAGGTGAAGAGAAGCAGAGACCCAATTACATCAAAAGCGGGACCTTCACATGTATATAAAATGGTGCAGCAGCTATCCACCTATTACCTGCCTGGCCTGCCCCCAAGTCAGAAGCAAAGATTCAAGAAGCATCCTCAGGAGAGACAAAAAGACTTAGCAAAAAGAAGGGGAAAAAAAAGTTAAAAATCGAATGCATTTCCTTAACTGACGGGGAATGGTATGGCTAATGATGAACACTATGGTGGTGGCTGTCTACATGGGTCTCAGTTCTGAATTGTATTTCCCAACTGTTTTAAAAAAAAGAAAAAGGTCTCTACCAAGAGCTGACTACCTATCTCTTTTTATACTTCCTCATCCTTGTAGTCACCCCAAACCACCAAATGTCTACTCATCACTTTTGAAAACAAACGGCTTGAATTAAGTAGTTAACTCTCCCAAATTGCACAAGATCTAATACCAAGAAAAGAATTCTACAACACACTGTATGTCAAAGGTTATCAGTCTTTCAAAGAAAACACATAAATAATACACCAATATTCCTTTAAAAAAATATATAACCATAGCTATCATTTATTGAGCATATTCTTTGTGCCAAGATCAAAGAGATTCACATGCATAAATGCACTCAATCTTTTTAAGATTCTACAAGGCAAGTACATGATTAGCCCCACTTTACAGATGAAGAACCTGAGCTTAAGTAAGCCAAGGCCAAACATTACAAATAGTGGAACACTGATTTGAACTTAGCAGTCTGGCTCCAGACTCTACAACCTTAATCACCAATGCTATTAAAAGCACATCAAAATAGATTGATAATAAAATAAAGAACTACTGCATACTAAAGGACTACTGCATACTGCTATTTTTCTTTATTTCAGAAACCATGACTTAGGAACCAACAAATCTTCTCCTATTAAATTACTACCCTCCAACTTTGATTCACTTTGTAAAACATATACAGAAAACATTTGCACTGCATAAATATTTTTTAAATCACTATACCTCTTCTGTAAACTATAGCAATAAGATTTTAACAAGATTTGAACATAACATAGCAATTTCCTTTCCTCACTGAGTTTGGGAAAGTGTATTGTAAAGGATCACATTTTAAAACCCTTAAAACACTGAATCACTCAAGTGCTACAAAATAAGTCTAAGCTGACAAACTATGTTATATAATGATGTCATATCCTTTTCCAAATATTCCAAATGAATCATTGCATAAACTTAATAGTTTACTTTCTTTGCTTAAAAAGTTAGCTTTCATACTGATTATCTTAAGACTTTTCAAAAATTACCCTTCTTCTCAAATAAATATATGTATTTTCATCAAAACTTTAGTTAAGCTCTTTATCTGTTGTTACTAAAAAAATGAATGGGCTTTCTGCAACAACCAAATTTGACTAGAACAATCTGTTTGAAGAGAAGTTATGCTTGCTTTGCCTTGGAAATACAAAGATTTATCTTTCATTACCTTACTAACAGAAGACTTTTAATATACATTTTTCTTCCCCCAAAAAATCCATACAAAAACAACATAATTAGTCACCACAAATATGCTTAGACATAAAAACATTTTATTGAAAAAAGCCTAGCAAAGAAGTTTCCCTTTTGTTTGAGACAATTAGAGGGAAAAAAATTAGTGTGTCAGTTTCTAATGCAAATGATAGTCAATTAAGCTCTTTTATCTATAAAATGAGCGAGTTGTACCAGATAACAGCAAAGATAACAACTAGCTATTACAACTGTACTTAAATGTAAATGTAAATGGTAAATTTGAGGAGGCAGTAAGGTACACTGGAAAGGCTTTGGGGGAAAGAAAACATTAGTCAAAGTAAAAGTAAAAGATAGCAGAATATCACTTCTCAGCCTTTTGGCTAAGATCAAGTGTAAATATGGCAGAATAATCAATCCAGAATCACTGAACCTGTATTTCTCTGAACCCAATGAACTAAACACAAGAAATAAAATTAGCAAAGAAAAACATCAACAGTGCTCTTAACTTGGGAAGGGACCCAAACTTAAACTATAAGCTTTTGAAAACTGTCATCTAGAAGCAGAGTAGACAAAACTAAAAACATTTCAGCACCAATCCAACATTACTCTCCATCCCCTTTGTCTAATATATCCATCCCAAATCAGAAAGCAATACTGTGAAAATTAAAAGGTGAACAGATATAATTCTCAAATATCTCACTGATAGGATCCAATCCTTAGTTTTTTTAATATAATTTTCAAACATACAAGTAAGAAGTTAGAAAATATAGTAACCACGAAGATTTTTTTCCTTGGGGTAGGGGAAACTTGTGTACAAAAAATTAGGCAACCCAAGGAAGAATTAAAATAATTCAGGAATTGAGAAGTTCTTATAGGACACAACTGAGAGTGAAGAGTCCACCTTAAATATAGAAGCAAGGCTAAACAAAAGAAAAAGGTAAAGAATAAAGCTGCCATAAACTTTAAAAGTGATTTTAAAATCACTTAAATATGAGGAGTTGTAATAAATTATCATTGGAAACATCAGTAAGAACTAATGTTTAACTTCACAGAGACACAGAGAAGTATTTTTACATATGTATATATCTAAAGATTAGTATACACATTTTTCCCTGACACTAGGAGAGTTTAAAAGAAATGACACCCCAGTAATAAGCACACCCAGCAGCCAGATGTTGGTTTAGAACACTACTCTTCAAAAAAGGAATCAAGGCTTCTAGGAGAAATGGCTGATTCTAGGACTGAGGCAGGAAATACGCAAGATGAAACTAGAGCATCTTGCAGTGCCAAAAAGTGGTTAAAAAAAAAAAAAACTAAGGTATGCAAAGGGACACAGGAGTGACTGACACAGGAGTGACTGAGAGGGTCATCTCCCAATCGCCAAAGTTAGATCAATTTAAGTAACAAAATAAATAAAGTAGTACTGAATTGTAACCCAAAGTATAAAATAAATATCCATGTCTCCACAGTGATATAAATGATTAAATAAATTAATAAATGCAGGAGAAGAGACAAATCTCCTGTGTAGAAGAATTCCAAATAAATTATGTAGACACACCACTAAAAAAGGGGGAGCAAAACCCCCCACCCCTTCAGTGCAAGCTCATGTAATGACTTCCAGTATGGAACGGGGGGAAGAAAAGAGTAACTTTACAGTGGAGAAACCTGACAAACACTAATTCTGCCAGGTTTCAGGTTAACACCAACAGTCATAAATCATGTTGACAATATATACTCAGGATAGGATGTGGTAAAAATGGCAGCAGACTTGCGTGGTCTTCCTCCCAGTAACCCATATCCCAGGCTAATCATGAGAAAAACACTACACATATTCTAACAGAGGAACATTCTAGAATATATAATAACCTGGACTCCTTAAAAATGTCAAGGTATGTAGTAGCAAAGGTCTTTGAAAAACAACCACCAAAAAATCTCAAGGTAATCAATAACAAATTACAATTGTACTTAAATGCAAATGGTGAATTTGAGGCAGCAGTAAGGTAGAGTGGAAAGGCTTTAGGGGAAAAAAAATATGGTCTAAGAAACTGTCATAGCAAGAGGACCCTAAGGAGACAAGACAAGCAAATGTAATACGGTGTCCTGGATGGCATCCTGGAACAGAAAAGGGGTATTAGATAAAAACAAAGAAAATCTGAATAAACTATGGACTTCACCAATAATGTATTAATATTGGTTCGTTAATTGTAACAAACATACCAAATTAATGTAAGATGTAAATAATAGGAGAAGCTATCGCAGGGAAAGAGAGGCACCTATAAGAGTACTCATACTACCTATTCAATTTTTCTTTAGAAGTGTTGAAAAAATAAAACTATTAATAGAAAAAAATGCACCTATTAGGAAGTCTGAAGTTTTCCTCCAGAAAAAAAAAATCAGGTGTTAGACAGGCAGGAAATATAGATCCAGTAAATAAGTGTGCTAGTCTTCTCATCTTTCAAAAATTCAACAGATACTATCAAATGTCCAGAAGTAAGAAAGAGCATTATATTCAGAAACGTAGCTTCAAATCCTCACTCCATCACATATTAGCTGTGTGGCATTAGCCAAGATACTTAACCCCTGGAGCGTCACCTATTTCATCTATCTTATGTGGATAATATTTATTTTGTAGATGATATATGCAAAGTCACTACAAGAGCAGATCCAGCATATTGCAGAAGCTTAACAAATGGCACAAACATTTAAATTATTTAAGAATTTATCATATTTTCAATAATTCTAAGTTCAATCGTTCTAAAAGAATGTTAAATTTATAAAAATAGAAAGTCTTTTAGCTATGCTGTTCAATATATATTAAGGGGTTGCAATTTGTTCAGAAAAGGAAGAATTGCCAGTCAAATTGGATATATGAATGATACAAATGATAACCGAAATCTGTATTTATTTTATATTGTTGCCAGGTATTTGGTGACTGCCTGGTGATTATTAGGGCTACTTGGCAAAAATAAATTCTCATTTTTTTAACTAGAAGATAAAATTGTATTTATCATATACAACATAATGTTTAGAAGCCTATATACATTGTAGAATGACTAAATCTAGCTAATTGATGTATGCATTACCTCACATAGTAATTTTTGTGATAAGAACATTTTACATCCACTCTCTTAGCATTTTTCAGGAATACGATATACTGTTAACTATTGTCACCATGTTGTACAAGGGATCTCCTGAATTTGTTCCTAACTAAAGCCTTGCAACCTTTGGCTATTTTTCAAATGAATTTTATAGATGTAGAAGAATGTGAGCCATGTTTTAAGTTTCTGAAGTTGCCTTTGGAGTACAAATCTGAGGATATATCTGAATTATCGATAACAAGTGATATGAGGGTAGCTTAGCTTTAAATAGTTTAAACTGAAAGGAAAAATACTATCCATGGAATCCAATTGACAAACGTAATCTAAACTGAAATGTATAGCTATGTAAAATATTTGTACAATATCATAGAAGTAGATTTTCTCATATGAAACTGAAAAAATCACCAGTCGCAATGGCTCACACCTGTTATCCCAGCACTTTGGGAGGCCGAGGAGGGTGGATTGCTTGAGCTCAGGAGTTCAAGGCCAGCCCAGGCAACATGACAAAACCTCATCTCTACAAAAAATACAAAAACTAGGTGGGTGTGGTGGCATGTGCCTGTGGTCCCAGCTACTCAGGAGGCTGAGGCGGGAGGATCACTTGAGCCTGGGAAGTCGAGGCTACAGTGAGCCAAGACAGCGCCACTACACTCCAGCCTGAGTGACAGAGCAAGACCCTGTATCCAAAAAAAAAAAAAGGGAACTGATAAAATGAAAACTGAGCACAAATTTTAGTGTATAATTCTAGAATCAAATAGGGCATATATGCCTGGACATGCAAGAATGTTATCAATTTCTAGCATTAAGCCTTAGGCACACTTTCAAAAATAGATTAGGCAATACCACAGGACATAGGTATGGGCAAGGACTTCATGACTAAATCACCAAAAGCAATGGCAACAAAAGCCAGAATTGGCAAATGGGATCTAATTAAATTAAAGAGCTTCTGAACAGCAAAAGAAACTATCATCAGAGTGAACAGGCAACCTATAGAATGGGAGAAAATTTTTGCAATCTACCCACCTGTCAAAGGGCTAATATCCAGAATCTACAAGTAACTCAAACACATTTACAAGAAAACAACCCCATCAAAAAGTGGGCAAAGGATATGAACGGACACTTCTCAAAAGAAGACATTTATGCAGCCAACAGACACGTGAAAAAATGCTCATCATCACTGGTCATCAGAGAAATGCAAATCGAAACCACAATGAGATACTATCTCACGCCAGTTAGAATGGTGATCATTAAAAAGTCAGGAAACAACAGGTGCTGGAGAGGATATGGAGAAATAGGAAGGCTTTTACACTGTTGGTCGGAGTGTAAACTAGTTCAACCATTGTGGGAGACAGTGTGGTGATTCCTCAAGGATCTAGAACTAGAAATACTCTTTGACCCAGTGATACCATTACTGGGTATATACCCAAAGGATTATTAATCATTCTGCTATAAAGACACATGCACACGTATGATTACTGCAGCACTATTCACAATAGCAAAGACTTGGAACCAAAGCAAATGTTCATCAATGATAGACTGGATTAAGAAGATGTGGCACATATACACCATGGAATACTATGCAGGCATAAAAAAGGATGGGTTCATGTCCTTTGCAGGGACATGGATGAAGCTGGAAAACATCATTCTGAGCAAACTACCGCAAGGACAGAAAACCAAACACTGCACGTTCTCACTCATAGGTGGGAACTGAACAATGAGAACACTTGGACACAGGGCAGGGAACATCACACAAGGGGGCCTGTCGTGGGGTTGGGGGCAGGGGGAGGGATAACATTAGGAGAAATAACTAATGTAAATGACAAGTTAATGGGTGCAGCAAACCAACATGGCACATGTATATCTATGTAACAAATCTGCACGTTGTGCACATGTACCCTAGAACTTAAAGTAAAATTTTTTTAAAAAATAGATTAAGCTACATTTGAAGTGCTTCTTTATTATTCCCTAGGTCCCATCCATACATTTGGCTATACTTAACCACTGCTCACAATTTTATTATTCATACTGCCTACACACAGACTGCTCATTAAGTGGCCCCCTAGGAAAATCATCTAGACACTTCTACGCTAATAAAACATTTCATACCATGGTATACAGAGGCAGATCTCCCTTAAAAGCAAGTTCAGGGAGAAAGCTTCATGAGGACACTAAGCATTTAAAGGACTAATATGATACCACCTTCAGCAACTGAGTACCAGTAAAAGCACAGACATCAACTGTTAAGCCCCCAGTGGTTTTTCTCTTTAATTTAGAACAAAAAGTCTTTTTTTTTTTTTTTTTTTTTTTTTCAAGATGTTGAGACGGAGTCTACCACGTTAGCGCACTATACATGGGAGTGTTGTACATCAGG
>NW_012119598.1:21621725-21645292 GCF_000951035.1 Colobus angolensis palliatus | reverse complement strand
GGGGCAAGAGACAGGGTTTTGCCATGTTGCCCAGGCTGGTCTCGAACTCCTGGGCTAATTGATCTGCCCACCTCAGCCTCCCAAAGTGTTGGGATTATAGGCATGAGCCACTGCTTCTGGCCATAAAATGTCAAATATTTGATTATCTTTTAAAAGTTCATATTTTTAAAGCTACACGCAGAACTATTAAGAGGCAAATGGCATGTTATCTGGTATTGCTTTAAAATTCTTCATCAAAAACATAAATAAAAGAAAAAAGATAAACGTTAATTACTGAATCTGTGACAAGTATGGGGGTCTTGCTGAACTATTCCCTCTACTTGCAGGTATCTTTGAACTTTTTTCATACTAAACAAACATAAGTCTTAAATATGAGAGAAAGAATACAAATACATTTAGTAAGTTAGCTTTTGACAGGTGCATTCGAATTAGAGGAGAAAAGACAAATTAATAAATGGTATCAGGAGAAATGGCTAGTCATCCACGGGAAGGAGAGCTGGAACCATCAATGATGCATAAATCAAAATAAATTTCGTGTAAATCTTTTTTAAATGTAAGAAAAGGAAACCATTAAAGTAACAGCAGAAACAATCAGAGAATTACCATCATCATCTTGGAGTAAAAGAAAACACTGATAAAGTGAACTATGTAAAAAACAATTTTTTATTCATGGCAAAAGCAACCATAAATGACATAAAAATATAGCAAAGGGGGAAAAAATCTGGAAATCATATCATGAAGGGTTAATTTCCCAAGTAGAGAGTGCCTACCAATCAGTAAGCGTCACCCAACAGAAAAATGATAAAGGGATACAGATAGGTCACAGAAAAGGAAACAAAAATCACTCTTGTAAGAAATGCAAAGTAAAAGACACTGAGATACCATTTTTCATTCATCAGATGGGCAAGGATGAAAAAAACTCATGATACACAGAACTATGTTGGCAAGGCTCTGGGGAAACTAGCAAGCACATACGTTGTTGATGGCAGCATAAATTAATATAATCTCTATGCAAGGCAATAAGGTGATATCTATCAAAATTAGAAATGTACACAACTTTTAACCCAGTAATTACACTTCCAGACAGTCTAAAAATATATTTATGCACATGCAAAATGATACATAAATACAAAGACATGGACATCACGGTAGCAGTTTCGTTATTGGCAAAAGCCAAGAAAAGAAACAACAAAAATATCTAGAATAAAGGGAATGGTTAAATATGTATTATATATACATATATAAATATTTACTATATATAAATATCCTATATCCTCAAAATGGAATATACTACTACTTCAAAAAATAAAAAAAGAAATTTTGTCACAGCCAGGCATGGTGGCTCACACATGTAATCCCAGCACTTCGGAAGGCCAAGGGGGGCAGGTCACTTGAGACTAGGAATTTGAGACCAGCCTGGCCAACATGGTGAAACCCTGTCTCTACTAAAAATATAAAAATCAGCCGGGTGTGGTGCTGCACACCTGTAATCCCAGCTACTTGGGAGGCCAAGGCGTAAGAATCTCTTGAACCTGGAAGGCAGAGGTTGCAGTGAGCTGAGATCACATCACTGCACTCTAACCTGGGTGACAGAGAAAGACTCCATCTCAAAAAAAGAAAGAGAAAGAAATTTTGTGATGAACTGATAAAACAAAGTAACCAAACCATATATTAGCTGCAATTACTTTTGCACCAACCTAAATAGTTAAATGAAAATCATGTGTATTATATGCTAACTTTTATGCAAAAGGAGAAAGCAAAAAACATTATGTATGTATATATATGTGTGTGTGTGTACATTTATTCTTATAAATCCATACCGTGTGTGTGTGTGTGTGTGTGTGTGTGTGTGTGTAGAAACTGTAACAATGAGTTTCTTCACAAATACTTAGCTGGAGCAGATGGCAGATGGATGGAGTCTTATTACTTACTCTATGTGTTTTGGTTCCCTTTGAATTTTGTGCCATATGAATATATTATCCATTGAAAAAAGTGATTTTACATAGGGAAAACATTCCAGGACATTGTTCTAGGCAAAGATTTTATCACTAAGATCTCAAAAGCACAGACAACAAAACCAAAAGTAGACAAATGGGTTTACATCAAGCTAAAAAGCTTCTGCACAGCAAGAAAACCATGAACAAAGACAATCTACAAAAAAGAAGAAAATATTAGCAAGCTATTCCTCTGACAAAGAATTAATAAACAGAATATATAAGGAACTCAACAGCAAAAAAAATCTAATTAAGAAACAGGCAAAGGATGTGAATAAACATTTCCCAAAACAAGACATACAAATGGACAACAGGTATACGGAATAATGCTCAACATCACTAATCATCAGGGAAGTGTAAAACAAAACCACAATGAGATATCATCTCACCCCAGTTAGAATGGCTATTTTTAAAAAGACAAAAAATAACAGATGCTAGTAAGGATGCAGAGAAAAGGGAACTCTTGTTCACTGTTGGTGGTAATGTAAATTAGTACAACTATTACGGAAAACAGTATTGAGATTTCTCAAAAAACTAAAAATGGAACTACCATATGATCCAGAAATCCCGTTACTGGGTATTTATCCCAAGGGGGAAAAAAAAAAAAATCAGTTTATCAAAAGGATACCTGCACTTCCATGTTCACTGCAGCACTATTCCACAATAACAAAGGCATGGAATCAACCTAAGTATCTATCACAGAAAAATGGATAAAGAAAATGTGGCACATATATACAACGGAATGCTATTTGGCCATAAATAAAGAACAAAATCATATCATTTGCAGCAACATGAATGGAACTGGAAATCATTATGTTAAGTGAAATAAACCAAGCAAAGAAAGACAAATTTTGCATGTTGCCACTCATGTTGGGGCTAAAAACGTTGACCTCATGGAGGTAGAGAGTAGAATAATAGATATCTCAGGTGGGAAGGGGATGTGTGAAGGACTAGGAAGGATAACGAGAGGCTGATTAATAGGTACAAACATACAGTTAGATAGAAGGAATAGGTTCTAATGTTTGATAGCAGAGTAGGGTGACTATAGATAGCAACAATATATTGTATATTTCAAATATACAACTAGAAGAGAGGACCTGACATGTTCCCAATAAACAGAAATGATAAATATTAAAGGCAATGAACACCCCCAAATACTGACTCAGTCATTACACATTGTATGCACATAACAAAATATTACATGTACCCGCAATATGTAAAATATTACGTATCAATTTTTTCAAGTTTTAATATTCTTAGCTTTATCCAAGAGCATAACAGTAATAGTAAACACCAGTGTCTTCGTTACACATATTATTAATTTTAAACTGGAATACATAACAAACATGTTCATTCTGGGTCACAGGTAAAATCTTTCCCATCTTATCATATACCAATAATAGAGTTAGCCTCCTGAAAAATAACACCATCACTTTAAAATCATCTGTAATCCCAGCACTTTGTGAGGCTGAGGCGGGTGGATCACTGCACAAAGGACCAGTCCACAAAAGCTGCCATACATAACAGGATTGCCAGAAATGGAGAACATAAAGAAAATGAAGGTATGGAAATTAAGGACAAAATTAAAACTTTTCCAGGGCTAAGACACGAAACCTCAGATTGACAGAATCCCTAGAGCCCTAAGCATGAAGTAGCTAAATAGACATTCACACCAGGAAAGTCCTTCTGATATTTAGATGACTAAGGCTAAAAATAAAGGCCTAAAAGTTTTTGAGAAATGAAAAACAAAAGATGCCTACAGAGAAAGAAAACAGATGGCCACAGACTTCTTAACTTCTAAACGAAGGAATGACTCAAAGCTGTGAGGGAATATGACTTTGAATCTAAACATTTACACCCATTCTAGTCCGGCGTGGTGGTGTATACCTGTAGTCAAAGCTATTTGGGAGGCTAAGACAGGAGGATCATATGAGCCCAAGTTCAAGATCCTGTCTCCAAAAAAATTTTTACATTTCAAAAACTAGACTCATTCCAACAATATGAAACATTCTCAGTTTTGCAAGAGCACAGAGAATTTACCACCCAGACCTTTTCTGAAAGAATTACTTAAGAATTAGATTCTAGCCTAAAGTAGAATTTTGTTGCCATTCTCTCCCTACCTTTTATATTTTATTAATGTTTGTTTCCTCACTTGGATAAGATGTACTTACAGAAATGAAAAGAAGAGAAAAGGAGGGAAAGCGAGGGAAGGGAAAATATGGCCTGATATGGGTTACTGGTCCTATAAGTTTGCACAGGAGGGAAGAGGAGAGGGAAGACTGGGCAAAAACAGAGCCACATATAATTTCAAAGTTGTTACTACTTCAAAAAACTAAAAAAACTAAAAAACAAAAAACATGTTCCACACCAGTCAGAACAACTATTATTAAAAAGTCAAAAAATAACAGATGTTGGCAAGGTTGGGGAGAAAAAGGAAAAGCTTATACAATGTTGGTGGGAGTGTAAATTAGTTCAGCCATTGTGGAATCCAGTATGGTGATTCCTCAAAGACCTAAAGACAGAAATACCATTCAACCCAGCAATCCTATTACTGGGTAGATATCCATAGGAATAGAAACTGTTTTATTATAAAGACACACGCAAGTGTATATTCTTCGTAGTACTATTCACAATAGCAAAGACATGGAATCAATCAACCTAAATGTCCACCAATGGTAGACTGAATAAAGAAAATGTGGTATATACACACCATGGAATACTACGCAGCCCTAAAAATGAATGAGCTCATGTCCTTTGCAGGGACATGGATGGAGCTGGAGGCCATTATCCTTAGCAAACTTGACACAGGAACAGAAAACCAAATCCCACATGTTGTCTTATAAGTGGGAGCTAAATGATGAGAACACATGAACACACAGAGGGGAACACCACACACTGGGGCTTATGAGAGGATAGAGGGTGGGAGTAGAGAGAGGATCAGGAAAAATAACTAATGGATACTAGGCTTAATACCTGTGATGAAGTAATCTGTACAACAAACCCTCATGACACAAGTTTACCTATGTAACAAACCGGCACTTGCATCCCTGAACTAAAAATAAAAGTTAAAAAAATATATAATTTTCCAAAGACAAACCTCTAGGAAAAGGAAAAATCATATATATCATGCTTCATTTAGCAGAATGTGGTTCCAATATTAAGGAGAACATTAAGATGAATTATAAAGGGCAGATCACTTGAAGTCAGGAATTTGAGACTAGCCTGGTCAACATGGTGAAATCCCATCTGTACTAAAAATACAAAAATTAGCTGGGCGTGGTGGTGCACACCTGTAATCCTAGGTACTCGGGAGGCTGAGTCAGGAGAATCACTTGAACCTGGGAGACAAGAGGTTGCAGTGAGTCGAGATTGTGCCACCGCATGCCAACCTGGGCGACAGAGTGAGACTCTGTCTCAAAAAAAAAAAAAAAGAGGAGGAGGAGGGGGAGGAGGAGGAGAAGAAGATGAAGAGGAGGAGGAGGAGAAGACGAAGAGGAAGAGGAAGATGAGGGAAGATGGAGGAAGAAGGGAGAAGGGAGAGAGGAGGGAGGAGGAGAAGGAGGAGAACAAGAAGGAGAAAGAGGAGGAAGGAGGAAGAAGGAAGGGAGAAGGAAGAAGGAAGAAAGAAGAAGAAAATAAAAAGATGTTCCAAGAGTCCAGGTGTAAATAGAAAAACACATACTTGTTGCCAGCACACACACAGATAGAGGTCTGTTATGAAAAACGCAATGTCCCTCCAAGGCCAGTTATTCTGCTATAATCACATATGTGCAGTCCAAAGCATTCATAACACAGATAAAGACACAGCCATGAAAAGAAATCAGTGATAAATGTCTACTAATTTTATGCTTAACTTTTTTAGTACAATACTCTCCCAAATCCATAAAAAGCCTATGAAGAAAATCATTCCTGTAAAGGTTTTGCCTCACTGTGAAAAGACCTTTACCAACTCTTATTATGCCAGCTGCAGTCACAAACCACAAACACCAATAGTGTGAGAGCCTTAAAAACAAAGCATATCATGCAAATCTTTTTGAATAACTTAATTATGTGTTATTTAATTTTATAACACATCACCCTTGCTAAGAGTACAGAAAGATGCCAAACAAGCATTATCATGTTCTTTCCTGACCTGGTTCCCCAAGGTAGCACTACCTCCAATTGTTTGACTACACCAGTTGTAAAGGATTTGACTGCGGGCAACTTCAGACATATTCTCATTTATCCCATGCTCACAAACTCAAAAATAATTGGCTTCCTCTCTACTGGTATCAGCCATAGTTTTAACAGATGGTGCTGCTAAATGAGGAAGGTATGGTACTGAATACAACTAATGACTAACCATATGTCAACAACAAAATAGTGTTCTCGTCAAGGATATAACACTGGATTTTATTTACTTGTTTATTTTTGTATAGAGGAGAACATACTACAATGCAGTTATACAAAATGACACTCAGAACTGGTAAGAAACCTAAAAAGTACTAAAAAGTAGTAGCAGATTTTCAATTTCTTAAATTTTCAATTTCCTAAAGTATACAAACTATATATACATAACTTGTGTACTTTATATACATATAAATTATACATAGTACCAATTTCACTCTCATACTCAATGAAAATATATTTTCATTAGTTCAAAAACTTTCTCAACTTTGGCTGTATACTTCTGACATTACTAAGCACAATAATACCGTTCATATGACACACTAAACTTCTTTCCTCAGTAAACTTCTATGTATCCAAATGGTGATAACTTAAGAGTTTACTATGTATATGTTAATTTATTTCAGGAACAACAGAACATACTCAGATATAAGTATCCTGAGCTACTGCTGTATTTATTAAGAGCTATCTTGGGCTGGGTGCAGTGGCTCATGCCTGTAATCCCAGCACTCTGGGAGGCCAAGGCAGGTGGATCACTTGAAGTCAGGAGTTCAAGACCAACCTGGCCAACACGGTGAAACCCCATCTCTACCAAAAATACAAAAATTAGTCGGGAGTGGTGGCACGTGCCTGTAGTCCCAGCTACTCGGGAGGCTGAGGCAGGAGAATCGCTAGAACCTGGGAGGCAGAAGTTGCAGTGAGCTGAGATCGCACCACTGCACTCCAGCCTAGGCAAAAGAGTGAGACTTGGTCAAAAAAAAGAAAAGAAAAAAGAAAAAAGCTATCTCATTATTTTACATTCTTAATGACACAACGGCAACAGGTTTAAACAAACAAACAAAAATAAATAAAGAACTGACTGTATTCTATTCCTACAAACCCCCACTAAGAAAAAATGATAAATATCTGTAGCCACCACTCCCTCTCCTGATAAATCTGTTTTCACTGTGTTATTTAAATTGTTCTTTAGGGTCACATGATTTTTTTTGGGAAAAGGGTCCTCTGAATCTTTTTTCTAATATTAACATTGTGACTCCAGGTGCCAACTGATATAAAAGTCTATGACAGTCTATGAATCATTCAAAAGAATGTATAATTAACTAATTAACATATGCTCTTAAAATTATGTAACTATTTTATTTAGAAACACGTATAGCCTTTCAGCAAAATCACTGTGGTTATTTCAACAGGGAATAACAGGGAAAACACAACACCTAGGTTAGACAGGTTTCCCTTTTCCTGTTAATTTGGTGACCAGAAAAAACTACTTCTAAAAACTACTTTACATTATTTCTTTTTTGCCCTTTTACTCAAGTAAAGAAATCTCCATCTACTACCTTCAGAAAAAGCAGCCCATATGTGTGATGAGGTGTTAATACTTGCCTAGCAGTCAAAGACCCAGCCATAATCCTTGCTTACTACCAGCGACCTTAAGTCAACTACCTAAACCCTGTAAGCCTGAAAATCTTCATCTTTAAAATGAGATTAACACCACATACCTCACAGGATTTGTCAGAAGGACAAGATGAGATAACATATGTAAACCACCTGGTCTAGAGTCAAGCAAAAAGAAGCCAAATAAATAAAACCTCAATGCAGAAGACTCACACAAATAGCCAGAATGTCCATCAAAAATGCATTGGCAGACAGTTTTGCAATTTTCACCCTGAATTGAAATAGATTTTATGAAGCATCTCATGAAAGTTAGTTTTCTTTCCCATTTCACATCCAACTTTTCTGAAGTATTTTAGGATCAACTCTTTCAGCCTGATAAATTTTCTAACATGCATTAAGACGATCTCAAATCAATAAAAAACAAACACAGAAACATACCCTTAAAACAAGACCTTAGGAATATTGTGCTTCAAAAGCTTCTCTTTTGATTCTTCACTTTTCTCATCCTGTATTTATTTACAAATGATTCTTTTGGTGCTGAGATAAACTCTACTTCCTGACTTCTCAATTACCTTCTTGAAATTCTACACATTCAGCTTCTCTACGGACATAACCTTGCAGAAGCAATCCGGCCAATCTTAACTGTTCTCTCTTCTCTATGTTCTACTATTTAATTAGGAGAAAATCTAGAGGGAAGTAAATCTTCAATAAAACAAAGTATCTTGCTGTGATTAAGAAGTGATTCTAAATAACTAACAACAGACTTTCATTATGCAGAAAAAAATCGTTAACTTTCTAAATAATGTTTCTTCTGTTTAATCTTATCCTATTCACTGTTATACAAATATATGGTCTCAGAAATAACATTAAAAGCTTCTACATGAAACAACCAAATAACAGACACAACATATAAAACAATAATTTTTCAAGACATTGAACATAACACAATGCAGAACAGTGACCCCTGAGAGATGGAAAACACATGAAGTGGGCCCTACAATTGCCCCAGCTTACTGCTTTGTCAGTTTCCAGACTTAGCTGCAGTTGAGCAAGGCAGTCAGTCCAGAAGACTCTGCACTAAGACAGAGTTAAGAATTTGAGGAAATCAAGGCTTGCTAGACTTTGTCAGACAGAGTACCTGAGAGGAGTAATTACAGTACTCAGTTGAGCACTGACCAGTGCATGTATGTGAGGAAACTAACCAAAGCTGGGGAAAGAATGACCTCAAAAGAACGGAGTAACGGTGCCCAGAGCTGACTCAGGACTGGGAATAATGCCTGTTCTTACCAGCCAGTCATGAGAAGATTTTCAGGTTGACAGGGTTTAGGTAGTTGACTTAGGTCGCTGAAGTTTTCATGACTGGTGGGGCACTCAGTAAAGCCCACAGAAGGATCTTGCCTCAGTAGCAAGGAATATTTAGCCGTTGACTGAGCACGGCTCCAGTCATGCTGAACAGAACCAACCTGTTTCCAAGTAATTTAACTGTATCCCAGAACAAAGCTCAAAAACATCCAGCAACCAAAATGGTAAAATTTACAATGTTTAGCATCTTATCAAAAATTACCAGGCACGTAAAAAATAAGAAACAGTAATACCATAATGAGAAGAAAAACTGGAGAATCAGAACTGACTCAGAATTGGCACAGATGTTAGAACAGATAAATCATTAAAAAGTTATTATAACCATATTAATGTACCCAAAAATTAAGCATAGACCTGGAGGATAGTAAAGAGAAGACCCAGATCAAAGCTCCAGAGATAAAACAACCTCAGCCTCTCTGAGTTCTTTAGGTGGTGGAGTGACCCAAACCTTCCTTCTTGAAATATTTGAGCCATTAATCATCCTGCCCTTTTTTGGCTGATATTATTTTCTATTGACCTTTACTGTTGGGGATGGAAGTATTAAGAGGTGCCCAGAGAATTCCCTGAATTTCAGATATTGTCTCTTTGACTCCAGTGTATCAAAATCCCAATTTCCCCTTGGTTATCAGTATCAATTACTCGAGTGAATAAATTAGCTCCTCTTTCTGAGCATTTGTTCAGTAGCATAAGTACCGCAAAATGGCCAAGAAGCAGCCCTATCTTTCAATCTCATAGAACCACTCTTGTGTCGTCTAGTGGAAACACTATCCCCTTGAAGTCCAAGGTCTCCAAACCAGAGCTCAGCAAAGCTCAGTATTTCCAAGAAAGGAAATAAAAGATCTGCAAGTGAGTTATTAGGTGTAACAATGAGCAAAGCTACTCTCACGTACTCCTTGAATCCCAGAGTAATGAATCCTGGCTATTGAAGAGACAGCACATGTAATGGTCACAGATTCAAAGTGTATACTACATCTTGTAAAACAGAACCCCACCCCTTCATGGTACTGCCTTTCAGTTGGCATTAGGAGCATTCAGTAAGCCATTCTACCTTTCAATTAGGCCAGCCACTTTCTTTTTTTTTTTTTTTTTTATTATACTTTAAGTTCTAGGGTACATGTGCATAACATGCAGGTTTGTTACATATGTATACTTGTGCCATGTTGGTGTGCTGCACCCATCAACTCGTCAGCACCCATCAATTCATCATTTATATCAGGTATAACTCCCCAATGCAATCCCTCCCCCCTCCCCCCTCCCCATGATAGGCCCCATTGTGTGATGTTCCCCTTCCCGAGTCCAAGTGATCTCATTGTTCAGTTCCCACCTATGAGTGAGAACATGCGGTGTTTGGTTTTCTCTTCTTGTGATAGTTTGCTGAGAATGATGGTTTCCAGCTGCATCCATGTCCCTACAAAGGACGTAAACTCATCCTTTTTTATGGCTGCATAGTATTCCATGGTGTATACGTGCCACATTTTCTTAATCCAGTCTGTCACAGATGGACATTTGGGTTGATTCCAAGTCTTTGCTATTGTGAATAGTGCTGCAATAAACATACGTGTGCATGTGTCTTTGTAGTAGATGTACCATATGACCCAGCCATCCCACTACTGGGTATATACCCAAAGGATTATAAATTATTCTACTACAAGGCCAGCCACTTTCATATCATAGGGTATGGGACAAGACCAGTTAATTCCAAGGGCATGAGCCCATAGCTGCACCTTCTTTGCTAGAGAAGGAATTCCTTGATCAGAAGCAATACAATGCAGAATGCCCTAACAGTGAATAAAGTTTTATGTGAGTCCACAGATGGTGGTGCTGGCAGAAGCATTATAGGTAGAGAAAGCAAATCCATATGCAGAATATGATACTAGCCTGTGAGAATATATCTTTGCCCCCTCCATAATGGAAGAGGTCCAATATAATCAACAACTAGCAGATGGCTGGCTGGTTCCCTCAGTGAATGGTGCCATATCAGGGACTCAGTGTTGGACTCTGCAGTTGGCTGATTAGGCACTCAGCAATAACAGTAGCCAGGTCAGTCTTGTAAAGGGAAAGACCTTATTGTTGAACCAATGAAGAGCTACCAACCCTGCCAATATAGCCACCTTTTCACATGTCCATTGAGCAAGCCCTAACGTGGCTGAATAAAAGGCTGACTGACATGCACAGAGCATGTTGTTCTGTCCAGCTCACTAGCAAGTATTCTTTGCAGTAGATGCCCTTTAAGAGGCATTCACATGGCGCTCAATTTTCACAGTTTGTGGACATTCAGAGAGGTCTATTCACACACCTCTTCCCTAGACTTCCTTGTCACCAGTCTTCACATCCTATTTGTTCCAGGTCTCTGACCACCAAGATAAAACATTAATCAATGTAGATCTTTATCTCTGGCCATCTCCTACTGAAGACATAGTAGTCAACAAAATATAATGCATAGAAGTTCTGCCCACTGGGAAGATTTTCCTTCACCATTGTCCTTCATGGTGAGTCTTCTGTGGGGCTTCAGTGTTTCAGTGTCTGCTTTTGAGTAACACTTGCGTATCATCCAGATCTATCTATAAACTGTGCTCAAGTTTTCTTCTTCACTCAAATGGTCATAAGGAACATCCCAGGAGACCATACACATGGAATGAAGGAGAGGAGGCAATGAAACAGAAGTTGGTATCAAAGGAGTCTGAGCCACCAGCTTGTTTAACTTACTTAAATTATCTGGACCTGCCCAACCTTGGTCTCTTATATACCATTATCACTTGACAACAGATAGCTGCTGCTTGTTCCCAACCTATAGCTAAATAGGTCAGACAACAGCCAATTCATGATGGGAAACTCAGCCACATGGTCACCTGGCATCTCATGATTAGGTGTTCAGTCTCTAGCAAAGTCAAAAGCCAGGAACTGTTTCTCAAAAGAAAAATCATTATCCGCAGACAGGGCACAGATTTGCTCTAAAATTCTAGAGGTCTGCACTGTGATTCTTTTATTGGCGCTTGCCAGAAGCAAATAATACACAGAAAAAGAAAAAGGTAGAAGAGGAAGAAAAATCACTGAATAAACCTTTGCTCACAGTATCCTCCTTGTTTCCAAACTCAGTGGGAACAAGCAGATTCCACTCCCTACATCTATACCCTTCTGAGATTTAATCAGTATGACAGGACTATAGTCCTAATCAAGAAGGAGACCCAAAACAAAAATTACCAGTGAGTTTTTCACCCTCACACTGAGTAACCGGAGGTGACTATCTTCTTCAGATGAGAAAAGCATACAATGAATACGGTTAAAAGGAATTAGAGGCCACAATGGGTAAGAAGAATAAAGTATGCCTCACTGCTTTAAACCCAGTCCAGAAAATTGATATCCCAGGGAATGAAAGAATAACCAAGTGAGGCTGCTGAATCAGTAACTAAGTAACCTCTGAAGAATCGCAGAGAAAGAAGAAAATACGGAAAGGCAAGAAGTAGGCAAATGTTCCAACTTCCCACGCAAAGGTAAATCAGGTAAACTGTTCATCTACCATCAATCCTCAAAAGATTATAATTATGCCATTTTCAAGATAGTTGATAAACCACTAAGCAGGAGGTAAAAGCCGAAAATCCTGAGGACCAAATAATAGCAAGCTAACCCAACTCCTCCCTGTCTAAGGGCTGGGAGACCATCCAGAATAAACTTGACATGACAATCCCTTGAAATCTGTGGTGAGATTCAATTAACTGACTTTCATAATATAGTGAAAAGAAAAATTTTCTTAGAAAAAGAGGGAAAAAACTTAAATTCCAGTAGTCACTGGACATGAGAGCTGACAAGGGCTTTGGATCTGTTCAAAGATCTTCCCTTATATGCTGACTGATAAGTAAAGGGAAGCAGAATGGGATATGGTAGGAGTTCAAATATGTGCCCCCATACTGAGTAGGTAAGTATCTTTAGCAAATTACTTCATCTGTTTAAGACTTGGCCTTTGCATCTACAAAATAGCATTATAAAACTGCAATCTACCTCAGAGAACTCTTTCAAGATTACATGTAAGTACACATGAAGCTCTTTGCACAATGTCTCTTACATAGCAAGTTCTCAACGTTATACTAGCTACTATTATTAACTGTCAGCAGCCCTAGTCTTCAGCAGAATTGTGAAATAAACTTTTCATTAGGTCTTCCTACCTCCTTTCTCAATCATACGTAACCATCTAGCAAGCCAGTAACAACTACTGTATGTATAACCAATAAACACGGAAAGAGAATAGTGCAGAAGAAGGCATTAGGTTGAATAAATATAATCTGGATTCTAGGCTGCCAGTAACTCATTCAATGGCTTTACACACATCTTCCAATCTCTATGGGCCTCGGCTATTTTAGCTATAAAACAAATTTGAGTTAAATATTGCAGATTCTTTTCTTATCTGCAATGCTACAACACAATGAAATAATTACACAGATTTTTAAAGTTGTGTGTAATTAGTATACCTATGCTTGGTCCTTCCAGACTCTTGCTCATCTCATCATCTTCATCCTCATCAACTACCAGCACACTAACAGAGGAGAGGCTCTGAGAATGCTGAATACCCTCTTCTCCAAGAAGATATTTAAGTCAATTCTCAGTTTATTTTTCTTCCTTATATCCATTACACTCAAAACTTTAATCACCACTTAGCATTCCCATGCCTACAAGAAAAACTTCTGTTAAAACTTAACAACAAAAAACTTAAACACTAGTTCTGAATTAAAAATGTGTTATCCTCAAAGTCAAACATTAATTTATCTAAAAGAAAAAATAAGAATCACTATGATCTGTATTAGATGGACACCAAATTGTGCTACCCCAGTAATCAATGACATTGGATGAAGCTATAATTAACTCAAAATTAAACAAGTTACCCTATTTGCATTTAATTATGTGTTTCTGATCTTTTTCAGAGGTAGGTATTGAGACTTTTATAATCACGTACAAGGCATTCGTCAATAACACTGATTTTCTCAGTAATCTGACCTAAGTATAGGCCACAGGGGGAGCAAGGAAGAAAGAAAACTGAAGATTTAACAATGCCATCCAGAGGAAACTGCCAATTCCCTCAGGGGATCCGGGATCAATCTGAGTAAATACATGACTGTTTCTCATTCAGCATTCAGCACTCAGAATTTGGTAACAAAAACATGCCAGACTTGATAGTGGCATGCCTCATTTTATATAATTTCCATCCTAATCTAATATTGTACATAAAGTTAATTATATAAATCTAATACATTAAATACACTAAGGGTGCTTGCGAGCTAGAAACAGTGAATGTATAAACAATATTACAGAATAATTTATCATTCATGTATATATATATATATCTCCATCCAGGTTTTTTAAACCATAATAAAATATGATCAAGGCAACCAAATCATTACTAAAAAAGTTAGTATCATATCTTCAGTATTATTTAATTATCATCTTATTTAAAAACTTATTTTAAAAGGCACAGATACCACTCATAGGATAAAAAAAGAAACATTTTAGTAGAAACTATTCAAGAACTCATGTTTGTTCAGTCACTACCTCAAAAGTGGTATTTATCCTGAGGTCTTACAAACAATAATGATTTAAATGAAATTGACAGAATCAAACTGTTCAAATACAGAGGTCTCTTCAAGGGCCTAAAACCCCTACCAATATATTTACAATAGGTTTAACCACAAATGGAAAAAGGTAAAATAAGAGGTGTGATTTTCCTCAGCCTTTGCAAATCTGAGGCAATCACTGTTCTAAAAAGTAATCAACCTTTGTAAATAGCCAAAAACTTCATCTAAAAAAGAGATTTATGTCAGCTCACTGCCCCAATAAATTATTAACACACATACACTCATGCAATATTTAATAAAAAGAATCACCATCTCCACATAACCATTACAAAAAGGACCAAATGATTGGGAAATTATCCATTAATAGCAGATTAATGGATAAAGGCTACAATAAAGCAAAAGCCAATATAAAGTGCACAAAATTAGTATATTTTCTTTCAGAATTATACAACAAATCACACGTCACAGTAGTGCTCCTAAGTATCTCAGTACCAAGCATGATATTCACATAGGGAGGATTTGATACAGCTGCCAGGATTTGAAACATGTCATCCACCATTTCTAGTATGAAAAGGTACATTGTCAGACATGTTTCTGACATTCTGACATGACACTACCACTCATTTCTAGAAATGATTATCAGTATACCAAATGTGCTTAGATTAGCTTTCATCTTGACAATCATACAGTCATACATGCTACCCAAGGAGTTAACACTGTGCTCAGTATACTTAAGCTATCAAGATGACCAATTTTATGCAAATGTTTATCAACTGTAAATGGAGTTAATAATCATAGGTCTAGATCCAACATGCAAATTAGATTTGAATACCTAACACAGGTTTATCCTGAGAACATTGTCTACCAAACCAACTTTTTATTTGGTATACACTGTAATCTTTCATATCCACAGCATTTGAACTCTTAACAACATACAAAGCTAAATGAGCCAAGTCATTATGCAAATTTTGCCAAAACTCCTTTGAGAAACACAAATAAAAAATACAGGTGGTAATATTTGTATAAAGTACCCAGTGTTTGCATGAATGAGTAAGTTTGCATAGCATGGGTCAAACAAAAACAGTTCCAGAAAGAGTAGGTCTTCTCCAGGAACTTTCTACTTTGAAGAGGAAGCCAACATGTACACTCAACCTGAAATAACTGGAGAGAGACATGTAATTAAATTACTTTATTTCCAAGTATAACAATAATGTAACTTTATTCTTTACAAGTTACTATCTGACATCTAACACTTACTATCTATTACTTAATATCTCTGGATTTACACTTTTTAAAATGTGATAAAGGAAAACATATATAATATGCATGTATACCTAATTGCATTTGTATAAACTCTAGAAGGATATATAAGAAACTAATGTTTTTACCTGGAGATTATAAGAGAACCAAGCAAATCAGGAATTCAGACAGGAACAAAACTTTTGCCTTTATATTTTGGGTATATTAAACTATGTAAAAATATGACCCACTTTAAAAATCAAATAATAAAAATATAAATAAAATGATATAACAATACACCACAGTAGCAGAAAAGACTTTTTTATTAACTGTAGAAATGTAAAATGAAATTATAACATTCCAACAAACTACAATTAAATTTAGGCCGACTAAAAAGCATTAAAGATATTTATAATTAAAATTTCATAATAAAATAACTCAGTAAGTTCTTTTGTTATATACAAAATCCCCATAGAACAAAAGCAAAAATGCCAATGTTTAAGCATATGAAAAATAAATGTCCCCTTTCATCTTCCAGAGGCAGAAATCTTACAGCATGTAGTAAATCTATTTTAATTACCTTCATTCTAAATGCTAAAAACTAATTAATTATTAAGAGCTGATAAAATTAGCTACTTGAAATGCTTAATTTGATCCTAGTTTCATATGTATATTTTAATGAACACAATAGACATCTCTCAATAGGCCATCATTTATGATTTGAAAACATGTGTCTATGCTCATGAAGGTAGGTCATATCATTAAGAACTTGCTTTTTAGCAAGACGTGTCAGACATGTGTCATATGCCATGCTTCATGTAAAAGTCCAGTATATTCTCTCTTCCAAAATGGCAGTAACCTATTTTTCAGTCACCACTACACAGTCCTCAAAATCCATGTGAAGCCCAGGAAGCTAAGGTTTCCATTTAGAAACAATTTTGTCTTCTAGGGAAAACAAAAATTCGTACGTAATATTAACAAAAGCAAATATGCATACAAAACTAGCCCACACCACAGCTTTCCCTATACTCCAAATTATTCTGGTGATTTTTGTAACTATAACCATCACAAATATAAGAATGTAAGGAAATGCAACTTCATGTTTCTTAAGTACTTCTGGAACTCTCGTAACTCTCCAATGCTTTACAGCTTTCCGTGGCCCCCATACCATCACTCTAAAATGAAAGGACTGCAGTTCATATTACAGCACCACCATGTCTGCACTATAACTCCAGATGCCATAACCACCTCACAACAGATACTAATGGACAGAGCGGAGGGAATAGGAGATAAAAGAGAGAGGAAATGTTGGCTCAGCACCCACATCCTTTTTTAACACTCAGTAGTGGAAACTTAATGATCATCACCACGTTTCTCTCACAGTCTGCAATTAAGAAAGACATTTATTTCAATAGTGTCTAAAGCCCTGAATCCCAAGAGTTCCTCCTTTTAGAAACTCTCTAGGTATCAATTTAGCAGGATACAGTCAAATATTACAGTAGATTAAAGAAAAAGGAAAATGGCTATCAGGCAGGGTTTTCAGGAGAAAAAATTATAAAAACTGTAACTAAAACTACTGTTAATAAAATTGTGGGGCTGGGTGTGATGGCTCACACCTGTAAATCCAGCATTTTGGGAGGCCGAGGCAGGCGGATTGCTTGAGGCCAGGAGTTCAAGACCAGCCTGGCCAACATAGTGAAACCCTGTCTCTACTAAAAATACGAAAATTGGCCAGGCATGGTGGTGCACACCTATAATCCCAGCTACTCGGGAGGCTGAGGCATAAGAATCACTTGAACCCATGAGGCAGAGATTGCAGTGAGCCAAAATCATGCCACTGCACTCCAGCCTGGGTGAAAGAGTGAGACTCTGCCTCAAAAAAATAAAAAATAAAAATAAAGGGGTGGCTGGCAAGATGGCCAAATAGGAACAGCTCTGGTCTGCAGCTCCCAGTGAGATCAACGCAGAAGGCAGGTGATTTCTGCATTTCCAACTGAGGTACCTGGCTTATCTCGTTGGGACTGGTTAGACAGCGGGGGCAGCCCACCGTTGGGGGATGAGCCAAAGCAGGGTGGGGCGTCGCCTCACCCGGGAAGCACAAGACGTTCAGGGAACTCCCTCCCCTAGTCCAGGGAAGCCGTGAGGGGCTGTGCCTTGAGGAACAGTGCACTTCGGCCCAGATACTACGCTTTTCCTGTGGTCTTCACAACCCACAAACCAGGACAGTCCCTCGGGTGCCTATACCACCAGGGCCCCAGGTTTCACCCACAGAACAGGGCAGCCATTTGGACAGACACCGAGCTAGCTGCAGGAGTTTTTCTGCATACCCTAGTGACGCCTGAAATGCAAGCAAGATAGAACGGTTCACTCTCCTGGAAAGGGGGCTGAAGCCAGGGAGCCAAGTGGTCTAGCTCAGCAGATCCCACCCCCACAGAGCCCAGCAAACTAAGATTCACTGCTTGAAATTCTCACTGCCAGCAGAGCAGTCTGAAGTTGACCTGGAACACTCGAGCTTGGTGGAGGGAGGGATGTCCACCATTACTGAGGCTTGAGTAGGCGGTCTTCCCCTCACAGTGTAAACAAAGCTGCCAGGAAGTTCGAACTGGGAGGAGCCCACCACAGCTCAGCAAAGCCGCTGTAGCCAGACTGCCTATCTAGATTCCTCCTTGCTGGGTAGGGCATCTCCGAAAGAAAGGCAACAGCCCCAGTCAGGGGCTTATAGGCAAAACTCCCATCTCCCTGG
This sequence comes from Colobus angolensis palliatus, assembly GCF_000951035.1. NCBI lineage: Eukaryota > Metazoa > Chordata > Mammalia > Primates > Cercopithecidae > Colobus > Colobus angolensis. The sequence goes on along the minus strand of NW_012119598.1, from coordinate 21,626,612 downwards.
GACAGAGCAGCTAGGGGAAGGGGCGGCTGTGGGCGCAGCTTCAGCAGACTTAAACGTTCCTGCCTGCCAGCTCTGAAGAGGGCAGCAGATCTCCCAGCACAGTGCTTAAGTTCTGCTAAGGGACAAAACGCCTCCTCAAGTGGGTCCCTGATCCTCAGGCCTACTGGCTTGGAGACACATATTCCTATCTGACCTCCCAGCAGGGGTCGACAGACACTTCATACAGGGGAGCTCCAGCTGGCATCTGGCAGACGAAGTTTCCAGAGGAAGTAACTGGCAGCAGTCTTTGCTGTTCTGCAGCCTCTGCTGGTGATACCCAGGCAAACAGGGTCTGGAATGGACCTCAAGCAAACTCCAGCAGACCTGCAGCAGAGGGGCCTGACTGTTAGAAGGAAAATTAACAAACAGAAAGGAATAGCATCAACATCAACAAAAAGGACGTCCACTCAGAGACCCCATCTGAAGGTGAACAACATCAAAGACCAAAGGTAGATAAATTCATGAAGATGAGGAAAAACGAGCGCAAAAAGGCTGAAAATTCCAAAAACCAGAACGTCTCTTCTCCAAAGGTTCACAACTCCTTGCCAGCAAGGGAACAAAACTGGATGGAGAATGAGTTTGACAAACTGACAGAAGTAGGTTCTCACTTTGCATCTCACGTGCAAAGACACACATAGGCTCAAAATAAGGTGGGTAATAACAAACTCCTCTGAGCTAAAGGAGCATGTTCTAACCCAATGCAAGGAAGCTAAAAACCTTGAAAAAAGGTTAGAGGAATTGCTAACCAGAATAAGCAGTTTAGAGAAGAACACAAATGACCTGATGGAGCTGAAAAACACAGCACAAGAACTTTGTGAAGCATAAACAAGCATCAATGGCCAAATCGATCAAGTGCAAGAAAGGATACCAGACACTAAAGATCAGCTTAATGAAATAAAGCATGAAGACAAGATTAGAGAAAAAAGAATGAAAAGGAACAATCAAGGCCTCCAAGAACTATGGGACTCTGTGAAAAGAACCAAACCTATGTTTGATTGGTGTACCTGAAAGTGACAGGGAGAATGGAACCAAGTTGGAAAACATTCTTCAGGATATTATCCTGGAGAACTTCCCCAACCTAGCAAGACAGGCAAAGATTCAAATTCAGGAAATACAGAGAACACCACAAAGATACCCCTCACGAAGAGCAACCCCAAGACACATAATCGTCGGATTCACCAAGGTTGAAATGAAGAAAAAAATGTTAAGGGCAGCCAGAGAGAAAGGTCAGGTTACCCACAAAGGGAAGCCCATCAGACTAACAGTGGATCTCCTTGCAGGAACCATACAAGTCAGCAGAGAGTGGGGACCAATATTCAACATTCTTAAAGAAAAGAATTTTCTACCCAGAATTTCATATCCAGCCAAACTAAGCTTCATAAGCAAAGGAGAAATAAAATCCTTTACAAACAAGCAAATGCTGAGAGATTCTGTCACCACCAGGCCTGCCTTACAAGAGCTCCTGAAGGAAGCACTAAATATGGAATGGAAAAACTGGTACCAGTAACTGCAAAAACATACCAAACTGTAAAGATCATCAACGCTATGAAGAAACTGCATCAACTAACAGGCAAAATAATCAGCTAGCATCATAATGACAGGATCAAATTCACACATAACAATATTAACCTTAAATGTAAACTAGCTAAATGCCCCAATTGAAACACATAGACTGGCAAATTAGATAGTCAAGACTCATCGGCATGCTGTATTCAGGAGACCCATCTCACGTGCAAAGACACACATAGGCTCCAAAATAAAGGGATGGAGGAATATTTACCAAGCAAATAGAAAGCAAAAAAAAGCACAGATTGCAATCCTAGTCTCTGATGAACCAGACTTTAAACCAACAAAGATCAAAAGAGACAAAGAAGGGCATTACATAATGGCAAAGGGATCAATGCAACAAGAAGAGCTAACTATCCTAAATGTATATGCACCCAATACAGGAGAGCCCAGATTCACAGAACTAGTTCTTAGAGACCTATAAAGAGACTTAGACTCTCATACAACAATAGTGTGTTAACACCCCACTGTGGACATTAGACAGATCAACAAGACAGAAAATTAACAAGGATATTCAGGACTTGAACTCAGCTCTAGACCAAGTGGACCTAATAGACATCTACAGAACTCTCCACCCCAAATCAACAGAATATACATTCTTCTCAGCACTACATCGCACTTACTCTAAAATTGACCACATAATTGGAAGTAAAACACTCCTCAGCAAATGCAAAAGAATGGAAATAATAACAAACAGTCTCTCAAATCAGAACTCAGGATTAAGAAACCCACTCAAAACCGCACAACTACATGGAAATTGAACAACCTGCTCCTGAATGACTCTGGGTAAATAACAAAATTAAGGCAGAAATAAATAAGTTATTTGAAACCAGTAAGAACAAAGACACAACGTACCAGAATCTCTGAGACACAGCTAAGGCAATGTTTAGAGAGAAATTAATAGCACTAAAGGATGCCCACAGGAGAAAACGGGAAAGATCTAAAATCAACACTCTTAACATCACAATTAAAAGAACTAGAGAAGCAACAGCAAACAAATTCAAAAGCTAGCAGAAGACAAGAAATAACTAAGATCAGAGCAGAAGTGAAGGAGATAGACAAATAACCTTTCAAAAAAGCAATGAATCCAGGAGCTGGGGTTTTTTTAAAGATTAACAAAATACATAGGCTACCAGCCAGACTAATAAAGAAGAAAAGAGAGAAGAATCAAATAGACACAATAAAAAATGATAAAGGGGAGATCACCACTGATCTCACAGAAATACAAACTATCATCAGAGAACACTATAAATACCTCTATGCAAATAAACTAGAAACTCTAGAAGAAATGGATAAATGCCGGGACACATACACCATCCCAAGAGTAAACCAGGAAGAAGTGGAATCCCTGAATAATCTAATAACAAGTTCTGAAATTGAAGCAGTAATTAATAGCCAACCAACCAAAAAACGCCCAGGACCATATGGATTCACAGCCAAATTCTACTAGAGGTACAAAGAGGAGATGCTACCACTCCTTCTGAAACTGTTCCAAACAACAGAAAAAGGACTCCTCCCTAACTCATTTTATGAGGCCAATATCATCCTGATACCAAAACCTGGCAGAGACACAACAAAAGAAGAAAATTTCAGGCCAATATCCCTGATGAACATCGATGCGAAAATCCTCAATAAAATACTGGCAATCCAAAATCAGCAGCATATCAAAAACCTTATCCACCACGATCAAGTCGGCTTCATCCCTGGGACACAAGTCTGGTTCAACATACGCAAATCAATAAATGTAATCCATCATATAAACAGAACCAATGACAAAAAACACATGATTATCTCAATAGATGCAGAAAAGGTCTTTGATAAAATTCAACACCCCTTCATGCTAAAAACTCTCAATAAACCAGGTATTGATGGAACCTATCTCAAAATAATAAAAGCTATTTATGACAAATCCATAGCCAACATCATACTGAATGGGCAAAAGCTGAGGCCGGACACAGTGGCTCATACCTGTAATCCCAGTACTTTGAGAGGCTGAGGCGGGCAGATCACAAGGTCAGGAGTTCTAGACAGCCCGTCCAATACAGTAGAACCCCAGTCTCTACTAAAGACACAAAAAATTAGCCAGGCATGGTGGCACATGCCTGTAATCCCAGCCATTTGGAAGGCTGAGGCAGGAGAATCCCTTGAACCCAGGAGGTGGAGGTTGCAGTGGGCCAAGATTGTACCATTGCACTCAAGCCTGGGCGACAGGGTGAGACTCTGTCTCAAAAAAAGGTGGAAGCATTCCCTTTGAAAACCAACACAAGACAAGGATGCCCTCTCTCACCACTTCTATTCAACATAGTATTATAAGTTCTGGCCAGGGCAATCAGCCAAGAGAAAGAAATAAAGCATATTTGAATAGGAAGAGAGGAAGTCAAATTGTCTCTGTTTACAGATGACATGATTGTATATTTAGAAAACCCCATCATCTCAGCCCAAAAACTTCTTAAGCTGATGAGCAACTTCAGCAAAGTCTCAGGATACAAAATCAACGTCCAAAAATCACAAGCATTCCTATACACCAATAACAGACAAACAGAAAGCCAAATCAGGAATGAACTCCCATTCACAATTGCTACAAGGAGAATAAAATACCTAGGAATACAACTTACAAGGGATGCGAAGAACCTCTTCAAGAACTACAAACCACTGCTCAAGGAAATAAGAGAGGACACAAACAAATGCAAAAACATTCCATGTTCACGAATAGGAAGAATCAATATCATGAAAATGGCCATACTGTCCAAAATAATTTATAGATTCAATGCCATCTCCATCAAGCTACCATTGACTTTCTTCACAGAACTAGAAAAAACTACTTTAAATTTCATATGGAACCAAAAAAAGAGCCCGTGTAGCCAAGACAATCCTAAGCAAAAAGAACAAAGCTGGAGGCATCACGCTACCTGACTTCAAACTATACTATGAGGCTACAGTAACCAAAACAGCATGGTACTGGTACCAAACTAGATATATAGACCAATGGAACGGAACAGAGGCCTCAGAGATAATGCCACACATCTACAACCAACTGATCTTTGACAAACCTTACAAAAGCAAGCAATGGGGAAAGGATTCCCTATTTAATAAATGGTGTTGGGAAAATTAGTCATATGCAGAAAACTGAAACTGGACCCCTAACTGAAACTGGACCCCTTCCTTACACCTTATACAAAAATTAACTCAAGATGGATTAAAGACTTAAACGTAAGACCTAAAACCATAAAAACCCTAGAAGAAAACCTAGGCAATACCATTCAGGACACAGGCATGGGCAAA